>NC_139044.1:55901972-56594472 GCF_965140915.1 Aythya marila
TACCTACAAAATAGTGGCCACAGTAACAGACCCCAAATTTCCATATAGTAAATTAGAAAGCTATTGTTATAATTCTGCCATCTTATTTTTTTTTTCTTTTTTTGATCTTCTTTTGAGAAGAAGCAATAATTAGCCCTTCTGACCAGGAAATTTTGCCCATTAATTTCTAGACAAAAAACCAAAGGGGGTTTAAGGTTTGTGAGACAGAATTCAGAAGGTATAACACGTTTTCATAGGGTTCATTTAAAATAGGGCATACCTTTCGCTCCTCTTTTATTGCCTGTTTCCTGGCTTTGCGCTCCTCTTTACTTTCATTTTTGGAACGAGGCTGTGTTGATGCTCTTGGCAGGTCACTGTCATTAATCATTTGCATACGCTCAATCTGCTTAGCAGTGAGACCTTTCTGAGGCAAGACATGTAGAGGAATTCCAGTCTTCTGGGAAATCTTTATTGGTTTGGGCTAAAATAGAGAGTGCGTATGTATTAATGATCCCCCAGTCTTCTCTGCAGGAAGTGTAGATTGCACTGCCTTATCTGCACAGGTTAAGATTACTGTCAAATCTGAATCTAATAAACATAGCATGAGGAACCTTGTATGTTCTTCCCTCAGAAAGATGTACATTAATCTCGAAGTAAGAAACCAAACACACCTGTAAGCAGAACCTGTCCCCCAGAACCAAAAATTTTCTCCCTTTATTTAAATATTACTGAAAAAGGACTTAAGCAGGCATTTAATATTTCCTTCATAGGGTTTCAAGAAAAAGGTTTCCTTTAAAAATCACACAGCTGGAACATCAAGCTGTGCTCTACTTCTGATGGGGAGCTTCTGGACGGCCAAAGAACAAGAGTGCATTGTTTCAAACTGTAAAATGGAAATAGAAACCTATTTTCAAGAAAATAAACTTAATATGTGGTTGTAAGAAATAAAATTGCATAAAGTTGTATCACAGAGAGTGACACAACTTACTTCCTTGTTAAGTTTCTCCTTAGCTATTAAAGGAATTCTGAACTTCTAGTGATATAATCAACCAGGTCTTAGTCAATTTCCCTCTACTGTACCTTTGATATGTTTTATATATATATATAGCCAAACCCTTCTTCAGTGAAGAGCTAATACCATAGGCCAATAACCTACCCAACCCTTTTTTCTGCTCACACCTTCTTTTAAAAAGAGACATCCACGGAGAAAGCTATCACTTCTGTCTCAAGTTTTCCCAAGCCACAATGTTACTTTGAATAAGTTTAATGATTTTACCTTTGATGGCTCCATAATAAGCTTCGGATGATTATATAAGTTTGAATATGTACCTAGGTCACACACACACAAAAAAGTAGCAATGAAGAAATTAGACAAACATGTCATGAACTGTAGTACTAGTTAGACTTTGAAGGCATAAAGTTGCAAGAACTCAGTAATCTACATAAAAGCAATAGTTTTATTTAGCAAGAATTCTTGCTGTTGTGCCCCAGAAGCATATACTATTTTACCTCCAAAAATTGTTAAAAATTACAAAATCACCTACCATTTACTTTGAAATCATAAGAACAAGTAAGAGAGCTCCAAAATACTTACTCAAAATGGATTCACAATCCCACTTTTCTTTTGGTTTTTCAATAACTAGAGTTACTATTTCTTCTTTTTCTTCCTCACTTTCTTCATTTGCAGGAGAGTCTAAATCTTCACAGGGTTCAAGAGAATCAAATTTCACACAACTTTGAAGAATTCCAGAGAAAAACAGAGACAAAAGAAAAAAAAAAAAAGTGACCAAATTAATTTGACATTGGAAGGGAAAAAAAAAAGTTCACCTTTTCTTGAAAACGCATGATTATGTAAAACCAGTCTTCCCTTAGCAAGACCCCAAGCCAAAGGCAAGCTATTCCTAATACAACTTGCAACAAAAATAAGCATATTCAATATAAACAAAAACTTTAGGCAAGAGACTGATGACAAAGTAACTACTTCTGCATATCAAAAGCATCTGGCACAGAATATTTGTGAATGGAGGGAAGGAAGAAGATATACTTTTTAGTTTGTAAGCACTGCAGTGCTAGAGATGATTATGTACTCCACTAGTGACCAGTCATACTTCACTACAAGGGACACATTACCTTTCACTCCCAATCAGGGAGCGCAAGGCTGACATGTGAACGTTTAGACATTTAGCTGTGAGATAATATCACTTGTTTTTAAGAGGAAGTGAATATACTGTGGAAATTCAGTACATCAGCATGGGGCTGCTTGGCTATGCTCCAGTTGCACAGGAATAACAGTCACCTTGGAGTTTATAATCACCTAAGTAGGTACACAGTGGAATCAGCTGCGTACCAGCAGTGAAAGTATATACTTAGCTATAGAGTCTGTTAAGTTTCACGTTATAATGTAAAGTTTGTTTTTAAGTTACACTAAAAAGGGTAAGGAAGAGTGCCTTTAGACCTTACTTATACCAGATGAAATAAAATTATACAAAAGGAGCATAATGTCATATAAACCAACAAAATGTCTCCACTTAATTTTATCATCTACTAACTTCAGACTGATATTCAGTGACAAAAAAAGAGATAATACTGAAATGAAAAGGTTTTCGTTGTGGTATGCAATCTTCAAGTCCCTGCACAGGAAATAACATACCCAAACTTTCAGCACAAATCTCCAATTACATAACTATGTATGCAGAGCAGTACACCTGGGATTACATACTTCTTTGCTTTCTCTTTGTAGTAATCATTCAAGACTTCCTGCAACCGAGCATTGTCCGTGTTAATATAGCCTTCTAATTCCACATTATCCAAGGCTCCAATTTCATCTTCATCAAACTGTTCAAAAAACTAAAATAAAGAAGTGGATATCTTTAATTAGACCACACTCATCATTTAACTTGTTGGTAACTTCAATAATTACATGTTTCTTTGTATTTGTCCCTTTTTCCTCTCCTCTCTCACTTGCTGAACACCTATCGAACACATCTGTCATAGGATTTCCTTCTTACTGACTATATTTTTTCATTATGGGAGTAATAAAGTTACTGCTAGATAATATGTATTATTGGAAGATAGCATGTAAGTCAGCTTCCGCAAAATGTTTCTTATTTTGATTAATTATCAATTGGTACATTAAAAAGCCTGTCACTGCTCAGAAAGAAAAGTAACACCCTATTTCCACTGCTCTGACATCATTTCTTGAATGTATACTCGGCATAGTGGGGAAAATGGGTGAATGAAGTGAATCCGCATCAGAAACAAACATAGTTTACTGTGCCGAACCAAAGAGAAGTGTAACAACAACTGTGAATGCTGATTATAGTCACCAGAATAATTTATCAACATTAGACCTTTAACACCACAACCTATTTAATACAAGCCACTTAGTGCACACAACATTAAAAGCAGAGTATTTGCAGGTAACGGCTGATAGAGGCCCCACCTACAAAAGGCAGGAAGAATTGGCACAGGCACGCAGGACACCACCTTATGAATGACCCAAAGAAGCATTAAGCACCCTTATGTTTAACAGTTACATTCCTGAGCTGCTTTACCTTCTCAAATCTGTCATCCAACAGGGTTAACTGCTCGTTCCTTCTCATTACTGAAGATGTCATAGAATATTCTGTGAAACGACTCTTGGTTTCTTCTTGCAAAAAAAGAAATTCTTTTCCCTGTCCATTAACCCCATCATCTGATAAAGGACCTTCTGAATCATAATCTTCATCATTACAACTATCCTTTTCATCACTGTCATCCTCCACATCTTCCCATTCATCGTCATCCTCAACATCTGATCGCCTAAATGAGAAGTATGAAATAGCTTTAGAACAATACATGGTCCTTTCCACAACAATGCCCAATGTTAAGTTATCTGATACAATATGTCAACTACAGATTTAAGTTTTGAGAGCCAATGATTTAAAAAACTAATTATTCTCAAGCCAGTAAAAGAAAAAAAAACTAGCAATGGAAGTGTTGCCGCAGTCAGCATACTACTTTTGCCTGAAAGATGGAAATGTTTCTGGTAACTGTTGGATCACACATCTGTACATTGACAGTAAGGTTATGTTTACTTTCTACTAAATTTGTCAGAGTGGAAAAAAATACTAGAACTAGTAAAATTTATCACTGCTCATAATACATTAAAGATACCAAAATAGAAACAATATGCAGTGGGGTATAATGTGAAACATTTCTAAAGGTCCTGGAAATACTAGTATTATTGATCAAGACTAACAGAAGTACTTTAAATGTGACAGATAGTTGTTTTTATATGCAGTTCAGGAAGCCTATGACATACAATATGTATATCATACATACATATGTAAACAACTACTCAGTGTGTGAGCTCAAGGTGCCAAGGTCTCTTAATCTTGGCTACCATATGAAATTTTGCTTTTTTAAGCTACTACCCACACAATACATGGTAATACTTTATTCCCTTGACATACATGTATTCTATTTGAAATCTGAAACCACTCTTGCTTCCTACAACATAACCACAAGAAATACCAAATAGTATCATTCCTATTCACTTGTGGCATAAGCAGTTTTACAAAGCTGCACCTTTTCTTTGGTTCATTTGCTTGTAGAACAAAATCATCTTCCAGAATATTTTCTGGATTGTCAAAGTCAAAATCATCGTCAAGAGCTGCAACAATATCAGGGTCAAAATCCAGCCGTGGTCCTAGAAAGTTAAAAAGAAAAAGATACAAGTATATAAGTTGCTGTGATATCATGAAATTACTTTCCTGTATGAAAAGCAATCCAACTAGACTGTTAATTTGCACTAGGAAAAGATTAAGCTTAAGAGTCAAAATAACAAAACATTTGTAGATTTGATTCAAATTGCTAGACAAATCACCACCCTCTTGTCAATTTTCCTCATTCAGAAATGTCTTAACCTTCCAAAAATGTATTATAGGTTACTTAGAGGTTACTTACAATATTATAGAAGAAAAATTATCCAAATTAAGAGTACTGTATGACCAGTAGATAACTAGCAGTGTGGAACTGCCAACCCTAGTTGGCTCCTACCCTCTAAAATCCCTTACTTTAGGAAAGGTCAGAAAGTATTTCTCTACTGCAATTAACAGAAATGTCTCTTAGCACCCTGCTGTAAAGACAGAGAGAACGATCACAATTAAATACAAAAAAATAAGATAGCTCAAAAGTGAATGTTCAGTACAAACATATATTCATAAAAAGCACACTTTAAGCCTGTAACACTGAAATTATAATAATGAAGCAAAGGAAACACCTTTCAGAATTTAAAAAGGGGAATTTTGAGTAAAAATCCAGTTCTGCACATGCATTCAAACAGATTGAGCAATAAATCAATAGCATTATGTATAGAGCGATGTTAGAACTATAAGACAATTTTTCCCTATTCATATCTGCTACATAATAGTAATAACTCATGGCTTTTTTCTCCTCTAAGCAACACTGAAAAGCTATTACTACTGACTCAGAGAAATAGGTCTCAAATGGAAACGTAGATCTCCTATAGTTTATTCTTTATGTCTACTCATGAGTCAGTTCTAAAACAAAATTAGTAGCACTGCAATCAAAGCCGTAATTACCGAATAGTACCTAGATGGCAAATCATGCTATAGAAAGGTAAAAGACTTTCACAATACCTGAAACGGGAGCAGCTTTATTTAGCAAGCCCACATCCTCTTCAAATTCTGTGGCAAATACTGAGGAAGGCAACTTAATAGATGGAGCCTTAAAACAAAAAACAAACAAAAAAATCCATACCACAATGCACCTGTTCTCAGTTGAGCTCACTTAACAACATGCAGATAATCATGTGACCAAAAGAAACTCTGCAAGTGCTACTTAAATATTACAAGAACCACTACTTCATTGGTGTCAAATTTTCAAGTTATTGAAAATTTTTATTTAAATTTTTCAAGTTATGCAATGAAAGCTAGGTTCAGCATTGGCAGTATTCATTCTGATATAAATATTTTCTATGTACTGAGACAGCATTTTTGTATCTCTGAAGATTTTTGAGGAATGGAAATCACAGAGAAATTTTTAATTTTCTTTAGGAGAACAATAACATACATTTGAAATTACCACTTTATTGTAAGGCTTGCTAACATGCACCTCTAAAGTAACTTTAAATCTTACACAGTGTCACCAAACCGTACCTGAAAGGTATTTCCAACTAAGAACATCACTGGGGACTAAAAGTACAGTATTTTGTTAAACCACACTCCCTCAATTAAAAGCAACTGACTGGCAACTGCATATTTTATTGCTTAAAATGACATTTCCCACTCCAACACGATCCAGTTATGCCAGCAATAGAAAACTTCATTTATATCCTCTCTGGGTTTTGATACACTCCATTAAAAAACAAACAAACAAACAACAGGTTATATTAGCAGTACCCCATATTCCTAACTCCCAGAGCATTCAAAAGCTTTAAAATTCTTCAGAACAAATGCCAACCCCAGAGCAACATAATTTGTTCAAATACCTCTGTAAGAGGTCAATACTCTATCAAGAAAAACTTATCATGAGCACATAAGATGTTTTAACACTGGGGTAGCAAAATACTGACCATCAACAGATCTTGGCTTGTCAACTTTTATTTTTACTTGGAGGAAAGTCTGACTGTGGATCAAGAGCATCCTTCACGTATAGGCCACAGCCACCATAACACCTGTTGAATATGATTAATTTGTCTACAGGATGCTACTCTCAACAGTACAAAAATAAGATGATTAGTAGCAAAGTACCACTTACTGCAATTCGTTGAATTTCATCCTCTATGTGACCCTCATTCGTGATGATAATTCTGCTTTGCTGTCCACGCACAGAAGGGACAAGCTCTGAGGGACCAGAGGCTTCTTTCAGATGCTGCAAGTAGTCATAGTCATCGTCGAAGAAGACTCCATACTTCCGCTGCTCTTCTCTCCTCCGCTCATCTTGACCCTCGGAATTGTAAGAAAAAATTCAATTAGTTATTCAAGTCAATTTAATACTTATCAGCAAAAAGAAGAGCAATGCATCCACTAATAATGCCACTGATGATGACCAACCAATTAAGAAAAACAAAAACCAACAACCACCCTAGTTCCTCCCTGCTGAAAACAGCTTTTGGAGAAAAAAAAAAAAAAAGCAGCAATAAAATTAGGCTTAAGATACGTACATTGAGAAGGAAGCCCCTGATTAAAACAGCACTGGTTATGTTCACTTACGTGAACAAAATGTATTAGGAGTGAGAACTAGAGTACTGTGAATTGGATCCAAATGAACTTGGAAGTGAACTTGGATCCAAGTATGCTGACTCCACAGCAGTTCTTAGTCACCTCTCTGCTCATTATGCTAATGCACTGTAAATGAGAATGTTGTAACCATCTGCTTCAGCACTTAAATAACTTCTTCTATACACAGCAAAACTATCAAAGCCTGTTTTTTTCCAGGCTGGGTTGGTCAATGTTTGTGTATACGAATGTATTTTAAAAAAGAAATAAAGCCATGCCAGTTACCCCTCCTTAACCCATCAGTGACTCACAACTACCAAACCCCTACCACATCTCCTTCTTTTTGATAAGCTCAACTAAACTCTATCTCCTTTCAGGCTATGGCTTTGAGCTGTCCGATTGCGCAGCACTTTTCCCTCCTGCAACCCTTTTTTGCCTGGAAAGAGCCCGAGCGCCGAAGCCCAGCGGTTACTTTCTGTGCGGGCAGCAGCACTCTCTGCGGCGCGGTGTCATCAGCGGCGAGCGGGTCCCGCTGGCTCCTGTGCACCAGATGGAACGTCACCGCCTTCTTCTTCTCGATGAACGGCCTCTTCTTCTTGTGAGGCTGCGGGAGGACACCTGGTTAACCGCCGCTAAAACAACACAGACAAGCGCGGGCCCCTCGGCGCTGCCGTTAGGGGGCCGTTAGGGAACCGTTACGGAGCCGTTAGGGAGCGGCACGCGCCCCCCCAGTACTCACCATGTTGGCCCGGCCCCGGCCCCCTCACGCTCACGCGGCGCCGGCCTCAGCACGGCCGAGCTGCGGCCTCCGGTTTGGGAGCAACCACCGGCCGAGAGGGGGGAACCCGATACGGTGCCACTGCGGCAGAGGAGTCATTTTTCCTCACGGAACAACAACGACGAGATTTTTCTGAATAAAGTTGATATTTAAATGGAGAGCGAGCCCCTTAAACGCATCAAAGGTACCTGGCCAATCTCCACAGATACATCTTCCCCCCCTTCCCCCCCCCCCCCCCAGTTAGCAAGGAATGGTTCCGCCCGCGGGCGGGCCGCAATGGCGGAAGAGGTGGAGCGGGCCAAGGGGCCAAGCGCACGCGCAGTCGCGGCAGGGCGGGGGCGAAGGAAGGGGCCGGAGCGGGCCGATGAGGGGGCGTGGCTATCCGCCACGGGGGTGTGGCTTGACACTCAGGCCCCGCCCCCGCCGCACCTATTCGGAGTGGTGCGGAGCGGGGGTGGTGGTGGTGCGGAGCCCCGCGCCCCGCTGGCAGCCCACCAAGGGCCCTGAGTACACTGCCCACAACAGAGCTGCCAGAAGCCTGAAGGACTCCCAACATGTAGAGGAAGGTTTCAGGGACTTCCTTTCATTTCCAAGTAACTTTTAATTCAGTCTCTGGAGATTGCTTCCCAGCAAGAAACTGCTCTCTGAATGTAACTCCCATTACACATACCCATGTGCTTGCCAGAAGATTCAAGAACAGAAATGTTTTCTGTAAAGATTTTCTGAACAATTTTATTGAGGTAATTTGCTTCATTTTATATTTACTTATATTCATTCATATATCTCTATAAATCAAAGAGCTTGTCTAAGGCACTTGGAGCTGTGCACAGCAGAGTATCCCACAGTACTGTACAACTAGGCAGCACACATTTTTTTGCTTGTGAAATAAAAACACCATAAAAGAAGCATAGTCTATGTCATGTATAAAAAAAGATAGTACATATTCTACTTTTCAGATAACATTATTGGAATATATTTGTGTGTATGTGTGTATGTGTTTATAGGTATATACTACCGTACAGATAAAACCCCAAGAAGCAGCTATGGTTTGTAACATTTCCAGTTATTTACATTCACAAATATCCATACACCTGTCTAAAATGCAGTATCAGACCAGCCACTTCTTTAGAATTACCATATTCAATCACTTTAAGTCAAAGAGCTAAAATACAAGTAAATGCATTAATTTTATAATTCTCATTTAAAACACCCTCTGCATAAGCTGAAAAGTTTGGGGGTATTGATTCTCCATAGCCTCCCATCTTCTGAAAGTCATTGAACATATGGAAAGTACATTTCAAAAGGCCAGGTACATTTTTTATAGTCATCAATAACTATCCAGCGTGATGAGCAGTGGGGAATGAAGTCAGGAATTTTGTTTGCTTTATTTTACTTGTAAATGGGAGCACCTAGTGAAACTCAAGCAAATTACTTTGAGCACAGTTTGTTTCTATTATTATTCATATTAATAAAAACATTAAAGAACTGGCCCGATGCCTGTTGGTAGGTGACACTCTCCATTACATGCTGCAAAATATTAGTTCCGATGACTTCCCATGAAAAGGCAGTACGATCAAAATTTCATCTCAGGCAATTGTAGCCACAATCCTCCTCACAGTAAATTCAGCATGTAAGAACCTCCTGGCTTTACCAGAACTTCCAAAGACCCTGCTGGAGCTGAGCCACCAGCACCTGCAGTGGATGGGTCACCCAGCCCTTGGACTGGCATCACCTCTCAGAGGTGCCCTTGCAGGCTGGAGTGAGAATTGAGGGATCAAGGGTGCTCAGTACTGAGCAGTGCCCTGGGCCTGGCCATCAGCTGCAGCTCTGCCACAGAAAACGGAGGTTCTTGAAAGCTCTTTTTTTAAGGTAAGTGTGGGTCTATGAAACATGACATATTAATACTGCTTTACAGAGTAAAGCAGTTGGATGTGATGGTCTTTGTAGGTCCTTTCCAACTGAACTATTCTATTCTATTCTATTCTATTCTATTCTATTCTATTCTATTCTATTCTATTCTATTCTATTCTATTCTTTCTTCTCTTCAAGCAATTGCTCTATAAAAAAATGGAAAGGGACATAAACTTGAGCCACCTCCACACCCTTCCCACCCCAAATCATCCAGATGCCTGTTGAGACAATCCATTGACATCTTTTAGTTTTGTTTAAAATCATAACAGCTAAAATAATTGTCCAAAACACAGTATTTCTTTAATTCCAAAATTTATACAAGTTTACAAATCAATATACCACCACACAAAGTAGTGAAAGGAAGAGAAGATATGTTTAGAAACATTTTACTATAACAATGCTCAAATATGGTTAAATTTGACATAGTATTGCAAGGCTTTTTATATAAAGAATTAATGATTGAACAAGGAGATACAGAGAATACCATTAATTTCTTTGTTCCTATCCAATGCAATATTTAGCTTCTAGAAAACAATGAAATATTGGTGAAATGGCGTATCTAGTTCGTATGAGCTCTATTTCCATTAAAATCCTGAAACGAGATGGGAACACTGACAAAATGAAACAAGACCTCATTAATCATTAAAGTTAATAAATAGAAATCTGTCAAAACATTACAGTGAAATGTTTTTACTCTGTTCCTCCCTTTTTCTGTATAGATACACTTCCATATTTTTTCCAGGTGCCTGTTAAATAGAAACTTTGATGTGTTCTGGGGAATTTACTTTTCTTTTTATTTGACCCTTGAAATATTTTAGTATCAACCTAATAAAAACTTTCAGAATTGCTTTTGTTTTTGTTGTCTATCAAAAGCTAGGTCCCAGCAGTGAATATTGCACTGAGCTTTGTACAATAAAAATACAGATAGCAACAATAACAGAGTTAAATGTGAGAGCTCCTAAAGGCAGGAGGCAAGTTTATTCTGTTTTTCACCCTGAGTACATCTTTATTTTAGTTCACAGCAGCGGCACAGGTCTTAACTCCATGAGATACAAATAAAAAATTATGATGTGAAAGCAGTAAATGTCATAGTCCTGGTATACCTGGCAACTTAATGCAAATGTAGGCTTTGAGCTTGGTTTATGTTACAATGAAAACATTAGCATGCACGTGAGGAGAAGGGCTCTCATCCCTACTTTGGACACCAGCAGTGCTCAGCTGCTGGGGGTCCCTGGGGTGCGGGCTGTGGGCACCCAGGCTGCCACATCCCAGCCTGGCCTGATTAGACATGATGTTTTAATCATCTGTTCTGTTATGATACAAAAATGGGGCTCAGGCCATATTTATAACCAGGCAGAGAGCTGCCCAAAGTACCACCCTGCAGCAAGGAGCAGGCAGAGCCGTAGGCAAATGATAAATCCAGCAAATAAATGCAGCCTTGCAGACTGGCAAGTGGCTGTGAATACATTCAGTGATTTGGAAGAGACACAGCTCCTGGTCCTACATCATTTCAAACCACGGCTTGAAATGGTTTTTAGCTTAAATAATCACTGGCATTTACCTTTTTTTTTTTTTTTCCTACTTCTTGACTCTACATATTTATCACATTCCGAGGAACTTCAAATACTCTGTTTTTCATTTGAAATAATATATTTCAATTATAAGGACTAAATATAAGGACTTTCATACTACCTGAAAGCAGACAGGCATCCTAGAATCATTTCAACTGGTTTTGTGAAGAACAAATTAGGAGTCGCCTAAGTATCCATTCCCCTACACCTACAGCTGCAATGCATGATCACGCCAATAAACATGACCCAGAGGGTTGGTTCAGAAAACACAATTTCAGGCCACTCATTTTCTCTTGTGTGGGTGTAGACATCTGAGTTCATATCTGACTTTGTGGAACATAAGTATGTGCATAAGATTTCTCACAGGTTTTGGATGACATTTAAATGAACCGTCCAACCTCGTAAAAATTAACATGTTGATCTCTTTAGCCAGCTCAATGGTACTACTTGTTGCATGAGAAGTGCTGTTTTTTTCTTTGCCCTTTCTACATCTTCTGATTTTTTTCCACAAGGATTGCTCACTCAGGAGTTTCTCGGAACTTGTCCTGATTTTTCCCTGCTGACAGGCATGCAGCATCATGGAGAGTTAGTTACATTACATGTTCTTTCCAACAGGCTGTTGTAGCAACTTGAAGATGTTTAAAATCATCAATTCAGAGGACCAGAAGATACAGCAGAAGCTCTGCTTTAGGTAGATCAATAAGGTAAAGCAAACTTCATAGTGCTTCATAGTGACATACCAAAATCTTACTTTTTATTGCACGGGTAACATTTTACATCTGTTGCTGTCCTGCCAGTTGATATTTAGAATACAAAAATAATATGTACAATTCTAAGCCTGTGCATGAGTACAATACACAATGGATAGTTTATAGTTCTGATTCTGCATATATACTACATTTTTTACAAAGGTCCCAATAAAGGCAACTCTTTTTGTCCAGTTACATACATGTACATTTGCTTAAGTAATTGGCTGAACCATGGGCCAAAGAATGCATCTGATTATTTATCATGGAAGTATTAAGAAATTACATGAGAAATAAAGGATAACTCAGCATCTCCAGCCAGGCTAGTACCCTGCCTGTAGCAGTGGCTTGTAGTGAATACTTTGTTGTTGTTGTTGTTGTTTTAATAAAAAAAAAAAAGAAACCAGGAGGAGGATAGCCTAAGTGATGCCTCACCTATGTATCCTCATGCCTTATGGCAAAACACAGCTTGAGAAAGCCTGTGCCAGAAGTTGTATCCTCATCGCTGTGTCTTAGTTCTGAAATGAGAAGGTGGCATGTTTCTTGCTGTCCATGTTCCTGGTTTGGTGTGGAGGAATGTCTTCTTTAAGTGTCACTTGGTTCACTTCATCCTAGTAGCCTAACAAATGTTAGTTCACTGTTGTATGCACTGCTCCTTGCATACCCTGGCATGTCAGTGAAATAGCTACCTTTTGTCAAGCTGATATGGTCTGACCTGACCTTGGCCAAAGCGATTGGTCTGTACCCCAGCTATCTTTCTGCCTTGTGTATCTTGGCTCCTTCCAAATGTTTGAAAGTGATTAAGGCAGCACTGATGTCTACTTAATTGTTCCAACTTGTTTTCTTTGAAGTATTGTGTTTTATACTTAAAAGTCAACATAGTAGACCTTTATAGGATTTTGGACACACACTTCCAAATTTGGCAACAAAAAAAAGAAGCCTTAGGCAGGAGAATTATTTATTAAGTGCTAGTGTAAGCTTTTAAGTTTGGTCTTCAAATGCTAAAAATAAGAATAAGGATTCTACCAGAATTGCTGACAAACCTTCACTCTAATGCCCTGATCATTTCTGTATAATTTAGTGCCAAAGAATACATTTTCACTGCTTCCTTGATGTCAAAGTGGTGTTTCTATATTTATAAAATGATGGGACACGCAGAAGTTGAACTCTTTTCTGCAAATGGAATCCTAATGCCTCTCATTGATTCCATTAAAAAAGGAAGGTGCTCATCCCTCTTCTTTGCTACAAGCATGTAGATGGCTATTTTATTTGGTTATTGATATTTTTGGGTTGTACGTCATTGGATTTTTACTAAGATGGAAGCAATCCTAATAGTTATATAAATCTGTTGTGTTTTTTTTAAAGGTTTGTCAAATCATTTAAAAATAATGGGATGCCAGCTGTTGGAAAGCACTCTCCTGTTACTTCAAGTGCTCTTTACTAAAATAATCCACCACATTTATGCAAACCTGATCTTGCTGTAAATATCAGGAAAGAGGGAGATTTAATTAAAGCAACTAAATTGCCTTCCTGCCTTTAGGCTGACATCTAAAACAACAAAACCGTCAATTCTATAACGTAAAAACATTCCACAAGAATCTACTGCAGGTTCTGAGGTAAGAATCACATCTACACAGACCTTTTATTGCCTGAAAAAGAAATACTTACACTTCATAATTAAAAAACTAAACAGGGCACATAAAAGACAAAAATAAATTGTAATATGTACACACATTAGAAAGGATAAATAGCATATATACTGTAATACTGCATTAAATGTATGCATATGTGAATTCCAGGAACCCTCCCCCCCCAGATGTTGTGTACATTAATTCAAAGGATAAATAAGTGCTAATATATGACAGAGAATTCCTTAGTGTAAACAATGCCACAGGCTTTTTAATAGGCTTTTGTGCCAACTTACAAAAAGCATGTATTGCCTTTCACACTCCATACCACTTAATTTGAATAGCACTGTCTTCACATACACAATTTCAAGATAGTATAAAAAATTATGGGTCTAGGAAGCATTCTTCACACTGAGCAACAACAGGCTGCAGATGCTCTAAGGATTTTCGGTTAGCTTTCGCGAGACCGCGGGCTGAAGACACAGATTCCCCCACGAGTCCTTCCTAAAAGCAGTGCAAAGGTTCTTACATGTAAAACATCACATCAGCAACCACTGCTCAAACCTGCCAGTAAGGACTTCTGTGCCCCGTTCCAATTCTAAGTTCAGACTCACGCTAGCGTGATGTTGAAGCTGCCACTACTGCCTGCCATAGGTGCAGAAGATAGCGATCCCTCTGGTTTGAATGACAAATGACAGGTGGAAAGGAGTGTTTCTAAACACGAATCGCTTCATTGCATTCATAGTGTCGCGTGTCCTTTGTCCTTCGAATCCTGTTTACGTATTTCCGAGGATCCAGAGCACATCAACATTAAAAAATGAAAAATATATGACTTGTTCTGTATGAACATTCAATGTATTTTCTTGAAGCATGCTCATCAGGATTTTAAAAAAGACATCTGAGTTATAATAGGACTAATTTCTGGCAACTGTATTTACTGGCACCAGAGAAAATTACAGTTCTTCACTAAAGTACTGATGACATGAGGACTTGTGGCTTTCTGTCTTTCTCAGACAGGCTGTGGCCACTAAAAACTACATGCACAGCTGCTCATACTCTCCTTTTTCTTTTTGTTTTTTCTTTTAAATGATTCCTCCCACTGGCCAAGTGCATCCCTATGCAGTGCCACCCACCCCGCTGCACTCTGCTGACTGACAAGGGAAGTCTCTCCCCCAGCTCTCCCAGTCCTTTTCACACTCCCCCGTGAGTTACCCTCAGTCATAATGCCACAAGCTCTGATGAGTTCTTGGCCGCAGGCTCTCAAGCGATTGTCTTCTGCTCTTCCTGACTTGTCAAGCTCCGAGGAAAAAGGCCATCAACGTCTCTCTGTGGGGTGGCCACAGGACTACGCTCTGTCTTAGCATCAAGATGTATCTTTGTTAAAACAAACACTTCATATGGGTTCTGCTCCTAGTCAAATCATTTGTTCATTGATAAAGACAAGGGCCATATCCTTCATTAACCTCAGGGCAAGCTGCAAGACATGCTCACACTCAGTCAAGTTCCAGTGCAATCTCGGGTCTTCAGGACGCAATGATTTCCCCAAAGAAAATTGTTACATGAAACATGGGATGTGGTCGAACAATTATGGACGATGAAACCTGAAATGATAAACCAATCAGAATTATATTGCTGCAGCCGACACAGGGCTATCGTGAGGCTCAGGAACCAGAGTATGTCTGTCCATATCATACTTGAGGCCGCACCTCAAGTACTTCAGTTTTGGGCCCGTCACTACAAGAAGGATATCGAGGACTTGGAGTGTGTCCAGAGAAGGACAACAAAACTGGTGAGGGTTCTGGACCACAAGTCCTGTGAGGAGCGGCTGAGGGAACTGGGGGTGTTTAGTCTGGAGAAGAGGAGGCTCAGGGGAGAGCTGACTACACTCTACAACTTCCTGAAGGGAGATTGTGATGAGGAGGGGGTCAGCCTCTTCTCTCAGATAACTAATGATAGGACTAGAGGGAATGGCCACAAGTTGTGCCAGGGAAGGTTTAGTTTGGATATCAGGAAAAGCTTTTTCTCTCAGAGTGGTCAGAATCACACAGAATCACAGAATTTCTAGGTTGGAAGAGACCTCAAGATCATCGAGTCCAACCTCTGACCTAACGCTAACAGTCCCCACTAAACCATATCCCTAAGCTCTACATCTAAACGTCTTTTGAAGACTTCCAGGGATGGTGACTCCACCACTTCCCTGGGCAGCCTGTTCCAATGCCTCACAACCCTTTCAGTGAAGAAGTTCTTCCTAACATCTAACCTAAAACTCCCCTGGCTCAACTTAAGCCCATTCCCCCTCGTCCTGTCACCAGGCACGTGGGAGAACAGACCAACCCCCACCTCGCTACAGCCTCCCTGCCCAGGGAGGTGGTGGGGTCACCATCCCTCGTGGTGTTCAAAAAGCACCTGGATGAGGTGCTTCAAGATATGATTTAGTAGCTACAAGATATGATTTAGTAGCTTAGTGGGTAGTATTGGTGATAGGAAGACAGTTGGACTAGATGATCTTGTAGGTCCTTTCCAACTTTGTGTTTCTGTGATTCACCTGTTACCATGGTCCCAAGCACAGCTTTGCTTGCGTTAACCACCACTCTTCCAGACGCTGCCTCGGCATGGCAGGGTGAGCGCAGGCCAAGGGGCAGACTGGACATTGGAGGACACCACGACAACTTGCCTGGTGGTGGTGGGGAAGAGGTTAGCCCCAGGAATTCAAGCCATGCCAAACCTGCTGGCCTTAGGGCTGGAGAAGAGCTTCCAGTCCGCTTTGTCTACCAGCACAGCCTGAGTCACATTGCACGTACTATTTGGAGATACTGTCAGTAAATCAGAAAAGCCTTGCTGAGCCATAAAACTTAACTTTTAGTATTTCAATCCTTCTGCCAAATAAGGCTAACAAAATATTTTATTTATTTATTTATTTATTTATTTATTTATTTATTTTAAGGAAGAAACAGATTTTATAGCACTGCAAATGCCTTCTTCCTATTTTTGCCAGCTGTGGCAGATAAAGACCCAAACATACCTTGCTGTTTTTTTTAAGAGTTTTAGGTAAGGTACATCAGTCCAGATTATCTGTATGAAGGACAGAGAGACGTGGGTTGCACAAAGGGTGTCACCAATCTTTTCTAGAATAAGTTGGGAGCCTACTTGAAAGGCTTTATGAAAATTTTTAACACATTTTCTCCTAATAGATCCAGAAAAAAGAAAACAAGCCCCACATGATCTCAGCGATGTGGTACAGCACAATACAGAGATGCAGTTTCCAAATACAGGAGATGCACACAAAAGCTGACATTCACAAGGATGCAGCTCATCTGCTACATGAGGGTACAGTGCATTGCAAAAAAGACTCAGGATTTTTGTATTTGTGTAGAACAACAATATATTGGACTATATATAGTATTTCCATTAGAAGCATTTTATAAGCATCTGCTAATGTCCTCTTCCCAAACTTTTGTTTATTCCTGTATTTTTAGAAACTCAGTTTCTTGGATTGTGTTACAAAATAACAGAAGGAATCAATCTAAATTACTAGTAGAAAAACCATTCCACTGACAGTCATTACAGTAAATCATGAAAAACAAAAAACAGTGGCTTTTCTTTCCCAAGTTTAACATCAAATTTGAACAATTCAAAGATACTGTGAATAGTGACTATAATAATAGAGCTTCTTATACCGATTAATTAATTGTATGTTGTAAGACATTTTTGTTTAGTAAGAAGCTTTATTTTTGTCTCATTCTATCACAGAACTTCACAAATAAACATTTGTTAACCTGCTGCACATGCAAGGTTGCATTATCTCAGTCATCATCCTTCAAAACATTTTTTTTTTTTTAAAAAAAAAGACTGACTTCTTCTCTGGCTGGAGACTTTTGTCTACAGTTTTCATAAACAAATCACTTTATTGTTGCATCAATCCAAATATAATTGTGAACTAAATAATTTTTAATGAGAGGTCCAGGAGGAAACTGAAGCTCTATATGTTCAAAACTGCAACTGACTTAAAACATCTGCACTAATTTAACTACCTTAATGGGCTTTTCCTAGTGTGACTCTATTTAGAGTTTTGTACAGTGGCTCCACAACACATCCAGTGAAAATAAAGGGTAGGGAGGGAGCAAGGAGAATCTGATCTCCCTCAGGTTGAAATTCCTCCAGGACCCTACAGATTCATTGGCTGTATTTATCACAATCTGGCCATGCCTATTTTTGACTCTATTTTTCAAGGCCCTCCTCAAAAAAAGTTTTCACTTAAAAAAATCCCTGAGATTTTTGGTTCAGCTTTCAAGAATACAACTGTAACCAGTCTCAACTGTTTTCAATTCTAGTGAAAAAGTATCTGATTCTTTTTGTGTGACTCATGCATATCCACACTTATTCTCCTATACTGCAGTGCAACTCAGAAAATCAAACAACTTCAGCAAGAGGTTGCACTTCATCTTTCTCAGCACACAGAAAGATTTCTATTCCTGCTCATTTTCCTTTTTTCACTTGTGAAGTCTATTTTTTTTTAACTACTACTGCTATCGTTCTGAAGAAGATACACTTCCTACTACCTGAAAAGATAATGACCCCCAGAAGCCAAATGAGAATATAGAAATCCATATCTGAAAAGGACATTTTCTAATTGTCAGAATGTGACACTTCATTAAAACCCTGCCTCTTTTTTCATCTCCTGGCTTAGTTTTGCTCTCTGTGAAAGTGGTTTATTTTTTGAAAATTATTTTTTTCATATTATATCTACATGGAAGTGTGTATATATTATTACTTAAAAAAACATTTTTTTTGGTGAAAAAAGATCAGTAAAGTTGTGAAACCAAGCTCTAAATTAGGAAATGCCAGAAATCACCAAACACCCATTTCTCGTTGTGAATTTTAATTTTGATATTCTCTTTAATTACAGGATTCACACTCACCTCCTAGGATTTTAAATTTGACTGAAATAGTGAGACCTAGTCTAGGCCAGCTGTATCTGCTAACTCTTTGTGAAAGTGAAGATAGTAATACTATGTTTGCAATGTTGGTTGATCCTAACAGCAAGTTCTGCTTGCTGGTGTCAGTTTTCAACCTTTATAATTTCAAAAGATATGAACAGATGCCATGGAGACAGCAGGAAGCACCTCTCTCCTCCCAGGAATAACTCTGCCAGTTTTGAAGTCCTACTAAAAACTATGGACACTTAAGAGCTCTTTAAACAATAATGCTTCAAACAACATCTTGGTGTTATCTAAGACATAGAATGAAACAAGTCCTGATTAAAATATTACAAGCAACAAACAAAGAAAATTAGAGTCTGCCTTGTTTCACAGAAACTGCTGTCAGGAGTCTACATGACTCATAGGAAGCTCCCCATAATATTTTAGACTTCTCTGAAGTTCAACGCATCATCTAGTTTTCACTTACCAAACATATCTGCAAAAATGCATACTTCCATCACCAAGGCAGTACTTCTGGAAGACCCTTTTTTGTGCTTGAGTATTGATAAATTCATCTGGGAGAAAAGCTGAGTCCTTTCAATCTATTATTGTGTAGGTTTCCCAATCTTTCTCCATTTAGCAACTAATCCACTGCTGTTACCTTCACTGCCCTATCAACTTCAGGGACTGCATCAGCAATACTGAGCATCCCACCAGAATCAGCGGTGGAATTCAGCTGGAAAATTCAAGGAGACTCATGGCAGGAATGTGTTGATGGAACTAGTTATGAGACAACTGCAGAGGACCTGTAGAAAGGCAGATGGCAGCTGTCATCTCTCCGACTTACGCAAAAAGATGGATTCACCCACCTGGTAAATTGCCGACTTTCCTCATGTACTTCCATTTCTGTGCTTTTAAATTCATTCAGTTCTTTCCTTATTGCTGCCTGTTAAACAATAAATATATATTCAACCATAAGAAACATGAATTGTAAGGAAAGTACAGAGTCTGAGAGGAAGCTAGCCCTACTCTGGTAGCTCTCACACCTTTCTGATCATAAACATGAATGACTTCTTTCCACTTACAATTATTTGTAGCAGTACCTTACAAAGAAAACCAAAGCATCAAACAACGACAAAGAAAGACAAAATCTACTGCAGTGGGCAAGCCAACCTCTCACTGCAATATCTCACTTGGCACAGATGAAAAAAAGGAGAAGGGACTCTGTTACCTTAACAGTCACCTGTTGAGTATGCACCTGCAAGGGGACTGAATCTCCATGCAAAGCTCCAGAGGAGCCAATGAGTCACAGTTCCTGCATGACAATTGTACAAACAGCAGGATCCTTGTATCTCCCACTTGGAGACAGGACTTCAGGGATGCAAGATGAATAGCACTTTTTAAGTGGGAATTGGCCACTTGGCTTGATTAATTTTATGAAAAATTGCATGAAATATTTGAACATTTCAGGCTTGTGTTTTCAGTTGGCAAATACTAAAGAACAGCAGAAATTTAGTGCGCTTTACAAATGCCAGTTCTTGTTGCTTACATTAGAAGAATAATAAGCAATTTACTTCATTAGGTAATACATATAATTTCTGAAAAATTCTAATGTATATTAGGAAGGTCTTTGTTTCTATTACAAATGATTTCCTACCTTCACTGCTAAATGAAATGCAGTTTATTTTTGCTCCCTCTTTTCTTTCCCCATTTTAAATAAAAACAGTATCATTTCATTAATCCCTAAAGAAATCTCATCTGGCATGCAAGCCTTTCAATGCAGAACAGACACAGAGTATGATAAAATTACAGCATCACCAGACTGGGGTCTCATAAATGAGAAATTTCATTTTAAGCAGGGTATGGTTCTGTTTAGCCACAGCAGCATGCTTACACGAGGCTGCTGCAATAACTAGGAAAGAGAGTGTCATTTCTGAGCACCAAATCAGCAGCAAAACCACCAGAGCTCCAGTTCCATAATATTGTAACAGTACTATCTTCTGCTCCCTCCCACTGGAATTAGAAAAATGAATTCCTTGGGAGAAAAGGGCAAAGGAGTTTCCAGGCAACCCAGGGTCTTTGCCTTTCTGCTGAGGCCAATGAGCACAGGGATCAGAAGCAGCCATGGACATCTGTTCCTTACAAAATGAACTGAGATTAAAACCCGTCACCCTAGAGTAGACAGGAAACTCCCCTCCTTGTTCTAGTGAAGCTACCCAGGTTTTCTGGGAAGGTGGACCTCAGTGAAAGTGGAGGTGCTGGGTGCTCTAACCTCCCACAGAGTATATAAGGACTAGAGAGAGCTCAGTACCTCCCAGAACCAACATCTTGAAACATCTTTACATACATTTTTAATGTCTCCACCTTGACTTGCTATGAGATTCTCCCTTGAATATCAGATGAGCTGTCATTAATGCTAAAATACAAGCTGAAATGAAATCAGTGCCTCACAGTCCTCATCTAAAAGACAAGGGATTCTTGCACACATAACTTCTCATACCAAGCACATGTCATAGGATTTCCATAAAAGTTGTTTCAAATCCAGTACTAAAAGGGTCAGAACTTTTTGAAATGTAAATCTAACATATAAAACTTTCCTTTTATGAAGTGGTGTAGGAGGAAAATGGATAAATATTTTATGGCAATCTTTGACTGATTTATCCTTTAAAAGGGGAATCATAACATAATTTGTCCCATTCCTTGTAGTTAGGCAGAGGAACTATTAATTGCAGTATGTTTGGAGCAAACTTTCCAAGGACTGCTGCCTACGTAGAATTATCTAAGTTTGATAGTTATGGCCAAGAATGCTTAGAAAGAAGGAACAGCTTCTACCTTTTACACTTGAATGGATGGCAAAAACAACTCTTGGTGATATTGATGCAGGCTTCTGCATGCAGAAACTTTGCCTGAACTCCAATGATCATGGCTATCTTTGCCAACAGCATGTACTTGGCTTAGCAAGGCGTTAAAAGTGCAAGAAATTCTGGCCTGCTCTGTTGTAAAAATGCTGGCAAACACACCCTTAACGGGCACCTGAGTGAGTTTTCTTAGCTGTAAGCAGTAAATGCACAGCACCATGTCAATTTTGCTGCCTCCAGCAGATGCCACACATGATGTTTGCACCAAGAAATCGCAGATCAGAGGAACGAACCAAAAATGAAAGATGTAAGAATTTAATTATAATCTAAATCTGCCCCTTGCCTTGTCTGCGGGAGTTAACCTGGCCCAAGGCTTGTCTGCACGACGATCATAATCCGGAGAATCTGTGACCTCCACGTACTCATTAAATCGCAGGATTCGCCTTGCTTGAAGTTCGGCCACTGTAGGCCTCAGGCTGAGCTGTAAGCGGGAGACAGAAAATAGTACACTTAATAAGACATAATAAAATAAAAGCTGAGGGTATGATGTAATCTCTAGAGAACTTTAATGATGTTTCTAAATAGGGTCACTTTCAGGTGTCTAAAAAAAGGCACCACCCTGGGAGCACTGCATGGGAATGGGGGAGCAGCATAACCTAATTTCTTCGATTATAAAAATAGTCTTTGTCAGACAGGTCACAGAGAATCTTGACAGTTATCCCTGGAATATTAATTGTGACTTTGCAACTGGCACTCTGTTTACCCCACTAGATGATAGGTCTGCATTAACGATTACACTCTCTGTTATGTTCAACTATAATACAGAAAATAAGCCTGATATGGAGGGACCTGCCCAACTAAAAAATAAAATAAAACAACATCTGGTGGTCAGGCGTTCTGTCTTAGTCATTACGATGCCCAGCCACAGGGTTCCAGTCACCTCAAACAACATTCATTTTAATCAGCTAAAGACAATCACATTAAGGAAAAAAAATACTGTAACTATTTTTGCAGAGAAGGACAGACAAAGGAGACATATAAAAATCTTTCCCATCCTCTCCCACAATGACACCCCCAAGCTAGAATAGCACATCACTGTTTTGTTTTGTTTATTTATTTATTATTTTTATTTTGCAGGGACAATGAGCACAATCCCATCTGGAGTAGGCAAGCCCGCTGATGTGGCCAGGAGAAGGGTGAAGGAACGGGCACACACTGCTTTGCTGCCCTCTCTGCTGCCCAAGGGAAGAGTGGATCTATAGGTGTGGCTGCCCTTGAACATATGTGACAGTGGTGGTCATGCTCAGAGGAAACGCCCAGATCATTTCTTCCCCCTGCTTACATGGACAAATATTAAGCATAGGCAGACTGTATGCTTTTTTTTTTTTTTTTGAGGTAGAGGAAACTGGAAGGAATGGGGTTTCTCCCTAGAAGGATTTGGCTGGTACTGCCTTTTAAACGGATTTCTAATACGAGGACATGACTAACGCGTATTTGCATTAATGTATATACACTGGATTTTTGAATCTTACAAAAAAATAATCCTATGCGCACCAATACACAATACAAAACAAAACAAACAAACAAACAAAAAACACATCATCACCTTTCTACTGAGTCTACGTTTTATTTCTCTTTTGGCTTCCTGTTCCTCTTCTTCATTCTTCTCTGTTTTTGGAAGAGATAAAAAGCAGTGAATATTTAAGTATTATAACTTCACATACTTAATTCTCTTGGTTTAAAGCTTCAGGACTTCAAATCTTGGCTCATGCTTGCTCATATTTTGGGGTGATTCTACATGTATTCTCTACTTTTTGATTTTGTGTGCTCTCATTTCTTTTCCCTATCCTCGTTTCCCCCCAGTTCTGTAGATACCTCGAGTCACCAGGATGAGTCAGGAACGTAGCAATGAGAAGGCTTCTGTGTAACAGTACGAGAGAGGTACTCTGAAAGAGCTGTCTAATGTTTCAATTACTCATCCTAGTATTAAAATCACTATTGCTTTTACTTCCAACATGCCATCTCTTGACTAAGAGTCTAATTATCCATAAGGGTCAGAGAAAAAACTTTGCTCTGAGTATCTGAATCAGCCAAGTGTCCTCTACTGCTACAGAATGGAATGAAGCAATGACAATTCTTTTTAATGCCAGCTGTTAGTGCAAATTACTTTTGTCACTTTAACATTTTTTCTGACTTTATAACGAATGTATATGATTCATTACTCGGATATTCTTGGTTAAGGTCCACTAGCTAAACCAAATGCAATGTGTAACTTCTGTGCCCTGAATGGGTACAACACAAAATTGCACATGCATTTTCTCAATGTACTTGGGAACAAAACTGAAATGTGCTATTAATAAATTTCTGAGCAAACCAAAATTGATTTCTTGAGTGCCACTGACAAGAACACTTAAAAGGGCACATTCATAAGGACTCAGCATTTTTTTAATTTGATGTGTGTTCTGAAGAATATTATCTAATTTATTGATCCACCTCATAGTTACATGCAAGCTTAACTTCAATGTGGCTGAAATATACCACCTAGAAATATTTTTAGAATTCAGATCCTGTTTTATTCAAGGTTGGTGGTTATGGATTCCAAGCTGTAGTTCAAGGCTAACTATAAAGCTCATTTGTCTATTGTGGATGCAGCCAACCTGCATAGGCGAAAAGGCACTTTTAAATTCCAGTGTTGTTCAACACTCTGTCTGCTATGGCCAGCCTGCAGTGTTACTACAGGCAACCTAGCTGCAAAAAGGTTCCATGTTATGGCTGGTACACTGGACATGTGTTAGGTGACACGTCACCTAACAGCACTTGCACATTTCATTGCTCTCATGTAAGAATAATACAGTGGCAAGAAGGACAAGTGACTTTTTTTTTAAAAAAAAAAAAAAGACAGTAACAAGAACCAGCCCAAGAACTGTTCTGGGAGAAGACCCCAACACCAACCCCAGATTTCTATTAGCAAGATGCAATTGCAAGGGCTTGCAGTGAGAATTAGGTTGGATCTATTGTTGATGGTGCTTTTATTGATACTGAAATGTGAACATAATTCATGGTCTATTAATAGCTTTTCTCTTAAATCATGAAGAAATGGATCTGTAAGGATCTGTAACTGAGTAAACTGAAAAAATTGAGAGTTAAAGATAAATTTACTTAAACTTTATTATTATTATTACTGACATACCTAGTAATAAATAAATTGTGTGTATTTAAGGATTTGACTTTAGATAAGAACTCTTTTCATGACATCTTCACCTAACAAAATCAAAAGCTCTCTAGCTTTTTTAGGACAGGTAAGTCATCTGTAGGGTTTCGTTTAAGCAACTCAATGCACAGTACTTAAGCACAAATTATTAATCTGGGGTTCCATTTATCTGGAATTTGTTTGACATACACATTTTTGCCCCTTCAGGAACTGAGTCACTTCAGTATTACCTCATAGAAATTCTCCAGTAGCAAAAAAGATGCAACTGGATAATGCATATCAGTGGATATACACACACAGTTACATATTCAAATTGACTTACTTCTAGAAAGAAAACTCAAGAGCTGAAGTAAAGGGACTGAAATCTGGTGGCTGCTGTTTATATTCTGAACATGCTGTTAGGCCAAAGGCCGCTAGTTCCTGGCACTGACCACTCTCCCTTGTACCTAAAGCACTTATTGCATCTCTCCAGACTGCTGAGCACAACAGAAACACTGCCCTGACACAAATTCTTACTAAGAATAACACCTATAATGCATTTTTTTTGTCTTGTAAAGTTTTGAAAGTTGCCACAGTGATTTAAGAAGATGCATTGAGCTAAAAATAATGGGCCTTGTGCTCCTTCTCCTTCAGGTGTCATGGACAATCCCACCCAGAGGCTGTTCCAGCTGCAGGTATGAACTGACTGACTTGCCCAAACAGAAACACATTAACACACTGAAACACCTTTCTGACTGCATTCCACCTTAAAAGCAGATCTGATCTGTAGGATGTGGAGAAGGAAAACATAAACAGTGTGTTCCCAGCTCCAAGTCCCCTCCTCAAACTGCTGCAGAGCCGCACTGGCAAAGGACCAGCTGAGCAATTGCCTTTTGCTTGCAGCACTCTCTGGTCAGGTCCCAGCAAGCTGTGGCTTTCCTCCTTCCCTGACTGCAGCTCCTGGGAGGCACAGCAGCACACAGGTCAAATGGGCACTTGACTCCCAGCTGAAACCATTTTATTTAGTATCACGGTCTCCGGTTAAAAAGCCCAGTGGTCAAAGTAGAATAAACGGCTTCCCTGGCATCTATATGTTATCGCTCCTGCAACGTCTGCCTCATTAAATCCTGTCAACTTCTGTTTCTGCAGGACATCTGCTTCACAGCAGAAGGGGAGAAGAGAAGAGAGGATTTGCTCTGCCCGAGGACTGTTCTGCTCTTGACCAGAAAGCACTCCAGGAGCATGAAACTGAACTTTCCATTGTGTCCCTGTGGGGATTAGCTATGTTTAGACTTCTCTGTGGGCTTGCTGAGGAAAGAAAAAGAAAAGACAAACAAAGCGCCTCCCTCTTGGAATGCTGTGGAACACAGAAAGCGGCTTCTCTTTCCCGGTTTTACAAGAAAAGACAATCATTAATATTCCCTAACTAGCACCAAGGGCTAAACACTGCTTTCTCAAAGCCAGTACTGGCAAGTGTGCAGGTGCACCGGACAAAAAGTTCACTATCCTTTACAGATACAGAAAAAAATACAATTATCTCAATCTAAAATTCCTGGAAGAATAAAGTTTGTTGTTGTTGTTGTTGTTTTTTTTTTGTTTGTTTGTTTTGTTTTTTTGTTTTTTTTCAATAATACAATGCTATAAATACTACCAGCTCAGAGCCAGTACACAAGAAACCTGTCTGCACTAAAACCACAAGGCTCTATCTATTCCTTTGAGTGGACTCTTCAGCTATCATAACTCTGTTTTAGTGTGGGAAGACTCAAAAATTCAGATAGTTTTACCCAAATTGTTTTTACACAAAGCAGCCTGCAATGTTTTGCAGTTTTACTCAGTTACAGGATTTTCAGCAACTGATTTATCTGGTAATATTATCAAAACAAATCTTGCAACACAGATTTCCTCATTTTAAATGGAAATACAGAAAACATTCAGACTTTTTCTGAACCTCTTGAAAGATTTGGGCTGAACTTAATCCTGAAATAAACATTTGGACCTTTACCACTTAATGTAACCTCAAAGTCTGATAAATATTACTCAAAACAATACTTTTCCTTGGTTGCAGTTTACATACAAGCAATAATTTTCCCCACGCAATACTTAAAAAGGAGGAAGGAAGCTTTATGAAAGGAATCCCAACTTATTCACAAAAGTTGCCTACAACAACAAAGGCATTTAAGAGATGTAAACATTTCTGAATGATCCACAGGAAGGGAATGCCATAATTTTGATAAATGATATGCAGGTTTTAGAGCTGAGAGAAAACTTGCACACTTGAAGGGCTCTGAGTCAGACTGTCATCACAAACACTGTCTTTTCTTGTGTTTGCTTTGCTTTTTAGAGATTAACTTGAAATATTTTATATCTCTGTGATGAGCAAAAAGCAGTTGTGTATTCTACATCTGCTTGTCAGTGGTTCTGCTTTTATTTATTTATTTTCCACTTATACGTCTGTGTTTCAGCACTTATTTTTGCTCTCCCTTGCACCGTTAAGCCAGACACAGGGAAGCAGCAGGGAAGGATGGCTGGCTACAGAGGAACAGCGAAGAGGTATTGAGTGCAAAGCATGGTTTGCTGCCAAAAACATCAAGTAAACAAGCTGAAACAGGAGTAGAAATCTATTAACTGCTTTCCAGTCTTGAGCTACTTATTGCAAAATCAGTGACCAGAATAAACAGTGGCAAAGGCGATACTAAATACACTATAAATATGTTGGTAGATCAGTTATCTAGAGATTAGCTAGACAGAGAGCATAAGAAGCCCAGCTGCTGTTCTCACCTCAGTGTCCATATCCTGAATCACCAAAGATGTTTTGGAATTACCTTTCTCACCTAGTTCAGCGTGAGCTGCTTGTCACGTAAAATACTTCTGTATTTCCCATTTTATCTTTATTATGACTATGCAATGTACAGGTTAAGAAATTATGCCCTTAGAAAGCTCATTCACATTATGGATTGGACAGGAGTCCCTTGAACTTGTGCACCATAATGCAGAAACAGTAGCTTCCCCTTTTCAATAAGACATGACACTATTTGACTTTGAAGAGCTTGCACAGCAGCAAAATGATTTTATTAGCGCAGATAGTTGCCCTAAAGCCAGTAATTCTTATTCCTCCTTGATCTGCTGGCCTGAACAGGTGACAGTGATCAGTCCATAGACTTTGTCAGGAAAACAGCCTATTAGCTTTTCTTCCCTTGGCATGCTGTGTGACAGGGTTACACAGACGAACTCCATAGTTTTTGAAAAATTGTTGGAAACAACTGCATTATAACTGCTCTTTCAGCTACATCAAGTAAAGAAATTTATATATATATATCTATATATACACACACACACATAGAATAGATGAGTTCTGAGATTTGTTGCTATGTGTGAAACACTTCCAAGTGCATTTTCTTCCTTGTAAATGTTTGTATTGTTTATTTCTTCATCAACTACTAGCCTCTCCTGCAGAAAGAATACAGGGCTAGCTGGAGCTGGGCATGGCAATTGTTACAGTGCATGATTAGATAATATCTATATTATAAAAAGATTCATAAAGACAAAAAATGTGTGTTCTAAAGAGTTTACCAGTCTAAAAACAAAAACAGCATAACTAAATTGGAAAGTAAGTATAGAATGTAAACATCTAGTTTTCCAAAGATCTACCCCTATTTGAATTACAGACTTAAATTTTTCTACAGGGATACTGAAGAATGATTAAATCATCAGAAAGATATTAAATAGGAATGTACTATCCAAGTTTCAATACACAAGACAAATAAATACATTTATTTCAGAAATGGATGTAAGGACCAACATGCTGAAGCAGTTGGCATATGCCTGTCCCCTTTCCTCTGAATACTTCACCTTTCTTCTTAGTTCACTTTCCAAACTCTGTCCTTGTATCCCACCTCTAACTCCTACTGATATTCCCTCTTCCTTCTCAGAAAAAATAGGTGGAAGTTTAACCAGCCTTGAACTACTTCTAAGGGGTATCTAATTCATTTCTGGGCTTTGTGACTGGTTTCAAGAAGTGGGATTGTGACAAGAAAAATGCAGCATCTTGAATATATGCATTTTTCACAGCTACAGGTTAGCATATAAGTCTAGTGTTGACTTGTGATTTTAAAGAACATAATTACTCTCCAATTATGGATCTAACACTAGAGTAACAAGGACCAGGCCACCATATGAATCCAAAATATGCTGTGATCACTTTCTAAGTATTAACTTAAACCTGAATAAAATACTTACGCTTTAGGATATTTCTTTGTTCTAGCTCTTCAGTTGTAGGCCTCTGGCTAAGTCTCCTGTAAGAACAAAGTAGGTGACTGATTTTAAACCAGATCTAAATAACACCTGATGATTTGTAATGCAGTTTAAAAGATGTCTTACATAGCCATTCTTATAAAGCTATTCATTTCCAGTTGAGGTATTCAACCACAGACAATTTCCACATGTAGTTATAATACCTGGGCATGTAACCTCACTACTGACTGGGCATTTATTTTAACATTTATATTCTCACCACTTGAACACATAAGTGATACTTGCACAATATTACAGAAATTGTACCAGCAAATTTAAATTCCTCATTTAGAGGTATAATTTTATGAAAGAGTTCATAAACCTTTTTTGTCCCCAGGTATCACAATTATGATAAGCTGTGCAAGCATAAGATTATTCTCAGGTGTTTTGAATGCAAATCGTGTGTGTTTTGTTTTGTTTTATTTTGTTTTAACAAAACATAAGCGGAGCATTCCTCATCAATTTGCAAGCACATTGAAATTATGGAGTTTCTATCAACACTTGATTTTATTTAGTTACTTATATATAAAAATGACCATTTAAGAAATATCTGAGATATTCATTTTCTGGTCTATATAGTACAGAACGTGGTGGATGTTGTCTTTAATAAACAAGTTCACATGTTTGCTTGAGAAAAGGAGCAAGAAAAATTTCAGCAGTAAAACTGATGTTGCAAATGTCTTAACAGTTGGAAATCCCCTCTGCCCAGCAATCCTCCTAGCTCACTACAGACCATTTGTGGCCTCATGAAAGCCACCTGATTCCAACAACCCTTAGCATTTCTGTGACACCTGGAGACAAAGAGGATGGTGTGGAGTGTGCTTGTGGCCATCAAATGAGACTGCAGAGCTGAGTTTTGATTTAAACAGGGACTTTCTGGTAAGGAATGTAGAAAAAACACTGTTATGAAGAGACTGGTTTCCAGTTACACTATGGGGGGGATCATTTCTGGTAATGAACTGCTTCAGTAGCAGACCTTCTATTTTTTTTTAACAGCTCCAGGTCTCATTACATACAAAATTTCCATTGTGTTCATGTGATTTTCGGATTGTGAGGAGGTTTGAAAGGAGTGAGCAAGCCCATGCTGCAGGAAGTTCCTGACCCAGCACTCACTGGGCTGTGGGAACAGGACTTCCACTACTTTCAGACACTTATCCACCAGATCTCTGCTCTTAGGTGCTGACCACGACATTGGGAATTTTAAAAGAAGATGCCATAAACTCAGTTGTGATTTCAAACCTCTCAGCACAGGTATTGCACCTGGCATTGTACCAGGCACCATAAGCTTTGCACATCTATTTTATGACTGTGTGGTGAGGGTGCCAGCCTGGCAGAACTGGCAATGCCAGGCAGGAGAGCTGAGGGCAGGAATCAAAGAGCAGCTTGTTCACTGTAAGCCCCAGGGGGAATACAGATAGGCAGGATGTGATTACCAGAGCTGGAATTTGGTTAGGAAAGCACTGATAACAACCAGGCTTCTTTATTAGCAGGAGAAAAATGACCTTTGGGCTCTACAAAAAAGATGTATGCCTCTCACAGTTAGGGAATGAAATAAATTATTTAGCTAGCCATGCAATTCACAGAGCACCTCAGCACATGTGCTAAGTGCTGGGCCCGGGCTGCTGGGCTTCTGTACTGGAGTAGCACTGGCTGTACTGCCCAGTATCTGGAAATCTAACAAACACAGGACATCCTCCAAGCCTGCCTGAGCTACATTGCTGAGCACAAGAGAAACAACGACAGGCCTGGGAAAATCCACATGTATTGTAGTCTGTTCTCAGAGACTTTAAAAAAGAAAATTAACACTTTGGATGATTTTTTTTTAAGGTTTGTAAAAATAAAAGTGAAAACTTTTTTTTATTTACTTGAAAAATTTTTTAACGCAATGTTCTCAAGTTCAGGAGCAGAAAGTAATGTATGTCCCACAGCAGTTAGGAGCATGAGAAAGACATGCTCAGAGGTGAGCACACTACTGATCTGCAGTCAGTCTCTATTTATTTCTTTTGTTGGAACCAGTACATGAATAATTAATCATTTAGAGAACAGGAGAAGGGTGGGAAGGAACATAAGGGAAGAACATGCACAGGCATACTTTGTGTGTCTGAAACTATAACTCTTGACTGAGAGGGGGACACGTAAGTTCAAGTCCTTGCTAACCAGCATGAGGAAACGCTTGAACCATGGCACCAATTGTTCTGGAGTCATTTTTATTCCTATATAAAACAAACAATCAAACAAAAACAAACAAAACCAAAAAACAAACAAACAAACAGCCCCTGAAGCTCTAGGTTTGTCTCCTGCAGAACAAAAATCTAAGATGGACATTTTAAAGTTTTGTGAGAAATTAAAATACAATTTTAATTTTAATTTTTCCAGACAGTTTTACCATGAAGATCGTGCACTGCATATTGGGCTGAATTTAAAATATGAACCTAATGTTATTGACCATCTTCCTCCACCTCCACCCAGTAAAAACACATTTACACTGCAACTAATACCTCACTAGCTTTGTTCCAATCTGATGTCTGATTTCCTGCCTCTCCTCTTCAGATGTGCACTGCAAGATGTTTTTGTCTTCTAATTCTTTCTTAGATGGTCTGTTGCCAAGTTTGATAGCAAGAGTATCCCTACGACGAATTTTACTTGCCAAAGAGCCTGAGGAAAGGAAGAGGAGGGTAAATTTAGTTCATTCATGCTTAGGTTACAAACACAAACTCTGAGTAAGGACTTTAATACCTCCCCAAAGCAGCCTTGTTCCAACATGCAGGAGAAGAATTTTAATTAACATCAAAAGGGAAATAGTTTCAACTCAGCTCACAACAATAAAAAGTTGGAAGACTTGCATGAAAAAGCTAACAGCCTAAATGACAGAGGAGCTTTACAAGGACAAATTTACATTTATGTGTCTTTGAAGTCTGATACGTTACAGGTTGATTTATTTATCTACTTAGTACTGTTAGCAAAATGCTGCTTTTTTCTTAATCTTTAAATGAAAATGAGAACAAAGTCTTGTTCTCTCATCTTTCTCATTCTTTTCTTTTTAGTCCCAATGTAATGCTACTTATTTCTTGTATATTGCTTTCATCTTTAAATTGTTAAAAAAAAAAAAAAAAGTTGAATAAAATGAAAAACTCTCTGAGAACTTGTAAAGTATTCTAGGCAGGATGCCCTAGGCACTGAAGCAATCTCTTCACCCGTAAAGCAGATACAGTAGGGAAAACAGACACACCATCTTGCCTGTGTTAGCATCAGCCAGCTGTGGAACAACTTCCCTTGTCTCTCATTATTCTGACCGAGAGGGCTACCTATGTCCTATGATGACAGAATTTTATGATGTATGACAGTTTGTTAAGGTCACAGGCTCCCACTTCACTTCTTATTAAGACACTGCTGCTGTCTGAATTGATGAATTTTTAGTTGCTACCACTTTGGATGGTATTCAGACCAAAGGGAGAACTGCAGAAGACTTCAGTGTCTCAAGCTATCTGGCACTTCACCTTCTGCTGCACCAGTGTTCATGCTGTTATGTGCCTTGCCCTTGGATCTCCTGCAGGACTTTCCAGAAGCTGCTGAGGACTGTCCAGTGAGAGCCGGTCCTCTTGGAGGTGGGTGTGCTCCGCTGTAAGCAGCAGCCTGGAATGGTGGCTACATGATGCTGAACCATTTGGGGGCTCATGTAGCATTTGGGTTGCCATGTAGCAACTTCCCCAGTCACCTCATTCCCACAAGATCTCTAGTGCAAGTCAGTTCAAAGCCACACTGGTGCTTTAACGGTAAAGATTCATTACATGGGCAAGCCCCGATCAATAAAACTTAGGGCTGATGCCCTAACGTGGAGGCCTTGTCCTACCCTGTTCTCCTGAACCCACTACTTCCACCTCCACTCCCAACTATGCAATGCTTGATCTGGGGCCCAGCAGGTTTTTGATCACAATTGTCTGGGAAGGGAGAAGGATACTCATTTCTCATTCACCACAAGGTACAACACTACATCATCTAAAACCATGCCATGCAGCCATATCCTCCTCTCTTTACTTTGCTAAACAGGGGTCAGGCATGGTCACATAATGTAATGTGCAAAGTGTGGACTGCAACGTGTTGGTGGGATGCCCTGCAGTAGCACCACATCCTGGAAGAGAATCACCCACAGACTGATAGGCCTGCTTGCAGCTCTGTCCCAAAGTCTTTGCTCTCTTGCAGGCCACAGCTTAGTGGGGTCATCTACACAACAACTCATTGGGCGTAGGAATCATGGACTGCATGCAACCAGCGAGCTCCAGTTAGCAATCTGGCAACCACAGTAGCTTAGCAGGCTCCCTGAGCCAGCCCAGGACAACTGGATGTTAGATATACCCTAAGATGGCCACCCCTCCCCAGCACCCTCTTCTTGTTAGGGGCTTACTTTCAGCACTAGCATTATCATCATCGTCGTCATCGTCATCATCTGTGTACAGGATCGGCCCGTCAGAGTCCGAATCGCTGCTGTGGCTCTCTCTGCTGCTTTCACTCTCAGGAGGGGCAGCAGCATCAGATGCCTCCTCCAGTGGTTCAGAGTGGGTCTGGTCAGGTGCCTCTGCTTCTTGGTCATCCTTGGTAGCCAGGCTATGAATTCATAAGCAGACACAGTGTCACATTAACGCAAGCAGTAGAGAACATGAATGGGAGAGAGCCTGCATAAGCAAGCATGAAAATAAAAGTTCTGCTGCTCAAACTAACTTCTTTCTCTAAAACTGTATGTAGGTAAAACATATGCAATGTATATATATGTGCATGGGTGTACGTATCTGTTTATGGATAAGCGTGTTAAGAAGAAAGATGCAAACAGTCTAAAAAGATGAGCTGCAAAGTCTGTACAGAAACATCGTTGTTCTTGTTTATTTCTTGTGGGATAGTACCAGCTACATAAAAGCTAATGAGAGGAGAGAAACAGCTCATAAAGTTGGGGGTGAGAGGACTCAGTCAGAGAGCAGGCAGGATTGCAAAGCTTCCTCTTCTGGAAGCCTGACTCTATTTACTGCAAATATAGTTTTATTGCTGTTGGGTGCAAAACATTCATTTCTATCACTGATGAATATGGAAATCGGCAGCAGAGGGCCCTCTGCCTTGGGAAAATCCTTTGTGTAAACGAAGGGTAGAGAAAAGGGAGAAGCAGCACAGGAATGCAACATTGGCACAGATGTACCAGCAAGGCTCCCTCTGTTTCAAGGAAACTCTCTCGGTCACTGGCATCTAGACCAAAACCTCTTGGGTTGTTATGAAAGACACTGGGTCTTGTGGCAGGGAAAAGACAGATTAATAAGCTAGTTGCTTTTTTGCTGCCAACTATTTTGCGTAAAAAATATAATTATGACTTTGTTCTTGACTAGATTTTATAATATCTGAGACTTAGAAAAGCTATTAGGCAGTAACAGACCAAACATTTACTAACCAATGCTTAAAACTGTCATTAAGTCTGCAAGTGAATTCAGCTACTGAATCGAGAGCTTTATCAATGAGATTTTAAATGATATTCCCCCAAAAAAAGATATATATATATATATTTTAAATAACAAACTTTTAATTAAGCATCCTTTCTTGCTTGCCTTTATGAGAGAGAAATAAAAGTGTTATCTGTGGCTAGCTGAGCTGTTGACTGCAGTGGTCAGTATTCAGCCAGGCAGCAATACAGGTGGCACATGATGAGAAATGCCATCATGGGGAATCATTAAATATTATGGGTGAATGGCTCCAAGATGTTCACAAGGGCCAAATTGTGCTGGGATGCCCCTAAGAAATGGACACACATTACCAGTCAGCATGCCTACAGCATCCTTTATGCAAAGGTAACACTAGAAACGTGGGTTCCTGCAGGTTTCACCACTTACCCATGACAGCAATGACTTACCAATGACCATCTCACCTTTTTGAGTCTTCTCCACTAGCATCTGGACCACCGTCTTGGGCTGTACTGCTCAGGTTGTCATTTGTGCCTTGCTCAGCCTGGAGAAGAGGTTTCATATCTGATCCAGAGATGGATGGCCTGGCTACCGAGCCCTCTGGTGCATCTTGGGCATCTGAGGAGACAGCGGGCTGACCAGCTGCAGCAGGAAAAGGAGGTGGAGGTGGAGGAGGAGCTGTGGTGGGAGGAGGGGGGACAACCAGCTTGCTCCGTTGGTCTACGTCCTCTGTTTCAGAAATTACTATGGAAGGCTGCTCAGGCTCAGATTTTTCTGCCTTCACTTCCAACCTGTTGGCTGTGGCACCTGAGGGGGAAGAAGCTGCCCCATCTGGTGCTGTTCGTGGGGCTGACTGCTTGCCAGCTTTCTTCTTGCCCCTGGGAGTCCCTGATGTGCCCGATTTGCTGGAAGTCTCCTTAGAGGCTTTGGAATGAGATGATGTGGACGAAGGAGATGGCGATGAAGAAGACTTGGAGACTGGTGCTTTTTTAGCATGTGAGGAACTAGAACTAGCTAAAATAAGAAAAGAAAAAGCATTTTACAGTCTCACAACTATGCATTTTTTGCACCTTTCTGCATGAATTGCTTTGTATGCTGATAAAAATGAAAAAACTACACTTGATACTTCTATAACTCTTCATATATATGCTTGAGATGAGTAAAGGTTGGAATTCACAATTCAGCTTTAGAGATGGGAAGACTGAAATGATGAATACTTGTCGAAGATCAGTGAAGGGGATCAACCTTAGAAATAGGTGAGATTTTGATCCTAGCATTCTGTGTTGGCCCATTAGAAGTTGCCTGGACATCATCCACTACTTTTTTTCCAAAACGTTTCTTGCCCTAGTTAAAAATTAAATAAAAAAATGCTACTGGACCAAGAAAATTGTCTGACCTTTTCTATTATGTGATTTTTATGGTCTGAGCAGTAGGAGAACAATATGATTTTCCTCACACCTTTCAATGAACATCAGGACCATTGAGAGCATCAGTTAATTACATTTCACAATGTTCTTGCAAGTGGCATGCTCTTAGTTAATGTCAAGCAGCAGAGGGACAGTAAAATGAGACGTAATTTTGAGTCCAGATTGGTATGTCCATAAAACAGAGTTGGAAACCAATGATCTCATTCTACACAAATGATGTCCAGAAGGAAAGAGGCACTGCAGGCCTTCTGTATATACTGGAGCTCTTTGTCTTGACAGTGACCAACTCAAGTAGCCTTGAAAATGTGGTAACACAAGATTTTGACACTAGTTGCACAAACTGGCTGGTAATGTTTCTGTCTGCTGTTGTGATACTATACTGAAGCATATATGGTTGCACCTTGGCTCTAGTCAGTGCCCAGGTTTGCAAGAGAGCTCAGCTAGCAAGGTATGCCCCATGTGCATCCCAGCCACGTTTCTGATGGCTGTGTTGATGCACACATCACTTGGACTGGGAGCTTCAGAATTCTGACTTGCATTTAAAAAGCAATAAAACTGACAACCACCTTAAAATTCAGTCCTCTTCATCAAAATGCATCCAATTCAAACACTTCTGCTGCAGTAAAAACGCATTAACCTCAAGAGCGCAAATGAAAGCATTATAAAGCTACACGGCAGCCTTGAAGCTAAGCTTACCGAATAAAACAGAAAGCTGTAATAAAAATCTGCTGAAAGGCCTACTTTACTTATAAGCATTTAAATAAAAACAAAACCCCAGCAGATTAGGATAGAACCAAAATACAGATACTGGCCATAATAAGCTCACGATACAAAAATAGCTTTCACAGTGTGACTGCTCTTAGTCTAAAAGAAGATGGAAAATAATTCAAAAGACACATTACACCGTTCTCTCCTGCAGCAGAATGTTATGGTTTATAAACATTTATAGAGCCGTGTGGCTTTCAGTACATCTGGAAAAATTTGCAGGAACTCATGGCTTCAGGCATATCAGTGTCCCTCTTTGTGCCGTGAGGTAACTGTACGGGGCACGGCGTGGGATCTACTGATACTGCAGTCACCAGCCACACCGACTGACTTCACTTACCAGCAAATCAAAAGGAAACAAAGAAATGGTACAGGTGGCAGTTCCTAATTGCAATGGAAATAAATGGTGGCTCCAACCTGTATATTATTTAGCAGAAACCTCAGTGAGTAAGTAGATGGTACTAACAAAGGGCTCTGGTTCTGATCCAGCAAAGCACTTAAACACAGGCCCCAGCCAACAAAACCAGTTATGTGCTTAAACTTAAGAACTCCAGCACAATACAAATATACAGCTGCACTATAATTATCACTGGGAAAACGTCAAAAGATGTTTCCATTGAATGAAACCTTACATTATTCTCAGAACCCTCCTGGACTTGCAATCAGATACAAAAACTTGAAAGAATTCTCCCAGAGAAATTCACCCCCACACACTTTCACTCAGGTCAGAAGTGCTATTGCTATTGTTGCTTTAAGCTGGGCTGCCTGACAACTTTCTGTCAAGCCTCTTTTTCAGTAGAAAATTTGAATTTTGATTAAACACAGAAATTTCACGACCATTATTTGCCTTTTGGCACAAGTACATGCTTACGTTTATGTCCCCTTTCTCCCAGCTATACTGTTTCAGTTTGGAAACCTTCTGAGTAACCTCAGTTTCTCAAATCCTATTCTCCTTCATGGGACTAGATCACTGGCTGCACCACTTGTTCACTTTCATGGGGATCTGATAAACCTTGTGTATTAAATACTGTTCCTGATACATTCTCCTTATGAATCATTGCCCCTATTTAAAATGAAAACAATGTACCTAATGCTGAAAGAAATTACTAGTAGAAAATGTACTATTTTATACAAGAGGTACATTGATATATTTTATAGCTGTATGGTCTCAAGTACTGCATGAAATTTCAGCAAGGCTACTAAAAGACAGATCTGGAAATCGAATGTGTTTTAATTTAAGAACTGAGGTACCTGAGAGCTTGTTACCAACCACTTGCCTGAGCATTTTTCTATCTGATGGGTTGTTCTGTTTCTTAAAGGTCTGCTGTTATTAGGTTCCTTCACCTGGGAGGAACTGAGTTTTCCAGCTGCAAGTGAAATACAAGGAGCAAGTTCTGGGTTTTCAAAATGTTTATTCTTGTGGTCTATTGATGTAGTAGGGACAGTTAATACCAAGTTAATGGATATTTTATGGCAAAGTTATTATTGTAACTTTAGCAGTCTTGCAATGTTTTCAAACAATCCTCTTCTGTGTGCTTCAAATACAAAACTTGCCAAAATGTACAAGTTATGAAGAAGTATACTTGGAGAGAAAACTGGAGTGACTGAAGGGCTTTGAAAGACTCAAAGAGGATCGAAAATACAAGGTTTGTATAAGTTGGCCAGTGCACATATATATACAGTCCATTCGTCATAATACTTCTTGCACTCAAATTATATTTGAGTGTTTTCATTTTGGTTATTGTCTAAATTTCAACCACTCAAACTCCAGATCAGTACCTTAGAACAGCTACCTATAATCTAGCATTGTTGCAGAATTTTGGTTAAAAAGTGCAGTAATAAAAACATCTATTATGTGCCTGATGACTGACATTTTCCATTCTCAGTGCATATTTAGAATCACAAGAAGCTATCAACAAGCTCAGCAAGTCTGACTATTTCTAAGGATTTATAATTCTTCTTCTTATTTATTTATTTATTTATTTATTTTTCTCAGTTAAAACAACCACTACTCAACAATCTTTAAAGATCTCTTCCTGGTTTTATCCTTTACCTCTTTGAAATCTTCTCATCTTTTCATGTTAATTGAAATAGTTGTTACTTCCAGCAGAAAGTTACAGCAAAACCAAAAAAGTTTTACTTTGGGGCAACTCAGATGTATTTGTTTTCAGAAGTCGCCTTTTCCCCTGCTGATTCTTTGGCAGTTCTCTGTGTTGTTTTATTACCAACACTTACATGTCACCTGGGAATTCGATATAGTCTCCGTTGTGCTTGGTTTTGTGCATACATTTGTTAGACAGCGAAGTGATTCATCTGATGTCTGGGGTGTTTGCAGACAGCAGAACCAGAGCTCAGTGGGAAGCTAGCTAAAAACATCAGAGGCATGCTCTTTAGTAGCACCACTATTTACAAAAGCAAAAGTTCTCACCAAAGTCAAGCACCCCCATGCACATGCACCCACTGCAGCAGGCACGGCCTGTGCAGTACTCACCAGCTTCCCGATTTGCACTGTGACTTGTTGGCTTTGGAGGTGGGAGAGGAGGCTGCTTAGCAGGAGCCTTTCCCTTTTTTTTAGCATGAGATGCTTCATTACTCTTATGGCTGGTGGTGGTTGAAGCAGCAATAGCATTTTTTGGTGGTAGCGGAGCTTTTTTAGATTTAGGCTTAGACTTGGGTAGTGGTGGAGCATGGGATGCCGGTATTTCTGGGCAGTGATCAGTAGTGCTCTCTATGGATAAGAAAGTGAATAGAAGCCAACTGACACAAACATATGCCACATACATTTAATAGCAAGCTTGACAATGACTACTTTTTGCTGCTTGAGCTCTTGGGAATCAGTACAGACTTCTTCATCTTCTGAAGTATTACTTCAGAAAAAAAAAAATCGCCATCTGTCTCCACTCAAGTCCCTCTCATTGAAGACTTTTGCCTGGCTCTTCTCTCATTCTCGCCTATTCTAGATCTCCAAGAACCCTCCTTAACTCTCAACATCCCCAACTAGACTGCTGCCTGCAAACAAAGCACGGGAAATACATGTACCATTTACTCCTCTCACAAATTCCCTTAGATTCTTTCCAGTCCTCTTGAGATCAACAGGCTATAAAACTCAGATTCATGTGAATCTGAATGTGAACAGGGCCATTCCCTCAGCCGCAGGTTCAAATATGGCTATGCAGCTGAAACTATCCCCTGCAGGAACCCATTCTCCTAAGCTGCAGAGTGCTTGCTCAGAGAAACAGCAAATTTATTTTGGGTATCTTCCCCAGGGTATTTCTACTCTTCAGAAAGAGATGAAGCTAAATTAAATAGGATGTCATTTGCCATGAGAATGCTCTTCTCTCCTGCGTACTCCGAGTACTGTCACCAGACTGCAGTTTTAAGAATCATCAGTTACTTAGCCCATGAAAATCCCGACTTTATCTACATCGTGTAGTCCAGTAGGAATGGCTCTGCAGGGTGAAAACTGGTAACACTGAGGACCCTATAACCCCAAGTGTGTACTTCATGAGATTTTATGTTGGACTAGCTTCAGCCTACTTCTGTAGACCACATGCCCAGATGCGGTGGGAGCACCACCAGTTCCTGAATGCAGCTTTGGTTTTAGTTTCATTCAATGGGAAGCTGGTTTGTGTGCTCTGCAAACCAAAGAATGGTAAGCAGGGATGATCTGGAAATTCACTTTGGAACTGCATTCCTAGCACTAATGTAGATGAGCCATTTAGAGTCAGCACAACATTTTGCAATATAATCTCTACAGTTGTTAGACTGTAGCTGGTAGTCAGATGGGAATCTTTATTTATTCCATCACACCAACTCTGTGCCCATTTGGGCTCAAGATAGCCTTTCCAAGCCTTTTGGAAAAAGGATGTTATAAAACCAAGAGCATAAAATCAAAATCATATGGGCTTTACATGCATGTTAGTATAAATTACAATGGTCAGGGAACAAAGAAGCCAAGCACATATCAAAATTACTTCCAACAATCTCTCTCTCTCTCTTTTTTTTTTTTTTTTTTAATCACTAAAGAGGAAACCAATTCACTTCTTGAAGTATGTTCCTACAAAAGCCTTACTCTTACACACATTAAGTGGCCATTCCTGGATCTTCTGTCCATTCCTCACCCTTTTCCTTCTTCTGTTAAAGATTCCCAAGAGATAAGCAGCATCTTTTCATTTTAAGATTAGTAAATGAAAAATAAAAATTGTGTTGGACAATGACGACATTCTTTATCTGAGAAACAAAGCCTTTTCAAACTCTAGTTTAAGAATTGTTAATATGAACCTAATGCATCACCTGCAGATATTAAGAGCAACATGCACATGTGTCTCTTTAACAACCAAAGAAATTAAGACTAACAGTCCAGCATCTTCCTCCTTTATTTCCAGCCCAAATAATCACATGATAGACTAATATGTTTTTGCTAATGTTGTACAAGAACCATTGTTTTACAGTTAGCAAGCAGATTCTTTCGAGTACAGATCCTTGTATGACCTCTTTGTTTTCCTACCTCTTTCTTCTGGACCAGAGAAAGACTTTGGAAGAAGAAAAAAACATGTTTGTTACATTTTGCTTTCCTCTTTTATAGCAAACAGCATCTCCTTGTGAAACTCTACTTAACTTCATTCAAAGTTGAAAACCTGATTTAATTCTGAAAAAGCAGGACATTTTAAAATTTTCGTTCCATTATAGTAACATAGCAAGAGAAGGTAAAATTTTGAAGGGCATGATGATCAGAAATAATTTTAAGTGTAAACCATTCCTTGATATACCTTTTCCTTATGGGTCCAGCATGTTAAAACTTTATTTACTACCAAGAAACAACTGTAAATTTGTGTATTTATACATTGCCACTGTGTTCTGCTTCCAGTCATATTCATACAAAAAAATCTTTAGGAGAGAATAATAACCTATTAAAAAGAAATACTCCACTCACCATATTCTAAGGAAATGCAGTGCAATTATTTAGAATCTTGGTCGATTAACATTAAACTATATAAGTGATTAAATAATGTGTCACAGAATTTATCTTATGTATTAGCAAAAAAAGTACAAAATACAAGGCTAAATCTTTACTTAGTTGCAAGTAAGAATATCTTAATGACACCAAACCAACAATTTTCAGTTCTGTAGAAAAATAACTAAAATGTATAAATGAAAAACAAAATCAGAACAGTTCATTCAAATCAAAGTCTCTGCTTGCAGACTTAAGTTGTAATTAAAACTGGTAATTTATATAATATTGATTTTAACTGAAATACCTCACCATCACTGGGATATCATCTCTTTATCTAGGACAGTTCTTTCCATACTGTTATGTACATCATAACAAAGTCTGGCAGACTCTTTTTGCACAGTAGAACCCTATTTGCTCAGATAGTTACAGCTCCCTTTGAATCTTGACTGCACCTTGATCACATATATGCCCTTTTCTTGGCCTTGACTAGTGAGTCATCTTGTATTCACAAGGAAAGCCATGGTGAAGAGAATTGCTCTTCCCATTGCTTTTACCATGTCATATTGCCATATTATCTTTGTCTTTACTAACTTTGTTAGCTTCACTTTTTATCTCATCAGGTACAAGCCCAAAGGCCCTCAGCGTCAGTCTGATCCTGCCCAAACTGCTGTTTCTCACTTACTCTTGAGACACTGATTCCCAGTTCCCACCTGACTAGGCCATTACACTAGCTTTTGCTGCCAACAAGCCGTGTGTTGAAGTAGACAATATTTCATTGATTTTCCTCTGCTGCTCTCAGGTTTGGAAGGCTCTCCTTGTCAACATTCACAAATATACCTATCAACTGTCGTCTCCTACATTACACTCTATTATGATGCCAAAGCTGTCCATTTTTAAGCTGCTGGCATTGTGCTTGTTTTCCTGGTGTAGTCTCCTCTTGTTTTTCAGTGTGTCACTGAAAAAAAGAGAGGACACCACTATCTGTTACTGCAAGTCCACTGGAACATTTCTGTGTTTTTCTGTATTTATGTAAGCCACCATAAAATAAATTTCTGGTCTATGTGTGAGTACTGCAGTAGTACAAACAGCTAATAATAAAACACTGGCATGCTCTTGAACAGCAACAGGAATGGTCTGATGTCTGTAAATGGCTCAAGATAAAATTATGTTGTAATTGTACCTCCCTAGCATGACTGCTTGAATATGGGTCCTTGGTCTTCAAGCCTGTTCTTTCTCATCTCAGTTGTGACTGTCAAATCAAGGAGCTGGCTGAATCAGCTCAGTTCATCTATTTGTTCAAGCCCATCCCCAAGGTATCTCAGTACCAGCTGTGATGCATTTTTGTTGCTGTTTCTTTTCTTAATTTACAGATCTGTTCATCACAAACTGGACTTTTAACAAAAGGTCTCCAAATGACCATCAGATAGGAGTATCTTTTATTCACTTCTGCCTTCATCAAGACATCTGCTGTAAAAGCAATGTCCCCATAAATTATTTTTAATAGGAAAGTAAAGCAAATGTTAATATCTCATTAAGCATTTGGATCAATAATGTGTTTATACTTGGAACAAATTTTCCAAAGACCAGATTTTCAAGAAAGCTCACTTTGAGATCAGATTTTTTTGTTCCCAGAAACTGTGATTGAGACCAGGCTTTTAAGAATGCTGTTTTCTCATATAAACACCTAAACAACGGCCAGGATTACAAAATACTCAGTGTACAGCAGCTCTTGTAGAAACCCTTCAAGTCTCAAAGATTTTCAGAGATTCCAACATGCCGTATTCACTGGAAAATCAAATGACTTATATTGGAAGCTAAACGTGACACCGTTTGTAAAGTGTGGACCAAATGGTGGTTTTGAAGAACTGTGTCAGTCTTTAACGTAGTCTCAGAAAACATACACAACCGGGTTGTATAATACATGTATGTTTTCTTTACTTTTGTGAATTTCTAAGGAATTGAAGGTCCAAGCTGTTTTACCCCAGGATTTTGTCATACAGTACTGATGCTTTTGTTCTTACAGATAGAGCAGTGATATGAAGATAGCTCACAGAGAACCAATACTGCTGCAGTGTAAGCATATAATCTATATTGACTGCAAAGCACCCTTCTCCTGGAAGATGAGCATAACTCAGTGGAATAACACTACATAAAATCGAAGTAGGAAATAATGTATGATTTGTTGCCTTTTGCAGAATAAATCCCTGTAAAGAGAAACTCAGTATGTTTTGAGAACTGAGAGTTTCCTTTCCAGTCTATGCAGAGACCTGTGTTATGATTAATCAAAACCCAGGAAGTTGTCATTCAGAAACGTGGGACGACAGAAAACACACGGTGTCTTTTGTCTCATTTTTGGACTCACTGACTGTGCTGACGCAGGTGGTCAACTCATTCAGATGCTTTCATAAACTTCAGATTTAACCAGCTCCATTTTTTGTCCATGCTATTGCTACTAAAATTGTTTGAGAAAACACCCATTTTAATTGTTAGAAAGTTTCCCTTAATTTCCAGTCTAAACGTATTTCAAGCCACTGTTTATTCCTTTCTACTCATGCCAGCATTGTCCTTCAGCCATGCTCTCTCCTGGCTGTATACCAACTTGTCACATTCACTGAATGCACTCAGACTAAGGCTCTGTTTTGCTAGGTTGAACAAGAACAGCTGTCTCATGACACTCTTAGCAGCCCTATCTGCATTAATTCGAGTTTTGAATTCATCCTTCCTGAAGACAGATGAGCGGATCTGTACATATGCAGGCTTCCAGATCTTGCTTACTGTACAATGTCAGCAGCACCCTGTGCATGAGGCCTTCTAACAGAGACAGAGTAGAAATCAGAAGGAGAAGGAAGAAAGGGCCAGGTGTAACATCTGACCTAAAGTAACCATGTTCAAATATTTCACATTGGTTCCAAGATAAAAAAGGAAACACACAGAAAAAACAGCAACCCAAACCCACTGACTATCATTTTACACTGCTAACTGCCCAACTGCATTGTAAAAAGTAAACTATTAAGTCAAGACAGAATATCTGAAACATCTTCACTGTTAGCTGCAGATTTTATTATTTTCTTATTCTACAGAAGACTTGTAAAGTGAATAGGCATACTGGTTTCTATGTTCCCTTATGCTTTTTGTATAGATATTTTCTAACAATTCAGTGGTTACTCTTCTAAAATCCTGTCTTCCTCCTATTCCTGAAGCCATGTTAGGATATCTTTTCTATAAATGAAAAAAAAAATATATAAAAATGGCAGCTTTATAAATTAGGAGCTTTCCTCTGCCACTAAACATATGTGGGTGAAAGCCTGCACCTCTCACGTCAGTCTACTGGCATGGGATAGCCTGGCTGACTTGGTGAACAGTCTCTGACCAAACAGAGCGTTACCTAGAGTAGCTTTCCTTTTAAGAAGACTTGGATTCAGCCTCATTTACATAGTTCAGGTGATGAATAGAAGATATACTATTCTTAGAAGAACTGTTTTTAGCCAGCAAATAACTCAGATGGACTGAGACCTACAAGAAGATTCTCGCGAGCCAGGCAAAAAAAAACCCACAACTTTTATGTATTGTGCTCATAGATGTTATACAAAGCTTGGGGTTGTAGGAAGCCAACAAGACACAGAAGAGGGAGAACAGTCTGCCTTGTCTCTCACAGGGAGTGGTTTGCAAAATTGGTCTGTTGAAAGACTTCTGTATAAGACCCTGGAAGACGAAATAAAGCAAAGACCTCTGAGAAAAGGAACCTAGAAAATTTGAGTTTGAAGAACAATCCCTTGTACACAAACTGGAGTGTTGGTCAGCGAGTATGCATACTCAAAAGACCAGAGCTTATGATTCCCTTTTTCCTTTTCTGTTTATCCATCAGAAAAACAAAAGATTAAATTTAAAGGCAGAGTTAAGCGACAGCTGATAAAGCGTACGGAAAAGGACCTCTGAACCCAACATACTCTGACCTGAACGTTTGCCAGCTCTCAAGGTCAGTTATCAGGTGGGGGAAAAGCATTATACACATGGATCCTATGAATTCATTTAGAAACAGGACGACAAATTGTTTCCTTCACTGAAACACGTGAGAAAACCTAAGAGGACCTCAGGTCTGCTATAAACAGTATAGGAACATTTCAGAAGCTTATGCTTCATGTCTCCCACAACACCCACAGCACCCACAAAAGAGCTCTGGCTTCCTGCAGTGCAGTTATTTATCAGAGTTTTATCACACAGACCTGACTGATGGTATGCAAAATGAAACTTCTGCTTACTTTTTTCCAGGCCATATCTTACAAATGGTTACCGAACCTTTCACTTCTTCAACCCCAGGGTAAAAATGAAATGTGAAATTATCTACCAGAATCATGGAAAGATACTTAGCTTCCCATGATTTAAAAAAATAAATTTTAAAATAATACAAACAGAACTCAGATACAAACTCAGTGTTCTCTGGTATTTCTGAATGCCAGAGACATCCTGGGAGGATAAGAAGGAGTTCTGACACAGTAACAGGGGGTTTTAAAATGTGCAGCAAGCATGCTGTATCATCATACTATGTCCCTGTACCTACAACAGCTACAGTTTTGACATCTATTCTACTGATGTTGCTTTTGCTCTTCTCTACCACTATTGTAGGGGACAGGAGGCAGAAAGCCTCCTTGGATCCCATATGCGATGCTCATACCCCGCTGTGAACCTGGAGCGCTGGGGTCTGTAGGGTCTACTATAAGACAAGTGCCATAGGTCAGGAGCCCTGGAACGACAGCATGGTCCAGACTGCTGGCCAGACAGCCAGCAGGTACTTTGGCACACTGCCTGTTCACTTGCTGCTCTGCACCCCTTCCAGGGTGCTCACAGAGAATGGCTACAGTTTAACTTTGTGTTTTCTGCAAAAGACAAAAGATGGTAGGCACTTTTAGTCAAAGCAGAAAAAAAGATAAAAATCAGAATTTGAGCTGGTACATGTGTAATGTGAACAAATGATCTAGAAAAAAAGATCCAGGCTCTGGTTTCTCCTCTGCAAAGTTTTATCACTCAATTACCTGTTTTTGTAAAACTGTCACCAGCTTCTTATTATCCTGCCATAAAGGAGAAATTTCCTTTTAAACATCCCACTCGGATGACTGACATATCATTACTACAAACAGTAATAGTTACACTATGAAATTTCCAAAGGGATTTTTCCCCCAAATATGAAAGGCACCTGTAAGCTGACAAGCAGCAGAGGGGGGCAAGGTTTGTAGAGCTGTCTGGCAGCACAGTGAGCAGTTTTCAAGCTTTTTCTTTATACCCTTGTGCTTAATTTGTTTCTGGGCTGTATGGCTGGGCCTATCATTTGCCCTGTTGACACTGCGTTTCCGTGGCTCATGCTGAAACAGCTTTTTTTCTGTAACTTAATTTAACCCCTAACATATTCCCAGTTCTTTCAAGCATTGTGCCAGCTCTCATCACTTGATCACCATGCATGTCACCCTTTTTGAACTTTCAGTGTCAGCAGTTATCATATTTATATTGGAAGTTCATTGTCAAGACCCACTTGAACTGGAGAGCAAATAAAGACCACCACAATTTCATAGAAGAGTTTTAAAATAACCTCATAGCTTTCAGGGGCTAGGACACATTTTTAGGAACATTTTGATTTGGCAGGAGTTTGAACTGCAGCATAGCGAGCTACTAAACAGCAGGAATTAATCCTGTCTTCAGGTCTTATAAACATGCAAAGTGTATATAACTTCCTTTAAGATTTACACACAAGAGTTCATGACTCTAAAAAGCCTAACATCAGCCTCTGTAAAGATGAACAAGAACCCATTTTTTGTGGCAGCCTGGATAGTATTCATTCCACCTATCTCAGTTCTTCTGACAGAGGACTGTGATGTGAAACAGGAGCATGCTTTATGGTCTGAGCAGAATATACCACCCTAGGTATTCCTGCAGTCCTGCTGCAGCTCTGGTTTTGATGCTCTGTGAGGTGGCAGGTAAATATTAATATATAATCAAATAAATATAAACCCATTAGCAGTTCATTTCTCACTCTGTCAGTGGCTGTATGTGCAATGCATGCATATGGCACCTGTTATAAAAAAGCACTGAGGATTAATCTGCTAGGTGAGATTACTCTGTGGTCCTTACTCTTGCACTGAGTTAAGAGACTGGCTCACCTTCTTGCTTAATGTAGTATGAAGGGACTGGAGCGATAGTTATATATTCTTTGGCACTGAGCCTACTCCTGTACGGCAATCATTTCAAATTTCTTTAAGGTTAGTGCAATATATAGGGTGTGCAGAGTATAATAATGTGTTTGAAACAGATACTGAACTTTCCCCTTTTCATTAGAGTTCTACATTCTGCAGAGTCAGCTAGATGGGATTTCAGAAATGGGATTTTAGAAATGTGTATTTCCAAAAAAAAAAAAAAAAAAAAAAAAAAAGCACCTTAGGAAAACTTCCAAAACCTGACAGTTCCAGAAGGCTGTATTTACGGATGCATAAAATAATAAGTGATCTGATCTAACCCCAAAGTTAACCTGAACCATTTTAAAGGACTTTTCCATGGCTTTTGCAACTCTTTTTTCCTGACCCAATACACATCTGGTTCTAGTTGGCATCAAAAGATAGATGTATTTAAATGTCATGAAAAAAGCTAATCATGTATTTCTGGCTTGTTGGGAGACAGGAAGTACTAGAAATCTCATAAGAAAGGCAGTTCTCCTTGGATATCCAGCCACTTTTTACATAGTTAAGTGATTTACATAGTTCAGAGAAGAATTCAAATTGTTGTTAGCTGAACTGGCCCTCTCAACCTCCAGAGGCTCATTCATCACTAGGTAGAGGTTACTAGAAAACATTGGAAAGACTGCTCAGTCTAACAGCCAGCCATGAAGTTCTCGGTCTTTTGTATCCTTGCTCTTTCCTGTAGAAAAACCCAATAAATGGAACAGCATTTACGAATGCTTTTTTTTTGGGGGGGGGTTAGAAGAAGTGGTCCAGTATTCAAGATGCTAGAGAAAGAAGTTTATAAGCAGTCAAAACCCGTGTGATTCCACCTTAGTGTTTACCTTTTCTTTATTCAGTCAAGCTCCTTTACCAAGGTGAATCTGAATACAAAATTAATATGGACCTTGGGATTTAGTGCCTAATAAATATTATCAGTATTATGTGCGTTTTAGTTATAAAAAAATCCTAGGGTCATAAAGTATATTTTCTATAAATGACCTAGGTTCATTTTGCAGTAGCAAGATATTTTCTTGAATATTTCTGAAGAACTTGGAATACAAGTGTTTAGGATGTAATCAAAACCACTCAGAATGAGCTGCTGAAGTTATTTTCAAAATGACACATAGTTTTTAAGTAGCTTAAACACATTTGAACATTTACGCCACAAGCCACATCTGCAATGATATTGCAAGGTGATGCATATGCACTTAGTGTCTTCTTTCACAAAAGGAAAACCTGAAACCAGAGCTTGCCCTCAGCTTCAAGGAAATGCTCACAGGGAATTAAGAAATCAAACATCTCTGTGTGTATTGTCATGCTCAGACCATGCTTCTCTTTATTACCTTACTATATCCACAGTAGAAAGCATGCCTACCAGCGATGAAATACTGATGTTTCACATGTCTATCTTCTCGGCAGGTTCTGCTGGCATCCTTGTTGCAGAACAGAACTCACAGCATGTTAGTGTTAATGGAATAACATGTTAATATTTTAAGCAGGTGAAAAACAGTTTGCGATAAATGTGTTCATTTACCTTTTTGATCTTCTTTTTTTCCTTCCAATGCAGAAGCTTTCTCTGATGAAGTACCATTATCTCCACTGGCTTTTACTATGTTTTCTTCTTGTATGGTTTCTTCACCAATGGCTACGGTGTGTCCATTTGAAGTTTCAAAATTTACTGTTACATCACCATCTGAAATGAAAATTAAAAAGCCATTGTCTAAATTAACTACTTGCTTAGCACCCATTGACAACACACAACATCTCTCTACTTTCAAGTTTCCATGGAAGCAAAGCAGAAAGATTTACTGAAATGTAAAACAGGCTATAAATATGCTCTGAAAACTAAGGACCTCTGTAGGCTGTCAGCCACTTTGGGTGGGTACCTCTTCTGAAGCAGGCCTACTTTCCAGGTCTGTCATCATGATTCCATCTTGGGGTATGAACTCACTACACATCAGCATCCCATACTCTTCCTCCCCACATCATGGTTTACACAGCTAAGAAACGTGTGCGCGTAACACAGTGTAGCTGCACTGTGTTTCCATAGGTCCCAAATCTGGACAGTTATTGGGTAGAGTTGTAGGACTACTATGGTGCATCCCAGTAGGTAAATCAGGCAGGAATTCTCAGAATGTGTGTACCCAGCTAATGAATGTGACTTTATTATTAATAAGTAAATATCCAATCTTAAGAACCAAGGTAAGGTCCTCCTGTATCATATCACATACTGCTATTAAATTTTGCAAGCCCAATTCTTTCTCAGCTCTGATGATATTTTACTCACTTACCTGGACTACCCCAGCTGTTTTCTTTTTCCTCATGAAAAAAAAAATATAAATTCTTGTCCTTATTTGTATCTGTATTCCTGAAAAATGCTACATACTCTTGCTGGCTCATAACTTTCTCTATTCCCTGATTGCTGTTCACTATTCCATGCATTTTAAAAATGTTGCTGATTTTCTTCTCTGTTTGTTTCTCAGATTTGTTATCTTTATGTTGCTCGCACCTCACCTGCAGTTCACACAGATGATTGCTTTCCTCCTATAAGGCGCTCTTGCCATCCATTCAAAAATTATGCAACTTTACCTGGCATTTCTTCTGTTGTTTCTTCATTAATCATGCATGGTTCTTCTTCTCCTCTTCTTCACTGCTGTATGCTGTCAGACTTGGATTTTGGCAGTTCCCTTGTTTCAATACAATTACGTAGATTTTCTCTTACCCCCTTAGGCTGCTCAGGGGGTTAAGCTGATGGTTTCATTTTCACCTATACGCTAACTTTATGTATACAAACAGCGTGTAAAAACTAAGTTCTGCCTTCTTAACCTTGTCTCATTCACTATAGCTGCTATTTGCACATGGCTTCCTTCTTACCTGACAGCAACATTCAGCGTCAGCTTTTTCCTCCCAGATGTTCATAAATCCACTCCAACCTTTCTGCCTCCACTTGTAACACTTCCACTTTTTTGACATTCTGCAAACATCTCATCTATGCCCCTGCCGTTTTCCACCTCCTCCTTCTTCATCCCTTGTGAAACTGTCACTTCTTCACATTTCTTACCTCTTACTTTTCAATACTGCATGTCATTTCTTCATCTAGATTGCATCTCTGTAGTTATTCCTTCCAACTCGCTTCATTGCCCAACTGCTACCTGTCCTATATCTGTTTTTAGAGATTCAACCTATAATCTGTCCTATATCTCTGTTTTTAGAGATTCCTTCAAACCAAACCTATATTCCTTCAAACTGCTCCTTAAAGATTATCATTTTCATCACACATGAAGCACAATGTGATGAAGGCAGCACAGACTGGACTGATGGCCTTCTTAAGAGGGGTGGAAGGGGTGAAATTTGTTCACCATTACATCCTTCTCTCACTTTGTTCTGAGCCAAGAGAACTGTACAGTCTCTGTAAGGGATACAAAGTGCCATCCCCTTTTAAGAGTGGAATAGCAGGTCGAGGACACTAATGACCAAGTAACACATTTCATTAAGTGTCCCTACACTCTAAATGCAATTTGCAACCATCAGTGAGCAGAGTCACATAGCTGCCCAGAAAGCATGTAGCAAAAAATATACACATTCACAGATGGACAAATAGAGGTATGGAGAGCTCACATTTCTTGTTTTGAGTCAAAGACAGTGGCAGAGACAAGTTAAGAAGCCAGCTGTACTGGACGTCATGGTCTAGTAATTAGACAAACACTGTAAATACAAGTGACGTCACGTGTCAACAAACAAACCCTTTACTTCCAAATATCAGTGTGCACGATTCTTCAGCTGAGACAGAGTAATATAATTTCTAGGTGAAACCTGTTTTTGGAAAAAATGGAGTTCATGGAATTCTTGGTAAAATGATGAATGCTTCAATTTTAAGCTACTGATAATTATTTCAATCAATTGTATTTTAATTACATCTAGATTTATAGAAGCTCAAGAATATTAGAAAGAATACCACTAGGAGCATTTCAGAAACATAATCAGACCTAGCACACAGGTATTGACCATAGTTTACTCATGCTTTTCCAAGCACAAACCCTGGTTACCTGTTATTAACCTCAAATTATTTTGAAACTAGTAGTGTCTTCCTCACAGACTTCTGTTTGTGCCATTTGTGAATATGGTCTGTGCGATAGTGATGGGATTTACATGATCCCAACACTGGTATTTTTGATATGTGAAATATCTCTGTTTACAGGGAGCATCAAAATTCTCGAGGATATGGCCAGAACTCAGACAGTGCATCCCGGCAGGAGCAGTTATGAGCGTTCTGCAGGAGCAGAACGTGGATCTCTTGACTCCAACTTTAATTATTCAGCTGGCTCAAATTACCTTTCACACTTTTCAGCTTCTCCTTATACCTATTTATACTACACAGAAACAATGCAATAGGGGTTTTACCATCCATTTTTAGCATTTAGGAGCTAATTTCTAGGTAATGTGTTATCACCTTGCTCGGGCATTTCCTTCAGCACTCCCCTTCTTATCAGCTCCTCTCTGCTTTGTCTTGTCGAAATCTTCCTTTCCAACACTAAAGAAAAAGCACAGTTAAGAATAGGTTTATTCTCATACTTGTTGATGCTTGTGAAAAATGTAGAAAAAGACTTCTAAGAAACCCTGAGAAATATTGTTTCCTCTGACTCTGCAGGAGAAGTGGCCTGGGTTTTCATGGACACCCTCTGGAAACATTCTCGCACAACTTCAGCCACGGAAGGTGGGAATCACCTGATCCAATGTCTACAGCTGAGCCAGACTCCATGAGGCTTCCTTTACAGTTAATAGGAAAAGGTGCTTCCAGAGTGAAACTTGATTCATCCTAGTTTAGACATTTAATATTTAAAGGCACCTCTTTCTCACTAACTAGGGGGATTAGGTCAACCAAAGATACAATCATCTGTTTTTGTAGATGTTTTGAGTTGGGAGAGAGTGCTCAGAACAAGCAATATCCTCAGTCAAGTCACAAAGATGCTCACAGAGTAGCCTTTACGACCATACAAGATGTTTTAAATGAAAAACAAAACAAAACAAAACAAAAAAAACAACACACAAAACAAAACAAAAAATCTTAAACAGAAGTTAGAAAGTTCTGTTCAAAAATGGAACAACATTCTCATCCAGGCTGGTCGGCTGTCATGGAAAAAAATGCAGCATCCTGTTTTTAGGTTTAAAAAAAATGCATACAACATACACAAAAAAAGACTGCGACATCAAACATTTTAATTATTATGTTTATTTCCCATAAGAAAATGTTAAATAGTTTTATAGGGAAGAGCATTTACAAATGGCAAAATAGAGTAATTCCCCACTCCACCCCACCCCCAAACCAATACGATTTTGGTCAACAATCTGGGAAGCCACTGCAATGATTTATAGAACCATGGTGCGTGGTCCAGAAAATGTGAACATCACTGTTGTAAAATCTCCTTTTTATTGCTTTGTTAGTAAAAGTTAATCACCCATCCTGATTCTGTTTACATATGGGCATCGAAACCCAAGTAATGTTTGGAGCACAAGCTGAGATCACACAGCAAAACTTCAGCAGTGCTGGACTTCATCCTATTAATGATGTGGGATAGGGTGATTTATCTCATCAACTAATTCAAACACTCTGGTAATCCAATTACTCTCTAGTGCAAGTCTAATTGCTGTATGTAGATTAAATGCTGCAAGAGGTACTGTCCATCTCACTTGAGCTGGCCTAGTTCGAAGGAAGCAGTCATACGGCAAAGTGAGTGCTACTGTGAGGACACACAAGAGTCCTCAGAAGTGCCGAAACGTGGGTGAGAAATTTACCCTGTGTGTATAACAGCTGACAAACACCTCTCCCAGCAGCAGGTAGGTGTGGCTGCTGGCTTGCAACCAATCTGGCTGAGCTCAGACACCTGAAGGAATTGCAGCTCTCCAGCAGAGACTCCCCTTCTCTGCCAGGGAAGGGGGTGGTTGAGCAGAACACGAAGCAGATTCTTCACTTCTCAAATTTACAGCACTAGTTTTATTTTTCACACTGCAAAATGTGGGGATTCAGCAACTGCTCCATGCGGGATACATTTGCCTGCCAAAAAAGCACCAGCTTCTGGAGGAAGAATTGGTGGTAGTAACCATTATGACCATCCTGGTTTAAGCTACCCACTCCTTTAAAATCAAGAGCTCATGAATGAAAACAATATTGGCTCAAGCACATGTAAGTTGGTTTCAGTTCTGTATTTGTATATACATTGTGAAGTCTCTCTCTGAAAGGTCTAACTTTTGCTGTGTTCAGATAAAATGGAGCCCATGAGCATCATTGCACAGCTGCACAAGCCAACCTATGCCAGTCTTGTTCCAGCTCTCCTCCTCATCTGCCCACTTCCGTGTCCTCCCCAGTGCTGTTAGTGGGACCTGACCCCACAGTTAGCCACCACAACAAGCTGCCCATTAAACCAACACACCAGGAGTGACTTTCTGCCGGTCTAACTCCCTCAACTGGCTCCCGGCACGATTGGTTGAACAAGAGTGTGGCCATAAGGCAGGGCACTAGAGAGGTAGGAGCACAGTGCTGCCAACTTAATTTGGCTTCCTTTATGCTGGAAATTGATCCTAACCCTGATAAGCATCTGCTTGGACTGTACTGCTCACAAAAACTACTGTTGGTGCAAAAGTCACAGCAGAAAGGCATAGCTAGGAATGGGGGAGAGGATGGCAGCCCAAATGCAGATCAGTTGAGAGTGCCCTGGGTTCAATTCCTAAATTAAACAGTAGTTCTTCCATTTTTTCCCCATAACTTTTAAAGGTATATATCCTGCAACTGTGTGCCGCACAAGTTATTGGCACAGCAAACAAAACATGGGAATGTGCCCTATTCTAGCAAGGAGCTTTTCATGTAGGTCAGCTCTCACAAAGACTTCTGGAAAAGACAATGGGGACAATAAAGCCTGAAGACTGCAGGCAGGCACTGATTGAGAGCTATAATCAATCCAGAAAGTATGTGTATTTATCAGCAGAGTGCGATTTCCTTTGATATAGACCCCAAGGATGAACTCTTTGTGCATGTACTTTATACCTGTTTTGTCACTGGCAATGTAAATACTCCCTTATTATTATTTCAACTTTGCAAGTATAATTTACTTCCTACCTTTTTTCATCTCTGCTTCCTTTTGGCATCTGTTTTACTGGGGACAATGAAATCAGATGCTCTCTCATGTATTTCTTTTTGTGAGATTTAATCCAATACTGGTTGAAAACAATTACGTCCTTTCCCTCAAATTCAATAACATTGGATCTGATCCCCTCATCAATGTCTCTCTCTAGTTTTCAGGATGATGTGTTTGGTTTTGTTTTTCTTTTCTACAACACTGAATTAATAATTGTACCAAACTAAACAATGAAGAGTCATGGAAAATGTCACATGGAATTAAAAGACATTAACTCCTTACACTTCCACTGGAAGATCTCAAAGCATTTTATTAACATTATAAAGGTCTTGTGACATCCCTTAGATATAACTATCTCCATTTTACAGATTAGAAAATTTATGAACAGATAAGCAGCTTAAGCCCCAGTCCTTAATCATCTAAAATGCTAGCCACAAGTGTTGTTTTTATTTAAACTGATAAAGCTCAGTTAATTCAGCTTAAAAAGATAATTTATTTAAAATTCACTAGCTTTCGTTATGAATATATTTTAATTCCTACAAACAGGCAGAATTTAAATTTAAATAAAATTGATCAAAAATATGTATTCTTGTGTAAGAGGAATGAGTAGACTGTCTTTTTATGAACCTGCACTGGTTGCTGTTTAGACAGGTGGACTCATTATTTAATGCTTATTACAGTCTTTGGACTATATAACATTTCACAAATAACTATTTTGATTATCTAGCCCAACTGCACTGAGCTTTAAGGGTCTCAAACTATTTAGTTGTGCAGATCACATTAGGCTACTGTTATGTTTCAGTAAACTCTCCTAAAATAATATTCTTTTTTACAAAGTCAAGCATTCAGAAGTTAAAAAATGTTTCAATGAGGGCTGACAAGTGTGCAGATGGTGCCGCTTTTATTTGCTCGTTATGTTTTACCTTTGCCACCCCTGCCTCATTTAGTATACAGACTGCACTGTGTTCAGTGAATAGTTTCTTTGACTAAATTTTTAACTTTACCTTACCTTTTGACTGTGGCCGTGACCTAATCTGAGGAGCAACCTAAACATTAATTTGAACAGAAAACTATTAGTTTTACCAAACTGAATCAAAGAAAGCAAATTCTTCTCCTTGATGCCCACGTGAGATGCAAATTGGGCAACTTTTGGCCGTAGCATAATTGAGTCATATTATCAAACATTGTTGACATTTAAAAAGCGTATAATTTAAGGTAAATTTTCAGGTATAATTTCCCACTTAAAATTGTGATAATTCAACCAACAACAACAAACACAATAAACAAACAACAACAACAACCACCCAACAATAGAAGCCATAGGAATTCTAGTTGAATTGTTATTTATAAAGTCAACAGAAAGAAAGTCATAAGCATAGGTGATCTCCTGCTGAGCTAATGCCATAGACAACTGTAGAAAAAGTTATCATCTTTCTGAACCACCTGGGATAGGTATCACTATTTGTCACCTTTGAAACACTTAAGTCTCCTGAATTCAGTACAGGAGGAGAACTGTAGTTTGGTGCTTACACCACTGTCCCTCTTGGCATGCTCCCTCCTCTCATCACCTCTGTAACAACTTCATCAGGGACTTTCTCCTTCACTTGAAGAGCTAATCCTCTTTAGTTTCCAGACCTAACTCTCTTCTTTCCTTCTCCTATCAGAACTTGCCGTACACTTTTCCTGTGCTTCTCCCATAAGCACACCTTTGTCTCTTTCTTTCTGATCTTCATTCCTGCAATCTCTGATCTTACAGGTTATTACCTATTCCCCACTTAGGAGCAGAAGGCTAGTACTATCCTTGAAGAAATATATGACAAATATTGTTAGCTGTACCACCACGAAGTGGACATCCTTAAGCTGAGTAACCCACTGATCTTATTAACACAAATCTTTTCTGTCACAGGTGTATAAGCTCCTGTGAGACCCCACCTAGGATAGTGCATTCAACTCTGGGGCTCCCAGCACAAGAAGGACATAGATGTATTAGAACGAGTCCAGAGGATGGCCACAAAGATGATCCAGAGGCTTTAGTACCCTTCCTATGAAGAGAGGCTGAGGGAGGTGGGGTTGTTCAGCCTGGAGAAGAGAAGGCTTCAGGGAAACCTCACTGTGGCCTTCTAGTACCTAAAATGGGCCTACAAGAAACACGGGGAGGGACTCTTTGTCAGGGAGTATAGTGATAGGACAAGAAGTAGTGGTTTTAAACTAAAAAAAGTGTAGCTTTAGATTAGATATTTAGAAGAAATTCTTTACTCAGACTGTGGTGAGGCCCTGGCACAGGCTGCCCAGAGAAGCTGTGGATGCCCCTTCACTGTGTGTCCATTCATTTTTGGATGCTGGGTTGGATGAGGCTTGAGCAACCTGGTCTAGCGGGAGGTGTCCCTGCCCATGGCAGGGGGGTTGGAACTGGATGGTCTTTAAGGTCCCTTCCAACCCAAACCATTCTATGATTCTATAATAATAATGTGTGTGTGTGTATAAATATATATAAAAAAATATATAAATCTTATAGGCATCTGTGATATCTATAAGTATATAAATGTGTATATAGAAATATTACATATATGCACACTTTCCAACATTAACAGTAATATATTGTCTATAACACTAGGCAATAATGAAATGGGAATAACCATTTCTCCACCTGTGTACGTGTGCATAGTGAGATCAATTACACAAACAAGTCCTGATTGTAAGTGTAATTGGTTACCATCCCTTGCCTGCTGAGGAAGTTGGAGGTGAGGCAGGCTTAGCTCTCAGACATCATCCTCCAGTAGATTTAAAAAATCTCAAGTCAAAATCTTTCTCCTGTTGCAATCAAGAGGGAAGTTTCCACTGACTTCAGGTGTAACTACCAGAAAACATGTCAATTTATCACACTGTACGTTGCCTTGAACTGCAGCCCTCATTTACTTGACAAATTTTACTTGATAAATTTTACTCATCCAAGGGATCCCACAAATGTGTATTTTTAGCCCAATATAAATAATAGTAAACCCAATAAAAATAACAGTCTACCTCAAAAGGCAGTTTCCATCACTTCCTAACTGCCTCCTTAAAAGAGAAGTATTCAGCAGTTACAAACCTCAAGTAGTTTAAAAAACTATCCTCTTATTTAAAGAGCAATGTGAGATTCTGGATATTCTCCAGTCATTAGTTTTGCCCGTCCAAGAGAAGCAAGAGAGAATTCTGATTTTTAATTTTTCTCTGATCCAGTAAGAGCTAAAATTGCCTCCTGCTCCCTGTCTGCACATACCACCACACCAGGGCTTTGAAGTGGCATCTACTTCATGCCAAGACATAAACTGCTGCCTTGCTTGCCTTCAGAGTAACATATTGAGACAGGGAACGGGAAGAAGCCCTTTGAGATAATGCCATCTCTTGTTTGATTTTACTTAATTTTGAAATCCCTATGGGCAGAAAGTATACAACCAGTGCCTTGAGAACAGATTTTCTGAGATGCAGCATGGAAAATATGTTGCTGAAGGAAAAAAATCCAACCATCACTCCTACATTGGCCCAAATACTTCCACATCACATCTAGTTCTCCATGTTTTTTATTGTTCGTGGTATTTGCTGCTTATGAATATCTTTCAGTTGCTAGCATAATACAGGCACATGAGATTTTGTCAACACGCTGCATGGTCCAGCCCTGTCAAATCTGTAACAAGAACCTTTCCAAAAGCTGACTGAAAATCCAGTTACAGCAATAGAAATTCTTTCCAATATCCCATATTCTGTCTTAGAAGAAATGCTTTCTTCACCTGCATCCATACTTACTAAGTTTCGGCCCTGTTAAGAGAATAAGCAGTATAAGCAACAATCATCATACTGTCTACCATGGTTTCAGAACAAGAGATTAGCCTCCTGCATGTGAGATATTCATATACAAACAACCTATTCTGCAATGTAAATATATCTCTGTCTGCGTTGTCTGAGGAAGAGGATTTCCTGTAGGAATTTTATTTTGTACGGATGTTTTCCCTGTTCTCATATTAGATAAGCAAGTTTCTTCTGCTGTGTCAATTAACCAGCAACACGGGGTGACTTGCCAAGTAAATGCATCTTTTTAATCTCTGTTGGCCCTGGGTCTGTTTCCTCAAGAAATAAAAGGATAACATTTTTTTTTTTCCCTGAAACAACCATCTGAAGCAGGATGAGCGCAATCCAAATTGGTTTTCATTTCAAATTCCAGCCTCACAGGAAAGACGTATACAAACATAAGTGGTTCCATACCTTCCTTACATAGAGCTTAAAAACAAATGAGTATCTCCCTACAGCTCTGGGGTTTCCTGACAGCAAAATAGCCCCCAGGCACGTCAAGATATGCTTTCAGTGCAGGCTAACCCAATTTGCACTGAGTAGCTATAGCTCATTCGTGATGCAGCTGGGGCTGGCACCCTGTCTGTTTCTGGGATTTCTGAGGACACAGTCCCTTAGTGCTGCAGAAACAGCAGAATTTACCCCTATCATTTCTCTGTAAGGAATTATGTGAGGAGGTCATCTGTGTTTCTGGCCAAACAGAGGAGGAACTGCAGGAATACACTGGAAGTCAACACAAGTGACTTATGCTGGTGCACTCCTGCCAGCACTACCAGTATTATTAGTAGGCAATCAGGATGAATGAAAGATGTATCTAGCTCAAAACAGGCTACTAGCATAAGACCAGCACAGCCAGGCTTGGAAGAAATAGTTCTGATGGTAGACAAGAGAGTAAACGGCAATAACATCTAAACAAGACTATGAACTAAATTTGCCTTGAAGATGTGCTCAGAATCTTCACTCTGCAGAGATTAGTCAGTATAGTCAATTAGGTACCACTTTCATCTAGCCAAAGCTTACATCTTGGAGAGCCACAAGGGGTAAAACTCCAACATGACAAGTAGAGGGAAATTGATTTGGGAACCTTTCATTTATTTTTAAAACTTACAATTCTTGTCATCCAGGTTTACTTTCTTTTCATCTCCCCAGCTTAGGAAACCAGACTTTCTATGTCTTAGGTGAAAGTTGAGACATTCAGATATTACATAACTCCCAGCATTTCACTTTTACAGAAAAAAAAGCACTAAATACTGTGATGGTTGGCAAAATGCATGTAACCTTACAAATACAAGCTGATGATATACTGAACGTACAAAAGAATACAAAAGCTTTCAAAACCTGAAATCTATTCCCTGTATCACTACATTAGTACAATCCCACTCAAATGAGTGAAGTGTTACAGCATAGTGGGATAGATCATTAAATCCTTATTAAAAATAGAGCATATGGACTCTTTAGAGAAAATAAAAACAATCTACTGAATAATGAAAAAATATAATAAGTTCCCAAGCCTGCATATAAAATGTTCTATTCACCAAAACATGCATTGAATTTGTAGTTTGTATAATTTAGATTATTAGAATGATTTTATGTTTTACTAGCTGAGTTTTACATTACTTTATGTTATTAAACATAAGAGCAGCCTTTACAGTATAAAGGTTGGGTACACACTACATGGTTATCTAGCCGGATGTTATCTAAATGATGATATAAAAAATGATTTTTTGTAAGGATAATTTATAAGTATATATAAAGATATTCAACACAAGATACATTAGTCACTCTAGTAAATCAGTTGTGCTAGTAGATTATTTTTTTTTCAAAAAGAACTATTAAATATAAAGTCCTGTGACTGAACTTAGAGTGGGGACTTTAATTAGTTAACTCTTACCTCCTCCTGCACTGAACTTTTCTCATGCCCTACAACATTTACAGAGATACTTCATTTGTGCTGATAATTAACTTCCACTTTTCAATACATAATTATATACAGTCACATATTCAATTGACCAAAAGAGCTCCTGGTTACATGATCTATGGACTGCATTGATCTTTCACCACTGACTCTATTAGTCTTCTGCTGATTCGTAGTGCAAATTCTCCTAACTTTTATGGATTTCTGTTTGCACACCGGTGCTCCCCATTTTGAATAAAAGATTTATAACAAAAATAAAACTCTAACCTTGGAAGAATAGACAAGGAAATCTACATTAATTTTTTAGCTTCCAGACCTGAAAGACAGTGATGCATAACTGCAGCTGAAATAAAAATAATCAGTTGTCTGAATTTTAAGTCTTCCAAAGAGCGTCTCTGTGTTTTCTCTCTGCTTCAGTATGCTCTTTTGACAGTAATCACAAAGCAAGACCACAAGTGCAAGTGGTAACCTTTGCAGAAAATTAAAAACTACTACTTCTTGTTATGGTTCACTGTATTAGCTTTCTGCTGGATCAGGTTTGCAATCTACTCATCACAGAACTGGTGCCACTGCTCAGAAGGCAGTGGAAGCAAGCAGACACAGCTGAGCTAACTGAGAAGACAGAGTACCCCCTTAAAAATTAGGTATAAGGTAGTTGAGATAGACTCTGCTTCCCAGTAATTACCTCCTTTAGAGTAATAAACACAGCTATGCATTGAGAGCACACAGGGGCAAAATCAGAGACTCAATCTAAAGTGCTCAACATATTCTGCTGTAACGCGAACAATATTGTAGCTCTCATGCATATAAATGCAGCAAACTTCAATGAAAGAGGTAGCATCCCTTATTACCAACTTGTGTTGCTGCACAGCACTTGAAAAAGGCATTTTGTGACTTGGAGTTTATTTATACCTATAGCATAATTTTAAACCCAGATTTTTATTACAGTTCTGAAACTATTTATTTTTTTCTGTTCATTCCATCAACTGTTAGGCATCTCCAGCGTTCAGGTGCTCAATCTAAGATGCCTTCATCCTGAATAACTTCATCGGAAGTCAGTGCCAATGGGACCTGTAGATTCTTCACACCTGTTGAAAAACTTCAGGGACTATGCTATCATAAACAACACAAGCAAATTAAGTATAAACAAGTAACTACGCAGGTACTTTTGGAAATGTTGAGCTCAATTGCTTTGTGCCTCATTTCCTCCTTTTGTAAACGAAACACAAACGTGTGTTTTGCCTTGGTATTACATGAATTGATGTCATGCTTGTACGATTGTATTGAGGCTGCTAAAGATAGCATAATGTAAGAAATACTGTATTTAACATAAATTTACCAGATATTAATTTGTAAAAAATAACTGCAAAATGACACATGCATTATTATTTAATGGCTTAACAGTTTAACATAAGGTAATGTTTGGTGACAGCTTGGGGAATGTCTGTATACAGCAATAAAAATACTGATTACTCTGAAGAATTTGGTGCATATTAGACCATGTACCTCCCTAAATGTAGCTTCAGGAGTGATTAACTAGGAAGATCTTTGCCCTAGAAATATGATAAAAGTACTAGGAAAGTTGAAGAAAACTGGAAGCAAGGCAGGAGTTATCAGGCTTAGGGGAACTTTTTGATTGCAGTAGTAAAAGAAATTGTGGTGGGGTTGTCACAGGGTACCCAGAGGAAAAAGATGGCTTCTTTTTGCCTTCTGAGTAAATATAACATGTTTTAGTAGTTACTCTGCAAAAACAGAGTTCCTTTCTGTAATAATTATCATTTGCTGGGTTTAAAATATAAAACAGTGTACTCCTGACAGTTCAGAAGAGCCTACTAGGGACATTTGGGGAGGTTAATACTGGTTTTCTAATCTAAAGGCATAGAAGACAGTGGACTTGTGGAAATGGATCTGAAAAGCCCATAGATGCTCCATGGACTCTGATAAAGCTCAAGTTGAGAAAAGCATAGCATCAAATATGTGAATCCCAGAATAGAACTTTGGGATTTTTCTGGAGAAAGCTTGGACAGAGCTCTGACACACAGAGACATACATGCATGGTTGGGCTCAGTTTACTCAGCGTGACTTTCTACAGCCACTTGAGTTGCCCCAAGATTTTGGGGATATCTGCAAAGGGATGGCAAACATAATGCAAAACCTTTAGGGAGAGCAGCCAGGATGTCCAGAGCACCTCAAGCGGTACCAAGTACCTGTGTTCAGGTGACCAAATCCCAGCCTTCCATCTTGCTCATTTTCAGAAGGAACATAACTCAGTCACAGCATTTTATTTCAGACTGTTCTTCAAGCCTATCCAGTTGGGGAGTGAAGGGGCTGAGCAGCCAGTACGAAGGCAGTGGTTGCAAATCCGATCCTCGTTCTCTTGCTGGGCATGACCACATCTGCTTCTCACCTCTGAACAGACCAAACTTCTGTCTCCATGAAAGCAAGGTTCATTTCATAACCCAAGCCACTGGCCATTAGAAGACAGAGACACTTCCAACATTCCTGAGAACATGTAGCATACAGTCTAGTGTTTCTTCATTAAAAATAACACTTTCAACATCAAAAGAATATAATACATAATGAATATTAAATGAACAAATTGCACATTTTTGGTGACAGGTTCAGGACAGAAGCTGAGTAAGGTTTTCCTTGCCAAGAATCAAACAGTTTTTGTATATGCAAAATACTGTGCTTAAATAATTTCTGCCATCTAAGACCTTTTCAAGTATTATCCTCAAAGCTATTACAGTGTTTCTTACTATTTGCCACCAAAGGGCCACTTGCATACCTGCCGATGTTTCTCTGAATTTGTCACTGGTCTTCTTCTTCCTCCATTTCCAAGGTTTAAAGATTTTGCCAATGGTAGAGAGTTTGCCCTTTCTCTTGAAGGGGGGAGTTTGCGATCCTGGGGCTGGTCCATCGGAGTTAGCGATTGAAGCCTTATCCAAGCCATCAACTGAAAAACAAACAAAAAAAGCAAAGGTAACTGAAGGATGGAAAGCAAAGTGGTAGCTAACAGATAAAGCACTCCGTTATCAGACAGCAAAAGGCTGTGGGGCAGTCCCCATTTTTCTCTTCCAGAAGGCAGTCAACAGGCATTTTATCACACCTGTAGTCAGAAGCCAGTCCTCACCTTAGCTAGCCCCATGCTTCATTTCTGCTCAGCATCCCCACTAGAGCCAGCCAGAGCAGGCTGCTCACAACACGCCTCTGCCATGTGCATGCTTCTCTGGTTCCTCATCGCTATTGAAGAACTCCTTTCAACACATGTTTTTGTGACATTTTCTCTATCTTTGGTAAAGCTGAATAACTAACTATCATGATACAGAAAACAAAATCCGCACAATGTAAAAACATAAACCGTTTCTTTGGAGTAAAACACATCCCTTTTTAAAAGAGCTCTAATGATAACTGTGCTGGCAGCAGAATGGAAATAGTTCGGTTTGATATCCCTGGTAATCAGTCACACACAGTGGAGCATGCCATGAGTCAGGCTTCATACCAAGAAAATGTATTTAACAATAAGCTTTTGGGCTGTAGCCAAAATTTAAAGAAGGATTGCTTTTCTGCAAAAACATATTGAGTGATATCAAAGCCAATATTTATAATCAATGGCTGTTTTGTGAACAAAATTAGCACTCATTGAACAACACGCAGCAACATAGAGTTCAAATAAATTTCCCAGAAATTTCCCTGAGAAGTCTATTATTTATTTCTATTTAAGAACTAAGGTTTCTTAGAGCATTCCACTCCTGATCCTGCAGACACTTCAAATGAGCTTAATTTTATTCACGTGAGTAGCTTCACTGAAGTAACCGCGATTACTTACATACATGAAATTAATCACAGGCTTAAATGTTTGCAGCATAATGGCCCTGTAATTGCTGTCATTCATCTAAACATTCCAATTATAACCAATTTGGAACAGAGCTGATGCCACTGTCAACAGTGATAATGATAATCATGGACCATTAAATCAGAAAGTGCTATTCAAAGAACAAAATATCACTGCTCCCATTTTACCGATGGAAAATATGAGGCATGGAACAGTTAAGTTTTTAATTTCACATTTGTCAAAATGACTTCCTAAATCCTGGTGCTGTATCTTAGCTGCTAAGAAGATCCATATTCAGACACATAACATCGTAGTGAAATCTTATTACTCTGTTTCTCAGACAAATGGCATTTAATGAGACCTATATTTGTCCTAGACTTTAGATTGATCTAGGATGCTAAAAAAAATATCTTTTCTGTGAGAAAGCTGATGTCATGCAATCAGAGTCCAAGAAACTTAATTCCCAATGTCTTGAAATGAAGTACTGGGAAAAAAAAGATCCATTGTATAACTTCATTGAAATTTATGAAGTTAAAATCAGAGATGACTCTGTATGAAAATGAAAGCATTCAAATCAATTAGTTATCAATGAGTTATCCCATAAAATGCAACAAATTCTGCACTCTCAGAGAGATGGAGCAAACAGCTTAAGAAAACTTTTCCAGCAGAAATTACTGTTATTCAGATACATCAAAATTGAAAGTTTTTTTTCCAAGTGTTTTCCTTGAGTACTTTTTGGTCTATAACACAGAGATAAGACGGAAGAAAGGTACTGAAACAGGCTTTAAATATAAAAAGCCATGATTTTGGTAAGGGCCAGGCTAGGTCTATGGATCGCATGGGTACAAAACCCCATCTTCCTTGCTTGCACATCCTGGAAAATGTTTTCAGGGTGATCCTTTGGGAGGTTTAAGATGACACTCCCATACAGCGGATGAGCCCCTAAGAGGTGGGTCTGAGAGTCTGGGGATCAGAAGACCACCGACACAAGCCAGCAAGCAGCTTGGCAGGAAGAGAGAGGTGTGGGGCAGCAGCAGGACCTCTGCAGGGGTACCCTGTCTGCAATTAGAGATTGCATTTCACTGAAGGTTTGCAGTCACTGCCTGTGGAGTATAATCCCGTATTGAATAGTGAAGCCTCTGCTGCAAACTGTGGACGTAAGGGAGAATTACTGGAAGGGTAGTTACAAAGGTAAGAGAACTGACTTTTTCTTGGCAATTCCAGGTGGCATGAGGAGGTGCAAGGCCTGCAGATGGTGGCTGGGGAGAGCCAGGTTGGATGGACATAAAGAATGCACTTCCAGGAGGAGGGTGCAGGGTGGGGAATCGCTGCCTTTGGAGGTTTCCAGTGCTTAGTCAGGGCTGCCCTCATCTCCTGCTAGGAGTAATCCCGCTCACAGCGAGAGGCTGGACTAAGTCACCTCCCAGTCAATGCTTCTGCAGCACTCAGGGCTGTGGAAAACCACAGCTGCTTGTGAAATCTGTGCTAGCAAGCCCAAAGAATCAGGAGCGAGGTGCTGAAGGAAAGAGATGAGGATCTGGTGGCTGAAGAGTTTTGTCCTGGGACAGGAGCCAAGCATTATCTCATTTGCAGAGGCAGTCCATGAGCTCATTAGTGAAAGGCTACCCGCTCCTTGGCTGCAGCAGGACAAAGCCCATGTTCTTGTCTTCACTGGCTTTGAAAGGCTGGGTTATTGATGTGAAGAGCCTGCGCCCTGGTGATAGACAGCACAGTCTTTATAAATACGGGAACATAGCTCTTTTCAACTCCTCCTGGGTCATGGAGTCCAGCCTGGTGCAGGCAACCACTTTCACAAAACGCTCATCTGAATTTTTTCTCCTTTGCCTGCCAGAGGGACTGGAGGATTACGGCTCCAATAGTTCCCCACAGAGAAACATGGATTTGGATCACTCCCTCCTCTGCCCTCTGCTGAAAATATTTAACTCTGAAATAATGATATTCATCCCCGCTAAAGAAATCTGCCTGCTTCAAATTAGCCAACATACCAAAAAAAAAAAAAAAAAAAAAAAAAAAAGGATCAATTTAGTGGTGAATAATTCTGTCTAGGAAGACTGCATCTCTTGAAAAGGGGATTCAACATTAACTCCTTCTGACCATAAAACATGAGGAGTCTATCAAATGAGCTCCGTAAGCGCTCATAATTGGGAATTTACTCATCCATTGACCTTGTACCACTTCCTTCATTTGGAAAAAAGGGATCTAAATATGTATCTGAAAAAAAAAAAGAATAAGCATGGCCAAGCATCATAGGTTGGCCTTAGAAATAATCTGAGATAAACTAACACTTCTAGGAAAAATGACGTATTTAAATTCAAAAGCAATCATAAGGTAGCATATTTTAGCAACTAATAAGTTGCCTAGAGGAAAAAAAAAATAAAAAATTCAGCAATGACGTTCCACAGCATATATGGAAAGATCTTTTCAAAAGCTGTTAGTTCTCATCTGTGAAACACTCAGCAGGAAAGTGGTGTTTAAGATTTACACTGTTTGCTTTGTAGGTCATGTATTATTTAGGAATAAAGGAGTGTATTTTGCACCTCAGAGAGCTTATGTACCTTCTATTAATCATTATAAGCACTATACGCTCAGATGAAAGGAAACACCTTAGTTTTCCAAGATGAGGAATTCAGTCACTTGTGTTATTCTTTCTATTTGTACAGGGTCTTGAAGACCTCCCTTCTTCCCACCATCGTCAGAAAGCCAATGAGTCATTCCATTGCCTTCAACAAACATAATTTTTAAGTTTGACATTAGGACTTCTGACTGTACTATATACTGCATATAATACACTGCATAATCTATTTTGTTATATCTTTGTCCTTTATCCTAGACGCAGATTTTACATCTAAAGGTTAAGTGTCTTACACGAATATTGGAGAAAACATAAGAAGGTTCATTTAAATGAAGTTTGTTTTTAAAAAAGAAATAGCTTTTATTGTTGACTAGCCAGACACATTTTGAGCTTGCGTACTGTTTCACTTGACTTCCTTTATGAAAAGTACTGACAGTGCTCCAATGCCATTCGTGCTTTGATTCCAGGGGACAAAAAAGGGTGGGCTGGAGAATTATATGTACGTTCTTCTGAACTGAGAGTCCAAGAATAAGGATGTTACAAGATGGAGTTTAAGAAACAAAGTAAAAACAAAAGGGTTATCACTGGAGCTTTGGATATTAATATTCTAGCTCTAAGTTCCTGGATGAGTTCTGAGCTGATGTTCCCCACTCACTGTAAGCAATTGTGTGCCTCTGTCAGTGTTTCTGTTTGCATCAGGACTTGCTTCCAAAGGAAACCTCCAGACTGCTTCCACTTGCTGAGCTTTGCTTTGTATTTCACAGCAGCTACAAAGAGCATGAACAAGTTTTGTTAAGCATGCAACTGAACTGGAAGATGAACTCCAGGAAGGCATCTTGTGCTCCATGTGCTGAGGAGCAATCAGTCTGGGGTACCAGGCTACAGCCAGCTAAAACCAAAACAGCTGCAACTGTTTTACTTTACACACTCATTTCCACCACACTTCAGTGCCTGCCAATGTAGACATTGTCTGAATAAACTGAGACAATGCACTGGTACCAGCAGTGCTTCAGTCAAGTAATTTGAAAGGCTCAAGGCATTTGATTCTGCAGTGCTTGACACATCTGTTTCTGACCTTTCTTGTTAGCTAGAGGGTAACATTTAAATCAGTACCATCAGGGACCTATTACTCCAGGTAGCAGAAGATGCAAGGGAAATAAGTCAAAGAACATCATCCTGTAAGTCTATTAACCATTCCTGTTGATGTCATCCCAAGCATTATATCATAATCTCCAAGAGGAAATCGTGTTGTAAAAGACCAACTATGTCACTGAGACACTGCAAAGCCAAATAACACTGGCACAGACTCGAAGAAAGAAATAAAAAGCCCTTCCCTGAGCTTCCAAGCAGCCAGCAAAGATTAGATTGGTTTAGGGATGACCTTAACTTTCCTATAAACAACCAAAGATGGAAATGCCTGAACACATCTGATCCTAGCAAGGCTACTTGCAAGAAACAACTTTGATCTCTGCAGCTGCCTGGGAGACACTTTTCTGCTCTGAATGATCTCCAGAGGTGTTGTGTGGCTGGAGCAGCAGCATGGATTATATGCAGTTTTTCCATAGCATGGTGCATTTCAGCACTGAGATGTTCACATCAGCACTGAAACACGCAAATACCTTCTTCAGGTAAGAATTTAGAACACATGTTACAAAATGCAACAAAAACTATCCATCAAATTGTTTCAAGTGAGTCCACCATAGATTACTTTGAAATAAATAGCTGTGATTCTACTGGTTCCATGCCTTTTGGTCTAGAATGCATTTAGACCATCTCTTTTTAAAGATTTGGGTTAAAGATAATTCATGAACAAAAGGAGAGGTCTATACTTATGCAATAGGTTGTACTGTACTTTTTACTCTTGGTAATGAAAGTGGAAAGCCAGCAGAAGAACGTAACCTCACTATTGGATAATCAGAGTCATGCAGATTATATATATAAATATATATGATGTTGTTATGGTATTCTTTTTCTAGTAGAGCCACATTTTAATAGGTAATGGATCATAATTTGTTGCTTGTAGTTTATTGCTAGTAACTTCTGTCAGTGATGATTTAACAAAGATAAAACCCAGATAGCTTAAGTAGCTGGTAGGTATATACTCAGATTGTCTTTCAAAGAGCCCTTTATTGAATCTGAATAGCTTTAATTAGTCCATATTCACATTGAGTCCTAATGAGAAGGAGTTTATTAGGTAGACTTTGCTGTTAGTATGAAATATCTTTCAAAACTGCTGATTAATAATTCTCATCTGAAAGGTGGTTTAAATAACAAGTACACTGGAATCAATGCCTCTAAGCAAATTTTAATTAGTTTATTCTTGTCACAACAATTCTTTTTATCCTGGAGTAAAAAAGCTCTTACGGCTACACCCAACAAAAGAAATAAGGTAGAATTTAGGTCCCTAGGCCAAGAATTGTGCTATTGGGAACCTGAGGAACTCTGATCAGAAGTGCTCTGACTTTGAAAGTGCAGGTGCTGCAAGTCATGAGATTAAAATTATCTGAAAACTCTGCTGTACTGCACATAAAATATAAGCCCAGACCAGACTCTCACAGCAGACTGGCTTTGGTGATGAAGGAATTTTCTTCTCTACTCTTCCATCTGCTCATTCCTGACCCTAAAAAAATATTCCATCCTTTCAGTTGTAAAAAAATACAACTGTTCATTGGGCTTGATCTCAAGTAGATCTCAATGATCCAGACCAAAATTGTCTCCCCTTTCTACCCTCTTTCCTTTTTTAAAAGATTATTTTTAATCTGGGCCACTGTAGTGATATAGTATTCAGCAAAATCCTACAGACGCTTGTAGTGTTGGGATCAGATAAGGAGAGAGCTGTGGCATGGGCCAGATCGGTCTGGGCAGACAGCCTAAATCAGCTGCAGCCAGAATACCATGAAATTGTAGCCATGAACCTGACAGCACTAAACAGCCTAGCACATACCACGTGCCTAAGCCCAAATTAATCCACTAAACGAGCATGCATTTGCCTAGAGTAGGCAAATGGGCAGGCAGAAGACTTGGGTTCCTCCTCCTTCCCAAATGAATAGCACTGAAACCTCCTGTCCTTTCCTTCTCAAAGAACACCCTACCTGGTCCTCTGCAAAAAGCAGTTTGGAAGCCTTTCAGCCAACAGCAAGAGCTGGAAGAAGGTGATGCTGTACTTGGGTAGCTAAATTGATTTGTAGAGATATGGGAAATCACATGTACATGGTTGATGCAATAAGTATGGGCTTTCTGCAAGAAAAATTGTGGCTCTGCTTATAAGAGAAAGTACAACATTACTTGAATCACTAAGCAGGAAAAGACACAGAACCAAGTGACACTGACATGCTATGGTAGGACCAATACCTACTATCTTCACTGGCACTGGATATCTCAGTTGCAAATATTAGTGTGGTATCACCCCATCACCCTTAAATTGTGTCAGTATAACCTTCATCGCAATATGGGTGACTCAGGGAATTGCCATGTCTAATCATGAATGAATTGAGAAATGCAACTGAAAATGCAATGGCTCCAGTTGAAGGTTACCTTAGGTGTGAATTTAGGTCTGCAGGATTTCTACACTTTCTACCTACCAGTTAGTTGGTTCAGTTATTTTTCTCTTCCTCTCACTGCACCCAGCTGTCCTGCAGGGATGTGCTGCAAAAGTCATCTTGGTTTATTGAAACCTCAAAACCTCTTTCTGGCAGTGTTATAATTTTCTATACAGTCTTGCCAAAGGGAACAGAGTTTGAAGTCACGGTTTTCATGCCAGCAAAATCAACATGTTTGTGCAGCTGTATATTATCCCAATTTAGTGACAAGAACAATAACTCATCAACTCACTATAGAGTATGGTAAGCCACTTATTCCTGGAGCTTACTGGAAAAAAATCAAGACACTGCGTGGTAAAATGTTTGACGTGGTCATTAAAAAACAGAAGTCATTCTGACACTATCAATGTCATTTTCAATAAATCTCTCAAGTTCTGTAATGTTATATCAATTTTTCTTGACCAAAACCAGATGGAAAGACAGGTCTTTTTTCTTTTTCTCTTTTTATTTTCTACTTGGAAGGGGAAAAAATGAAACTAATCCCCAGAGGATAAACTGACAAACGGGAGAGCTATAATCTACCTCAGAGCAGCACAATGAATTGGCATCTGAATGCTTTTGCCTTGCCATACATCTGGAGTTTAACTTTGGGGAAACTCTGTCATGAGCTAATTGACTTGATTGTGTTTTAATTAAATGAAAGGAAAGAGCTGAAGTTCAAATGTAGGCGGCTGAATGGTAGTTTCCATATGGAACTGCCAGTGTTGCAAAATGTTAATTGGGCCTCCTGCTGGCAATGAGCTAAACAGGGTGGGCTGCGGCTACTTCAGATGGATTCTGGCTGCTGCCTGAAAGCAGCCGGCATGGCTAGCGGGGGGATTCTCCTCAGGTAGCTGCAGCCTGAATGCCCCTGGGCTTCTGCAAGGGTATATGTATGCAGTGATGCCCTTTGGGTTGTCAGAGTCACACATGGACCGGCAATGGCAAAGTTCAGAGAGCTGAACGTTTATGGGGTGAACCATGCAACTCCCATTTCACCACAGGCAAAGCGTTACCTTGCTGCAGAAAGCCAGAGCAAGGGAAATCCAGTCATTTTGCATCTGTGGACAAAAGGCCATATTCTGCTCTCCCCTTTGGTGGGTCCCTGCCTAGGCTCTGCAAAAAGCACAGCCAGCACCGTACTAATCCTGCACAGGCACTTCTAAACCCTTCAGAGAACAGCATGTTAATGTGGAAGCTGGGAGACGCACACCCTGCCACCCGCTCCTTTGATGCTGTGCACAGGAGAGGAGGATCACGAGCCAAGTCACACGTTTCAGATTTGCCTGAGCAATGGTGCAGTCTCCCACATGCATTTATTCCAGCTCTCTCTTTCAGCTGCACACTTGGGATTAATTTCTTAGAGCCTGGAAGAGCTTGTTTAGCTGTCTGTCTTTTTACCTTGCTTGGCTAAACTGCCCATGCCATACCTGTGCTAGGCTCCCAACTACATCTACGCAGGCATTTAAGCAAGTGGGGGGTGTTCTGTGGTGCATTAATGCAGTGGTTTTACCTCTGTAATCACATCTACTCTGTTTTCACCTCCTTCTTGTGTCAAAATGCACTCGGATTTTGCTTACAGATTGAGTAAGGACCTGACCTTATGGTTGTATTATGCCCACAAATGTGTTTGCAAATTAAGAATTTACATTTTGGCATCACACAGTCCGTATTAACACATCTGCACTACTTCCTGCTCTCCAGCCCAGTGTTTAACTTCTTGGTAAGGCAAAGGAATGGAAGGGAATAAACAAATGCTTAGCAATCCTGTTATGCAGGTCTGAAAGTGATCTGGCTGCAAACGTCTCGATACCTGCTCTCTGACTGGAACACAGCTGGCTCTGACCAAAAGAAAAGGGATCTGCAGTTCAACGTGGGTTGCTTGCTCCTCTCTTCTCAACCCCAATACTCCAGTGAAAAGAAGCAAATGGAAAATTTCCAGACAGTTACATTTTCCAGATATATGAAACATCAGGTCAAAGGTCACCTTCTAGATCCAAGCAACTTCTCCACAAAAATGGGGAAAAAAACTCCAAGCACAGTAACAGAGATGTGGGAGGACAGAAACAACAACAACAAAAGCAGCACATGTGAAAGAGCATCCAAATTGCTTTGAAAGGCTGAGGATTGAAAACTAATGCTATGTATCAGAATATTAAGGAATAAATCTCCCTGAAGTACAATGGTATATAGATTTCTATTTATAGTTTTAAAACCTTTTTGGATAATTCTGTAATTCAACCTAGAAGTGTGCTGCACATACTCATCTTGTTAAATTCCCTAATGATATTTTTAACGTCACATTTGAAAACCAGAACTGCAGAACTGGAAATATTTCCTTGCTGACTGACTTTTCCTGATGTAGTCTTAATACAGGGGAGTAAAATACCTACAATAAATTTACTATGGATATTTTTATCTACAGGCAAGTGATAAAACTTCCCAGACACTGGCTATTGAATATAATCTGAAGTGAGTACGTGGCCCCTCTTCCTATGTGGTAATAAGCAGGAATAAAAATAAAAACATCTTTTGCAGTAATTAATACATATGCACTACTGACGCTGAGATAAAAGCATGCCAAGTGTGCCACGTGGAAGCCTTTGGCCCTGTTCCCACTCCTCCAGCTAGCTGCAAAGTTACTCTCCCCATCTGCTCAGTGGGGCCAGAAGCTCCTGTACCACCTGTCCTAGCTGCAGCCCCTGCCAAGGAGAAGGAAAACAGGGGAAGGCCATGTCCTTGCTGCTCCCCGGTGCTGGTTTGTCCTGACAAAAGGGGAGCAAACGTAATAGGTACGCTATGTTGCCACCAAACTGGAATGTGCCATCCCCAGAGCTCCCAGGAACTTGATGAGAAATAGTCAGCAGGAATTTGTTGGAAGAAAAACTGAAAGGAGCACAGCAAGTGACAGCCCAGTAGCCTGGTGCGAATTGTGCTGGGCAGTCCTTGTGCCCTCAGCCCGCTGAATCCCTGCAGCTCTAGCTGATAAACGACAGCTCCTCTCGGGAGCCAGCCCAAGGAGTGAATCAGCACACCCTCAGACAGTCCGAGCGACCCACTACTAGAGCTGAGTCAAAAACCTCGCAAGAGGCAAAGCACAGCCAAAGTTACTCTGGGCTTTTCCTCAAAGGCTGTCTGGCTTCACTTCCCTCCATACCTAAGCAGCCACAAGCTCAGGGCTGCTTTGGATCTAAGCTGGCTGATTCACCTGGAGCCTGACATCACCCCGAGTGAGAATTTTATGCTGCCAGCAGCTCATCTGGCCTGCTGTGCAGGCTAACCAACTTGGCTGCTGATCTCTCTCCGATGCCTTTCTACCCTTCCCTCAGCACACATGGAAAGACAGAGTTGTGTCCTCACAGCTCGTGGCCAAAGAACTGCTTCCCACGGTGCTATGAGCAGTGGGATGTCTCCAGAAAGCATCGACACTGCCAGTGGAGTAGGTACACAGATATGGTTTTCTAGAGATGCTAAGCCCACAGGCATATCTCCAGCTATTTCAGCCTGTATTCTCACAGCATCTTGGTAGAAACATCAGCTGAACATCCATGTCAGTCGCTATTTGTGAGGCTGCACTTTCTCACTGTGCTGAGCCAGCAGAAAAATAACTTTTTTGTAAAGATTTTTAAAAACAAATGAGTTCCTTACTACTTCACAGGAGGGCCAGCTAAACAGCGTGCTGACAGGACTGAGCTGGGTGGTGTGCCACGGAGTTCAGACAGGAACAAGCAGGAGGGGACAGGAGGGGATGGGGACGAGTTTGGGAAGAGTTTTAGCAGGAAGAGTGCCTGAGTTCACTGCCTGTTGTGTAAGATCTCACACGAGGGTACAAGAGCTGAGAGGAGAGGCCCTCACAGCAGTGTGCCCTGACCCCCACACCACATCAAAGGCTCACGTGATGACCGCCTGAAGCACTCACAGTGGTGGCTGTTTCCTTCTTCCACATGAAGGAAGCCAGGGAAGGTAGTTACACGTCTCTCCTCCCCCGTCCACCCACCCCAATTCATTCCTGACAACCCAACATCCTTTCCAAAAACAACTCTGCATTAACATTTCATATGTGCTTTTCCCATTATCGTACATCTTTAACCAAGTCTTCCACAGTCAACATGTTTATAAATCTAAGAGCAGGTTTGGTTTTGGGGGGCTCCCACCCCAGCGCTTCCTCACATTTAGATAAAATAATAAGGAGCTTTGGATCTGCAATTAACAGAATATTTACATACAAAAAATCCTAGGTTCAATCTGATCTGCTGTGTAATTAAATTCCCTGCACACAGCCCCGAGCTCGAGCTCACTGTACTGCCATTTAAAGGTGATGTTTTCTTTCATACTGGCACTACTTCAACACCTTTTTTCTAGTACAGGAAACAGCACATTGCACTTGTCCACAAGCACACAAGTCAAACCTGAAGCAAATAGTTTCTTTTTGCAACCCAGCTGGCCTCTGAACCCAGCAGAGGTCAAGGACACTTTTAAATCCAGCTAGCAAATTTCTGAGTGTTGCTGTCATTGCAAGCGTTTTTGCAGGCTATTAGTCCTGCTGTCTTTGTAGAGAAAACTGTGTTTATTTTAAGTTTATTTTTCATCTGCCTTTAAACTGTTTGCCTTTGTTGCTAGATACTAGCTTGGATAAACAGAAATAATACAACTCCAACGCACTCACAAGAAACTACTAATGATTAAACATAGCTCCTCTCAGTCAAAATGCCAATTTGTCAATTCTAAAGCTACAACATGCAAAAACCGTTCATATTTTTTCTGTGTGTATAATACCAGGATCCTGAATACAGCTGAAGTTATCTTATTTGCTGTGAGAAAATGGGAGTCGCCAAGTTGCAGCTGACTTTTCTTCAGCATCATGTTTCATTACTCTCCTCATGCCTCGCTGCACAGCACACAGCTGTTTTATTCCCTGCATCTTGCTCCTTATTAGGGCCAGGGTGGAGAAAATCAGACACAAGCTGACATATTTGTCAGCCCAGCTGCTCTTCCTTTACCAAATTAAACTCTGAAGCTCAGGGGCATTTTCATGAGAAAGGAAAAAAAAAAAAAAAAAAAGAAAGGTCCATATGCAGTTTGCGATAGGATTTAGTTATACTTTAAATAAATAAAAACAGCATATTCCCTTTCCTACAAAATCAAGAAGTAGCAATTCCATCAAGCAAGCTAGTGGCACCGTAAAACACCACAGAATTAGAGAATCATCTTTAAGCAGATTTGAAGACTGATCTGTATACATGTTGAACTTTATTTTTTCCATTGAATCAGCATTTATGGAAGATGCCCCATGAGCTGCCTCAGGTGTTGAGCCTGGAGAGGTGAGCAGAGCAGGGGCTGAAAGTAGCCTGGGTGCCCCTTCAGGTCTCTGGTCCTGGAGGACTGTGACAAAGTCAGCCAGAGGGTCTCATGGCTTGATGAGGCCTTGGGTGGGGAGAAGCCATCCTGTCATCAGAAAAGGCACTGAGAACATGCTCAGCTTTTACAGCAGAATTTTCCTTTTCCCTTCAGGGAAAACAACAACTCTAAGAGCACCATAAACACGGCAAATACATAATTGATACATTCATTTCCCCACTTCCTTGTTTCATGCTGTATTTCAGGTCCCCAATTCTCTGCTCTCCATTAATAATAAATGACTTGTATTATCACAGTGCTTAAGAGGTATAGTTATAGATCAGGACCTGTTTGTGACAAGAGCTGTACAAACAAAAAAAAAACAGAGACTGTTTTTACACCAACTCTAACTACAAAATGAAAGAGGAGCTCAAACAACAGAGTTCTGATTTTTCAACAAAAATGTTTAGCTCAGCTGTTGCATCTTAAAGATTTTTTAGATATCCAAAAAAAAAACATATGATTATTTGTTTTTGCTTTTTTACAGCATGTCGTTTTCTAAAACCTCTCGCAGTCATACACTGGCATTGAACAATCTTTGTAATCCATAGGCTAAAACAAAGCATCAACTTGAATTTCTGTGAACAAGTTTAAGCTGAATTATTTTAGTGGGAAGTGGGTGAGCATCCCTCAAGCCTCAGAGTAGCTATAAAACACAAGACCCCATCTCGGTCCTGACGATGCATATTCATGCTACACCATCAACATTCACACAGCCCTTAGTTTCAGCAGTGATGCTCGTTTGCCTGACATGGAGGAACTGCAACCACCCAGCTCTGTCAGCAGGTACCACTGCTACAAACATGAATATTCAATTCTGCAGTACCTTAGTGAAAAAAAACTTGAAATATTGTGGCCATTGCAAGCAATACAAAAATCAACTTAAAACCAGCTATAAACATGAGTAACTCAACCTCAATATCATTCACTGTTGTACTTTAGTTAACGATAAGATCAAACTTACAGCTACCCTAAACATTGAAAAATTTCAGTATATTGCTGTTTAATGATTCAGAAGAAATAAAATGTCATTGGAGAAGTGAAGCGAAGCAAACCAGGATGTCATGGGCCCAGAGATAGCTGAAGTTCTTGAGTATGTTGGAAGTACAGCTGATATTATTGGATATTTCTATAAAACAATCTGCTGGGAAGAGTCAATGTTTCTGGTAGCACATCTTCAGGAGGATAATACTGTATTAAAGAATAACCCACTCATACTTGAAATATAACACACTTCAAAGTGAATTGAACAAGCATAACATTTAAGAACTTATAGAAGAAATTCACACACAATCTTGTGCCAAAGATAGGAATAGGATTAGGCAGTAAGAAGTGTGTATAAGGTTAAGGACAAGGCTCAAATTTTCCCACTTTGTGAGCACTGTGGCCACATAGATCCAGATGAACAAAACTCAGAAGTGTTAGTATATAGATGTGTGTTTAAAAGGAAGGATTTGTTAAAAAGTACAAAAGCTCGAGTGTCACTGAAAAGTTCTGCAACTATTGCTAGCAGCTCAAACCAGCACTGGAAATTCAACATCATCCCAAGTAAAGTATGTACGCATCAGGGTTCAACAAATTCACTTTGGCTTTACATAAGCTCTCTGAAGTTTTCTTTTTTAAACTACTACCAAATGTTTTCCTAGGGAGGGAACATTATGTGATAGAGCACACGACTGTTTCCAGAGGTCCCTGGGAATGTGAGCCATCTCTTCGAGAAGCCCACAGGAATACATCAGAAAGTGCCACTTGCAGTTTCTTCCTGCCCTGACTGCTCCTCACACTCTCATCATGGGCTTTCACGTGACAGATTTGGCAGTTTGCGGGCACCACAACAGAGAGCGCGAGCTATTTATCCGTTCATTTATAAGCTATTTGGATTGGTTCTCCTCCAAAGAAATGAGCCTCAAATGCTGAGTTTCCTCCGGTGGTGTTTGCACCAGTGTCCTTCTCCGGGGTTGCTCCCAGCAGGCTTCTGGGGTGCCTGCTTTCCTGCCTGGCAATAGTTCCCTGTCATTCCCTGCTGTCCGACACAGCTGCACAAAGCAGCCGCAGGGATTGCATCCCGATCGCATTCCTGGCTGGAACACAGCAGGCATCACAGCCTGGCTGTTCCCCCAGCACCCTGCTCACCCCCAGAACAGGAGGCAAAGGAAAGCAAGGAGCCCACAGATGACGGACACCCTTGCTCAGGTGGGTGCTGTAGCTCTGCAGTCTCATTTTCTTGCCTGAAGCCCACTCTGCTCTGTGCTTCCCTGCCTGCCAAAGGCATGGGGCCCCTCCAGCAGCCAGCTGCAACCTGCCTCCCTGAGAAAACACCTCCCAAAAATCCCTCTTTGACACGGCCGAACAAAGCTGATGCGTAACTTCAACTCCAGCTCAACAGGCTTGGTGTAAAAGCAGGTTAGGAAACAGAGAGGCTAACAATTATTTTTTAAAAGAGCGCTTTCAAGCAGCTTGCAAACAAATGACTGCAAGTTTCCTGAGCTCAGGGGAGTGGTTGTGACATTCTGGAAATGAAAAGGAGTGATCAAGGGTTCAATCACTTCTCTTGGCTTGAAAAACGTTTATAATTCCCCCTAAACCTCCCTCCTGCTCGTGCAAACATTCAAGCACTCAGCATTTCCAAGCCCAGCGCTTGCTCCCCAGCTTGCTTCCTTCCACCCCAGCTGGCTTCTGGGCTCGGGCTCAGCGAGAGGGCGGCAATTTTCACCCGGCAGGGACCCAAAAGAGGATGGGCAGGGGACCCCGCACCGCTCCCGCAGGGCTCCTGCCAGAGGTATGCATGATGTAACTAACTCGAAGCTTCTTGGCAAATCTTACGGCAATTTCATGCTTTTATGAATAGCAAGTCACTGGGAACCGGTTCTCTATTTAAAATTTTTCACTTAAAAATAAACCCAAAAGTTTTCAGCTTCGTGTTTGTAAGAGACAGCTTGAGATAGCAACCTCCAAGTGGCAAAGAAAGGAGAAAAGAAAAGGAAAGGTCCAGAGTTTTATTTTTGATGTATCATGATATCATGAACTTGACCCATCACTTTTGAATGTCTAGTGTCAGTAGTAGCATGGGTACCATTTGATGGCCGTGAGGGAACGTATGGGAGCCAGCAGTGACCATATTAACAAGGCCATATAACCTCCTATTTTAAAGGCTGCCCTATGGGGTTCAGACAGGTGTCCAGCAGCAGGAGGCCCAGCTGTGGCAGGGAAATGATGTTAACAGGATCATCCTGCCATTCCCTTCTTCTCATCCAGCTTTGTGCTTTGACTTCACTGCAACAGCTCGGCCAGGTTTCTCCCATTCCCTGCCACACCACCAGCTCTCAAGAGGGCTTCAGACAGACGCAGCCCTGTCACACTGAGTGAGGCTCCCGGTCCCACCAGCAAGGCCCACCCAGCTCCAGCACCAGCACTGGCATCCTCCACAGTCAGCACCCCTCTGGTCTTAAACCTGTCTTCAAACTGATTTCAGAACCACAACTGCTCTGTGGCTCACGGCCCTGCATGCTGGCTCTTGGAAAGGACCTTTGTCTCCATGAACTATGTTGATGAACCCACCTATTTCCTGGCTAAAACAAGACAGAGCTTAAATGCAGAGCCGAATACACACAGGCAGAATACTGCCCTTGGTGTGCTTCATACAAGCTGTTGAAAAGAACATAATTGACATTTTATATGGAGTCAAAGGACTTCTGGGGGGGGTTATTTGGTATTTTGTTTATAAGCATGAAAGCACCCGCCAGTAAGAGCAGGTGACTAATGGGTGAAAATGCCTAGTGGACAATAAAAAAACAAAAACAAAAAAACAGAACTTGTCTGTTTGTTTGTTTTTTAAGAACAAAGTTCTCATCAACAATTTCATTTCAGGTCAAATTTAACTTTCACTGTAACGCAGATGGCTCTCTTCTCAGGTAATTACAGCAAGACTAGGTGACATGGAGGGCTGTGTCCACCAAACTAAAGGACCCCATTTACCTCTTGTGGCATCTACCCAGCTTTGGTGAGACCTAAGCAAAACCCTGCTGTAGCAGAATTTACCCTAAATCCACTATATCCTGCTACAGAGGAGCTCTGAGTGCTGCTCAGTGTCTCATGTCCCAGTTCTTTAAGTAGTTTTAGACAAAGAACCATTTGCAGTGATCACTATCGGAGCTCTGGCATTTCTGTTTTAACTGATAAGAGACAAGAAATACTTTGAAAAATTTCAGTTTTCTTGAAAAGTTCACTACAGAAGTTTACACAAAGAATATAATATAAATCTTAATCTGATAGTACAAACTTCTACAAATATATGTGACTGCACACACGTCTGTATCTCTCTGTGAGACTCCAGCCCCAATCCTTGGGTTAGAAAAGGAAAGTTCCTGTCCCTATGTCAGGGAAAAAAACCAAACCAAACCAAAACAAAACAAAACAAAAACACACATCAATACAACACCAGCCACAACAGAGATGAACTGATGACTGTCTTTCTCACGTAACTTCACAGCAAGCTGCTGGCTAGAACGGGCTGCTGGAAATCCTCAGAAAAGACTCTTCACTTCACTGTCTCTTCTTGAAGGGTCACCTGGTGAACCATCTCAGTATTACCCAAACTTCCCAACTCTCTTACCCCAAACACATTCCTTTTTTCTTTACCCCCTAAAGAACAACATTTTTTTTGGCTTGTCTCAAAACTTTTGCTACCACCCCACGTGTAAAAAAAAATAAAAATGCCAAAAATGGTAGGAGCACAAAGTGAGTTATAAAGAAATAGAGTAAGACAAAATAAACCCCTCAAGAATCACAAGTTTTCCTGTGTTAACAGCTGGGCATGGAAGTAACTGCTTGAACCAATAAAAATGGGCTACGTGCTGGTATTTATTTATTTTTTAAATGAGATTAAACTGCCTGGTATTTATTTGTTTTAAGAAATGGCTAATTTAATTAGTTCTGCCTCCTCTGTTGTTCCTCCACTCTCCTCTCACTCCCATGTGGAATTTAGTGCATAAAGAGTAAAAAAATAAATTGGAACATAGCAATAAAACCTGTGGCCCCATAAACACAGAGGGTGTGTCAGCTCTTAGGGGTTAAAAAAACCCGATCTGTGCCACCAGACACCTTTGTGCTGAAGGCTCAGTTCTGCCCTGCTGGTATACAACCCATGAAACAAGCCCTCAGGGAAAAAACAGGTTGCCAATTATGCTAAACAGCAGCATTCCCATCCAGGGACTGTCATGATGTAATTATGTTATCTGCTAAACCACAGGCAGAGTAACAGAGATGTGGGAGGAGAGAGGAGGTTGTTCCCATTGACAAACTAAGGGGATAGCAAGCAAGTTAACCCTGTGCTGTGGCTAACTATCTCCAGATGGAGTCCTCCACCATGATCAACTCGCTTAACGAAGGACTTTATTTGTTTTTTGGTTCATCTCATTTTCTACGGATGTTTCTTGCAGTGTTTTTCTTCTGCGGTTAAGCAAACCCTGGATGTACTGCAGGCTGAGCGACACAGAGAGAGATGTTTTCTCTGCAGGGACAGCTGGCTGAAAGATGTGAATGCAAAAATCCAGGGCCTGACTTTGTTCATTTCTGCTCACTTGGTTACTTAGTCTATAGATTTCACTTCACCAGGTCTTGCATGCTCTGTTTTTAGTGAGGAGAGAGGATGACAACATTTAATTACCACCCAATGGACATTTTCAGGACTGATTAATGCTCATGGAAGTCTTCAGAGCTGGGAGACACAAACCTTCCTAGTCCATGCCAGGGCGATGAGCTGTGGCCTTCACTCCTGTGTGCTAAGAGATCACACGAACGTCCCCTACCCCACTTCAGGGCAAAGTCAGTGGAAAAGCTTAAATCACCTTGATGCAGGGTTTCAGCTAGCTATGCTTATTCTGCACTGGGACATAGCTTGGGAAACATGCTGTAAGTACTCAGGATGTGTTTTTCAGTTTCAGGTCCCTGTGAATTCCCCCAAACTCTTCCAGCAAAAACTTTTGTCCTCTCTTCAGAATCATGTTCACCATACAGTAAACGTGATGGCACTGTCAAACAACAGGCTTTAAAAGCCAAGCGTCATGGTCATGTAGTTTCTGCAATGCTTTGTAGTTCACATCTCCTTTTTCTTGCTGGCTCATGTTCTGCTACTCTCTCTGACTTCCCTTCCAACTAAACTATAGACCATCTTTCATTTTTGCCTGGTGCTTGTCCAACTCTTGACAACTTGGCTTTATCCACAAACTTCAAGTTGTTCGTGTTATTGTTCACTCACTTGCACATACATAGCTTCTTTCACATCTCACAAATGGGCCTTATGTAGTTCTTCCATATTCCATTTCCATGTTTCAAAAGTGGCAATATTCAAGTAAGAAACAACAACAGCATTTTCTTCCCAAATTACCAAATCTGTTATCTTCTAAGAAGAGTTGGACCAGCCTTCAAAATTCCGCAATTGCAGTATTTAAGCACAGGAACTACTCTACAATTAGTGAAGTTGTTTTAAGTCACATATGGATTTTTAATACTAATTATCAATACTAGTATTTTCCTTATTTTTATGAATCACTTGAACAATTCATCAGAAGAGGAGGCCCATGCATGATGGTATAACACACAGGACAACAAAACCACTACACCCTTCTTTGTGTCAACATGAAAGAGGCCAGATTAACAGTGTACTAGAACACTACTTCACATTTTCAGAACAAGAATATTCGTAGCATCTGTGCCAAAACCAACACTTCCTTCCACTCAGAAATGCAATAAATTTACAAAACTGCAAGGAACAAGCCAGTAATCTTCAGACACATTGAATACATTTACAGGAAAGGAAATACAGAGCCAGTTTTGAGCTATTACCAATGAAATGAATTATAACACATTATATATGTGTACTTTAAATGTGCCCAATTTCTTGGCAATTAATTGTTTGGTGTTTTTACTGCTTGTCTCACAAAGACAGCCAGTATCTAACAATCATTCCCCACCAGCTTATAATGACTTTAAGTGGTTACAAGTCAAACTGCTTGACTGTACCCCACTGAATCTACGTGTTTCATAAAGACGAAATGAAAGTGTCAGTTCTTTGATTACTCACAGGATTTGGGGAGGGGGTGAATGGAGTGGGAGTGTTTAAAGAAAAAAGCCCCCAGGAGATTAGTTCTCAGCCTGGCTGACTTTATATTGCTTGTTATGACAGGTAAGCTTCAGGTAAGTTGGTCTCTGGGGGCTATAAGCAAGGAAAACATACAAGATAAAAGTCACAAAGCTGACACTCCCTTCCTATTTGCAGCTGCATCATGTTTTTGCCTCAGGATGCTACTGCGTTGGTTAACATCGCCTGCTTGGCAGCCAAATATTAGAAATCTCCATGCGTCCATTAAACAGCAGAGGCTGGAGACCTACAAGCCACACTGAGGTTTACCAGAGCCTCATGGGTCGCAAAGTGCTGGTTAGGAATAAGTATCTCAGGCCTCTCACTCGCTATAGTATCTGCAAAAACTGGCTAGGGGCATATTAGGACGTAACTGGGGCCTACAGCATTGTGACTCCTCCATGAACTGCTGTGCCTTTTGGCATCGGTGCAACAACACACATCGACATAGATTAGGATCTGGGATACATCAGCAGAGGCAGCAGCTTGCTGAGGACAAAGACAAGGACACTGGCACACAGAGCTGGCTTCCCAGGCCCAATTTCACTCCCGCTAAGTGCTATTTTATGTAGCTCAGGTAGCTACCAAACACAGGCTTGGATCCAGACCGCTTTCTGTTGCCTGTGTCTGTAGTTGCCTTGACCACCGTTTTCTGCTGGTTTGGGCAGTGAGAGTGTAGACATCTCGCAACACGAATTAAAAAGCACATTTGCAGGGAGGGGTGCAGGTTAAGCTCTAGGAACAGGACTGGCCTTCCTGAGAGCTTGCAGTGGTAGGACAGCGGTACCACAGCCTGGTTCTGTTCAAGGAAACATCACGCAGATTCGCTGGTAGCCAATTATTGGAACCGGGAAGGGAAGAGGCAACACACACTTTGCTGTTTACATCTTTTCAATAAAACTTCATTTTCATAAGGGTATCGTTGTCACAGGCTTTTGTATAAATAGTCAGACCTGCCAAGTAGCAGCGTTATCACAAGTTCACAGTATTATATAGAAGTGTGGCGTCCAACTCACAGATAGCCAATCACCACAAACCAGACAGTAAGTCAGTACTTTCACATTTTTTCCTCATTTCACTTGCATGCAACCTGCCTGCATATCCCTGGCTACCATACAAAATGGCAGTGCAGCCGAGATCCTCATTTCTCCCTAGCTTTTCTTCCCCACTTGCACTGATCATAACGGCTGTTCAAAGCAGTGAGAAAACACAAAGGTAAACAGGACTTTCACTTTGGACAGAGACATTGTTTCCAGATGCCTGAAAACCAGAACAAATTCGTTCCTACGCAGTAGCCTTGTATAAAGGCTGTGAGCAACTCCAGTCTGAAATCAAATTCCCTACTAACAAGCCTCCACGTGATGGAGGGAGGTATCTGCATCATCTGTATAGACTATTAGTCCAAAACACCGTATGGATTGCAAATAGGCAAGGCTAAATTGATTCACAAAGTGTAATGTTATAACCCAGCTCAGAAAATAGAAAAACAGCATCAAAAACAACAAGAGGTACCCCGGCAAACTTCCACCTCTTTTTTTCCTTTATGCCTAGCACCGGCCCTGCCCAGACACACTCAGATGAAAATCCCTCTATCACACTGTCGCGGATCCCATCAGAAAGAGCAGAGGATCAGGAATCCCACTAGAGAAGGCAATGACGGGACTCTTCAAAAAGCACTCCTCCTCCATATGGGGCTGAATGGCACCTGGTTTGGGCATTTTTGTGGATCAGAAATGTCTTTCTAGCCATTGCTACAAGTGAAAAACTACAGGCAAAAGTAAATTCCAGAAGCAGGCTAAGTATTGGCTGAAGTATTTGTAAATAATGTGTCTGTGATTGCTCCAAAGCATTAAATGCACTCTATTTTTTAATCATCATGTTCTAAAAGAACTAAAGCAAAAAAAAATAAATCCCAACCCAGCAGTGATTCAGAAGTACTTTTCAGAAATGTTACCACATCTTCATTTTTAACCCTAGAAATGCATCATTGTCCAAAACACCTAAAGGATAACTTTAAGTAGGTAAAAACACATGAAGTAAGGTATTAACATTAAAGCATTTCCTGCTTTTAATAGGTGGGTCTGTGATAGGGCTCAAGCACTGTCAAGGACTTGGGAGATCTTTTTTTTCTCCTTCTGGAGGTGTATTAGGCCCACTGAGCGATTTCAGGTAAGCTGTCCTGCTTCCTCAGCCTCAGTCTTCCCATTTGAATCAGGGAATATTATGAAAACAACTGGAAAGTATTTTGGAACCTGTAATTAAAAAATGCCATCTAAGAACATTATTATCCATGAGCAGTAAGAAAGCTGAGGAAGAGGATCTAGGAAGGAAGGACAACTGATCCAAGGGGCGGCTAAGATCTTACAGAGTGGGATCAGTTTGCAGCGTGCCTTAGCACAGGGGGCTCAGGAAATGAGAGCTCCTGGGAGCTTCTGGGGGGAAGTATTGGGGTGGTCACCTGGTAACACAACTCCATACTAACACAGTCAGCACACTGGGCTTCACAGCCCCGCCGGCACTGACCTCCTTGGGGTCAGTTCTCATTCTCATAGCAGATGAGGAAGATGATGGCTAACACTGCAAACAGGTAATTAGCAACTACCAAACATCAGCACATGAAGCCATCTCAGCCACCGTGCCAGAAAAGAAAGGTCATCTCTGCTGGCAGCAAAAGGGACAACTCTTGGTATCCCTGAAGCAGCTTCAGTGTGAGAAGAGGCAACACACTGCCCCATATATAAACAGTGATTCATTTCACATGGTCACACTTGGACCTTCCCTGACAGTGCAAACCAGAACATGGTTTTGGGTACTGAGACCCACATTTACACAGGAGTTTCTATTATTTTGGTGTTTCAACTCACGACACACAAGGACCAACTTTTAAAAGGTCTAAACACAGATCCCATTAGCAATAGGTGAATTTGTGGTTACCCATTCTGTCTGAAAACACGGGCTTTTGGGGCCTTTGACAAGGTATCTAAAATATCCAGTCCCTCAGCCCAAATTCTGGGTCAAACTGCCCACTTAATTAGTCCAAATCCTGGAGCTACCGCATCTTTGGCCCCATCTGACAACCCAGGTAAGATGAGAAAGAGTTGCCCATGCTCAAGATCCAGAAAAACAGAAAACCTTTGGATGCAAACTTAGCAGAAACTGAAAACAGATTTCCCTTTACATTGCAGTTATAACTCTCCCAGAACTTACAAAAGCATAAAAAAGGAACAAAAAAGGAATAGGATTCCCAGTGCAGTACTGTGAGGATTCAGCCTCAGAGCCCTCAGTCAATTTAAATCTGGGAAAAAAAAAAAAGCACCAAAGATGATGCTCTCTGCCAAGAATTTCCTCTGAGACTGTGGGCAAGTCATTTAGTGCTTCACCTCAAATGGGACTTGACTCTTCAGCTGAATATCTTGCCTTTCCTTTCTTTAAAGTGCACCAGTAACTGAAATGACCGGCTAACAGGTGTGTTGTGAGTAGCTCAGTGCACTTGTAAATGCTTTGAGATGCCCTGCTGTAAAGTGCAATGATGTCAAAGTTCCTCCACTTTTAAAAGGATGAGAAGCTGGAAGCGAAAAATAAGCTTTATTTTTTTTCCCCCCAATTAGGAATTATTACTACAGGGGCTTTGTCTGCGCCTTCAGATTTGCAGTGGGCTGAGTCAGGATGAAAATTTAAGGCTGTTGCTGAGTATCTCCATAGGAATTGAAATTCTTGCTCCAGCACAGCATCATCAGTAGGGCTCAGAAGTAGCTACTACTGAGGAGTGCTGCTGGAATAACTTCTCTTCCACGACAAACCCTGATAATCAACTAATTTGTCTGTCAACACCTGGAACTGCTGAAACAAACATCAGTTCTCCATTTCATTTCAGAATTAAGATAAGTTTGCACAGTTAAGGCAATTACAATTTCTCTGCACAGACACAGGTGAAGCTGCTGGTTTCTTGTCAATTAAGAGGAAATCCCATAATGCCAAGAGAGATGAAAAAGAACAGTCTGAGAAACATGTTAACTTTTGACCTATGGTAATTATTTCACTGAGTGCCAAAATCAACAAACAACAGGATCCTGAGAGTAACTGCTTTCATCTCATGGGGTGAGCTGGGTGGGAAATGGTTTTCCTGTGCTGTCGAAGTACATTTTCATGTCCTGGAAAAAAAAAAAAATCTGGTCTATAACAGGATGAACCCAAGCCTGACAATTTGTGCTCTGTTTCTGCTAAATGTATAAGATGAAAGGAACTCCCACCCATCCCACAGTAAACAGACCCATGGACTACGCACGTACGCAGCTCTTTGCAGATCAGTAGAGGGATCTGGCCCCCGTCTTCAGCTCACCCAACTGAACACATCAGGGCAGGAGGTTCTTGAGACCTGCCCTTTACAGCCTGCTCCTTCCCCTCTACACACTCAGCTGTGCTCCAAAGACTCCATACAGAACTGACAGATGCCCTTCTAGGAACACCTGTAGACATGTTTTTACCATGTCTCATTTTTTGACAAGTCATAACCATGAAAAAAAAAATCACCAGAAGTCTTTTCCACCCCATTGAAAATACCGTTTTCTTTTTTTTCCTTTAAGTGTTTGCTTTGCAATATGACAATCACGCTTCCACTTGAGGACTCAGCTGTTTGCCAGTACTCTGTGTGGTACTGAATCACCCCAGAACAAACTCAAAAGGAAAAAACGCACAAATCTTATCTTTTGATAAGCTGTTTATCAGAAAGAAGTAATAGCCTTTGCATATGAGAGCTGATAACCCCAAAAAGCACCGAGCCCAAGCCAATGAATGAAGAGAGAGCACTTCAATCAAGTCCTGCCAGGCATAGGATAATCACAGAAGAGGAAGGAAGATGAACAAGGACAGTATGCACTCATCCTTTTCCACGTATCTATGCTGTCTTGCTATCACTGGCCAATTCCTTTTTTCTCTTCACAGTTGCAGAGCACGACAAATAACAAACAAGCTTTAGAAAATTAATCTAAATGCCAGAAAAGTTAGAACTGAGGGAGAGGAGGAGCAACAGATTGCCTGCTGAGTGTTCACAGACAGCTAAGACCTGCTTTGCTGTCCATCTACCCATTACAGTTAGGGGAGGAGACCAAAGCCCAGATTCTCCTCACCAAAATACTTGAACACTCACAGTGGACAGCAAACCCCAGGGAGAGAGCATTACTGCACACAAACATTGCATGTACTGGAAGCTGCTGGAAGGCAGTGGGACACAGAAACACGATTCCTTCTCTCTGGATAGAGCTCTGCTCTGGCTGGTGTGAACATGTATTTGCTGTGATGAGAACTTACAGTTTTATAGGAAGGCCTCAGTCTTGCACTTCACCCAGTGGGAAAGTGCCAACAGGACGTCGGGCTGTTTAAATATTTCAGTTTATATTTCCCTTTCCAAGAGTAAAATCTTTTATTTAAAGTAAATCTTTAAAGAAAAGAGAAAAAAAAAAAAAAAAAAAAAAAAGCAGGACATTGGATTGTGCTCATACTGAGTATTGTATTGTACAGTATATTATATTTATTATAATACCCTTTCAGGAAAAATCTTTTATTTGAGTTTTCTGTATCAAACCATTTTCAGCCTACCAGCCCAGCTAAGGCCCTGCTGTAATTCACCAGTATTGTGCCCAGAAAACAGTCCCTCTGAACCCCACATGGGCACATGAAGGGCATGAGAGAGCAGGATCACAACCCCTAAAGGCTGGCGTGTTTGGGGAGAAGAATGGAGCCAACAGGCAAGCGACTTCTCACAGCTGCTTTTGTTTGGCTCACGAGGGATCTGAATGCACTATTGATTCCTTGGCACTAAAACACTAAAACTGTGCGTACAAGACAGGGATCTCCTTCAACTCTAATCTCTAGCAGCTGTCAAAGACTTAAACAGCTTGTCGTTGGCTGGCATGCCAAAATCAATGAAGATTTTAGGATTCCTTGTGTAAGGGGTGATCAGTCTCAATCGGAAGCAACAGGAGCCAGCCCCCGCCCTGACTGAGCTGGACCAAGCATCCCAAACTTCGTGACTTATTGAGCATTCAGGCCACGTCCACACAGCAGATGAGAGAAAATACATAGCTCTGCCCCTCATGAATGTACCTGCCCCAAGGGCTTCTCACTGAGGACGTGCTCTCCCAACATTCCCAATGGGGCTGAACCTGCAGCAGGACTGCTCTTCTGCAAGACCTCCTGAAGGCTCCAGCAGTGTCTGAACCCCATTGCTCTTAAATGGGTGATGACAAACATTTACCAAGGTGACATTGTTATAATCTACACCTTCAGATAACAGCCTCTTACTGCTGCTGATTGGAAATACCATTTTCTGTTAGGGAAATATTCAAGGGTGATGTTCTTTTCTTGTAGTAAAACCTACAAATCCAGCCCAGGTACAGTGCAGTCACATTCTGCGGAGACAATGCGAGCCCCACAACTATGATTTGTCAAAATACAGCCCCCCTCCTGCCAAAATAACCTCAAAATACACTTTCGCACATAGCAGCTCTGACACATTTTGGTACAGGACGTTTAACAAAAGCTTTTAACCCATACATCTGTTTCCTCACAGCTGTTTCCTCAGTGCCTACCTCGGTACAACCCTAACGTGCTGGCTGCCGGGCGAGACCTTCCGCAAGATTTAGGCATTGGAACGGGCTGCACAGGGAAGTGGTGGAGTCACCATCCCTGGAGATCTTTAAAAGACGTTTAGATGTAGAGCTTAGGGATATGGTTTAGTGGAGGACTGGTTACCTAACCAAAACTGTACTTGAACGTCCCATGAAGAGAAGAAGGAGGGGAGGGGAAGGGGATAAAGGAAGCGTGTTGTACTGTCTCCTAGCAGACAGAACATTCCTACATTAAGAGCAGTGAGAGAATCGAGAATAAAGTTCAGAAGATACAAAGGACTACAATGGGATATGTTTGTTTGTTTGTTTTAAACGAACGCAAGGGAAATAGACGCGGAGGAGAAACGCGTGCAGTGCCGTTTCTGCAGGAAGCCTCAGACCTGGCTGGCACTAACCCAGCCCCTACACCCCATGGCTGCGGGAAGGGACCCCCAGGTCCTTCCTACCTCCAGAAAGCCCCTCCGCAAGTAACCGCGACTCCTCAGTCCCAAACAATAACACTGAGAAGAAGTTCCCCTCGCACGCTCTGCCTTTACTCCCAACAAATCCCGCTCACACCGCGACCCGTCCCGCAGCCAGATGGGCTGGGCGAGGTGCCAGCAACCCTTTCCTCCCCCCTCTTTTTTTTTTTTTTTTATTTTTTTAATTTCTCCCCGTTTTCCCCCCCTCCCATCAGTTACCCGGGGAGGGTAGGGCAGGGAAGGAGGAGCCCGTGGCCGTGCCGGGCAGAGGGGCTCAGGCGGCTCCGCTACTCACCGCCGTGCGAGGAGGGCTCGGGCAGCGTGGAGACCGAGGTCTGCCCCATGGCTCGGCCGGGAGGCGCCCCGCCGTCACGCCGCCCTCCGGGGGCGCAGCCTCCTCCTCCTCCGCGGCTGCAACCGGGGGACGGGGACCGGGACCGGGGCCGGGGCCGCGCCGCCCGCCGGCGGGCGGGGGGCGGCTGGTCCCGGAGCGGCGGCGGCGGCGGCGGTGTCCCGGCGGCCGCCCCTCATGCTGCCGGGGCACGGCTCCGAGCGGGACGGAGGCTCCGGCGCCGCGCCCACCGCGGCCCCCGCCCCCGGCACCGCCTCGGCCCCGCGGGGGCCCTCCCCGAGGCCGGGACGGCAGCCCCCGGCAGCCAGCGCTGAGAAGGGGCAAAAAGGGACACTGGGATCAGCCGAGGGGGAAGGCGTGGGGCAAAGAGGCATCGTGTAGCACCCGGGCAGAGGGAACAAAGTTTCTAGTTTTCGTTAGTATTTTTCTCTTGCTGGATAATCCGAGCCCTGCTGTGGGCTTAATCCTAGAACAAACAGGTAACTGTTGGCCAATAGAGCAAAAAAAAAAGAAAAACGCACACAAAAACCATCCCAAGTGCTTAGTGGTTACTGCTGCTCAGTACCTAGGAACAAGCACGAAGATGCATCACGCGAGGGCACAGAAAGCTCTTGTGAAGAACACGCCAGAGAACATCTGTTAGTGAGACCTACGCTGAAGTTAGCACGGTTTTGTGTGGCCTGGAAGTCCTAGAGAGGGAGGCTGAGGAGATTTCTGGCCTTCCTGTGTGTTGGTACTGCGATGGTGTTTTGGGAGCTGCAGAACTATGAGGCCCGTGCTCAGGAAGCAAATTCAGTAACAGCAGCAGCCGCTTAGCCTGGCATCAGTCACAGCCAGAAGAGTCTTGCAGTCAACTAAAACACAACAAATAGTCAAGAATACTACACCAATCTTCATAGTTTTTTTATAGAAAACTAGTCTTGGTAAACAAACGTATTCCCTTGTTGAATGCAATTAACACGTTCAGTTGCCAAAAGTACTGGCTTGAGTCTAACGGACTTCCATCAGGTACCTGATTTATTACAAGAGGAAGAAGTGAGGACAACTCCAAATTACTAAAGCACAAACAGATGAAGAACTAGATAAATGAAAAGACCAATTGCTTGCAGGGCACTAACATTTAATGAGGGTGCTTCTGTTGGGGAGCTGTAGGGACTCTCAGTGCTTTCATCGGCCATCTAGAGAGGAATTATTTCAAACAGCTCTGAAAGGCCAAATAAATCACTCCTGGCAGCAATTTTAGGTGGAGTAAATATTACCAGAGTGATAACAAGGACACGGCAGTCACAGTTATCTGGATTATTTAACGAACTCAGCTCATTCAACCAAGTGAGTTTGAATAGGGTCAGAAGAACAAAATCAGACCTGAAGGACTAAGCAAAACAGCCTGCAGAGCTGTATCTGAGAAAGCTGCTGTGTGTGAGCTGCTGCTGATGCACAGGAAAGGTAATGTTCTCATTTGGATGTGCAAATAGGAAAATGGTAAGTAGAGATACAGTTACATCATTGTGCTTCTTACCAGACAAAAAACAACAACACTATAACACTATACAGTTTCTAGTGCTGCTGTCTGCTGCTTTAGAAAAACCCTGAAGTTAGGAGACAACTCAAAATCCACAAGATGAGATGCAAAGAGCAACAAGTGCTCTCCAGCAAAAGGCTTGGTGTGGATGTGCACAGGAAAGACTGACACAGGTGCTGCATTTCAATATACAAGTGCAAGAAGAGCAAGTATTACAGTGCTCCTGGCAATCCAGGAGCCCCCTACAGAGCACTGCGTTGTAGAAAAGTGGAAGAGACACCTACAGAGACACCAAACTGAGCTATGCAGCAGGAGTTAAGAAAGAGGCTAGAGGAGATGCTCTCATGATCCCTCCTTCCACACAAGGAGAAGCTTCTTAAACAACTGAATCCTAGCACTTCTTTCTCAGAAGATGGTGGGTTTTTGTTTTCCCAACAATTCCCCACATTTATTACCTTGAAAAATGACTTTAAAAGGGTTTGTTTTGAGAAACCTGAATTCTCCCTTTGGAGTTACTTGTAAACAGGAACATAAAAGTGCTCCTGTCTGCCTCCAGTGGATCTCATTAATTTTATCAAAGGAATTTGTGTTCCCCTACCCAGTTTACAATGCAAATGTATAGATCATCTGTCTACAATGATTCCTGTGAAGGTAATAAACTCCTCAAAATCTATTCATAAGCACATAAAACGGGTATAGCTATCACATTCTCCAGTCCAGGTGAATTAAATGTCAGTACTTTTCCCCCCTCCCAAAAAATAATTGATGGTTGTGACTTTCTTTTATATAACTCCTTTGCAGCCATCTCATTGCAAGGGTCCTGTCACCACCATACATCAGTGGTGCTTAGCGGTACGTCGCAGAACTACTCAGGTAGGATTACTACTCTACAAAGTCAGGGAGTTCAATTCCAGTTTAGGGAAGATAAACATGAATTTATAATGCTAACAGGTTGTAGGCATATCATATAGAATAAGAAAATGAAGCTTCTGATTATAAAACTTACCAAAAGAGCAAGTTTTCAACAAGAAATAATTTACTTGCATTAGCACATTTAAAGGTGTTATTAAGGAGATTTATATTTGTGAGGGACAAGGTGCTGGGAGCATCCAGCACTATCTCCATAGATCCTTTATTCAGCCTTTGCAAAGTGGGCAATAGCAAACACTCTCTCTTGTTTCCAAATAGGGAATACTAGTTAAATATGAAATATTCATTAAAAAATAAAATATTTTAAATAGCACTGATCTATAGAACATTTACATGTATGTCTCTTTCTGCTTTATGTCCTGCCTAGAGATGCAAACAAGTAATATATTTGTTGGGCTACTCAAGTTACAGTCATTAGTGATCTTAAATTGGGGAAAAAACAGCACTTTTCTGCTTAAATCTTGCTTTTTAAGGTGTTAGATTTAAGAATTCACCTTATGACTCACTAATGAGAGGGTACCCTGAATCCTCAACAGTGTGTGAGAAGACATCTACCAGTATCAACTATGAAAGAAACTGGACAGTCAATTATATATTACATTTCTCATATGTAGAGCTATATTTCTGCAATTGCCTCCACACAGAAGAGATTCTAGCATCCTACTGACATTCCCCTATGAGCATCTACACAAAAAAAAATACATTTAGTACTCAGTTGTCTAGAGACTTTCAATCTACAGTATGTTAGAGATATTTTAACCTGTGCAGTAAATTTCTTGCCATGTAGTTGGCTTTCAGAAAAGTTAAGTTTACTATATTACAATATATATGTCAATATATATTGTACATATATATATAATATATACATAATATACATAATATATATCAATAACAATTGATTCTAGCAGAGATTTGAGATTGCAATTAATACATCTGTATGAATGCACTTTTTTTTCTCTTTTTTTTTAGGATTTATGTGATTTATTTATGAGGTGTTTGGATGTTTTTTCCTCTTCATCTTTAAAAAACAAATGAGAAGAGACACAAATGGACTACCCGGTCATTTGTAGTTGTAATGGTCTTTATAAAACTGTGGTTTCTTGAAGTCCAGACATACACGCAAAGCTAAGAATGTCCCAAAAGATAAAAGTGAGTATTTCAAGATTAAAATTTCCACTTTAATTTTAGCCAGGGCTAATCTTGTGCTGAAGGAAATGCTGCAAGAAGATGTTGAAACATGGACATGTATTCCAGCCAGGTGGGGAAGCTGAGGTTCACCTGATGGGTGGCACAGGTGCCAGTAAGTGGTGCCCAACTGCCCTGACACAATGCTCACATAAATGTGGTCAGTGGATGTGGTGTCCTATTTAGGTTTTGGTGTCAGAACTGTGGTTATCTGATTGCATCGTGCTACCTGCACCTTTCTTCCCTTCTTGTCCCAGGTTATTGTGTTGGGTACCATAGGAAATTCTGTTAAACTCTGTACTTGCTCAGATCTTCCACCAAAAGAGGAAGAATAGCTTCTTAGTGAACTTCAGAAGGTTTGTAGAACACAAACACTGCACATTGTATAAATGGCTAGCATGAGATGTCTGTACTGGAGAGAATGTAAAATTTCAAAATAGTTCCCAAGGGAGACTGAAATAATGCACAGCTTTTAACCTCTCTCACACATCAAAGAACAAACTCCATCCCATCGGTAAAGCTTCAAAGAGGGCTGTATTTCAGTGGGCTTATTATACTGGAATGCCTGATGGTAATGCATGACCTACAACATGTAGGATGCCATTGTCCCATCTTTAGAGCTCTGTAGGATCACATTCAGTAAAGAGGCATTTTAAAAAAGTGAATTTATATTTCTCTTCCTTCAGTTACTGAGATTAAGTTATGGCACTAAACATAACAGAAGCTCTAAGGAGAGGACACCATGTGTAACCATAGGACTCAGAATGCAGGACTGGCAAAAGCATTCCAACTTGTAAGAGGAAAAAAATATTAATTAAAATACAAATATGAAATAAAATTATATGCAGAGCTGGTAGAATAGGAGCAGCACTGCATCCTACAGACTGGAGAACTGTATAATTAAGTGAACAAAGCAAAGGTTATGACATGAGCAAACATGAACAAGAAGATAAAAATTTTTTTTTAGTCATGGTTCACACTAAGGTTTATAATAAGGACGATGAATTTGTGCCTGCCTGTAGAGAGCTTGTAGCTACAAACGGGAAGAGTGGAAAGGGCACTGCACGAGCCTGTTTGCTCAAGACCAGAACATCGACTGGATGTCGTTCTTAAACAGGCGCTGTCAAAATAAAATAACCCTAGATTGTTCTCTCACTTGGAAATAATTTTTAAAAAATATTTTTAAAATATGGTAAAATGCTTGTCCTTTTTTATATTGAATAACCATTCGATAGCAATTCTGTGTCCTTGCAGTGTCACCTCCCATTTCCTATACACAAATACAGCACAAAAAGAATTTGAAGTCTCTTTTTAAAAAGAGGCCATTGTGTCCGAGTGATCATCACCAATCTGTGGCTTCCCCTTCCCCCCTCAAAACAACCCCACATACATACTTTCTGCATAGTCGAATGAAAGGGAGCTATGCAGAGCAGCTAGCTGAGAGGAACCTCTGTAGTTCAGTCTTTAAATTTGGAAGCTAGGGGTTCAAAGCCTTAGGCCAATGCAATTAATATGCTAATGAGGACTATTCTGATTAAAACAAATAGCGGGCATTCCTTGGATGAGATCTGCTTGTACAGCAGTAAGGCTGCGCTGGTTGACAAGTAGGCTGGCCGTTACCTATGAGAGATCTGAGGGGCTGAGACTTTTATCAGTATTCAGGTGACCTTGGCTCTGTTTCAGTGTCTCCTCGTCTTTGTCCTCCCCAGCTTGTTGCCATCGCAAGCACAGCTGAGCAAACCTATCCGTGGCAATTTGGCCCAGTCAGTTTTTCTTTCTGCTTGCAAATCATCTGCAAATAGGCTGTGCATTTACGAACGCATTTGCTAGCCTAAATTATTCACCAAACACTTTGTAAGCAAATTTCAGGCCGTGGTTAATCACGTAAACAATTCATTGCCACGGCAGCTCAATAATTTATTATCCGGGCCGTGTGCTGGGTACCCTCGGCTATGTGGCCCTGATGATGCTCTCTGACTCGGTGCTGTCTGTACCTAGAGGGAACTTTCACAATAGCTGCATCAATATGATTTTAAATGGTCAGTGATGAATGCTTATAGATCTATCCATGTGATTGTCAAAAAAAAAAAAAAAAAAAAAAAATGGAAAACAGAAAGAGCATGTTCCCGGCACAGATGTTTCTGGAGGCATGGAAAGTGAATGTGCTTGCCTCCTGCATGCACCGTGCTCCTTGGCTTCGGAAACTGCCCTGCTCTCCTGCTGCGCCTCCTTCTAATAGCTTCTACATGCTTTCCCTCCATCCCTGTTACTTCCCACAGTGTCTTTACAATGTTTTCCTTCTTTAATGTTCTTTAAGAGCAAATTCTAAATTCTATGACATTTCTTTATTCTGTGTTTGTTGCCAATCTTTTTGTTTTTTTTCCCTCTTGAAAATATGTGAAGTCAGTTGCTGTTTTGGAAACCTGACCTACACAGGAACCTTCCATTACTCACAGACCCAGGGTATTTCAACATTTACTTGGGGCATTATTACTTTCACATCTACTATTTTAGGTGTTACTGGCTGCCTAAAGCCTTATGACACAAGTAGCAGGAGAGGTGTAAGCTAGGTTTTAGAGAATGTCTTAGCCCAATTGTGCAAGATGTGATCAAATGAATTGTGCAAGATGTGATCAAAAAGGTGATCAAATGAACAGTTCAGATAATGATTAATTAGGCCCTTATGACACCAGCAGAGGTGTGTAGGTTTTATTTATTTATTTATTTATTTATTGGATCTTACTGAAAAGTAATACTCTATTAAAATGTGTTCTCAGGGCTCAGATTTTGTTTTATTGTTTAAACAAGACCAAAGCACTGTGCTGTGCCCGCAGGGAGAAAAAAATAAAAATAAAAAAATGCTAGCTTCTGTCTTTGCTTAAAGCACAAAGGGGAACTGACATACTGGATCCCGTTGTGTCCCTAACCCTATACCAGATATTCCTGAAAAAATGACGAACCCCGAAGAGATGCCCCATGATGCCCCATGATGTATTATCCAAAGTCTGTAAGGTCTCACCCACATACTTAATAATTGAAATGCTAAAGTTTGGGTTTAAATTGTAAACTTTAAATGTTCAAAAACTCTTCTATGTTTTTACTATCATCGGTAACAAGAACAATCAATATTTGTGCTATTCCTATGTGTCCAGTCTCTTTGTGCAGTCCCAGCAGCTGCCTGCTGCGCTGAGGTTTGTGACACAGTGACAGTGCTATGATAGCACACGACAACATTTCCTTTTTCCAAACAGAAAACAACTGCCAGAAATTTTCCAATCAAGCATGTATTTATCACCGGGTATCAATTTTGTCTTTGTTTCCAGATTTACGATGAAAGGCAAAAAGGACTGCATTAAAAATTATTAATAGCCTTCTGCCTGTCCTAGTTCAGGCCACTGGGGAAGAAGAGAGCGCTGGTGTAAAAATGCCATTCCGGGCTGTGGAATTCCTCAAGAGCTGGGGTTTTGCCAGCTTTCCAAAGACTTCAGCCACTTGGAGTTCATATCGGTAGTTACAATAAATAGAGAGAGCAGGCCCCGTTACTGATAGAAGCTGGCATAGTCCCAGCAGAGAAAATGAAGCAGCTGGAGGTCTGTTCCTACTGTGGGACACCACCTCTCCTCCTCCACCTCTTCTTCACCATAGCAGTGCTCCCTGCACAGGAACACCCCAATTCAGCACCACAAGGAAAGGCTCCTACCAGCTTCACTGGCTCCCCGTGGATATTTTTTCCCTCTCCCACTTGTGCTTAATGGCAGCCTCCTGGCTGTTGCTGCTGCAGCAAAGCCCAATTATCCAGGAGAATTATCCGTCCTGTCCAGTAGTGCCTCTTCCCTTCAGTCAGCTATCACACCCGTCCCACTGCACCGACCATTTTCCTTAGGAAAACATGGCTTTCTGTTCTTCAGAGCATGTGTGGTGGTTGCTGGCTGCAGCTTTCCCTCCATGTCTCCAGGCTTCTTAATGAATCACTGCTTTTTGGCACCGGAGCAACATAAACACATCATTTGGGATGTCTCTGCCAAACATACATACACTTAAAGCAGGTTTTGAAGGATAGAAAGTGAAACATTTAATGAAATGTTCAGGCTGCATAGCTAAAAGTTTCAAAAAAGGACAGAAAATGCACATCTGAGGGTCACGATGGTACCATCAGCCCAACAGAGGGGCTCCCCTGGTATCTTTTGTGGGACGTGTGGAAGGGGATTTACCAGGAATGCATCAGCTACAGCTCCCACCAGGAAAAGCAGTAACAGAAAGTAGCCTCGGAGCAGAGGCCCACTGACCGTGGTGGCTGCTAGATGCCTCTCTCTTTCCTTCCTCGTCTGCTCGTTCACTGACTCAATGCAACTATACATAGCACGGCAGATTTTTACAGTGATGCTTCCTAGCCTATATGAAGGGGGAAAAAGAGACTTCATCAACAGTAACAACAAGAAAATAGCAAATTAAAAAATGAAGTTTCTTGGCTGCTTAAACCAGCCACATGTGAACACCCTGAATACCCTTTCAAGGTGCCTGAGCTTGCCCATGGCTTTAACACATCCACTTGCTCTTTCTGGCTTGAGCGAGAATTGAGAAAACTCTCATCTTTGGAAAAGCTGAGAGTGTTTGGCACAACTGTTCTGCTAGTTCCTCTCCATTCAGTGAGATTTTGGAATGAATTTCAATGTGCTGCTGGACTATAATTAGTTCCGAAGGGCAGGAGACCACAGGGGACCAGCTCCTTCCCCTTTAAATGGACAGCTGTAAAGACACAACCTTAAATAATATCCTGAACACCAGCAACGCCTGAAACCTGGACCTGGGCCTGATTAACTGCCAGAAGTCAGAATAATCTCTGCCTTTGTTAAATCAAAGTCATTCCCTATGATGCGAGTTAACTACAGGAATCTCTAGGCCAAAAATACAAGTTTCAGCCTTCAGTTTCATTTCCCCCTTTTTTCTACTTTTACAAAAATATGCATCTTTTTCTTTCCCTACTGAGAAAACGCATTTTTCTCCACTCTCCCATGACTCAAAAACATCCTAAAGATTCTTCCTCTAAGCTTAAGAAAAAGAGGGGGGGGAAAACTTCACCTTTTGGCAAAGATACAGAATGGAAATTTTTTACTCAAAAGAGGATTTTCAAAAAAAAAAAAAAAAAAAAAAGAAAGAAAAGTAAGAAGCATGTGAAAACAAGGGGTTATAATGGAAACTATTTTCATAGCCAGCTCTAAAGTAAGCACTGCTGTTCCAGAGACACATGGTACTGATGCAAACATTGACCTGGTGCCAAAATCCCTAGCATGTTAGAGGAATCCGGAAGCACTGCAATATTAAATACACCTCTAAATGTATGTCAGACATCTCCCTGTGTCTGGTCTGCTTACTCTGCACAGCACGGCACAGCACGCTCAATTCATTGGTACCTGCAAAGCAGCTAACAGGGCAGCAGTGAAGGTGCTCCCCAAAGGGTCTCCTGTAAGCCTGACCTTACTGTTCCCACTTGGCAAATCCTGAACCCGTATCCGCTTTCCATCTGCGGCACTTATACAGCGTGTTTTATTGCAGTGTTTGAGCACCCCTCTCCGGTCCTAGGGATATATTATTATCCTCAAGGTCAGATTTCCACATTTCATCGGGAGCGTTGTGGGGAAAAACAGGGGAAGTGCTGCCAGCTCGTGTCACGAAGGGACAGATCTGCTCCCCAGCACAGGCTGGGCCACCCAGACAACATCCAGAACAAAAAATTCCTAAATCTCTGTCTCAACCTCATCTTCTTCAGGGTGTCTGGCTGGCTACAGAAGTAGTGAGGGTATTGTGCTCAGCTGCGTTTCCTTGCTGGCAGAGCCTGCCTGCTATTTTCTGCCTGATTATTCCAGCTGCTCCAAGGCATTTAGCCCAGCCCTGGGCAGTTTTCTCCTACAGCTATCAAGGAAAACTCCCTGTTTGCACCTACCACAATTACAGCTGTGGTACTTGGCCTGCATCTTTGCCGATTCATTAGAAAAACCCACAACAAGTAAAAGGGTTCTAAACAAGGGTGTAAAATGAATCTCCTGCTTTTGTGTAGCCTGGTTGTTTATTTGTGCTTATTTTGAGCGGCAGGAAGGGATGCTCCCTGCCACTCACTTCTCTGCAGGCTTCAGAGGGGAGTGACATCCCCTCCAGGCTGGCTCCACTGGGGTTTTCATGCTCTGCAGAGGCAGCTGAGTGCCTGCAGAGTACTGATCCAGGCTGGTTCTCTGCCAGGTCTGGTGCGAGCTCCCCATCCATTGGTCTTCAAAACCAGTCACTGTCTTTCAGTATCTTCAACAATTTTCCAAACTGGATGTAGTTCTGCTGTTGACAGATTTTACCTAACAGCCTCTACTAGAGCCATCCTTGATGCCAGGAAGCACATCCTCCCTGCTGAGGGAATGACTGTGGACAGGGCTGTTACTGAGTCTCAGGCTTCACACCCTTTCTGATGGGTGTGGAGGAATGCTGCTCTAGTAACCCAACAACAGCTCCCTTGAGAAGGTTTTTTATTTCTAAGGGGTCAGAAAACATGGCAAGGTTTTCCTTATAATGACTGCCATACACATCACACTTGGTCTCTGTGCACTGATAGTTTAAATCAAATGTAAATCTGTGGGGCTGATTTTGCTTTTTAAATTCTCACGCATCATTCGTTTGCGTGCTGGTGGCCAGGGAACCAGCACGCTGTAATCACACCAGTCATGTTGTTTTTTTTTTTTGTTTTTTTTTATGTGCTGATCCAGATCGTTTTTAACTCAGGTTCATTCAGTTACAAAACCCACGCAGAAGGAAACTAATTACACGAGCTGAAGCAGGAATGCTGTATTGTTCTTGTGGGAAGTGCTTTTACCAATACTAAACATCAATATTACACTTTTTTTTTTTTTTAAACTACCTGCTTAATACAGCAGATCGTTAATGCAGCACATTTAGTTAGTTAAAATGAACAAATTTCATTAAATCAAAATTTAGAGGCATTAAAGCCAGATGAGCTACAGGGGAAAAAATGCAGAGACTTTTAGAGCTAATGTAAATGTAATATTATTGTTTTCAGCTACAATTCAATTAAATAGGGTTGACAGAACTTTCACAAAAATGCCCAGGAAGAAAACTTGTCTGTAAAGAAAATCAATTTAAAAGAAACCATACTTCAGATACATCCATAGCTCTGTGGCTCACTGAATTACAATGTCATCAGCAAAGCTGATGGGGGAGAGCCAGCACTGAGATCTTTACTGGTATGTTACTTACTGGGAGAAAAATGACTTAATTTTACAGTGTTTATTGTGCTGAAATGTATTTGAGTGCTGAATAAAGTTAATGCAACCAGACCCACTCCCAAAGGAAGAAAACACACATTTTCAAGAACACAGACTGCCCGGGGAGGGAAGGGGACTCCACTGCTTCCCTAGGTGGCCTGCTCCAGTGCTTGACCACCCTTTCCATGAAGAAACTCTCCTTAATATCCAACCTAAATGTCCCCTGGTGTAACCTGAAGATGTTTCGTCACTTCCTATCACCTTCCACCTGATCTGGGCCCACTGGCTGCAGCGTGGATACCTTCAGTTGTGGCGTTTGATCAGCAAAGTCCAACTTGGCATTGTGCTCCAGCGTTTTCTGTGAAGTCCCTTGAACCAGTGCTATATGGTGTAGGGCTTTCCTGTCACCAGGGCATGCGATGCTGGCTCCATGATTGCATTGTCCAAATAGTGTTAAGAAAAAAAAAAACAAAACAAAAAAAAACAAACCCTAAGACACCCAAGATCACTCAATTTCTATTTTAAAACAGTTGCTGTGTACCACAGTAAATAATTATTTTCCACCAAAATAGCAAGTAAAAGTCTATATAAAGTCTCACCTAACCATACGATGTACCCAAGTACCCTCAAGCCCACATCCCACTCACTCAAACTCCTAAAATGCAATGCAAGATGTCAGAGGCTCCAATTTTCTCATGATCCCCACAGCAAGTATGAAACTCGACCTTGATTTACACATGGTGATAAAACCCACTGTCTGCAAATTTATGAATGTAGCTGGCAGTCGTTAAGTGCATTACGCAGAGGTCAAGTTGATGGTGCATTTGTTTATTCCTCCTATCTAACGATCCATTGCTGAAGATGTGCCAAAAACTCTCAGGATGTTTTACAACTTATTTATGTGACTGAGAAGCATGTACTGTGTTTGCCATCCTCATTGTCCCAAAATGAGGAAAATAAATTGGAGTGCAGAACTGGCAGCTGAGAAAAACACAGAGACTTCTTTTTAATGTGTGCAGAGAAAATTCTTGTCCCTTTCAAAAGTTGCTCTTCGGAGAGAGCGCCTTCTAGTTGAGTGACAAAACAGGGCCACCTTCATTTTGTGTAGCTGAATTCAAAAAAAGCCATATGTCTCGGCATGGGACATGACATCTGTGGACAAGGGCTGGATGATTTTAAATACATTTATTTAGCAAACATATTTGCTTAGACTTATGCTTATCCATGAGTAGGTATGCTAAACTAATGCAAGTCAGTTGAATGTTGATGCAGGTGAAAAGGCAGACATTTTCTAGTGCAGCCAGCACTGCTGAAAATTTTCTGGGTGCACAGATTTGGTATTACAGCATCCTGTTACTCCTATGCCATTTTTATAGGTATGAATAGGAGTTCCAGCAGAGAGACCTGGTGCCATTCAGATCCACTGGAAAAGTGTGGAAATGTATCATAGAGACCTGTTTACCAGTCTAATATAAAGAAAATTAAGTAACTGAGTGTTGAGAGATTACGTTAGTAAACTAGTAGGTAAAGAAATTATGGTTCAGGCAGCCTGACAAATTTGGTATTTGCTTATCATGTGATAAATATTAGGTGGTTTTGTAAATAATTGTCCCTGTCAAGTTGACTTTGCTAATATAAAGGAACAGAATCCACAATTCAAGCAATTTTTGATTTGTGTAAGCTCTCTAGTAACATTGGTTAACTAAAGGACCACATCACTTTAGTAAGGAAAAGCCATCCCCTCAATGAAGTTGGGCTTGTCTCCCTGTTAATGTTCACACTGAATGTCATTTGTCTGACAGCAAAGCCTTCAAAGTGCCATGATATTTTGCACCTCCCAGGTTAAAAGCTCGCTAAAAGCTAAGCCAGCCCTAAAGGACAAATGAAAACCCCGAATATGAGGATTGTGACCTTCTCTGCAGACAGAAAATTTACATGCTTATGTCATTAGTCTGCTGCTAATAGCTTGTTACTGAATTGCCCAAATGAAAGCTGAACATCACTCAGTGCATCTTTGGTGCCATATCACTGAAGTCACTAAAGTGTATTTCAGAGACAATCGGTTTTATACCTAATATATTACAGACTTGCTGGTGCACAAATAATTGTAACACTTGAGTAAGCTCACAGAGCTGTGCTGGGACTGGCTGGGATGGAATTAACATCTCCTGCAGCAGCCCACACAGTGCTATGCTCTGCACCTGTAGCTAGAGCAGCAGTGATATCACACCAGTGTAGTGTCTGCTGCTGAGCAGTGCTGGCACAGCATCAGGACTCCCTGCAAGCCCCCAGAGCCAGCAGGCTGGGGGTGGGCAAGTGATAGGGAGGGGACATCACCAGGGCAGCTGACCTAAACCAACCAAAGGGATATTCCATACCACATGATGTCACACTCAGCAATGAAAGGTGGAAAAATGATGGAGATGGGAGTGGTGGGCACTCGTGAAAACATCTGTCCTCCTGAACAACAGCTACGTGCAGTGAGGCCATGATTCAAGGACATGGTCAAGCATCACTCGTTGGTGGGAACTAGAGAATAATTCCCTTTTCCCTTTAGTTAAATTATTTAATAATAATTTTCCCTTAATAGTTATTTTTCCTTTAATTAAATTATCCTTATCTCAACCCATGAGTCGTTTCTTTCCTTTTCTTCTTCCCCTCCTATTCTGAGGAGGAGGAGTGAGAGAGCAGTTGTGGTGCAGTTCAGCTGCCCAGCAAGGTAAAGCCCAACAAGAGCTCACATCTTCCCTCCCCAACACCTTCAGCTGGTGCTGCCAGCCAAAGACAGACAAGAGGATCCCACAGCATGGGGCATCTTCTCACGATCAGATGAATTCTACCAACATTAGCCTACAGTCATTTAGAGAAGAAATTTACATATATAATCACCAAATTGTAAAATAGTTGAAAATAACAGAAGTGTCATGGGCCCTAAGGTATAAAATCCATTTCTTCCAGGATGTTTTCAAGTTTTGAGAGTTACAGTGAAATTCCTTGTACAAGAAGGCAAATTGCATAAAATAAAATACATTTTTGATTGGCCTTTAAAAAGCTGCCACATTTTCTTACGTTAGAGTTCAATCTAAGAAACCCGAGCACTTTTCATGCCTCACTGCTGGCTGGTTATTAGTATAATCTGCAGGAAACAACATAACAATAGGTCATTGTTCCTGAATGTGAGCAAAAGGTTAGAAAAACAGCCTACACTCAGGCCTGGCTTCTTGACTCCTTTTCCCTTCACAATGAGCAAAGCATATGATGTGTGTAGTAACTCTGAGGGCATTTCCACTGTGTGCATGGTCTTTTATGCCACTTAACTGCAGGCTGAAGGAGAGCAACGTATAGGGGCATGCTCCTCCTGAAAGCACGTGTAGCTGAAACGGTGTGAGATATGGGAGCTCACCAGCTGTGAGGTAAGGCATGTCTCAGGCTCCCCATCCTTGCAATGTTTGAATCCCTCACAGTACCCAGCAAACAGGCCTGCTACAGGTATAATCTAGGGGGTAGCAGCATATCCGCTTGATAAATCATTCCCTTTCACTAAATAAATCATTCCCTTTCAATAAATCATTCCCTTTGTGGTTAGACCCACAAACACTCAGCTCTACAGCCCCCAGCCCTCCCCTTCACTGCTGCTGAACCACACGAGCACCACCAAAAGCTTTTCTCCTTGGTACCAAAATGTCCACACGGGTCCCACCACGGCTGCCTGCCCCACAGCAGTGCCCTGTCATCACTTGCACTGCTGGATAAGTGTTGTCCAGTCCCATTAACACAGTCTTGGAGAGCAGCCTGGTGCTTCTTGAGGAGCCTGCCTGCTTTCAGGTGATACAGGGCTGCCAAAGGAATGCATGTCTGGGGGAAAAGCCTATAGACAATGAAGCTTATCCTCATAGGGTGTCTCCAGCTCTGCCACAAAGGGCCTCTCCTCAAGGGGTGCCCCTGGCTTAGGAGCCACCCAGAGAAAGACATTGTAAACCTGAAGGATGACAGGGCATTGAAGTTCCTCCTGAGGTTCTTCCCATGAAAAATAAAATGTAAGTAAACTCTCACCAGCTCAGAGGAGAAAAACACAGCATCTACATAAAACAACAGCAATAAAGCCAGGAAGTGGTTCCTTGCAGCCTGAACAGCAGCACCAGTAATTTGCCTTTTAAACAGCCAGATTTAGTCAGCAAGCTCTTCCTACCAGACAAAACAGCAAAGTGATTTATTTATTTATTTTTTAACCCCAGTTTTCACTGCAGCCCTGTCCGAGTTCCAACTGCATCGCCAGGCTGACAGCAACACTGAGAAATGGGGATGATGCCTGATTTCAGACACTGGAACAGCACCAGAATCCGCCCTCCAATGGAGCAAGTGGAGATAATTGATCTAATTGGTTCTGGCTTGCCCCACCAGCCCCACTTGTACTCACTGCATAAAAGTACCATGAGTTAATGTGTTACACGTGAACCCTGGCCAGTGCTGACTCCACGATGAGAAAGAACTGAGCATCTTTCATCTAGCTACTGCACATGCACTGAAAAACACTACAGTGGGCAGGATTTCAAGAAGCCTTTCTCATGCTGAGAGGTAGCCAAGACTTGTATGCCTCTGTGTTACCATGCTGCAGCATCCAACAGCTGGCAATGAAGGCAGATACAGCTAGCTCCCCTGTAAACAGGAGCTTTATTAAACTGGAAGGAGGAATTGTGAGCTTTCATTAGGAAGCATCCTGCTGGAGGCTTTCTAGCACCTGGAACCCTGACTTTCAGCCTATCTAGCAGTCTGTCATCTGTAACTTCTGAAATACTGTTTTTCCCCTGGTGGTAGTCAATAGTTACATTCCCTTTTCTAATCTGTACCATTCCCAACAAGGTACTTCTACAGATAGATCTTGGTGATACATAGTCACAGATGTGAATGAAGAGGCACAAACTAATGTTTTCTAGTAAGAAACATTATTGAGATGTTTTCTTTGTGAAATTATACTTACAGAAGTGCAAAGATGTTTTATGGTGAGATGCAAAGAAGGTCCAGAATATCAGAAATTAGCTTTGGTCAGTCCTTCACTGTGACTCCAGTTGCTGAGTTACAAAGCTTTCCTGAATAGTCCCCATGTTTCAAGCAAGATGGGGGACACCAGAAGTTACCTAACACCTCAGGAGCCATCACTCCAGTGCTCAGAGCAGAGTAAGACACTATCTTTCAGTGTTGCAACTACATTTGAAGAGTGCTTTAGCTCTCTGGGACACAGTTCATTGGCTGACTGTGTGCTTCCAGCATTATACTATTATGCAAGTATCCTTCAAAATCACTGCTTCCCAATGCTGTGACTCCCAATCTGTAACTATGACCTAATTATTTCCCTCCCTGATTATAGAGCCTTTCATCCATCCATATTGAATGCATTGGTTTCTCATCTGAAAATACTTTTATATTTTCTTGCTAGTCACTTCTGGTAGCACTACATAGCATGGAGCAGAGAACCAGCTCTTGCTGGGTACCTCCAGAATCACACCAGATGGGTGGCAACAAATTCCCAAACTACATTTGTATTTTGAAACCCAGTATTTAGGCACTAGATAGTTCATTTGATACATAACATATTAATTGTATAATGTCTAGGGTCTACACAGCAGAACCAAGCCAAGCATCTTCCAATGCAGCAAGTTAGATGTATGAAATAATTCCCCCAAACCTGTTTTTCCTCAAGCCCATGTTAATTGGAATTATTTATATTCAGTCCCTTCATTCATTCTGGCTCAGTCTCTGTATCATCTGTTCCATATTTTTGCTCGGGGTGGACGTCAGACTCACCAGTTAATGATTACCAGTGTACCTCATTTACTGCTTTTAAAAACTGGTATAACAGATTAATAATCACTTCTTTAAAAGCATGCAGCTTTCTCATGAAGGAGACAAAAGCGCTCTTTGGTAACAATCCTCCATCCACTATGATACACTAACACATGTTGCAGCAGCCTGGGACCTCTCCATCTCTCTGCTCGGCCTGTGTTCATCCTACACATAGAGGAAAGGTCCACCCAGCCCAGCACTCCACCTCCAGCATTGACCCTCAGCAATCCAGTTTTCCACAGGCTCCGTGTGGTGGCTGAGCATCACCTCCGCAGGTCAGTGCTCGTGTGCTGCAGGGTGCCTTGTTTTGCTCGGGAAGCATTTTTGCTCCCATGCATTTGCAATGCCTCCTGCACCACGCAAAGCATGTGATGCAGATGTGCACAAATACAGCAAAGAGATAGCTTGTTCTATAAATGAACAAGCAACAGAATGTGATGTAATGTAACATTCACTAAAATGGGAGGGAAGAATTGGGAGCAAAGTGGAGGAGCTGATATGCTTTTTTAAGATGGTAAAAAATGATGCTTTTTTAAATCTTGGACTAGTCATCTTTGACATGGCAAATTCCAAAATAACTGAGAGACCACTTCTCAGCTGTGGGAAGTAATCTTGTACCAGTGATGAATAACATCCAATTTCTGAGTGTTTGTGCCTAGCCAACGTGATCAGGGAGTTGACAAGGAGAGAAATGATAGGGCACATGATAACTTTCTCTGCTATTTCTCTCCACTGAAAAGAAGCCCAGTTTGATACAAGTAAGTTTTCTCTTCCCAAATTTGTTTGTTCTGTGTTTTTAGAGACCAAACTGGTGCGAAAATTTCACCCTCTCCCCTTGTGAGACAGCAACGGGGTGGCAGCTTAAGCCCCCAGTGCAGGTGTGGTCTTGCCAGTGCTACAGCTGAACCTGGAAGATGACGTGCAGGCAAATGCCGGATCTGAGCACAGCAACCTACTTCCATGGCACCAGCTGCAGAGCTGGAGCTTTACTGCACAGTGCATAGCACAACTCGTGAAAGTACAGGAAATAAGTACTCCAAATCCCTCTGCAAAGCCTCGGAAAGCTTCAGCTGCCAAGCTACTAATATTTTCAAAACACTTTTTTCCCTTTTTCATCCTGCCTATAATACAATGGGACTGTGAAGGCTGGCAGAAGAAGAAAAAACAAACAAACAACAACAAGCCCCCCAGTTGGGCAGGTTTGCACAGAGCACGCAGAGCAGCGTGGAAATGGGAGCAGAGGGCACCAAGGGACTTATCAGGACCAGTCCATCACAGTAGCAGGCAACAGACACTTTGCATCCTACCAGGCTTTTAGGTATTTCCTAAGCCATAAAAAGGCAAAGGTGCAAAAGTCAAGAAGAGGAAAAGAGAGACTGAGGTCACACAGCTCCATCCACACAATGCTGCTAAGTTTATTTTTGTTGGTTATTCAGGCAAACACACATCAGCTGTCTTTCATGACAGTGACTACCCTCTTCTCCATTGGCAGTCTGAGGTACTACCTGAGGTGCCATTTATTGACCCGTGAAAAAGCTTCAAGGCAAAGCAAAGGAAGCCAAGATCATGCACAAGAGGCAGAAATGTCACAAAACCATGGTTCAGTGCTGGTCGCAGGAAGGATGCTAACTTCTGCCTTCACCTGGTGTTCGCATGGAGGCGGTCCTCTGAAAGTACTGCTCAAGCCTGTCTACATCCAGAAGAGGTGCACAAACTCCAACAGGTGAGAGCCATCTGCACTGATGGATAAGAAAAGCTAATTTTTCTCTCAAGTTTTTATTTATTTATTTATACAAAAAAAAAAACAAAACAAAAACAAAAAACTGTGCTTGCAAGCAGCGGTGAGGGAGGTCATTCTTTACATCAGTTGAGCTTTTCATGGCACTGAATTAGCCAGGCATTGCGTCACATAGACAACAGCATCACAACGGGTAAGAGGGCTGCAGAGAGAAGCAGCCTTTACCAACGCACGCACAGCATTGCTAATGCGGCAGCAAAACACCACTCTCAGAAAAGTGCTTTTAAACAGCAGCCATGCAATCTGCCCCCTCAAGCCAGTGGCATGTCATTAGGTTGTTCGCACACAGTGCAGAAGAAAAAGCGATGCAGGCAGCCACCAGAGAGGGGAAGGGGTCCCACCACCCTCTCTTATCCCTCCCTGGGAGCAGGGAACATTTTAGGGTGGGAGGGTGGAAAGGACGCTGGCTATTCTTTCTCCTAAAATAACATTCTACGTGATACTGAGCAATCTGGCTGGTTTGCCAATATTATGCCTGCCCAACTTACTTTGCAGGCAAGTCTCCTGAACAGGGTATGAAGGAGTACCCACAGCACCTACAGAACTCCAGAGGCTGCCCAGGTGACAGAAATTTAACTGAAATTCCAGAGCTCTGCATACAAGTACTTCAACTCCTGTGATGTGTGTGTTAAACATTCAATACCCAGCACTAAAACAATTATCATTAACAGATGTTGCATTATTTTGAAACGGAGGACAATAAAATAATATTCATCACCCTCAGATGTTCCTGACATTGCAAAGTAAGTTGTTTACCTTGATGGATCCCAAAATCTTGCTCAAGACTTCACCACAGCCTCAGAGCCCCCTACTTGCAGGTAAGAAAGCATTTTTCCCACTGTCTAGGCTGTCTAAACTTGCAAATGCCCTGACACAGTCCACACAGCGTGCTGAAGGAAAAAAAATTGTTGAGCTCTGTAGGAAAAGTAGGCAAGGTGGAGCCTGCTACTGGCTCCCATCCCACCTTTAAGCCCCAGCCCATCCTTGTTCCTAAATTCTGTGATGCTTTACATCTCCTGAAGCCACACATGTCTAAGTAAGCAGCCACTTTGACCTCTTGCAGGCACCCCTCAAAACCTTAAGCTGCCCTGTAGGAAATGCATGCATACGTCCTCCAGAAGACATATAACACATCACAATCACTGCACTAAGTGACACGAACTAGGGAATTTAAAAGTTACATTTGGCAACCTGCCCTAACTGTGTTCTAATTATTTCTTAATATCCCAATTTAAGGGCAGCACGTTGGCCCCAATTTTAAATTGTCTGGCATTTAGAAGTTTGTGTCACAGAATTAAACAGTTTTCAGATTCTTTATTGAAAACTGCTGATTGTGTATTGCCTGACAAAGCAAAATGTCTCCATTAGAATAATGATTTATTGTAAATATGGTAGTATTAAGGCTGACTATTCTGGGCATTAAAAATGCATGGAAAAAATCCATTGAAAAAAGTGTTATGTGAACTGTCATAATTTGTCAGTTTAATGTCTTTGTCATTTGCATCTCTTCTTAAAATGCCAAGAGCAATTAAACCTTATCCCAGCACTAGAAGTTGCCAAATTTCATTTGAAATTAAAACAGAATAATGCGTCATGTTAGTTATTTTAATAATATTAAACAACAAAAACAGAAACAGAAAAAAAGAAAAAAAAAAAGAAGATAAAAGGCGAAATAACTACCGCAGCTACAATCAAAGAAGTGAAAATACACGCACTATTTTTGTGATATATGCATGCACAAGAGCTCTGTAGGCTTCCTGCACTAACAGCCCTTTTCCTTTGGCAGTAAGGCCCCAGCTCAGCAAAGCATCGCTGGACTGTGCTCTAAATGCCAACAAGCAGCTTCTAGCAGCACGCATTTTCTGCTGGTTGGAGATAGCCATATTGCGGCTCCTCTCCCCACATGGCTTCCACGCGAGCCTCCGTAACCAAAAACCCCTCACTTTTTGGAGTGCCTCAAGCCCCAGGGAGAAAGACAGAAGGGACTCATGAGTCAGCAGGAGCTGCAGCGAGGATGAATCTGTCCCAACGTTGTCTCCTGTGGCAATACCAGCTGCTGTCACATTTGCCTTGGAATTTGTGGAATTTTGATGGAAGTGTGCTCTGCTAGCACAGGTCAAGCAAGAGACCAGAGGCTTATTTCTGGAGGTGTCCCCCACTGCATCTGCATCCCTGTAAAGACCCTGGGATGGTCTTCATGATTATGAAATATCCTGGTACTACTCAGAAAATTATTTTAAAGGATTTTAGCATTTAATTTTTTTTTTTTTTTTTTTGATAATTGTTACAGAAACGTTGATGCTGAGCAAACTAAAAATAACTAAACATTTGCTCTGGCCAGCTCAGTTTCTTCTGGACCCTTTTGCTTATTTGAAAACTAGATGTGACCAGGGACCTTATCCCACCCCAATTTGAGACATGCGTTCCAAGAAACTCAGATACCCCATTGCCAAGAGGCCAGGGTCGAGTTCATCTGGCCCCTTCTGCCAGCAGAAAGGGATGAGAGCAGCTGGGCTGCTTTGCTCAGGACTGGCACGTGCCTGCTGGGGGAAGGCTGTGAGGCAGCCTTATAGTCCTAAGCTACTTATTTTTTTTCCAATTTTACTTCAGGAGGAAGTTTTATCAATGTTTTATATGAAAATGTAAAAAATGGTTAAACACTGGGAGGAGAGGCTTTTTGATAGAATTCCAGCCAGTCTGCTTTTAGCGCCCAAAGCAATACCCCTGCAAAGCACTCCATAATTAAGCATCGAATTTCCTACAAGATTCACAGCCAGAGACAATGAACGATGATTAAACGGCACCAGGCCGGATCCTTATTATCGGCCACCTGCTTTTCAGTCACATGATGTTGCTTTCCCCTTTGTGGATAACTTCAAGCCCCTCAATTTGGGGTCTTCCAAGGCCCTGGAGCCCAGGCTGCTTTTATCCAAATGATTTGTGCCAGCGTCTCTTAACACAACCCTTCCTCCTCCTGATTGCTCCCTTGTGCTCTCAGAATGGTTGGCTCCTGCAGCAGTGGTCTGGTTGTTGCTAGAAGCATGTAAGGAAACAGTACCTGTAAAACGGGTTTCTATGTCCATGCACAACACTTCCTTCCTCACAACAGGTGGCAGTGATGATTCAGAGCTCAGAACAGGGGGGTCTGAGGGCATTTTGCCAAAAAACACACAGCCAGTAGACGTAAATATAAGGTACAGACTCAGTACCTGATGGGCTGGTGCTTGCTAGCTCTTTTGGTCAGGAAACAGAATCAGAATTTGTTAGAAAATGAAAACTGCATCACACAACCTCCCCAGAACAGCCAGAGTTCATGGGGCTCCTTTATAAGAAGTGTTGTGGAGGCTGGAATTGTTGCTGGAGTATGATGAGTGTGAAGTGCAACCCCAGCATTTCCGGCCAAGAGGTTACCCAAAAACCATTCTAGGCAGAGTTGGTGGACCATCACTAGGTTAGAAGATGTACCATCATTTTAGTCTTGCACAAGTTTCTACAGATACTCAGAGGCTACATCAATGCCAACTTGAAAACAGACTGGGAGCTGCATCCTCACGGGAAAGTTTAATCCTGACAAACATTTTCCAAGAATACGACTTTATAAATGTTCTGTTCCAGCTTCTGGGTAAAGGGGCATATGCCACGGGTATTATTCTAAAATTACAGGAGGAAGAAAGTCAGCTTTCTAGGAGATGGTGGTGACCTGTGACACACTACAACATCTGCCTCAACTGAGGCCATGAACACAAATAGGAGGCAAATAAAGACACACATTGTAGTGTAAAAGAGCTGATGGTTGCTTTGTATTTTATTGTCCAGGTGACAACCATTTTGTGATCTATAGCAAAAAGCATGTGAACCCAGCAGAAGTCAGCGTGACTTCACTAATAACCATGCTTTGCAAAGATACTGAGGGAACTTTTACGTAAGCGTGGGGTGGAGAGAGGAAGGAGATGCTGATGTGCTTTCCAAAAACATCTTCACACTGATGGAGAAAAAAAAAGGAGGGGTGGGGGGAGAACAAGCACACATACACAAGTCACTTGGGCAAGGTACTACCCAAGGTCAAAACAGAAGCTGCCAGTAGGACAAGGCTGATTTTGCTGCTGGAGTTTGGAGCTGTCATTGCGCTAAGAGCTGGCAAACCCACAGTTACACACACTGCCAGTGTCTGCGGGGCAAGTTGTTTTGTTTCAGGTTTCCAAATTGATAAGGATGGAAAGGGACAATTCAGCCAAGCTTAAGCCATGGATGGCCAAAGTATTTCAGAGCCCTTTGTGGGCACCAAGTGAACCTTACAGAACATGGTGAGGCTGTTGGGTAGGCTGGCTCTGCACACAGACAAGCTGTGCCACACCAGACTTAGAACATGGAGAGTTCATCAGAAAACCAGGAACATAATCTGAATCCCAGATCTCAGCTTCCTCTTCCAACTACTTGTTTTTCCTTAACATTTAATAACAACTACTCTTTTTCCTCAAAATTTAATAAGACGTCCACTGTTTGCCACAAGTATAGGTAAGACATTACAAGGTATCTATAACCTCAATTCTTAACAAGCTTTCAATCCTGGCATTCCTACATCTAAAGGATGCTAAATAAGTCCTACTGACTTACTGAAAGACAAAAATGATACATTAATTCAAAAGCAAGGGAGTTACAGCCAGCAGACAGCTTCCTGTGTCTCCTAACCTTCCTGTGACACGTGCCATCATGCAGAAGAAGGCTCAGCTGATACTTGCTATTCACCCTGCCCCACCACGAGTGAGTGCAGTCTTGCTTCTGTGGACTAATCTAAATTTCACTGCTGGTCAGAGAAGAAGTTCAGTATGCTATTGGATCAAAGATAGGATATTCAGTATCCAAGACTGCCAGTCCCTTTAAAACAGCTTATTTACTGGGAAGCACAGCCCACAACCCCAGCCATATAGTCGACATAATTCAGGGTAACAATTAACCACAGCTAGCTCATTACTGCTACAGTAATATTCCAAGTGCAAAGAAGTCACGTAAATCCCCAAGAAAGATGAAACAAGGCCCCCTGGTTTTGTCTGAGGCTAGGATCACATTCACAATGTGGCACCTCACTGTGGTGTGGCTCACCCTGTCAAACCCCTGCCCCCAGGCACCTCACACCAGCATGCCTTGTGGTTATGAATTAGCACGCGAGACTCGTCCACTTGAAGGTGAGATACCAGGCAGGCAGGACAGAGTGGAGGAAGAGCTCTGGGGGAAGGGATAGTGCTGATCTCACTCCTTCTGGCAGGAAATCCCAAAAAAAGCATCACTTGGGAGCACGTCTGTTTCCGCAAGCTCCTCTCTTCCTGCTACACAAGTTTCTTGCTACTTTTATATTCTCTTTCTTTCCCATGAGTTATTTCCAGCCCTCCCTTGTTGTTTTTTTTCTTGATGTGAGTGTTGTTGTATCATTACTGACTTCAGCCGTGTGCCTGGATCGAAGCAGAGGCAGGCAGCAAAGCTGCAGCCCTGGCCCCACTGGGGGAGGTGGGCAGGGGGGCTGCTGGTGCCTCCCCTGCAGCAGCAGGCAGTCTCACAGCTGAATACCTGCGGCCAAACTGTCAGAGACAAGGGCTGCCAAAACAGGCCAAAAAATGCTGCTAGAACTGCCCTGCCATGCCATACACAGATTGATGAATATTTTATTGTTATTCCAGGAAAGGCTTTTAAAAGAGCACATGAGACAACAGTTGTGTGGAGCCGTCTCAGTGGCATGGATTAAAATAAGCAACCCAACATTGAAATGAAGGGACTTCTTAAATGAAAACCTTGTTTCTTGAAACCATGAAATAGCATGGACCTAATCAGCTGACTTATTAGTAACACTGATTTTTCTAAATAACAGTTTGGACCAGAAAAAATGATTTTGATGATGGCACAGAATATGACTGATGAATTACAGAGATATTTCTGCTATGTGGAGCAGGGGATGGAGTTTTGCCCAACAATTATCCATGGTCTGACTCTGAAAGTCTCTTTGGCAGCATGATGAATGTAATAACAAAGGCCTGATTCACTGACACCGATAGCTAAATTGTTATTTCTGACACTCGGCGGCTAAAACTTCCAGCTCAGCTAGGACTATGCCATTCTGTGCTGCCAGAAATGTCATCTCTTTAGGAGGAATCCAGGCAGGTAATCCAGTCTGTATACACGGGCATGTTTACATTTCAATTGGTGAGCTACTGGAGAACAAACTGATAGGGCAGTTGGTTTTATGGCTGCAGATAGCCCGCTCCTTTCTGTTTGATCACCAACTGGTAAATGCCCAGATTTCAGCACAAGACATCCCTGTGAAATGAAGGGGGGAATGGACCAGGCCCACAGAGGTGCCAGCTGTGCACTTCCCATGCTGGCACCCAGCTCCGTGTGGTTTCAATTAGGGGTCAAGTGCCTTAAAAGTCTTTCTGCAGGTACTCTGGGAACAAATCGACCTTCTCAGTGAGGCTTACTGCCACCAGTTGTTGGGTTTTCTTACCCAGTCCTTAACTATTCTTCCATTATTTTAATGAAGTTCAATTGTATATAAATTGTTTTCTTGAAAAAAAAAAAAAAAAAGAAAGAAAAAAAAAAGTATCAGTCACTGTTTCTGCATGAAATTGAATAAATAAATAAATCTGGAGCTATTCAGCAAACTGGCCTTATAAGAGGCTTTGCAAATAGTTGGTAAAGTTGTGCAGAGGGCAAAGCCTTACTTACTTTAACTTCCAAATTTTGCAGACCTCAAGGAAACTGGAATCTTCCTAAGGCAGAAAAAAAAAAACGCATAGGAAAATCTGTTTCTATGGTTTTCAGATACCAGCTTCCCTCTTCACCCCCCCCTCCAAAAAAATGGCCTTTAAAATAAATGTGACTCATTCCAAAGCAGATTCTTATAGCTGGATTAAAGTGATAGCTCTGTCAAGACTTCAGTAGTATTAGTTGCTGATGCTGGAGAGTTTAAAAACCTGGAGGAATTAACTGCTTAGGGTATCTCTTGCCCAAAGGCAGTCTGTACTGGAGAACAGGGATCCTTCCCCTCTAACTGGAAAATTCTGCCTCGTCATGGAATATCAAACACACATTGTTAACATTTATTAGGTTAAGTCTTCTCAGGAGCTAGCCAAAGCACCAAGCGCAGAGTATTCCTCATCTTACTTGCTTCACAGAAATGAACATTATATAAGGACAGAGTTAGTTTTTGAGCTCACAGGTACCAGCAATGTAGTTTTCCATGATGGCAACATTTTAAATTCAGAAAGGGGATTTTTTTTGGTCTTGCATTTTATAGAGAGAAGAGCAAGAATTTGTTTTGTCATAGAAACATAGCACACCTGAGGTGGTATTGACCAGGACAGCTAAGCAGACATAGGTACGAGTTTTCCTATTATTATAAGATTTAAAAAATAATAATAGGAAAATAAGAAAGCTGCACTCATAGCATCATTTCTGAATTCTACCATAGATTTTCTTCTCATACATTGTAGAGGTGATCATCACTTTTAAGGTTAATACTAGACAAATCTGATGACTGGAGCAGGTTTCAAAGGTCACAGAGTCTCCTGCAAATTCTATATCCCAGTACGAACTGTCCTACTATCAGTGAATCACTGAGACACTGACACCTTCAAGTTTTACAGCAGTCAAAGCCACATGCAAAACATCTATCACAAAAAAGCACTTTTTGTAACGCTTAGGGATACAAGGTAATGCAAGAGGGAAATGCAAATAACCCATTTCATCACATATGCAATGGTGGTATTGTGTGCACCTCCTTAGAAACCATGCAGTGCATTATTTGGCATGAAAATGCATGATCTAAAGTTGGAACATCAAAGAAAACAATAAAAAGTGCAAATGTATTCAGTATTTTATGTTCTAAATATAAGAGAGCAAACTAGTATATAGAGGGAATAGAAGCAGTTTAAAATGATGCAGGTACAAGATACGCACTATCCACTTTTGGTCGGCTTTTTTAGTTACCTATACACACCTATTGCAGTCTGTGAAAGATATTTTCCTACTCAGCTATATACATTTCCCATTCCTTCCACATTTCCTGCATACAGCTTTTCAAACAGAACCGAAAATCTTAGGAAGGCAGATCCTACATTACAGTTTTGATCACATTTCAAGGAAAAACAGACTTAAAACAGAAAAGCTGACTGATAAAGGGTTAAAAACTTAAGCGTGTCACATTTTACACATAGAAATTTGCTCTAATAAAGGACATTGAAATGGAAGGAGCTAAAGGCTAAAGCAACACATCTCCTGCAGCAAGTGAGAGAGGCAGAAAACGAGCCCCGTAGCTCCGCTAAGAAGGAAGATCTGTTTTATTTCACTTACCAGCATTATCCATTTTCCCCCGTTCGGTACTGAAAAAGCAGAGTTCCCCAGAAAAGCAGCCAGTACAGTCTCCTGCTCACTGCTGAAGCTGGCTGCCCTTCTCCTGGTTATTAGACCTTGCTGGCAGTCAGAGCATACTTCATGCACTGACTGCAGTAGACATCACCAGGAAATTTATATCTCCAAGGATGACAAACAGCCATTAGCTCCATTATAGGCTGATTAAGATTGTGTGAGCCTATCAAGTAGATACTTAAATCCCCCAGGGTTTTACCTCTTCAGGGAGAAAACAAAAGAACTCCAAGCCTGTAATATTGAATATACGTTTCTGAAAAGTAAAAGCAGCACTAATGAGGATATGTTTAATGGGTAGGGAGGCAAAACTTTAAATAAAAAGGGGCTATATTACAAAGCAAAAGGCTATGATTTATCAGTGACGCAAGAGCAAAAGTTTTAAGGAAATAAAGGGGAAGGAATCTATGGCTGAGAAAGTATTAGGTTAGATTATAGTCCGCAGACCTCAGCTGTGGCTGTGCTTTAAATCCTACAAGTTCTACACCTGATGTTCTCTGGGGTTCGTGAGAAACAGAAGATGTGCTTATCTGCAACTGCCTGCCAATCTATTAACTGTCTCAAGACATCCATCATTATACTGTTCATAGCTAAATGTAAGGAAAGGATGAAGAGAAACAACAGGGCTTTGCTTGTTTTAATGGTAAAGTAAGAGCACACTGAAGGGACTGGGATCAGTAAAATCTGAACAACATATGTTGAAGTGAACAGGTATTACTTCTAAATTTTCAACACCACACAAGTCTTTGATGCACGGAATTTTCCCCCATAGAAAAAAAAGTCAAAACCAGAATAGACTTCTAAACATTTATTTTTCATACACTTCTAGAGTTTTCTCCTTATAAATGAAATATATATATATACATATACACACACACACACGCGCGCATATATATATATATATAAAAAATTTTTCTCCTGGCAGCAGAGGGTGAACAGAAGCAGTATTTGGAGGCTACAGTGAATGTGGGCTCCATCCCCCTTTTGCCACTGATTCTCTGTGTAACCCTAAACTGGGCATTTTGTGCCACTGTGTTTGCCTAGGGGTGAAAGCGAGACTATTATACACTGAATTTGGTGAAGTTCATTGGTGAGACAGAATATCACAAAGTACTGATGCTACATAAACGTCACACAATGTCCTCACCATGTTTTTCTCTTTCTTTTTAATAATTCACTTGGCTACTCCAGTTCTCTCTTCTGCAATGGAAATGAAATACAGATTTTTGTGTCTTTACTATATTGACATGAAACCCCTCAACCTCAGGGCATCACATGAGCAACAAAATACATCATCCATTCATCACCCCTTCACTGCCCCTTTGATCTTATTTGTCCTTTCTAAATGTTAAATGAAAAGACAGTTGCAGCCCTGATCCATTTGCACTGACAAAGCAGTGGAGAGAATCAATGGCTGAGAGCTAAAGTCATCAGCAAGAATGGAGAATATCTAGGGCACGCTGGATATATTCTGTATTACAGAAAGGAAGCGCTTGGAGGGCTAAGGAGAGAATAAAGACTAGAAATCTGTCACACTTCATATTAAGGTTCTATTTATAAGTGGCTTATAAAGAGCTTATAAAAAAAATAGAAGCCATCATGAGCATGTTGCATTAGTGTGTGTTTCAGATAGCTGTAGCTACACTGATGCAAGAGGTTAAAAATGACCAATAAGGAGCTTGTTTGCCTGCTGGATCCTGTATCGGTTAATGACAATTGATTCATGTGGCAATTGAGGTTATTGGCTTAGGCACACCTGATGAAATCTGGTTGCTTGGGAGCACCTGGCTGGAGGTGGTGAGATGGCCACCTGGTAGATGAATCCAGTATCATAGCCATGTCAGGGCAGAAGGGCATGCAAGCATCTTAAATCCTAGTGAGTATGCTAATGTTTTGTGATGGTTAAAGCTAAGAGGTTTAAAAAGCAGCTGGTTTTTAAACCAATCTGCTGTGAGTTTCACTTGGACTATGCATCAGGCAATGGAGGAAACCAGGCCTGACCCTGGTGGCTGGGGATAAAGGTGGGCAACAGCTAGTGCCCAAGAGCCCAAGGGAAGATACAAAGCTGCACCTACTCAGAGCTCAGGTAAATGAAGAGGTCTGGGCAGTGACTATTTCTATGTAGTAGGCAGGTCCCAGTGTGTGCACCATGGCTGAACCCCACCTGCAGGGCAGATGGGCTTCATGGTGACCCTCAGGGTGCTGGACCCCCAACCACGCAGACAAGAAGACCCGTGGGAGCACGCCACATGTCCCTTCCTGCCCACGCACACGTTTCCTTCCCAAGAAGCCCTGGAAGGTGATAATGTGTGCCCAGACCCCGTCCTGACATGCAATTCAGATATAGTCACAGCCTCAGGTCAGCTGAGGATCAGGACTGCAAGGTGCTAACGAGGGTGTGGGAAGTCTCAGTTGCAACAGCTTGATAAGCCATGAGTTTGGGTGCTTTATCGGGGCTGTGTGACAAGTAAAATGTTATTAACTCTTGAAAGATGACTAAAAATGGAAACTTAATATGATTTGTGACCTATATCTCTGCCGTTTGAACATAAAATATCTCACTAGGAACTTTCCAAAAATAGAAAACTTTACAAAACACACGGCATTTTTTTCTTGTAGGCAATTAGATTATTGAACAGGAATTAACAGATGTGTGTGATCAGATGCAATTGCTGGATTAAAGCCATATCTCCCTGACTGCACACAGGCGAAGGAAAGATACAGATACTGGGCGGAGTTGAATAGCAGGCTGTGACTGCTATTTAAAAGCCAAATATGCGTATATTGCAGGCATAAACTAAACTCTGAGGACAGAACAACCTCATCACAACCCATAGCTGCACGATACCACAATACCTCAGTCTGCTAAAGGGCAGTTTTGGGTAAGGACTGAGAGACCAGGGCTGAAGGGGCCCAAAGGTCCTGTCACGGTGTCTTCCAGCTACAAGCTAGCCCTGCCTCACCGTTCACCTCAGCCACAGGCTCTTAAGGCTTGGGCTCAATTCCTTGCCTGGCCGCAGAGTGATTTTGTGTAGGTCCCTCTAGCACCCGACCTCCCGCAGGAACGCTGTGTACCCTGCACCTGAGCTGTGTGGGGATAAACACACCAGAGGTTGTACAAGACCCAGTGGTACTGTGTTGAGAGCAGATGAGGCAGCCAGCTCGGATAATCAGTGTCACCTCCTCGAGAAGAAAGCACTGTGGAGTACATTAGGAGCGCAGCTAATGACACAGCCCCCTAATGATCCCGTTCTCCAATGTACCTGATGTGTGCAGCCTGCAGCAGTAATGACATTTCACTCCCAGGAAAATCAATGAGGATTCACAGAGGCTCAGCAATCTGCCCAGGTAAGAAGCAAATAGAGAAAGCAGGGTAAACAGATACCTCGCCGCATGGCCATCTAAAACACTTTAGGTTGACAAACCCACAGAATCGATGAACAGCTTCAGCTGTGGTGTTTCCAATCATGACAAAGGCGCCGGAGAATACATTTAGAAAATGTAGAAGCTGGCTTGGCTGGGCACGGAGCTGTCACTGTGAAGCTCTGACTCGGTAAGATGCCATTTCGGGCAAAATGTTGCACTTCGCTTTCACTGTGTCTGTTTCTTCCCACGCAGAAAGCATCGTGCAGGTGTCTCTGGGAGAAGCTGTCCTTGTTTTTAGATGCGGTGGGTTTTTATAGTCAACGCCAACTCTCTACATACACAGCTCCATGTGATTCTTCTGGGTATCCACCAAGTCTCAGGACAACGACCTCTCAGTACAAGGGACATGTGTCCCTCCAAAAGGTGTTTCCTCCTGCGAAGCATCCTCCTGCTCTTTGTCAGCAGTGGGGTGGTTTCATGGGGGAAAGGGGAAGGACATGCTGGAGGTAGAGGAATGGGTTCTGCTATAGCTAAATTCCAATCTTCCAGCCAGTAACCAAGATTGTCACTAACACTAAGAGAATGTGTTGTACAACACACCAAAACTCGTGATTAGGAACATCCCTATGTCCCAGTAATTAGACTCATGGTCTTCGGGCCCGAGGTATATGAGAACTGTCTCCCTCCTGGCATGTTCAGGGAGAGTCTCTCAAGGAAGCAGTGAACCTGTGTACCTGTGTACATCTTCTGGTGTACCTGGAGCACATTTCCCAGGGCCAGGGCTAAGTGTTTGCAATATGGCCAGTCCAGCCTCAGCAACCATACCCAGTATCAGTGGGAGAAGGGTTTGCAAACACCTTACCCCCACCTCACTGAGACAAAAGAGTTTGAGAGCAGGACAGCAGCAAGCAAAGATGCTCTTTGCCTGGGAAAAAAAATACAGTTATACATGGTAACAATTAAAAACATGCAGATCTAAGTGCAGAGGAAGCTTTATGTTGCTGAGAAAACAATGGGAGCCTTTTGTTCCCCAGGAAGATTTTATCCTTGAACAGCCCGGCCAGATACCGAGTTGTGATTCTTGCTTCAAGCTGCAAGGGGAGAAGCAACACCATTGAAGCCAACAGATTTAAACTGATACAAAACAAGAAGAGAGTGGGATCCAGACAGCAGCGTGTGGTCTTTGTAGGTGGGGAGTTTCACAGCACAGATGGGTTTGCAGAGGGAGCAGGAAGGGGCTTGGCACAGCAGTACATGGTGCAGGGAGAGCAGGGAAAGGCTGGGTGGAGGGAGGCATGGGGGCGGTGGGAGGGGAAGGCAGAGGCACGGGGTGAGGTTGAGAAGGAGATTTCAGCATGTCGTGAAGTGGGGTGCTCAGCAGGAGATACAGGCAAGGACAAGGAAAACACCCCTAAAGGCTCCATTCTTTAAATAAACTCTAACTTGTTCCTGAATTGCTGCTTCTAACAAATGCACACCTAGAAAGAAGTGCGGCATGTGTTTGGCTTTATTCTTCCAGAGACAGCATCTATTTGCAATGAACAAGCCACTGTTGAAAAACAAGCACCTGTTTCTCTCCTTTGGTTTTCTCACTGATCCTGCTGTGGCATCAGGCAGCTCCATGCCTGCCTCGCTGCCCACCCAGCCATGGAGACCTGCAGAGGACTTCTTGGAGCTGGATGTGCTTTAACGAGTTATTCCACATCCTGACACAACCAAAACTGAAAGACCTGCTTGCGTGACCACAGACACAGCTGCAGAGCTGGCAGGGGGAGCCCCAGAAACAAGCTGGCTCATGGCTTCCAACATTTTTACTGCTCCTTAGACCAGCTCCGAACTACTGGCAGACTGGCTGCCTTCAGAGTCCAATTAAATCTACTCAGAGCCAGGGTTAATTGACATGCTGGTAAAAATGCCTGGATGCTCAGACTCATCCATGCCCTCTCCTCCCACTTGGACAGATATTACTGCTGTAGCACTTACTCTTCTTTCCCTGTCTCCATCTCACACCCACACACAGGCACCCCGAGCTCTCAGAGCCTGCCATGTGCCAGCTCCTGCATGCCTGGGCAGGGCTGGATGGAGGAAGGGTGCCTGTGCCCCAGACGGCCACATCTTCCACAGAACTGCAACGTGTTAACCCTCAGAAACAAAACATGTCCTGCTGTTTGACATCTCCCCAAAATGGAAATGACTTGAAAAAATCGAATGGCTATGAAGGAATTAGGGATATCGTGTTCTTCTGCAAGAAAGACTGCAAGGCCTGGACAGATATTTATAATGTCTATTATCAGTGTTCATCTGTTAATATAGCATATTGCTCACATAAGTGAATTCTGTCAAGCAAACTGAAATAGCCTCTCTCCTTTTCTCTTTAAATATCACAAACAAGTGCACTGAAACATGTTGCAATTCCTATGGAAACAGAGATGAGCTTCAACAGAAGCCTTACCTCAGAGCTTGGCCTTTGCTATCCAGAGTGCCAGGTTAAATCAGGTACAGGAAAAGGGGCAAATCAGGGCAAAATAAGAATTTTGAGTGTAATTGTAGAGGAGAGGGCTGATATAATCCTCTTTATTATCCAGTAATAAGAAAGAGCAGAAAATCTGTATCCATATGTACAATGCAGAAAAAATTCCCAGACTCAAAGCCCGTTTTATGGGCTGCAAGCTTCCCACACCTGGACTAGGCAATTTTCAAGCCTGTTTATCAAATGTTCTGGCTTTGAAAATCCATGAACATCTTTGAATGTTCTGAAACCATCGTGGTATTTGGCTAGATGCAATATTTGTATTTGGACAGATTTTGCATAAAGAGACAAAATTGAAGCTCTGGCTACAGCATCCACTCTCAGCATTTGACTGGATGAGGATGGCTCCCATGAACATAGATGCTGCAGCCTTCTGCTGCACAAGGGACAAAGTACCAGGTTAAAAAGAGGACGTTTAGTCTGGCAGAGACAGTCACAATAAGAAACAATGGTTGGAAACTGAGAACAGGCAAGTAGATAGCTATCAAGTAGATACTTGAAAGCAAGTATCTATTGCAACAGCAAATGTGATTAAGCTACCAAGGCTACCTGTGGATTTTCTGTCTTTGGAGGTCATCATATCGTGACTGGGTGTCTTTCTGGATAACACCAATCAAACAGCGGTTACTGAGCTCAACAGAAAGGTAAATGAGAGTAATTTAAGGGCTTATATTGCACAAATCAGACCTAATAACCCCTCTGTCATTGGTGCTATGAATCTATGTAAAAAGGCCTGTCCTCATTATCCCTGCCGAAATGAAATACCAGACTTCTATCATGCCTTAATGACTGTATGTAATAGATTTACAAAACATTTTTACCCTGCTCCTTATCTTGGGACTTTATTCTCGGCTTCTGCTCACTAGTTTTCCTCCTTTTTTTTGTTTTGTTTTGTTTTGTTTTGATTTGATTTCTCTCTTGTAATCTTATGTAAAGTAAAAAAAAAAAAAGGAATTTAACCTTACTGAGAGGCATAAATGTAGCTTTCTTTCTATTTTCTCTTAAAATGTGCAAACAGATAATTCAGGAAAGGGAGACCAAGGAGAAACAACATATTCTGGTCTGAGGAGCTGATGTGAGATCCCAAGTACAGTCAAGCCAGCACCAAAATTTCCATTTTATGGGGCCAGGTCTTCATCTCTGCACATAAAACATGTGGTCAGGTTTGTATTAAGGATAGGAGTATGAGTAAAAATGCAAGAAGAAAGACTCAAGCAAGGGAATTGAGTTAATTTGAGATATATATTGACATTTGGCTTAATCCCTCTCTCCCACTTGGAGTAAAATTTAGGCAAGTGACAGCTAGACAATTATCACTTAAATGTCAAATGCCACTCTTAGGAAAATCATCAAATAAATACTGAGTGAGAAAAAGAAGCCTTTCAAAAACTGAAAGCTGATGAATAACATCTAGTGTGAATGGTCTGTACATTATGCACTGTACATTTTGCCAAACTTGACTGCCTCTTTGGAGGTTAGTGTTTTATAACTTTATTCACGAGACAGAAATTTGAACAAACATAAATCAGAAACAACCAGAAGAGACACTTAACAAGATCCAGTAAAGACAGCTATAACTCCAGTTTGTTTCCTTACTATCTCTCCCCCTGAGGTCCAGCTAGTTATCACATCAGTCTCACTGCTAAGGGTTGGCTTTTGTGCTCCGTTCTGTACCTGAAAAAAGTAAAATCCATCAGCCAGAAGTTGCCATTAAATAAAGGAGCATCTCTGTGCTGCCAGATGTTCTGCAATGTTAGAAACAAGAGAATGGCAGGAGGACTTAACCAAAGCAGAGCACAGGACTCTGCTTGAGTGTGTCTCCCTAAATGACTTAAAGGCTACCTCACTATATTTATATATGAATATGCTTTCTACACTACTGAACTAGAATTGCATTCTCTCGTAATTGCAGCTTCTCTTCCCTATGGAAGGGATTCACTCTACCCACTTAAAAGTCCAAGTCATGGCATCTGTCTGAGCAACTGTATGAGGTCTGACAGACTCAAGTCTCATCTGTTCAAGTTTAGGATTACTATCACATCAGCCCCTGAGTTTCCATGGATTTGCAAGGATTACTTTCCTCCTACATGGGCAGGAGCATGAGCTGAATGGGCTGTGTAACTGTGAGCCATGCCCAAGTGGATTAATCTACATCATGCCCGCAGAGACACCTGAAACAAAACGCTCATGTTTTTCCCTGTGTCTGCTTCACCTGCTGTTTCCTGATGCAAAGTGAGATATTTATGCACTAGAACTTCCTGTATTTGATCAACCTCCTCGAGGGATACATCTAGACCAGCATCATGGCTCCAGATACTGACAGTACAAGGTGCTTCGCACTTGCACCAGAGGATACTTTTTTAATGACTAATAGTCAGAAATTGACTTCATTTTTCAAGTGCAGAAAGTGTGGTGAATCGATTGCATGTTGATGGATGTGTTACTTAACCCTCAGAACCTCTGTTAGTCATACAAGGGTCTGTTCTCTTTCACTTCTGCTAAACGCCTGTCCTCACTGCCTTAGGTACCGTGTAGAGAGAGGACTGCTGTACCTCACACAACTTGGTGATTTTCCAAAACCAGCAACAAAGCAGATGTTCAAACACACTCCAAAAGTAACAAATGGACAGGTATATTTCAAGTCTTATAAAAATACATTTGCCCTGAAAAAGGCTAGTTTATTGCGTTAGTTATTTTCATTGTGATCTAATAATGAATGTGTTTGCCAGAACTTACTGGAAAGCATGTGTAACAAACACAGAGCAAAACTGATATCAGCAAAGCACATCAGACAAATTGGCAAGCTGGAAGCGTGCCATATTCAGGTGTTGGGAAAATATGCATTAGTGACAATTTGCTTTTGGTGAATGAACAGACAAGATAAATATTTTTCAGCTCAGGATGCGGCTGTGTCACCATAGGCCGTACTTTCAATAGACCATGTTTGTCCAATGTGTCAGAAGAAAAATGACCCCTCACAGCTGTTTCAGGTAGTACTGCTGGTAGTTCAGCAGCTGAAGCTTTTTATCCTGAGTCAAAACCCTGACAGTGTTCTGCTGTGCACAGAGGCAGGGGGTAACTGTTGGTGATGCACCGCTGCTTAGAGGTGCATCACGATGAACTCAATGACATGTTATAAATGTTACAAATCTGGTTAAAAACTTTGGGAGCAAAAGCTACTTTGCTCAAAATCATGAGTGTCCAGGTAAGAAGGGCAGAAAGACCAGAATCTTTGACCGAGGAGGCCACAGTGAAGCCAGGGCAACTATGGAAAAACATCTCCCAAAAAATCTAGGGAGATCTTCTTCACCAAACGCCAGCTGAAAAAAAGACTGAGCTGTGAGCAATGAAACTATGCCCTGTCATTTGACTCCTGCTGTCTTCACGGACACAGAAGCCGGTGTACAAACAGATGAAGAAACCAAAGTGACTACTGTTCCTACTAACAATTCCTTCTCCTACGTGAAACAGTGTATAAGATTGCATAAAAGTTCAAAAACGGGACAAATACGCATTGCAATTTGTTTTGTGATGTTTCTTTCCTTCCTTAGCTATTACCCAAAATACCATGTTTACCGTAATACGCCTTTCACCTGGGCATCCATTCCCGGAGTGTCATGTGAGGCAGTTTAATCCTTTTTGTGGCAAACAAGCCAGTACTGTTTTCCTGGGGTGGTAATCAGACCTAAAAAGAACTCCAAAGTGACATTTGTATGGCATTGTTCCTTTTATTTTCCCCTTACAATAGCACCCACTTGCCGTTGCAATGCCTATTTGGTGCACAATCTAGGATGCTGTAATTAACTTCTGAACACAGGTCTTTATATTAAGGCATCAACAAAGGTGTAGGAGGGAAAATGATGTATCCTGCTTCATTTATTTCTAAAAATAACAAAATTTCATCAGGAACTTGCTGCTTGAATTTACCCAGAGAACATATTTAGAAATGCAGGGAAAGCTGCCCTCTTGAGAGCAATATGGAAAAGCTCATTAAAATGTTACAAAAGGTGGTTAGGCATTTTAGAGCTACACTGCCCTTCTCTTTACATTGCAGGGTGGCGAGAAGCATAATCTGCTTTGTTTCAGTGAGGAGGAGAATATTATAGAGGGACCCTGGCAAAAAGTATATTTGAAATATTCTTTTTACCTGCATTATTGATAATGTTTGAATTATTAAAATGTAATGAATTTGAAATAGCTAATTATTTCACTGCTGATACCTTTTCCTTTGTCATTGCAGTCAGTATGGACAATGGGACTACAATGGGGATTGTTTCTTCTTTTACTCCCAATTTCCCATCTTGGTTTTCAAGCACAGGTACACTGGCTTTCTATAACTCCCTTCCTTTAATTTGCTTTCTCTTTAGCAATGTGGGACTGAGGCATGATCATACACAGCCATAATCTCCCAAACCTCCTGCTCTTACTTGCCCTCTCATCCCACAGTTTTCACGTTGGAGAGTCCTGAACTCCAAGAGTTTTAATGAAAGCTTGAAATGGCATATTTCTACATGTTAACTGCTGTGTTTCTCCAAAGCATTTTTTTTCAGACTTTTTTATTCTAATCCATGTGAAACCTTACTGTTGGGCACAAATTATTTGACAGTGATTAATCTTTCAAGCTTGTTGGAATTTTACTGATGTTTTGATAATGCTTTACAAGAAAATCAGCCCAAAGAAAGACTATACCAACTAATGGAAAGCTGCATTACCCCATTGTTTGAGCTTGCGACTACTGCTTTGACTCCCAGTGTTGTCCTCTCAGGTGCTTGCATCTTTTCTGGCTTGCTAAAAGTTGCAAATTTTGCAACATTCAAATCAAAACTGAAATATTGAGTAGAACTGGGTCAAGGGCAGCCCTCCACAAGATTCTGCTTGAGATGCCCTTTTAATCTGACAGAAAACCCCTGAGAAATATTTTTGAGATTAGTTTATCAAAATGTTGTACACCCACTTCATGGAGATTACATCTAGGCCATGTTTCCTTAGCTCATCAGTAAAACACAGTCCTGTGGAGCAGTCTCAAAACCCCTTTGAAGTCAAGACATATCAAAGCAAGACACATCTAGTGTTTTCCTTCAGTAGGCTACTTAGCCCTCGAAAAGTAGAAAATTCAATGGAGTTGCCACTCATTTGGTTTCATTTATTTATCGACTGTATTGTCTTCAGTTCAACAGATCTCACTCTGGAATGTTCCTGAGATGAAATTTAGCGTGACTGGTCTCCACCTTTTGTTACAAAACACCACGCTGAGACCAGGGCACAGCCAAACAACAGTAATTTGCAGGATATCACCCTAACAAGCCACGGCTATGTGCTGAGGCAGATGCCCTAGGTCCATGCAGTGGGCTGCTGTGCCAACATGGTCATGGTTTGCCTACATGGAAACAACAACACATCCAGGTTGTTCTTAAAATAAACATGTTTGAAAAAATGCTTTGGAGAAATGCTACAGCTACCATATAGAAACATGGTGGTAAATCATGTTCCTGTCCACTCCCCCTTTCAACACACCTTTTACAAAGGAATACCAAGTCACTCACTAATACTCTTCTTTGCAGTAGAGAAGCTTTCCCCACACCCTACTTCCCCCCATCCCAACCCTTATCCCCAAACGACTAATGTTTAGTGATTATTCACTATCTACTGTCTTGATAAAGATCTATGAATGCACAGAACAAGAATTACTAGGACAAGATTTTTTTCTTGGGTTGCATCAAGTTTTTCATGAATTCATACCGCTTTTCAGTGGCAGTGATTAGCCAATTTACTACAGTTAATTTATAGCAGGAATAGCATGGCCTATTTGTTGAGCTTGAGAATTTTCCAGTACTAGGTTCTGATTAATGTACAGAAATCAATAAAAAACAGCAACACATCCTGCCCCTGAAAATCCTACAAACTAAGCATAAGAACCCATAGAGACGCCCAGCAAATACAGAGGAAGAAAACAGTGTAAATGAAGTAGTTATGATGAGCATCATAATCAGTTGGGATGATACAATCTCTCAAGCTGCTGCCACGTGGTCTACAAGATAGCCTGGCAGAGATGAAGTTGATCAAAAAAGATTGTGCTTGTCCTGCATATTTCAATGAGCCCATATCAAATAAAGGATCAATCCTGCCAATTGCTTATCCATGTGAGAAATCAGACATGCAGTCCGGTCATCCTCTGCACAGTTACACTACACCTATAATATTTCAGGAATTTAATGTTTTTAGTGACTTGGTATTCGTTTTACATACTTCGTTTGGAAAACAATGATGTTTAAAGGTAACTAAGCAAACTATGTACATGTATATATGTGTATATATATTTAACTAGACTAGTCCACAAAGAGACCGTCATATTACAAATCCAACTATCACATTTCTATTTGACGACAGAAAAGTTGGGTGCCATAGGTAAACCTTCTAATCTGCTTAGCCAGGACTTGCTGGTTCTCTGATATATGTCTGCAACAGGTTTTTATGTCCATATCAAGAATTAAATCACTTTGGCAGCATTTTGAACAGTTAACGTAAAAGGAAGTGTTCAGATAATACATCGTCCTAAGGCTGCAACAAGCAGTGAAGTAGGCCACCTTATTTATTGCATCTTTAGGTCAAGGTTATGTGTGAATCTGAAATAAGTTGGTGCATTTTTTTCAAATCAGTAAAGAAATAGCTATGCTCTTATGTCCTGACATAACAATATTCTGTTGTAAGGATAAAACTACACACTTTGTGACATGGATGGAAGTACACCATGCTTCCTCCACCAGAGTCCAGGTCATGAAGATCTCTCACCACTTTGCTCTAGCAACACAGCCTACCCCAAAGTTTTTGGAAAGCCAGCAGCAGTCCTGTCTGTTCTTGAGACACTGGAGCTGAAAAACACTAAGCACTTCTTGTGGTTGCTGTGGGGTGAGGGAATTGGGGTTCATTAGCCTTGTAAATGCTGCAATGGCTGTTTGGGGGGTGATTGGAGGTGTACGCCTGCTAGATGCTTGTACTCAAACAGAACTTGGCTAATAAGAGATATTGTAGGGGCACTTTTTTTTTTTTCCTGTTACATTAATCTGTACAACTCTATCAGAAAAGGCCAAAACTTACAGATATAATTTACTGAAATTCTGATTTTGTTTGTACTACTACAATGCCATCATTTTATAGGACATGGAGTACGTTCTATAAAATTGACTCAGTGAGAAATGACTAAGACATTTTCATGATCATTTCAGCCAATATTGAATAAATTATTGAGAGACGATTTGGTAATTTAGTAAGAGTGTTCTTTTTATGTTTCATTTGGAAAACAATAAAGCATAAGGATGTGACAAGGGGAAATGTCTTTGTTTACTTGTAGTCATATTTAGTGTTTATACTTTTGTTTCTTCTCATAGACAAAAAAAAAATCTGCAGCACATGTACTAGCATACATGAATATTTTGATGTTATCTTTGATATTTATCAATCGTATGTGAAGCACTTAACATTGCCAGGGTGTTTATCATGAAAGACAGCCTAAAAGCAAAAAACCTAGACAGGCCATCCTCCTCCAAGAATAAAGAAATAATATATATATATATATGCATATATATATATATATTTTTTTTTTTCCCTGCCATTAAATTGTTTTTAAATTGCAAATAATGAGGGATATTTCTGTTTTATGCTTCTGGGGAAGGTCATTCCAATTCCAGAATTTCTAGGCTGAGAGAAGGAATTCTTATTTTCAGTCTCTTTCAGTTAAGGGATTCTACTTCTGCCCTTACAGCTGCATACATAACCTTTAAATCTCTAGCTGGCCAGGAAAACACCAAGATGAGCAGCATCTGCTTCCATGCACAATGCCAACCGAAGTCTAAGTATGTACTTCTGAATACATTGTATAGATCCCATTGAGTTTCATTTTAGAAAAGGCTACTTCAGAGTTCAGCACGTACAAAAATTTCAGTCTGATCCTTTTTAATGGTTTCTTTTCCAGAAGACTACATAATAAATGAACAACTCAGCCTGAAAGTCTGCATTTATGAACTTGCTGTGGAGCAGGGTCGAAGCACTCTGTACGAATACTGGAAAACGTGGCTCTAATTAAAGCAGACTTCTCTCATAATGGATCAATGTCTACGTGTGCAACAGGCTTCCCACCAAGAATAATAGCTCCTGTTAGTTCCCAAACAGCACAGACAACAGACCTTGCTCACCTGCTCCTCAGCAGTTTCTTTGATGGATCAATACAGAAACCGCGAGCCTGGACCCAAAGTACAGCAGAATCAATGCTGCGAGGAGATCCCATTTCACCAGTGCAACCGATAATGCCAAGCCGGCAGCATTACCTCAGCTGAGCGAAGAGCAGATGACTGATGATAACAGTTTGTATTGTTTAAATAAATATACATTGTATTGCTTAAAAGAAAAAGATTTTTAAAAGGGGGTGCTTCAGGAAGTGTAAAACAGCGCCATGCTATCCTATCGCATTCTGGTTTTATGCCTTTAAAGACTGCTGAGTTAGCATTTAAAGACACCAAAACTAATAAAGGCTCTGCCAGGACATCCAGAAAGGCTCAGACGTGAAACAAAGCCGGCTCTGAGCGGTCTCTTAGTGCTGCCGCAGAAGGGTTTGCGCACTGACAAAAGCAAGCCCAACATTTTGAATTCTCCGCGCCGTGGGAAGGGCTGGGATCTGACATTACAACCGCCCCATCTAGCGTGCCGGCCCCATGCAGCAGCCGCCTGCTGGCCCTGCGACATCAGTCACAGGATCACAGAATTGGAGGGGCTGGAAGGGACCTCAAGAGATCATCGGTCCAACCCCCAGTTGCACACAGCTGACCCCCGGCCACCAGCCCTGCAGCTGGAGGGGTTCGATGAGCTGGAGAGGTGAAAGAGCTTTATACATTCCCTGCACAAGGAGAAATAAAAATGATCACTCCTACAAGTGAGACTCTCTTCAGTAACTTTAATGCAAACAAATTGTTTAAAAGCAACAGCCTTCTCACTCGCTGTTTTCTGTTGTAGACACAGTGCTTTCAGGCTGCTCAAAAATTCCTGAGCTGTGTACAATTTTTCTCCTCATCTCCATGGATGGGCAGTGCTGGTAAGGGTTCAGCACATCAACTCTGCTGGCCAGCACAGGCAGATGGGCTCCTGCAGTAACCAATGCCAGATGGTGAGCAATTATTTTTCCCCACTACCTCCATACTCATTGGGTATTGCAATACAACGGGTCTGGAGAATATAGATTTTCCACTGAGCAGGCACCAAGGGAGCAGAATCAAAAGGTGGCTTGCTGGGGATATAATGGAAGAGGTGGAAGAGAATAAAATGATTTTTCTAGTAAAAAAAAAAAAAAAAGTCACTTGCTCTGTTTGTGGACATAATGGATTACCAAAGAAGAGAACCAGCGCTCTCCTCAGCCCCACTCCCAGGAAGGAGAGGTGGGAGTAACTCCATGTACCACGGACATTTCCACCCTGTTCCTGTCCCTAGCAAGATAACAAGAAGCCCAAGTAGGGCTCTCATCCCACAAGAAAATTCTCTTGCATGAAGCTAGGCTGCCTGGATACCCCACATCCTCAGGTGTACCTTCATGGGGCTTTCAGAGAAAGAAGTTAGAAGTTGCTCTATAACATTACCTGTCATTAAATGGTTATATTTTCCACTTGCTCCTTGTTTATTTTCTCTTGGAAAACAATCTCCCAGTACTTAGGATGGCAAGTTTATTTTAATTATTTTAATCATTGCTAAGCCTGGGTGATCACAGGTTATCTTAATACTTCTCATGTCTATTCAAATCAGCACTTTCTCAATAGACTGGAACTGGGAAATGAAACAAAACAAAACAGCCTCCCAAAGGACTGTGGTATCAAGCTACAAGTCACCTGTCTCTGTAAAGCGTTGTGAAGGGCCCTTTTTGGGACAAAAGCTGCAGCAATATATTTCATCCTGAGCCACAGCCCCTTGAAGACGACAGAAGTGCGAGCCGCAAGTTTACAGACGTGAATCAGGCCTCCAGAAACATGAGGACGACCTACAAAGCATATTATAATTTAATTAAAAAATAAAATAAAATAAAATAAAATAAAATAAAATAAAATAAAATAAAATAAAATAAAATAAAATAAAATAAAATAAAATAAAATAAAAAGTAGATTTCTATGTTTCTTTCTTCTAATTTCTGAATGCCCAAGCATGACAGGCTCATATTTTCAGAAGTTTTCTGCACCAAAGAAGCCCAGCAGCCACTGAAAACAACAGAGGAGACAACAGAGCCCAACCAAAACAGCAGTAAACTCTGGTAAGTCTTAATGAAATCTCAAGACCAGAAACTCAGCTTTAGCTTTCGGCAGCAGCGTCCTGCTGGGTACGAGGAGGCGGCTGTGCAGTGGCTGAAGGCGGGCAGTGGGTGGGTGGGTGGCAGCCTCAGCGAAGGCTTGGCTGGGGCAGGCTGGCGTGCAGCCACCGCCCGAGCTGCATGCTCCTGAGAGGAGTGCTCTCTGCTAAAAGCAGAGAGTCTTCTTTTCTCAAAGCCAGTGCATTAGCTGAGGGATCAAAATGTCCATGTATCCTACCAATGCTACACAGAGTACACTGCAATCAGAGGAAGAACATCGGCACAGGCTGGAGGGGGGGAAAGGAAGCAGGTGCTCAGCCTTTTCTCTGACAGTAGCAGCCTAAAAGCACAGTGACCAAAACCTGCCGCCCCGCTGGGAGCAAGGGGCCATGTGGCAGCCTACAGCCTTTCTCTTGCAGGTGCCTGGTCAGTACCAACAGAGTCCTTCCTCATCTGTGATACATACTTGTATTTTCTAGCAAGGCCCTACCAGCCTGGCAGCTCGATGTTTACACTTCAGTCACTTAGACAAATGGCATTTAAATGAACTGGGCTGAACTGAAGGTGGTTAATTACATTCTTCACATAAGCACACATCATCATACCAAGAAACTATCAATGACTACGGACAGGGCGTGCCTAGTGCACTCTTATTCCTTGCATATCCTGAGTTCTCAACAGAGGAACCCACACTGCAATTCTACATATAAAATATTTTCCTCTACTAAAAAACACCCTGCAGGTGGGTATCAAACTTTTTCAATGCCATTATCCATGCAACTCAAGCTATGTTCAGTGCTGTTCTGAAATTCCTGGGCTCAGAGCAGTAAGCTTTGGGAAACTGCACTCTTCAGAGCAGCACCAAGGGAAGACATGCCATTAGGAGACAAGCAAGGAATTTGGGTGCCCTGAAACACCCCAGCCTTTGCTACAGGAGTCCTCAGTGCCACAGTGAATAGTGCAGACATCTGGCATCTAGCAAATGCGAAGGAAACTAGCTTCTGATTTCTCCTCAACACAATTACTACACTGGCCAAATCACTTCCATAGTAATCCCAAATTGCCTCCAAACATGAAAGCTATTGCGGCAACAACTCTGTTTCAAGAAGATTAAGCTCCTATGAAAAAAAATGGAGATTAGGCCTATTGGAAGGTATGCATATTTTGATAGCTTTTATTGACATATAAAAGGATTAGTATCAGAAACAAATAGTTTCTGATGTATTTCTGCATGCATTTTTCAAACTCATATCCTTTTTATAAATGTGCATAATCTGGAGCATCTAATCCCGAGTCTGAGGCAGATGCATACCTGCCATTTACAGAGCTCTTTCTGGGTTTTGTCTCCCTCATTGTTATGATAATCAGTGTTTGTACAAAAACATTTTGCATCAAATCTCATTTACTTCATGTGTAATATGTACAAAGTTTAGTTTTCTGGGGCTGAAGCAGAAGTATGAAGTTACTTGACATCAAGTCTTTAAAATTAGTGATGGGTTTAGAAGACAGACAAAATTTATTCAATGGACTTCTCACTGCCAAGATCCTATTGACTAGAATTCATCTAAACATCTAAATATCTAAATATCCATCTAACTTCATGTAAATGTATGTTTATCTTAATCATAGGGTAAAGGTGAGTGTAACACAATTCTTCAAAGTACAGAGGGATTTCTTTTGGTTTTGCCCATTCCCTTTTCTCTTCTTATTGTCAGCTATTTCTCAGCTGCTCCAGAAGATTTCTTCCCTTTTCATTTGCTTCCCTTGGCCTTTCCCTGGAGGTGGAGAGGACACTCTGCTACAGATGGGAAGACACAGATGTGGATCTTCCACCCAGCCAAAACCCAAGATTCGTCTTTACCTCCTTTGCCTCCTGTGTAGTTGGCCTAAACACATAACAACAACAAACAAACAAACAAACAAACAAACAAATAACACCACAACTGCAAAAGATCCTGTTTCTTGCCAGTGCAGAGCTGTTTCTTTCCACATCCTTTTCAGCATGTTTGCAGTTCTGACTCTGAGTGCCTCCAGCAGGGTGGCTTTCCCTGGTTCTCCCAGGAGACTATTCCGCATCCCAATAAATCCCACTCCCAAGAAAACTATTTTCTACATGTCCCTGTCTGTGTTAACACCGTTTTGCCAGTCTTGGCCTAGAACTAGGGCAACCAGAATTTTCTTCCCCACAGAGTTTATGAAACAATGCAATAAAGTTGCAAAATCTGTGTGCTCCGCTTACTTGACAGGAATTTATGTGATACCAGCTTGTGTGCTTCTTGCAATAGAAGATTTCTAGTTTTAAAAAATGATAACTTCTCCACCAGAGTGCAAAAACATCCCAAACAGACAATATAATTACAAACTCTATGGAATACATAAGAAAAAATAGGAAAGAAGCTCTTTCTATATACTACTGACACTGAGACCTATACTGACAGGTCTTTCTTGCCCCAAATTCAGCAGACCCATTACAGACATTACATTTTCAGCACTCCCTCTGTCAGAGATGCTTCCTCTGCCTTTTCAAGACACTGGCAACTGTGCAATTTTAGACACTTTAAAAGTGGCTTTGTTTGCATTTTACTTAATCCAGCGGGAGTTGGGAGCAGCAACGAGCTTGCTATCTCAGGATCGTGTGCCACCCCACCACCCAAGGACGGGTGAAGTTGCAGAGCTGCCGCCTCCTGGCGCTGCCCCACGGCCAGAGGCCGGTGCTGGGCATCCCCATGGGAGCTGCAAGGGGAGGAACTTTCTTCCAGGCTCTGGGGATGGTCAGGAGAGCTCTTTGACACAGAGCCAAAAAAGAGCTTGCAGCACGTCCGAAGCCCTGAGCTCACCCCAAGGTCTGTCAGCCTGATAGCTGAAATAAAATAATTTATGCTGTTGTATTCCTCCAGGCCTGGCTGACTCTGCACAACAAGGCTGTAGCTTTCTGTCAGACCACTAAATGCACAAACTATTGTACAACATGGTCTTTTGGAGGTTGGTTGTTACTCTCAGATATGTGGCAGCTGGGGGAAAGGAAACCTCTTTGGCAGAAATATTCCCCTCTCTGGAGAGCTGTTTCAGAAACCTGCTATATTCCTTTTTCAGAACTGCTCCTGCCCTTCCTCTCACAATTTAACTCATTGTGCTAGCTAGATAGACTTGGCTGAAAAAGCAGATTCTGCTTTGAACTGCATTAGAAGGCACTGGCCTTCTTCTTTAAGGATAAATATATCAATATGTACTAAAAGCTCTATTAGAGTTTAAAAATATGTTTGTCTTTGTATCCTAGAGAAAAACCTACCGTACCATATACCCTGTGATAAACATCTATGCCACACAGTGAAATGGGTGCTGCTAGCTTGTGAGCTACAAGCACCTACACAATCACATGTTGACTTGCTCACCATGTGAAGGTCCTTTTGGACAAATTCCAAGTTCATTAGGTAAATAACAGAAAACTCTGAAAAGGAATGAATCAGTCCTTTGGAAAATTTTCTCCAAAATGATTTTTGCTATTTGCAGATCAGAAACCATTGTTTATCTCTCAAATTCCAAAGAATATGACAAAACTCATAGCAGATGTGCCTCCAAAGACTTAAATAGCTGGGTAGCTGGGTGGCAGCATATTTTTTATATTTGCCATCCACTGAAATAAACATCATGTGAAATATTGCCATTCAGTTTTGTTTGCAGCAAGGCATAACAGGAAGATACCATTTAAAAAAAAAAAAAAAAAAAAGGTTCAGGACTCCAAATTCAAAAGGATGGAAGAGGGATGCTGTATCCCTGAGGATCTGTAAATCTACCTCTCTGCTCACTCCTAAGAACAGAATTGGGAGTCTATTCAGAGAAACACCATAAAACTGCAGCCCAAGTAATGAAAGCAGCACACCATGCTCCATCCCTGGGGCTGGAGCAGTTAATGTCATGTGTTGGGATGTTCTCAGGACTGCCACTCGTCTGCTATGGATTACACTTGTGCCAGTTGTGTAAGCATAAGGACATGTTTCAAATCCAAGCACTCTGATCTTGTCCAAACTGCTCTTAATCAGAAAATAAAATCAGAATTATGCCTTGCAGACATGGCCTTTTCACTCTTTGCTTTGGTAGTACACATCTTTTTTTTCAGACTAAAAATAACCATCATTTCAACAGTGGTTTAAACCACTAACATTAGCTGTCAACAATGACACTAGGCAAGAGTGGAAATAAATAAATTAAAAAAAAAAAAAAAGAAAGAAAAAGATGACTGCTAATTATCTGTTCACTCACAAAGTTTAAACATAGCTGCCCCTGACTGCACACAAAGAAGGCCTACAATTAGGACATGTTCAACTACAAATGTACCACAACCCCTTTTTTTCCTCTGCTTGTAGATGATACAAAACAATACCTCAACACCAACTCCAGTCAGTGCCTGTAATTTTCTTGAGTATTGGGTATATTAGTCACAGATGTATCTTAAAGGCTGTGCTTCTCCACCAAAAATGGAAAAGAAAAAATGTGCACTTGGGGGGGGGGGTACCTTTGTTCAGCATGCTCCCTAGGTTCTGGAGCCATGAAATCCTGAAATTTCTTACTCCTTTAAGACAGCATTTTAACCTTTAAAAAAAATGTTATCTACTAATTTGGTCATAACAAAATAAAGTGGCACTGATCCGTGTTCCCTGTGCAGGTGGATGGGGTACATGAAATTGCCATAGTGAAATTTCTGTGCCAGGAAAATTCTGACACTTCTCTGCTGCTTTTGTTCCTATTCCTGCTCCCCAAATCAGAAGGAAAAAAAAATATATTGAGTTTTCATATGATGAAACTTTCTAAAAATTGCAGAATGATTTTCTGAAGTGACAAGTTAACATTTTCAAACTTTGTCAAGTATTTCTCCTGAAAAATACAGAAATGTTATTGATATCAGAATTGTTATTGATATCAGAATTGTTTAGACAAAAAAAAAGGGGGGGGGGGGAGGGAGGGGGAGATTTTTACAAGACTTTATTCCAAGAGAATACATTTTTATTGAAAATATAATTGCAAAGACTTTAAAAAACTTTAAATAATTTTATTGAAAATATATTTGCAAAGACTTTAAAAAAAACTTTAAATAATGAGAGGATTGTGCCAGAGTTCAGCCTTTTCACTGGGGCTTTGGGCAACCTGGTCTGGTGGGAGGTGTCCCTGCCCATGGCAGGGGATTGGAACTCGTGGGCTTTAAGGTCCCTTCCAACCCAAACCAGTCTGTGATTCTGTGATACTATAAGACTGTGCAAACGTTAAAAAATATGGGGCAAGCTGTAAAATACAGTTAATTAAAAATAACCATTCAATGCTATATATTCTGAAAAAATAAAGCTTTTAGGGAAAATATGACAACTATTTTAATGAGTATTCATGTTCACACAGTGTTTTAGCATTTGAACAGCAGTCACATTGCCATCACTGGCAGAACACTTCCTCTTCTTCACTTGCCTCTCAGCCCCCAGTGTTTTGGCTGAGTATTTCTCTGAATACAGCAAAGTGGTTTTAACACAAGAAATAACACAAGAAATGGGAAGGGCAATCTAGTCTCTGCCAGAAATATACAAGAAAAATAAGAAAGAAGAGGAGATAGAAAAATATCTTACCACTGAAGCTGTCAGTGGTTTAAGCTGCTCCTTAGCCACACTTCTTACAAAATACTCTACTTGAGAGCAAGGCTGACTTGCGTTTTATCATCTGTGAGTTAATGAAGGCTATATTAAAGTCCTTGATACTGATAAACCTTACCAATATTTCACTGTTTCAGCCTTTTAAAACTCAAAAATCTCACTAACGTTGATGGCACTCGGAATTCATACAACACCACGTATTATTAAAAGTCCACTTCTGCCTCAAAACTGTGCAACGAGGAACAACTTTTCTCATCTGACTATGCAGGGAAGTGTTGTCTTCTTATAAATTCTGCTTGTGTTTCAGGAATACCACGATGCTTTCCACGTGAGTGAAAAGCAAGAGCTTCTCTTGTACTGGTTTTTAAGACTAACAATTTTAAGACTTTTTTTTTTTTTTTTAAAGTAATTACAAACTCAAAACAAAATCAGGATTTCCTATTTTTTTCTCAGTATTTTTTATTTTGTTCCACTTGCTTTGTACCTGGGAAAAACTTTGGCATCTGTTAAAAATAACAACTTACTAGGTAAAATTTTAGTTTTCTGTTAGAATATATTCAGTGAGAACCACTAAAAAATTCAGAGGCAAGACTAATACCAACGTTAGTTAAAAATGAAATCCTACAGGGTTTCTGACACCGAGAAATTCCCACATCAAAAAATTCCCACATCCCATGCTGGGAGAGGGCAAGAAAGCTACATGGTATACAATAACGATGGATTTGACTGATGAAACAGTTAGGTTCTAGAAACATTTTTTTTTATTTTTTTTTTTTAGTTTATTTTTTCAGAACAGATTATTTGCATTCAGCTAAAGGAGTACAAATTCTTCTTCAGCCACTTAATAACTTCAGGCTGCTGACTTGAAGTGAGATCTGATACTAAATGGTTACTTGCTAGAAGCCACACATCAGCAGGAAGTGCTAAATACCAAAAGGGCCTTCAGAAACTAAAGCACACACAGTGGCAAAATGCTGAACAGATCACAGAGTGAGCCACTGATCTCTTGCTGCAAAAGACACATTCAATCACACGCTGCAAGTGTTTGCAATCTAATCTCTACTTAGCCAACCACAGTGGTTATTGCCACATTTAGAAAATACTCTTTTTTTTATCCAAACCAAGTCTGAATATTTGGTTGCAAAGTTGCTTTTCCAGAAACTGTGTCATATGTAAATGTCATATTATAAATTGTTGAGTTAATCTGAGCTCATATCATGAATTTACTCTTGTTATCCTGCAGGAGCTGCTGTGGAATAATGTCTTTTAGTCCAGTATAAAACAGGCAGATTCTTCATTGCATAATGTTTAATTATTCCTGGATTTTTCCTCAGCATGGTTTGGAAACTACAAGTTATAAGAATGACAGGGATCAGATTTAATCAGATGATGGCCTAAGCAGGTTTCCAGTTTATTACAAAGAAGTAGATGCTCCAATTGTATAAGTACAGGTTAAATTGCATGTGCTTGTGATTGCTGCCTATTCCTGACAGCTCAAATTTCCAAATTGGTGGGAAAATATCAATGTGGATTTAGGGAAATGACACAGTCCAGTCACAGGTGCTGAGTTTAGACTCTGAATCACAAGGCTGATGATTCCTCTTTACTTTGACTATAGTTTTCTATCTTGAATTATCTGCCTTATCTTGCAAAACTCTGTAGTTTGATTTATGCTGTAAAAAATCCAATGGAGAAATATGTTTTCCCCAACTTCTGTATTTTCATATAATGTACCAAAACGATATGCTTTAGTTGTGAGTATACTTCCACATCATGAGGCTGTGCCCCCCTTCACCCCTGTGTGCTAAGTGAAAGACACAGTCTTCCTAACAGCCCTCCCAAAGCACATCTGATGCCTTCTTTACAAACACTGAGCTCCATTCCCATTGACCTTGGTAGGACTCTTGCTTGGTGTACATGGCGATAAGATCCAAGAAGATGTGAGCTGTAGTCATTCTGGCAAATATTTGTACAAACACAAAGAAATACAGGCAAACATAAACAGCTACGTACCCACTTGCCCATAAGTTACCTTTTTCCCTAGGTTTTATGCACCAGATAGCCAGGCCGACATCTAAAATAAGAGTTTTTTGGGGTTTCACTCTTGCTAGATGCTAAAATATCTCCAGTTGTCAAAAGTATTTTATTTCTTTTGTATCAACCAAAACCTTTGTACTTTAAGAAGAGAATCTGAAATTTGCAATATGGAGTGCTCTGTTTATGGGAAGCTACAATATGTCCAAAATTCATCAATTTCCTTCCCATCCAGCATCAGCCACTCTGATGTTCTGGTGATGGCATGAAGGGGGTGATTTTAAGCCACCTCTTCACCCACCCTCTTCTGGGGCAGCAGAAAGAGCAATCCTAGCTGTTACTCATTATCATTTTGAGTAAGCTAATGTGCAAATGACCACTTTGCTACCCCAATATTCCCAGGATAAACCTGGGATGCATGAATTTTGAGTCAGGACTGTCATTTTCACTCAGCCTTTCACCTGAAAGGTGTGCATCTGATGTATGGCCTGATATAATTCCTGTCTGAATTCTTGGGTAGTTTTTTTTTTTTTTTCATCTGTCATCAGAAAGACAGGAAAAAAGGAACTGGAAACAAGCATTAGGAGCTCACCTCTCTGTCTGAAAGGTGCACTTCTTAGCAGTGAAACAAATTATCCGACATGTCTACTTCTTGCTAAAGAGTAAACCTCAAGAGGAACTGCAACAATATGACAGTGTCAATCGCACAAAGTACACTAAATGGAGTGGAGAAATGTGTTTTTTTTTTGACTTCTGGTCTGAGAAGTAAAGTTCCCTTTTCATGAAGACGCACCTCACCACAAACCTCACCACCTTCTGAATAAAATGCAAGACTCTGTGCTTCAGGCTGTACAGCAAAACCCACAACAAGAGAGCAAACCAAAAACTGCCTACGTGGACATGCAGATAAAGAATGGGCATGGCTAGGTGTTGGCTGTGTGCTGTAGCAGCTGGGGTTTGAGCATAAAACCTGTCACGAACTGCACTGCAGGCAGCTGACACAAAACAGAGGCATCCCCCTCCGCCTGGGGCCTGGGTCCCAGCACTCGGACTCAGAGCTGCCCTTGGCCCCACAGCCACCAAACCTGGGTTTTGAATAACTTCTGAGCACACATTTGAATAGAGTCTGCATTTCAAATGTAGTTCAGTCCCCTCTGCGCTGGGCAAATCAAGAAAACCAGCTAATGTGACCTGCCATCAGCTGGGTTGCAGTCTAGTCGCTCAATGTGGAAGGCTGCCTAAGGGTACGCAACCCAAGCAGGGGTCTTGGAGTGGCACCAACACTGCTCTGAAACTTTAGGAGAGCATCTTTTCTTCACCAATCTCCTCGAGATGCTCTTACAGCCCCTTGTTAGGCAGGGTGTGCCAAGATGCTTAAATGATTCACAGCGATGCCCTCCACAGAGACTATGAACTTGTATGACATTAAACCTTTTCGGGTACAGATCAAAGCCTAGGTTGTGCTGCCCTTACTCATGCCAAGGATGACTTTTTTCTTCCCAGGGTTGCACCAGAAAAAGTGTTTGAAGGTAAAGGTTAGGCCTGACACAACAGTGGGTGATGTGATGCAACCCAGAGAGGGAAAGTAAGTAAACCTCTACTGCTAACCCTAACTGAAAAGGCCAGCTTTAAGAAGTAGGGGGAACTTGAAAATTTATTATCCTCACTAACTGGACTGTGGCTGATGAAGTGAGATTCTGTACGGTGATACCAGGAAGTTGCTGCTTTCAGCACATGCTAGCAGCAGAGGAAGGAGGGGGGGTAAGAAAGCAAAGGCAGCACAAGCATTGGGAGAACCTCATCAGACTCACTGTGCTAATGAGATATGTGCAGTTCTGACCTGGAATAACAGGCAGGTGGATTTCACAAACTACTGCCAAATCTGCTTTTAGAAAGGATGATGTGTTTTCCTTAACTAGAAGGGTCTCTACAGATACCATCTCTTGACAGACCCTGCACTGATAGCGGTGGGTTGGGAGGTGGCAAAATGATGGTGTGAATCATTGGCAGGTACCAACCCATCACGCTGGGAGTGTGAGGAGACAAAATCATCTTCCCAACGCAACCAGAGTCAGAATCTAGAAATTTTAAAAAGAAAAAAGAAAGAAAAAAAGAAAGCACACAACAGAAACTGCAACTTGTGACTAACAGCTGGAGCTGAACTACTCTAGGAACAGGCAGTAAGCAAACATTTTGCAGGTTATTTTAGATGCAAGTTGTTCTTTTCTAAATGGGGCAGCTACAGCACAGGTAACATCTGATGTAAATGTGTGACCTACTTTAAATTAATCAAATGATGCAGCCAGAGAAAGAAGTAGAAGCAATAATAATAAGGCAGTTCATACGGTTCCCCTAAGTGCTTCACATTTCTGTCCCCATTACGGTTGCTCTCCAGGTTAGTGGGGGAATGCAAAAGCAGGTTATTTTAATGGCATCTCTGTACAAAAACTATTCTCTGACCACCACGTTAAAAATTAAACGGCTTTCAATCTTTAATGTGTGCTTTCCTTTTTACAGGGCAAATCAACAGTTGTGTGCCAGCACATAAGTATTTTTTTTGTGCCCAATGAGCAGCCAGAAGGATATACAGGAAGCAGCGATGGAGAAAATGTAGAATGAAAGAAGAGATTTTGAAAAAATTAAAAACAGAGAAAGCAACACTTGTCACTAGCTGGCAGGAAGCACATCCTCAAAATTAAAAGAAAAAAAAAATCTAGTAGGGCAACAGGGAGACCTAAATTTTCTGTTTGAGAAAACTATGAATTACAACACATCTTTGGAAACACCACCATTTTTACCTCTACTGGATTTACCATTCTCATTTAAAGCACCCAGCTCATTGCTAGTAGTCTTTGAAGTTAAGCTGACAACAAATGCATGCTAACACTGACATAGGCTCAGCCCTGTCCACCTGTGTGACGATCCCTCTGCGTCCAGGTTAAAACATCTCGTGTACACATCGAGCTGGAGGGTGTTGTTCATGCAGCGCTCTTCCAGATGAAACGCCTTACACCTAAAAGTGGTCCTTTCTGGTTTGGTCACACTGCTGACACTTCCTCCCTCCCCATGCCCCACGTGTGCTTGAATGCAAATTGTGTAGAAAAACATAAAAATGTAAAGCAGAAAATGATGCAGAAGATGGCACGTACGCTTCTTTTTGTTTGCAGCCTCTGGCCCTGTGAGTTGAATCTGCTACAGGCTCCTTGCACTTACCTGGCTATTGCAAGCCTCCCTCCCTCTCTACTCCTCAGGTACCCTTATACTTGAGCTTCCCCAGGCAAATGGTGTGCTTTGTCTTAATGCCCCCTGAGGAGCAAATGTGCAAGGTGCAGACCCAACCACACACCATGCTGTCCAGATGATGCTGTGGCACAGGAGGTCCCTGCGTGCTCTGGGGCTCTTACTGAGCTGCTCTGCCTCGCTCACACACAGCCTTGGTGGTGATGGGGATCACAGGTACCTCTGTGCAACGGTGCGTGAGCCCATCCAAAATATCCGCAGCACCAGGGACACGTGCTCACAATCTGGTTTTAGTCAGCAGGGCAGTGCTGATCTGTAACCGGGCAAGCACACGTTTCCAAAATGTGAGACCAGAATTTCATTTTCCTTAATACCCAACCTGAGGAAACAGCCTGAGCAAAGAACAGCCTTTACCAAGTATGCATTGATTTTACTTCGGCCACTTTTAAATATCCACGCTGTGAAGTAGGGTCCTCGCTTCCTCTCGTTCACAGAGCAGAGTTGCTCCTAGTGCTGCAGGAAGCCTGCTTGGCCTCACAGGGCCAGCTTCCAACCCCACATCGCCAAAACGAGCAGGAGGAGCAAAGGACCAGGACGACCCCCGCGCTGGGGGTCCGGGCAGCCTGTGCGCTGCCTCCCCCCGCTCCCTCGCCCCCTGCACCCCCTTACCTGAGCCGCCCACGTTGGACCTGAGCAGGCAGCTCCTCCGGGAGGAGGAGAAGGACGAGATGTCGCTCTGGGAGCGGCCGCGGGGACCGGGCAAGGGCCAGGCGGGATGCGGCTCCCCCGCTCCGGTCCCCGGCCGCCCGGCCATCGCCATCGGGGAGCCGAGAGAAGGAGGGAGGCGAGGGAGAGCCCGGAGGGGAGGGCAGAGGGAAAGTTTGCAGAGGAAGAGCCGCCCCTCGGCTCCGACCGCCCCGCCGCGGAGCCGCCCCGCCGCGAGGGCGATGGGGTTTTTTGGGGGGTGAGCGATTTCGGAGAGGCTGCCAGCATCCAGCCCCCGTGGTACCGCGGGGGGAGAAGAGCCCCAGGGGGATGCAGAAGAGCCGGGAGGGTGCAGAGGAACGGAGGGAGGGGACGCGGGGGAACCCCCCCCTATAGCCGCGATGAGTCAAACACACACCCCGGCTCTCCGGCAGTGCTGTAGGGACAAGTTTGCAGCCCCACAGCTCAACTTTTTTTGCCCAGCAGGCTGGGAAGCTTTTCGTCTGAGAAGCAGGATCCACGTTCAGCTCGGTGCAAAGGGAAGCCGAGCCCTGCGGTTTCCATTCTTTGTTTGTTTGTCTCGCAGACATACTTTGCGAACGCGGTTCAACGTCAGAGGAATGGTTCCACTGCTTTTGCTGGGCAAGTGAGTTCACATCCTGCCCTGAAGAAAACCCGAAGTTTTATTAATAGCAAAGATCAACAGGGCATTTAAAACATTTTAATGTTTTTAACCCAGCCACTCTCAGATAACCCACTATCCAGTGCAAGGTCCCATTCAGACCACATGAAAACACCCTCACATCTATCCTCGCCAGGTCTGAACCAAATCCTATCAGGTCTGAAATGCACCCACGTCTGTTCATTTTCTGTCTTCTGCTTCCCGCTCAGGAACCAGGCCCTCCTTGCAATGCCAAACCCTCACAGCTCCCCAGGTGCGTTCGTTTTGCAGCCTTCCCAGCAGTCACACCACTCGCCTTTCTCCGAGCAAGTGATCCCGTACACGAGGCTCACATGTCGGCAATTAGGCAGGTCTTTTTTGCTCAGCACCTCCCAGGGGACTGCTTCCATTAGTTCCTCTCCTCCTCTCCCATCTGCAGACAGCTTTCTCAGTAGATCTGTGCTGGGAGAGGCAGGGAGCTCCATGTTTGCAGACCTTCCTGTGTGGGGCCAGGTTACTCCAGCATTGCGCAGGAAAAATTGTGTTTAGAAAGCTTCCTGCAAAGTCACGGACACCGGTCCTGCACTATTCACCAAGTCTAATAACATGTTGTTTTCATGATTTTACAGCTTGCATTGTTACAGGTGTGGCTGTGTACTGAGGACCTTTTCTCTCACAGGAGGAGTCAACATGTGTGGGCTGGTGACATTTTCTGAACCTGTTTAAGACTTAATCGGAAGTGTACTCATAACTTCTATTTACCATTTTCTACCTTTGTTTTTTTAATTCAAAGGATGTGAGAAAGGTCATTAAACAAAATATACAGTTCATGCTTTACATCTCACTAAAGTCAATAGTTCACTGATGGTGGTGAGCTTTGAGTGAGACTTTTTTTTTTTTTTTTTTTTTGATTATTTTTCCTTCAAAGTATTTTGGGCCACAGAGCAATTGTAATGTTGTCGTGCTGTAAAGAATAAGCTTCAGAGTCTACTTCAAAACTCCCACGTTAAGGAGCCACTCCATATCTAATCCTTTATTGTTGGCAGCAATGAAAAAGAAAGGTTGCAGAATATGAAGAAATCTAAAGATAAACTAGAAAAGATACCATAGCAAGAGGTCAAAGGTGCTTAAGGGTTTCTTTTCAGAAGCAAAATGACATCTAAAGAAACGAAGGTAAAAGAAGACCCAGAGAAAGTAGGTCAGCATTGAATATGAAGAGGCAGAAGATGAAAAAAAATAAAATAAAATAAAATAAAACTAAGGGCTCCTAAGTGTGATATCAAAGTGCACTTGTAGATCAGAGTAATGTGAATGATCAGTCAGAAAAAATGATATTGTGAAAGTAAAAATGTTTTTTTATCAGCCTCTATCATAGAGGTATATAACTGAGAACGCTGCCCTCCTCCCTTCATCAAAAAAAAAGAAGGTACTTAAGGTACTTCCCTTTTTTACACAGCCCTTTAAATAATTTTGGATGCAATGTAACAGCTGTGGTTAACGGCTCTGGAAACTGAAGTTCCATTTCCCTAGATCAGGAAAAGCCCTAGCAGTATACATCTTTCAGACGTCGAGAAAGATTAATTTAGTTGACTGCTCATTTATTTATTTACTTATTTATTAACTGTTCTGATGAGATTGCCAAAGAAATTGTCACTCGTTGTGATGATTTTGGAAAGCTGTTATTTGATGATTAAGCCAAATTGTTTCACAAAGGCCGTCCAGTGGCCACTAGGGCCTGATGAAAACATATGCAATTCAGGCATCAGAGAGTGGAGAACCATTAGCCTGGGCAAAAATGATGCTGGAAAAAGCATGTCTTAAAGATGGTGCCTGCAACCCATGATCTGCTGCACAAGAGCTTCACCTTCTGAGGTGAGTGTGGTGGTTTTACTCAGGCGGGCAGCTGAGCTCCACCACAACTGCTTTCTCACTCCTCAAGAGGAAAGGGGGAGAAAATATGATGGAAAGGGCTCAAGGGTTGAGATAAGGACAGGGAAATCACTCAACAGTTATTGGCATGGGCAAAACAAACTCAGTGTAGGGAGATTAGAGAAATTCATTACCTTTTTTAGTAGAATGGAAGCTGCAGTCAGTCTATAGCACTTTGCCTCCACTGCTCCTTCACAGTCACTCTGCCCCTGCTCCCTGTGGGGTCCCTCCCATGGGATGCCGTCCTTCCCCAACTGAGCCTGCTGGGGCTGCCCACAGGCAGCAGCTCTCCAAGCACTGCTCCCACACGGCTCCATCCCACGGGGTCCATCCCCCAGGAGCAAACTGCTCCAGCACGGGGCCCCCACAGGTGGGCAGCAGCTATCCCCCCGAGCCCTGCTCCTGCGAGGGCTCTCCATGGGCCGCAGCCTCCTCCAGGCCACATCCACCTGCTCCACTGGGGGCTCCTCCACCCATGGGGGGGCTGCAGCGTGGAGATCTGCTCCATGTGGGACCCATGGGCTGCAGGGGAACAGCCTGCTCCACCAGGGGCCTCTCCACAGCCCACAGGGGAACTGCTGCTGCCTGCCTGCAGCACCTCCTGCTGCACTCACCTGGGGGTCTGCACAGCTGGTTCTTGTTCCTCTCTCCCAGCTGCTGTTGCAGTTTGTTTGTTTGTTTGTTTTTCCCTTCCTTAAATCTGCTGTCACAGAAACACAACCAGTGTCACATATTGGCTCACCTCTGGTCAGCAGCAGGTCCCTCTGGAGCTGAATTGAACTAGCCCTTATCTACCACGGGGCAGCTGCTGGGGCTGCCTCTGAGGCGGGTGCTGGCAGCAGAGCCAACCTTCAGTCCTGGTGCTGGCTGCAGGCCCTGCTGCTCCCTGCAAGCAGGTTTTTTTTTGATAAAAAAAACTGCAGGGTGAAAGCTGGGTGTTTGGGACACCAGCCGTGCGTGGCCAGGCACTTCCAGCCTGTGGCATGAGGAAGAGGAAGGGCAGGTTATCGACCAAGACAGAAGCCAATTACTTATTTACTTTTTATTAAAATCCTCCTATTCAGGCAATCCTTGCTGATAGAGCAGCCAGGTGAAGCAGCACTGACAGGCAGCAACACCTCGACTCGAATGCTTTTCCACACAAGAAGAGGGGAACAGCGAGGCTCAGTCGCCCAGCCTGGGGGCAGGCAGGGAAGGAGCAAGGCTTAGGGTTGGGTGCACAGGTAGCGGCAGGAACCCGGCACATGCCGGGATAAGCGTGGCCGGGTTGAGCCCCACCAGCCCCGGCTGCGCTCGGGCTCTCACTCCGGGCAGGGGCCGGCCCCTTGTGCAGGAGCCACCGCCCCCAGCCCCGCCTTGTGCCTGGCCCCCGCCCGGCCGCCTGCCGCCGCCATGTCCGCCCCGCTGGGGCTGCTGCTGCTGCTGGGGCTGCCCGGGCTGCTGGGGGGGCGGCCCCGCTACGAGCCCACCTGGGGCTCGCTGGACGCCCGGCCGCTGCCCGCCTGGTTTGACGAGGCGAAATTCGGCGTCTTCATCCACTGGGGCGTGTTCTCGGTGCCCAGCTTCGGCAGCGAGTGGTTCTGGTGAGCTCCCCGCCTCGCCCTCGCCCCCCGCCCCCGAAATGGCGGCCCCCGGGGAGCAGCGCTTCGAGGGCGGGGGTCGCAGCCCAAGGGGGTTGTACCCCAGGTGGGGTCGAGCAGAGAGACCTCGGGCTTCGTGGCCCTGGTTAAGGAGGAGAATGAGGCTGGTACACACGGCCAGGTGTGTGTGCAACCCTGGCACTGCTGAGCGGGTGGGCTAACGGCAGCCACCCGGTGAGCAGGGGGACCTGAGCTGGAGGGTGCTCGTCAAGGAGATAAAGCAGCAGAGGGAGACCGCTCAGGTGCCACAGTGAAGGGTCAGAAGGAGCAGGTTGCCCCAGGATCTGTGCGGGACAGGCACTGCAGATCCCACAGCCCCAGAGAGAGGGTTTCGAGCAGCCCCTGTGAAGCCCGTCGCTCCCCACATTGCCTCCCTTGCTTGGCACGCTGCCTGCTGCTTTCCTCTGCACCTTTTGTGCTGGTTTTATTTGGTATTATTAAGCACTGCTCTCCACTTAACCTAAAGCCCAGATCCTTCAAATAATAATAGTTCAAAGGCTGGATGAAACCTTGGGTTTGTTGAGTGCTCGCTGGCTCAGGCCCTTTGGCTGTGGCCATTTGTTTTGCCGCCTTCTTTCCCTTCTCTACCAAATGCTTCCTGTAGGACTTGGAGTGAGGCGCCCTGCATCGTGTACAGCGTGAAGGTTAACAGCTTTCCAGCAGAGCTACCGGAAAGTTTAAATGCAACAATCATAAAACAAATCAACTTCCGTGTAAGCAAACCACTGTTTTTTGAAGGCAGTATTTGGCTTCATCTTTACAGAGTTATGTTTAAGGATACCAGGAGTTTTTTAATGTATGCTCTATTTACGAAGTAATGACTCTGTGGGGCAAAAAAAAAAAAAAAGCTAGGTTTTGGATCAAGCCTTACTCTGAGTGCTGTGCTCCCAGAGTAGGATTCATACACAGATTCAGGCTCAAGTATTAATTTTCTGTTGTTATTCTAAAAACAACCCCTGGTTCTTCTTAGTTGATAAAGTTGTTTATGTCCCCGTTGCCTCCCATCCTTAGGTATGTATAGGTGTGGAGCTGCTTCAGGGCCTTCTGGCAGCATGCACAGTCAGGTGGCTGAGGTCCTTTGCTGACAGCTTCAAAGGGAAGGTCAAAAACCCCTATGGTCACCCACTCTGCCTTCTTCCCTTCAGAGCTGCACAGCCGTGGTCTGTACGGTTCTAAAACATAATCCTGCCAGAACACAAGTGTTCATGTTGTTAGCCAGCTGTTGACAAATTAAAAGAAGGAAGGATGTTACCTCTCTTTATGCAATTACATACTTTAAAATCAGAGGGTTTTTGTTTTTTTTTTTTCATGTTCTTGCATGGAGGAAGACTGTCACAGCCTCTTTTTTTTTTTTTTTTTTTTTTTTTTTTTTTTTTTTTTTCCCTCATTGGCTGCTAGAGATTGCTTGCTTATGCTGAAGTCTGTTTGGGAAGGTTACAACAAGTTCCGTGCAGCTGCTGTGGTCATGCAAAGCTGAGGTCAGAGACCAGCTCAGGACAGGAGAGAGAAGCACATTTCAGACATTCAGATTCTGTTCTTCTTTTTTTTTTTTTTTTTTCCTTTTTATTTTTTGTTTCTTTCCTTTTTTTCTTCCTCTTTTTTTCCTTTGTTTTTTCTTTTTTATTCCTTTTTTTTTTTTTTTTTCCTTCATTTTCAAACTGTATTCATGTATGCCTTAATTTGCCAACAGGAGCTTTGCTGCTTGGCTTAATTCACAGGAAGGTGAATGCTTTCAAACCCTTTTCCCCTAAATATTAGCAATCACAACATATATTGTGAGAAGGCTTCCAGCAATAAAGCTGTTCATTCTGTAAGGACTGTTGCATGCTGTCTTTGGAATCCCTTTTTCATTTCTAGGGGAGAGAGCGAAAGAGCAGTCCGAAAAAGAAATAGTGCTCTATTGGCAGTTTATGAGCTCTGCCCATGGTGAGGGTGAGAGCCCACCTTCAGGCCACAGAGCAGCTCCAAACCTTGTTGTGTATGGGAACAGTTGGAGTAGTGACATTGCTGGATGAGGACTTGACACGTGAAATCCTGGGACCTTTCCAAAGTGAAATGAGTAAAGGAAGCAGAGCGTGGGGAAAGAGGACAGAGAAAAGGAAGTCTTTTATTAGCAATACTGCTAGGTTCTGAAGCAATTTTATCTGGTTGCCAGTGTCATGTGCTACTCAGCATGAACACAAGTAAGAGCTGATCATTTCAGTTCTGCCTTCTTTGTCTAAAACATCACCAGCGTATGTGGTTTTTATCTGTATCTTGTAGGTGGTACTGGCAGAAGGAAAAGAGAGAGCCCTATGTGAAATTTATGGAGGCAAACTACCCACCTGGGTTCAGTTACGAAGATTTTGGGCCAATGTTTACAGCAGAATTCTTTGATCCCAACCAGTGGGCAGATATTCTGCAGGCTTCGGGTGCAAAATATGTGGTCCTAACTTCAAAACATCATGAAGGTAAGTGGAAAGCTTGTGAATGTTAGCAATTGTTGCATTTCTGTTAACTGAAGAAAAATCCCCCTGACTTCCTGGCCTACTAGGAGAGAGAGAAAGCTACAGTTACCTGCCCTGACCAAGCCATGAGTTTAAAAATGCCTAGGAAATGTGTTAGAGTCAGGAAAATGCATACACAAAGCTATGGTATGGTCATGAGGCTTGCATAGAAGGAAGAATAGAATGTGCCCTGTTTCTCTTCTTATATGTAAGACTGCCTGAAGTGGTGGGGTCAAGTAGGGTCAGCTTCTAGATGAGTTAATTTCTGATTGTTGTGTAATTTATTGCTCAAGCAAGCACAAAAGTGCATCCTGCACTGTTTCATGTACAGAGAGCTGCTGTGTACAGGCAGTTAACTAGCTTTGTGGGTTTCCCCAGGGAATTCAGCAGTATGTTCCAAGAGTCAAGATACTCTGCAGAGAAAAGTAAAGAAAAGGAAGTGGTTAGAAGGCAACATAATATCAAAGAAAAGTGTAAAATACTAAGCAGCAATATGACGGTGCATTTAGTGAATGTGTTTGGGGAGATGTGGGCTCAGCTAGTAACGTGTGAATTTTAATTCCATCTCTGACAAACAAAATCCTGATCCTGATGATGCCAGTGGTGTAATTCCCACTGACTTCAAAAGAACCAAGATTCATTTAGTCTGTCCCGTAGCCTTGGGCATGAATTTTTAGCTTGTTTATCTCTGGTTGATATGATTACACGTTTCCAGTTCACAAAAATACTGCAAGATTTATTAGGCAATAAGCGTGAAGGTGAGAGCAGAGCTCCTCTGACAGTGGCTTAAGTCTGCAGCGCAGTAGTACCTGAAGTGCTCAGGCTGGATTGCCAAATGCCTGAAAAGTGAAATCTCTCCTGATACTTAATGCTGATACTTTAAAAGCAGTTTCAGGAGGTTTTGCACTCTGCTTATATACATGTACTGAGCCGTTCTAAATGTCAAGACAAATGACTAGTGAACATTTGCATAAGATGTAAACACAAGGGAGGAGCATAACCTGAATGAAAATGATAGCTTGTGTATTTTGCAACAGTGTTTCATCTTCCAGTTGTTGAATGTGTATTCAGAGTTCATATTTACTGCATTGCGTGAAACTCTAGTTGCCTCAGAAGTTGCTGCATTTTTGGTTAATTTAATTGGGACATCTGTATGAGTGAACAGCGAAAGAGGAAGGAATAATTATTCTAAGCAGTCCAGTACTAGAAAATGCACGTTTGTGTATAAAATATATAAATGTATCAGGCATTGTATTCTAATTTTATGGCTACTGCCACAATGCATAAACAGATTATAGGCGTACTTTATACCATGATAAATAAATAAAAATAATAAATGTACTAATATGGTTATTTATTTATTTATTTATTTGCAACACACTTGTAAATTACTTCCCAGAAGGAAGAACTGTTATGTCCCCTCTTCTGCTTCTCTTTCTTACCTTTTAATTATCTTTTTGCAGGCTTTACTTTGTGGGGTTCCAAGTATTCTTGGAACTGGAATGCTGTTGATGTGGGACCAAAACGAGATCTTGTGGCTGAACTTGCAACGTCTGTTAGAAACAGGACCGACTTGCGTTTTGGGTTGTATCACTCCTTGTTTGAATGGTTTAATCCTCTCTTCTGTGAAGATGCCACCAACGTCTTCAAGACAAGAAAGTTTCCAACCAGTAAATCATTACCAGAACTCTATGAAATTGTGACCAAGTACCAACCAGAAATAGTTTGGTCTGATGGGGATGGAAATGCACCAGATACTTACTGGAACAGCACTGGCTTTCTAGCTTGGCTGTATAATGACAGGTGTATCATGATGCTATTTTAGCTCCTAATCTGAAATTCTGCTCTGTGTCTAGTTTGTCTCGTTTTCTGTGTATTTTGTGGAACCTGTTACCTCTACTTATGGGCACTTCATTAAATCTTAATTTTCTTGAAACTCAGCGTGCCAGGAGTCCAGGTCTTCCCTAAAACTATTGAAGCTTACTTTAGAAAAGGACTTTCATACTATTTTTTTTTTTTAAACCATGTTTGCAAGTTCATCAGTTAAGATGGCAATGGTTATTCTATCTAATCATTTTCTTTCCTAAGTATTGTCTGCTGCATAGGCAAACAGGATAGGGGGATAATTTGAGAATAGGGTGCATTGTTGTCAACACACCCCAAATATCTGGCAGTGGATATGAAGAGCAGACTGCTTTCTGGCAGGCCTTCTATGAAAGTCTGCAGCATATTTCCCCAACAATGCCAAGCTGGACTTTCTACTAGAAAAGGATGAGAATTGGATTCCTGAAATTGCACTTAAACTAATAGTAATGAATTAATAGTGCAGAAGTCATCAGAATGTTAGTTTCTGGGAGGGACGTGGTTGGGTGGTGGGGAGAGATGATGCTAGCTGTGACTGTAATTTCTAGAATAAAAATCATAAACTTAAGTATTCCTTGCTTTCAGCCCAGTTCGGGACACCGTTGTGACCAATGACCGCTGGGGACTTGGCAGCATCTGTAAGCACGGCGGCTTCTACACGTGCAGTGACCGATACAACCCCGGACACCTTCTGCCTCACAAGTGGGAGAACTGTATGACCATTGACAGGTGGTCATGGGGGTACAGGAGGAACGCGAAACTCGACGATTACTTCACAATTGAGGAACTGGTGAAGGTACGGTGGGGCAAAGGAGTTGCCTCCAACTCCTGGTTATTGTGCTAGACTGTACATTTCAATTATACATCTGTTTTAATGAAAATTATTAATTAAATAATGAAACAATGAAATAATTTTGTTCATTTGCAGCCTAACAGTGGCAGCATGGAATAGCTGTGTAATTCTTACTAATGTCATAGAAAATACTGTGAAAAATACTAGCTAGTAAAAATTCAGTCAGTTTCTTACAAGCTATTCCCTCTGTGAGGAAGTGGTCAAAGACTGATCTGGATAATCGTTGTTCTAGGATTTTTTTCTAGTGACTGCACTTCTGAGTTGACAAGAAGCAAACAGCTGCAGTTTCACAGAGACTCCTGTCTGAAGGCTATGTTTTTTCCCCCTTCTAGCTAGAAACATTTTATAACTCAACAGTCTTTCACCTGGTAGCTAGAAACTTGCCTTCCATTCTACTTCATATTTAAAAAAAAAAAAAAAAAAAAAAAGAAAAGAAAAGAAAAAAATGAAAACAAAAAACTCCCAGACACATAGATAGCCCGTATTAATGGAAAATTGATTCCATTAGCTAGTCTACGGTACTAAAAAAGAGGACTTGAAGCTTGGAAAAACTGAATGAAAGGAAGACTTATCTTTCAGATAAAATGCATTTAATTGCAAAACTCAGCTAGTGAAGAGGAAGATTGTTGTTGCTTAATCCAAATCTGTCCTTTGTATTGTCTTTGCAAAAGATAATTTCAAACTGAAGTAACCTTTCTTCAGAGGAGGAGGTCTTAAATTCATTCAATAGCTTGTCTCCAGTTGTCTGTTCCTCAGACTTGTGTATCTCAGGCTGATCTCTGGAGGCCAGTGTGGATGGAAACACATTTATGGACTTCCTAGAAGGATCATCAATCTATTTGCAGATTGTTAAGTTTATAATACGGCACTAGCGTAGACTCGGTGAACATGTGATCTTAAGAAGATGAGATGAAAAAAAAGTATCAGTAAAATTGCCTGCCTCTTCTTGTTTAAGTTGGATTAATAGGTCTGGGAAAAGCTGTGCTCCTGGATGAATGAACCCTTTGAAAATCTAGATTAGATGTTGGATTTTTTTTTGTTGCTACCATGTGCACAGACATGAAAACACATTCAATCTTCCATCCCCTTTTTCATCCTCTTCCATCCCACTCTTAATAGTAGGAACATTTCATTTGAATCCCAGTCTGTGCATTGTGTGTTATAGAAATAGTTATGTACAATGTGAGTTTTACAGGCACTAAGGTCTATGACTACTGTGCATAAAAATGAACACCCGTTCTGTCACTGGCTCCATTTGCAAAAGGTAGACTACTAGGTAGATCCTAATAGTACTCTCAGAGACGAGATTTATTCTTTTCTACATAAATTATTGAGACTGCTTCATTTTCTTCTGAATATTTTATGAAAAATACTAAATATGTAGAGCTTCATAGTGTTTTACAGATGTCCCCGTAAAACAGGGAAAGCATCACACAGAGGAAAAGTATGAAATTGCTTTTCCCAGCTTCAGTCAAAAGTGAAGTGGCATCTACTAGCCCTGTTTTCCTCTCATGCAGAGAAATAATCCTCTGCCTGTTCTATGGAGAAATTTCTCATGAAATTGAGAAGTCAAAATGTTAAAAAGTTGTAGGATCTGATTCTAATGTAGATTCAGTCAGATATACTGGTGTGAAAATGTAGTTGGGGCTACTTCCTGCCACGCAAATTGACAGCAGAGCTTTGTTTTATGGGAGCTTCAATTTTGTCTTGGCTGTTGAGATGGCGTCCAAAGCCTGAGCACGCAGCAGTAATGCACCTAGCCCAATCCATCATTCTGAAGGAGCACACCAGGCTTTAGTAAGAACTTCAAATATACCATTTAATTTGTCGTGACCATATGTTCTGTGTATGTGTTTAAAAACATTTCAGCAACTTGTAGAAACAGTGTCTTGTGGAGGAAATCTCCTGATGAATATTGGGCCCACTCACGACGGTCGCATCGCTGTTATATTTGAGGAACGCCTGAGGCAAATGGGTGCCTGGCTGAAAGTCAATGGAGAAGCCATCTATGGAACAAAGCCGTGGAGAGCACAGAACGACACGGTCACACCAGGCGTGTGGTAAGGCCACGGAACCAATACACAGGCTGTGTACAGCGGTGTGTGAGGAAATTATTGAATTCTTCATGGTGTGATACTACGGAAAGCACCAGCTTGCTTTGTGTGCTCTGAAGAAATGAACCCTTTTGTCTATTTAAGAAACTGCATGGAAGTGTGTATAAAAATGTAGGTGGACAGTGGGTGTCTGAGAATGTACTAATGGGATGATGCCAAGGCTGAAGGGACGGTTGCAAGAGTTTCCTTAATGATCTTGTGCTTATTAGTGGAGCTGGCAGCAGAAACAACAAAAAATAGTAAATAAAATATCCAGACACGTAAAACTGCTCTGAGGTGGTGTTTACCTGTATAATAGGAATGCTTTATCTTTAGAGAGGAGAGAAAGAAACTAGAAATCTAGAAAACTAGAAGAATATATTTCTTTTTAAGGTAAAAACGCACAGGAAAATAATAGCAATTGTTTGGTCAGTGAAAAGCTCAGCCAGCCTCTGAGCTCTGCTGTGCCTTTGTGCTTCCTAGCTGTTACAGCTCCGTCGCGATCCATGAGGCTTTTGTTCTGACCCTCTTCTCTGCCTCACTTGGCTTTCTTTAGTCCTGCTCCAAGCAGAATTATAAAAGCTTGCTAAAGTTACTAGAGTGTTTACTTCTAAACTAGAACGTTTACTTCTAAATAAACTTTTTGAATAATCTCTATTACCTCTAGTTTGTCCGAATGTGTTTTCAAGGAATAGTACTTTAATAAAGGGTATAGACTGTATGAAGTGAAAGTTATGCATGTGAAAATGTAATTAACGCTGACTTTGCGAATCTTTTTTTTTTTTTTCCAGTCTTGAAAGAATGATATAGATTGCTTCAGAAAATTTACAAGGAAAGACTGAAATGTGTTTCTGTTCCCCATTTCCAACAGGTACACATTCAGACCTACAGAAGGCAAAGTTAATGCCATCTTCCTTAACTGGCCAATCTCTGGGGCTCTGGAACTTGGTGAGCCACAGGCTAAGCTTGGGGAAACACAGGTAAAAAGACTCTTCGTACCCTGTGTTTAGAACTGTGAGTTTTTTTTTTAACATGTTACAAGGAATGAACATGCTCTGAAGGGATGTGGAAAACAACTCCAGGATTTGTCATGTTCCATCAGTGTTTATTTTAGTTTCTGGCATCTTTGGGAATGCATACAGAGTACTTTGGAAGAGACCCAGCAAAATGTTATTTTTTTGTTCTGGGACCTTCCTTGTCATAGTCGTCCCAGTGGGATGTTTCTTCTTAAAGTCAAACCGAGTTGTTGCTGGGATATATTTTAGCTTTCAAACTAAGGATCATAAAAAGAGGCCAAGTAGCGGGAAAGCAACAGAGCCACCTCTTGTTTCCGCTGTAGAATCTATCCCAGGATGACCTTTCTTTATAAATGCGCACCCTCATGCTCCTGTAATTGCTGTAATGGTCCAGTAGTTTCACGTGAAAGCCTTGCACAAAGGGAACGCACACAGAGGTTTGGGTTGCCTGGGAGTGTAAAACAGTTACTGGATGTGACTCTAAATGTGCACTTCAGAGCAAGCAGGGGTCAGAAGCTGAGGATGCTGATACCACACCTCCAAGTAGCCTGACCCATTAGAAGCAGAATTATAGAGCAGAACACACGGTGCTCAGGACTTAATATCCACGCTACTGCACTTAAAGGCTTTGCTTTGGCTTAGGTCAGTTCTGGTCTCACGCGGTCGATGTCCACTAGCTGTTGAAATGCATGGTGTTTTTCTGGACTGTGGCTTCTTGTATAGTGTCATCTGAAAAAATATCTCATTTTTAGTGAGGTGGCTCTGTGAGGTGAAGAGTCTCACTTCAAAAGCACTCCAACCATCATGTAGAATACAAATGTAGATGTATCTTGAATTTCAGAGAGGCGCCTGGACTATCTGTGCACAAAAGAATCATGTTCCTCAGGGGCAGAGACATTTTCAACTGTTTCCTTAAGCTGCTCCACTATTTTTAGCGTTTCATACTAGCTAGCGTACAAGTCTCCCTGCAAAACATTGTTTTTAGTGGAGCAGGTTCTTCAGTCAGCTTTGGAATTTCTGGCTGCACTCTGTAAGAAATGTTGATGCTTATTCACAACTACAAGCTCTGCCATAGGAAGCAGGCATTTCACAACCTACCCACCTGCTGAGACCCAAATCCCATCCCAGATACTCTTGACAGAGGTTTACGTACCTCTTACAGACCCGAGTACTGATTTAGACAAAACATCACAAGCTTTATTACTTACATACCTACTTCACAATTCTTTTTCCTTTACTTCTATTCATTGTGTTACATTAATTTGGTTGTTAAAAGCATTTATGGATAATCAAATAGTAGCGATGGAAGAATGCCTCCCCTGATGAAAATGCAATTATATGCACTTTAAAACTCCATTGTTCTAATTGTCCTGTTGGCTTCTATTTCAGGTGAAGCTTGTTGGCTACAAGGAGCCACTGAAATGGATTGCATTAGGAGAAAAGGGAATGATGATAGCTCTACCTCAGTTAACGCTTAAGCAACTGCCATGTCAGTGGGGCTGGACCTTGCAACTGACTGACGTAAAGTGAGCCGTACCTTGGAGCCTTAGATAGTAGGGTTTGTTTGTTTTTTCCTGCCCATCTTCTTCACTGCACTGTTTAATTCCTATTTGCTTGACTACCTTTATAAAAAAAAAAAAGTTTTAAAGGGTGGAATTAAATGAACCTCAAATGAAATCCAGCACTAGATTGTTGTATCTGTGTACAACTTGCTTCTTTGAACTTGTGTGACTAACTGAGCATCTACCTTGCCAAGGAACTGGACAGAAAAAAAAAAAAAGCAGAGGTCAAGTTGAAAGGAAGGGAAGAATAGGGGCAGTAGATTTTTTTTTTAAAGCCATGAGAAAACAAAAGCTAGATCAAGCTTATAGTCAAGGGATCAGACAACTGCACACGTATGTTTGTTGTATACCTTCTTTAATGAAAGAAATTTTAACTTCCACAAACCTGCATTGTGAAAACCCATCAGTTCTAGAGAAAAGAATGAATTTCCCCATTGTGTGCTACAACCAGCAGCTGGTAGTTTCAGGTGAGATGGATAATGCATCTACAAAAACCATCTTATAAAGGTGAGGAATTCATTACCAGTGCATGGAGGCAATGCATATGTACATTTCTTCATCATGAGAATCACTCATTTTTACACACTCCTACCTTTGAGTAATTCTGTCTATTTTTTTGTTTTGTATGATTTCATAGGTTAAGGCTGACTCCTGTTTACATCCATTGTTTTTACAGTTACCAGGGTGCCTTCTGTGGACTACTAAACAATCAAAACCCCCATATATTTCAACAATATTTTTTTTTTTTTGAGAAATAATGAGGAGTTGCTAGGAATCCTCAGCTTTGGCAGGAAGACAGCAGCTTAAGCAGAGGGTGGATTGTGTCCAATTTGAAAAATTCCCAAACGCATCATGTGTCAGGATTAGTAATTGTAGACCTGCAATGTGAGGTTTGCAAAAAGGGGGAGATACAGGACAACAAAAAGCATGAGTAGTTTTAATGTAGACTTTTTTCCTGAGTAACGTTAATAAATGCAGAACTATTACTGTCTTTAAGTAATAGGCCAATAAGGTATTGCCTTTTCTGCTAGTAACGTTATCACACGCACAAATTTTACATTAAAATATTTTATTACAATACAGACAATTGGGCTCAAAATTAATACAAATTAAGCTAAAATATTTACAAGTCAATGTGTACAGTGTAGCTGTTTGAACAGCATAAACAACTTCTAAAAATCCACATTCTTTTAAGTAACAAAGAGAGCACCCCCCACCCCCAGCCTGTTCAAGAGGCACGTGCATCCGTTGGCAAAGGCTTTCTGAAGAATGAGAAACCCTCTGGAATAACACTTGTAAAGTCAAGGAAAGAAGAGTTTTTCTTTACAGAAAGAAAAATCTGGCGGAAGAATAGAAAAGCTGTACTTCATACTGCTATTCTTAGCTCACCGTCATTCGTGTTTTTCCCAAAACCTAACACACCCCAGACAAACAAGTTATTTTTTCTTAAATAACTTGTTGTAACACTGCCACCAGATGCCTTCCAGATGCAATAAAAATAATCAAATGAGTTATGCAAGAGTTTAACAACTTTTAATAGAAAAGTCTTTACATACAATGATTCTTTCAACAAGAATATTTTTAATGGGTGTTTGAAACAGAATTCTATTAGATAGAACAAATACGGCTCGCTCCCAGTTTTTTCAGTATGTTCTTTCTGCTGGTCTACCACTCCTACACCATTATAAAATTAACCCAAATCTCATCAGTAGTCACACGGGTTGTGTTATAAATACATGATCTATTCCTATTAGTGTGCAGCTCATTTCTCTAGTTGCTGAGGGGTACTAAAAGCTTCGTAAACATTAGCAGCAAAATCTTTCACTTGTTCCATCATCAACAGGTCCTGGAAGAAATTTAAGGAATGAATTTGCTTAATCAAAAACACACCCACCACTTAATCAAAAGCACACAGCCATCTCTCTGGTTTTGCTGCAGTGCATGATTGCACTCATCATGAGAAAAGCACCTGGCACTCCCACAGAGATCTAACTCAAATTTCTTGCATTAGAAAGGTTGATAAAGAGAACTCCAAATAGAACCAAGTTGAGACCTTTTTCTGCTTCTGCACGGTTTAGTGCAAAGAAGAGATTGCATGGGAAAAAAAGAAACATCTTTTTGGAAGATACAACTTTTTGTAAAGTTTAAGTTATGCCAGTTTCTACTTTTTTTTTTTCCTCTAAACCATTGAAATTAAACAAAACGTGATATGTTACCTAAAAAGAAACGTACAAAATCTCAAGATTTTATTTGGGATATTTTAAATAAAGTAAGATTTTTACCTGAACAAAGTGACTGGGTGTTTCACTGCATACTGAATGGATCTGTCCATTTATTATTGGAATTATCTTGGCTAAAGGAAGACTGACACTGGAAAGACTAGAAGAGAACAAAAAATAATGATTTAGACCCGCTCTGGTATCTGTAAAACTACTAAACAGTGAATACTACTATTCTAAATAATGACTACTTCAAAACTAATAGTTGGAAGAACTTAGTTTTGCATAGACCACAAACTGGAGTATACAAATGAAGGTTCTGTCCCTGTTAGGTCTTTTTCATTGAATACAGAGAACTACCAAAGCAAATTTTATCCTGCCTGTTGGTGTTCCTATTACACAGTTTCACATTTGCATCGCATGCAAGGGAAACATGATTTAGCTGCAGTCTGTGTGTGTTTGTATGTAAACAGTTGTTAGAAGTGTCAGTTTCTGATCACACACTTTCAAACTCAAAACCAAGCTTAGGAGAGAGAGCCAACCTAAAGACTTTTGCTTATTCTAAGCATTGCAAATAGTCTACATTTAAATACAAACTTATGACTCAAAAGCCATTAGTTATTAAAATAAACATCTATAAGCTAGTTATTATTCAAAGTCTTCATTTTAATATTTTAGAAATTATATTTCTAGGATTGGAACTCAGCTTTCAGATTTCTAACACACTGTTTTAAAACCAACTTCAGAATTAAAGCTACATTGTTACAGTCCTTTGGGAGGAGGCAGAAGATCCTCAATGTTAGATTTTTTTCAGCATACCAGTCAAAAAACAAAAGCTCAGTAGGTACTTATGCTTATACATATTTGGAGAACCACAGCAATACCCAGCTTCCTCGAGAACTACAATAATTAACAATCAGAAAGTGGGGCCTATAGAGCTATCTTTCTCGGGAGTACTGCAAGTACTACACCACCAGTGGCATAAGTCCTCCAACCTAGAAAGGCAGTCTGCTTGTACAGCACTAGGAAACCCTGGTAAGTGTAGGTCTCCTGATTTCTGTTACATCTGCAAGTAACAGTGGGGAAGTTAACTCAAAAAAATTCTTGCAAGCTCATGGGTGAGAAGAAACATGCCATACTCCTAGCTCTGCTTGACTGAAGTGAGGAGACTGTATTTATTCTTAAACAACAGGAAACAGAAGTCTTTCCAGCATGAGAACCTCAACAAGGCAAGATAATCACTAGCCCTTTTTAGAATTCACTGTGAGGCTAAAAGAATTACTGTGTAAGAACCACAACAAAAGGAAACATTCACCTATTTACAGAGCCGTTCTGAAACAGGTCCTGTTCTGTAGGTCTGAAAAACTCCGCCATGTTGTCCAGCAGCTGACTGAATCCTCTGTTTAAACACGTGCTCAAAACTGTACTGAAGTCTGGACTGAAAAAGTAAATAAGTGCTGTTTTCATTCCTAGGATTTATTTTTCCAAACTAAAAAACCTTGCAAATCTCAAGAGACCGGCTCCCCAAGTGTCTCCACAGCAAACTAGTCAACACTCAAAGACATAAATCTAAAGCATTCCTCACTTCTCTATTTCTTACTAAGCAGTAACATAGAAGGGACCTGTCCTTAAAATGCCCCAGATCTCTTGCAGTTAAATTCTAAGAATGTTTTGGCTCAGTTCACTCCTATTCAATGCTTATCATAAAAGCCTCACTGCAGTAGCTCCTGCAGAAGGATGCATACGACCATTCATTAAACTATGCATTAAAAACAAATTCTGATAAGCCAAAACTGATGTTCATTTTATCAGAGCAAGTAAATGCAATAAAATTACTACTCAATTTACCCTGGTATAACAGAAGAGAAGTACTCCTCTGTTCCTACGTAAGTACAGAAAACGTGAGGAAGAGATAAGGGGAAAGATGTCCTCGTCATCTTACTAAAGCAGGATTGCTTTTTATAAATGAATTTCAGAACACTCAGATTTTGAAAATCCCAGCCTGCGATCAGTGAATATAAATCAATATTTAATGCAACACGGTGGCTGAACGGTCACATTTTGCAAATGAAAGTTCACCAGCTTTTTATATGAAACTAACTGTCTTATATAAACTATAGTTGGGGGGAGGAATTTAATATGCTTAGAGAATATTTCTGTATACCTTTCTAGCATATCTCTAGTTTCATTAAGTAGCTTAATCGTAGCAGTGTCTCTTTCTGTGAGTCCACAGGCCTGGAAAAAGCAAAGACAGATGCTATTTAGTGAGAAATGCATTGGCAACTCTAAGGGTAGAAATAGAATAGTTTTGTACCATGGAATTAAGTCAAGATGAGTGTTAAGTCAAATCTATTTAAAATAAAAGATTTGTGATAGTAAATCAGATTTCTTTATAATTTGTGCATGTACACAGACTGATTGCTTTTTTTTTGTTTGTGTGTGTGTGTGGTGTGTTTTTATTGTTTGGTTCTTAGTACTAGCAAGAAATATCAGACTAATCCAGCAGGATGTTTTCTACTTTTGACTACCAAAATTGACATAAACACTGCATGTTAGCATAAGTTAAAGGATAAATGCATGTGGCTACACACTGAAGCCTCAGTTCGTCTTTATACCAGCAATATTACAAATTAAGAACAAGTTTTCACCAATCCATGATGTGGCTGGAGACAAACACCTTCAGAAAATTTTGGAACTTAATGTTACAACTGAGATCAGAGGCACCTTTCCCTTGACTCCAAGACTTCATTTTCCAGCCCAAAGCAACAAAAAAACTCCAGCACACCATCACTTTCTTCCAGCAAAGCTTCTCTCTCAGAGATGCTACAATTGACCACACTCTTTGCTGGTACACAAGTACAAGATAATACAATTTGGCTTAGGGCCACATTGAGCTGCACAATGTTACAGCGTACGTCACAGACTAAAAGCAACTAATCTGGCTATGTTTCTGAGTTCAAAGCTGGCATTCTGAGGAAGACCCTTGTTTTCAATCGAGTCTGAAGAAGGTAAGAGATAAGGACACTTCACTTACAAAGGAGGAGGCACGATCTTTTATCAAAGATACGGTTACCATGGTGCATCTGGAGGACTGTTATGCACCCCTCCCTCTTCAAAATAAACAAACAAAGGCAGATGAAAAACTGAAGCAAGTACCTGGGTAGCCAAGGGGTTTTCTTCATCTGGCATCAGATAATGACATAAGGGAGAATAAGGTGCGCTCTGATCTGAATCTTTATGTTCCACTACTTTCCTGATATCTTTAAGTTTCTGTTCCAGCTCCAGAAGGGAAAGGGCATGCTTAAGGGAAATACTGGAAAGGAAAAAGTGTTAATTTTGCAGCCAACATTGTAATGATGCATTGTTTATCTGCTGATAATACGCTCACAAGTAACAGGACCCCAGTCTGCTAAGTTGGTTTGCAATGTCAGGTTCATAGCCTGCCAAAATCTTTGTCTGAATAAAGTCAGTGGTGCCTTCCTTGGTTTTGATTCTAATACAACTCATTGTTTTGGGAACTGTCATCACAGTAAAGACGAAAAGCTAACCACAGAAAAATACGGACTCTTACCTTCCAAAAACTTTATGCACAGCTTGTTTAACAATAGTTATTAACTCAGTCAGTCCTAGAACAAGAAAAGTGTCAGAATTATTTTAATGTTTCACTCAAGTCTAGAAAAAAGTAGCACTTTGTAAGTGTAGTGGTATATATATAACAAGCATCCTACCATCTCCTAAAAGGTGCTGAATACTTGATAAATATTGCTGCTGAACTTCAGGGGGAGCTAGCGGAGTCTGTGGGGAAAAAAGAAGTTCTGTGACACATCAACAGTAGACAACACAAAACCTGCTTCAAACAGGTTACAAACACCTTCCTTAATATTTTAATACCATGTAGCAGATGGATTCCCCCATTATCAATGAAGCTCTAGAAAACAACTATATTTGGTTTCCCTGCTAAAGAGAGGTTCCTTCTTAATCACGCTAGTTTCAAAACAGAATAAGGAGATTAAAAATTTATTCAAATAAAAATTGAGAAAGAAGACATCAAAAATAGATCATGACTTCCCTGTAGTCTTTCAGTTTGCTGTGGCCATCCTTCCAACCACATGTGAATCATCACAGTCAGAAACGTAATGGCCAAGCACTTGCCCATCCACCAACCGTCATTATACTCAGGCAGACCGCAAGGAATAGCAGGACACTTTTCTGAAGATCCAAATGTGCACTTGCAGGCTGTCATATTTGAATTGGGAGACAAGAGTCCCAAAGCATATCCTCTCTCACCAGTTGGATGCTGTAGCTTCTGATTCTCCCTTCCTGCCACCAACCTACAGATCTTTTGAGTACTATGGCATTGCTCTCTTCCGTGCTATAGACATCTCTTCTATTTTGGTGTCACGGAAGAATCTTTAAAATCTTCTTTCACTTTTCATTTACATAGGAAAATTTCTTAAAAAAATTGTATTGCAAATAGAATGAGACTCTCCACCATGCTAAGAATTAAACCTGGTGGAATAGGATATTTAAGCTCAACCCTAACCAAAGCCATAGATATCTCCTGACAGAACAGGAGCTTTCAGAAATGAGGATATCCTCTCAAATCGCTCCAGCAGAGTGCCTCAGAGTTGATCCCATCAACCCATTCCTCTACTGGAAAAGTTGCAGAAAGGAAACATTTCTACTCCAGATCCTCTTGTCTAAAAAGTTTTTTGGACTTTGCAAAATGAAACATGACCTCCATCATCTCTGGCCTCCCTAATGAAAGCTTTTCAAAACCCTCAGACCTGCCTTCACATGCTGCTTTTCCTTGACTCTCAGTAAGAGATATCACAGAGGGGCATATGACAACTAATTAAGATTTGCACCCATTATTTTTAGGTGATCTGTTCAACAATTTACAACTTACTCTGCGTATTTGCTTACTCTAGGATTTACTGTTATTGAGCAACAGATAAAACATGTAAGCAAAACCCGTTCTACTTTGCTTGGCCTCATCAAGAAACATTTCGGTAAATGACCTTTTGCAGTTTAAAAATAGTAAAAATTTCTAAGACAATGCTTTTCTTTAACTCTAGAAAAAAAATAACTGGGGGAATTAATGTACAAGCTATGAAGAGCTAAGCATTTATACATACTTGCTTACGTATCTTGGGTCATTCATACAGTATTACTGTTTCAAAAATGTCTAATGAAAGCAAAAATTATTTTAGTTTGGTGTTCAGATATGAAGAAGCCTTCTTTAAGCAATACAAATGCAGACAAAAAGGTATTATTTGATATTGCTAGTATTTTGTCAGCAACAGTATCACCAAATCATCCAAATTTAGAAACTGTAACAACTTATCAATATACCTTACTGTCAGTAATGCTTTCACATCTTCCACCCTTAGAAAACTGTTTCATTCAAGCTATGCCCTTTTTATCTAAATAATTCTTTCACCTCCAAGAATGTGTAATTTCAACTTTTGAAACAAAACAAGAAACTTACCGTGCCGTTCTTGCAGACAGCAGCATTATCTAGGTAGATGTAACCACCAATAATATTTAACTGGACTCGCAAAAGAACTACTAGCATACAGGTGCTGTACACCGCTACAATACTTCTTGTGAAACCTTGAAAACAGACAAAAAAAAAAATACTTCAAAGTCAATGAAAAAAGGGTGAGTCAAGAGGAAGAGTATTTTCCAAGACTCAAGAAGTGCTAATGATTCTTAAATACATAGCAATTCCTCCCATTGGTTGTCATAACATGTATTTTCATACCATGCCCCAAATGCTCATGAGTCTAATATGTACAGGAGCTACAGCTAAAGTGTTGTTCCATTTAAATCCAAGAATCGTAGAATATCTCAAGCTGGAAAGGACTCACAAGGATCATCTAGTTCAGCTCCTGTCTCCACACAGACCACCCAAAAATCAGACTGTATGTGAGAGCACTGTCCAAACACTTCTTGAACACTGTCAGGGTTGCTGCCATGACCTGGGGGCTCCCTGGGGAGCCTGTTCCAGTGCCCCAAAGTCCTATGTTAATATAATTTAGCACATTACACAAGTTATTTTGGGAAAAACAAAAACCAAACCAAACCAAACCAAACAAACAAACAAAAAACAACAACAACAACAAAAAAAAACAGGCTGTACAAGTTGCTCCAGAAGGTGCATCACGTAACAGTGCCACCAAACCCTCCTTCATCATAAGGCCACGAAATACACATAGTATGTTAGCCCTCATCATGCAGTCAAGACACAGAAGGCACAACAGCAGTTTCAGAGAAAGAAAAATGTTACCTAAGGCAGAAGCAGATAATATTTACATAAAGAAAATGAAAATGAGCATCAGCTACCAGCCACCAGGTAGCAGAGGATGCGGGGAAGTGACAAATAAATTTGGATGAGTGCTGATTATCAAAGACACAGGGAAAAACGAACCAGATCAAAAGCAGGATCTATAGAGGTGTCGTGACAAGGAGAAGCAAAACTCTAAGGAAGCAAAGAAAACCAGAGAGGCAGTGGTGGTGGTGGGGATAACAAATGGCACTAAGGAAACAGAAGTAGTGAACAAAAAAAATAAAAGCATCTCAGTAATGTTTCACTACATAATTATCTGACTTCACTGTTATTGCTTCCCTTCCACTGCTTTCACCAGCCAGTACATAAAATGATGAATGATAGGGTTCATAACCACCACAGCAGTGGTTATCTCAAACAGGCTCAAAAAGAGAATATCACTGGCCATATAACGGCTGGTCTGCATTTCTGGGAGGTGTGATTTTTCTGTGGTGGTACAGAAAGCCTGCACAAAGTTTTGTTGAGCAGGGTAACATGAGAGCCAAAAAGATTCTTCAAGGTGTTTTTTGAGCATCTGATTTCCCTGGGGGATATGAAAAAAAATCCTTAATGAGGAGCTTTGGCAGAGCATGGAGGAGTTTGCTATGTAGTATGCTACATTATCTTCATATCTACTGAAAGGACAACTCACTGTAGTGTGAAGTGCGCATTTTAAACGGTATAAAAGATTTTAGAATTTATATTAGATATTATGTAGATGTAATCTTTTATTTACACTTACTTATTATCTTTAAATCCTCCCATATTTCTAACTTGTTTGCTGGCCTGTGGGAAAAATAAATGCAAATATTAGCCATTGTATATTTTACTTGGAAATTAATAAACATTAACTAAAACTGTAGTGCTCTAAGGCAAGTTCATTTAACTATTATAATTATTCACATCAGATTACACCTACATTGATCTGCCTCATTCAAGAAAACAGTACATAAACTATGCATTACGAAGTCACAGGAAAAATTTTCACATTTCAACGTGTAAGTATAGTGTTTATTGATACCAATGACATACAGTTATATTACCAAATTTGAGTTCCTACACTAAGCAGTTAGAAAAAGCCCACTGATGGTACAAAGCAGTAAGTCTTTTCTGGGGCATTGATCCTGGGTATATTTAACACAAACCTCAGCTCAGTAAGTATGCCCAGGTAATCTACTTGTGCATAAACAGCACAGGATCAGAATTTCTATCCTACCTTCTTACAGGATTTACCATTCCCTGGCTTTCTATTAAAGTTCAGACTTGATAATCTAAAAACAAATAGATCATGACCATCTGTGGAAAAGGAGTCTTGCACCATCCACATAAATCGTTTGTTCTTTTCTTCTCTAAAAAAACATCTACCTTTTTGACCTGACTGATTCCTAAGACTATATATATTCTGCAGTCAAAAAGCAAGACTGCAGATTGTACAGAATTAAAGAATATCCAGAGTTGGAAGGGATTCACAGGGATCGTTGAGTCCAGCTCCGAGCTCCACACAGGACCACCCAAAAAGCAAACCCTATGGCTGAGGGCGTTGTCCAAATGTTTTGCTGTGACCACTGCCCTGGGGAGCCTGTCCCAGTGCCTGACCCCCCTCTGGGTGCAGACCCTTTCCCTAACCCCCAGCCTGACCCTCCCCTGTCCCAGCTCCATGCCGTTCCCTCGGGTCCTGTCGCTGTCCCCAGAGAGCAGAGCTCAGCGCCTGCCCCTCCGCTCCCCTCGTGAGGGAGCTGCAGGCCGCCATGAGGCCTCCCCTCAGCCTGCTCTGCTCGGGGCTGAGCAAACCAAGGGCCCTCAGCTGCTCCTCATGTCTTGCCCTCTAGACCCTCCACCATCTTTGTAGCCCTCCTTTGGAGGCTCTCTAATAGTTTTATGACCTTGTTGTCTTTTCATGCCCAAACCTGCACACAGCACTCGAGGTGAGGCCACACCAGCGCAGAGCAGAGCAGGACAACCCCTTTCCTCGACCAGCCGGCTGTGCTGTGCTCAGTGCACCCAAGGACGTGGTTGTGCCTTTTGGCTGCCAGGGCACACTGCTGGGTCGTGTTCAACTTGGTGTCAACCAGAACCCCCAGATCCCTTTCTGTGGGGCTGCTCTCCAACCTCCTGTCCCCTACTCTGTGTGTATAAAGACATCTGAACCACCTAAGTTACTTAAAACTACTAACCAGATGCAATTTTAACAATACAGCAGCAGTAGCAGAGGTAAGAGCAAGCTAACCATCCAAGAAATTTAATCAACCATTCCCTTCTGTTAAGCACTGTTAGTAAAGAATGGCTACTGTATCTCTATTGTGGAGGAAACAATTTCTGAAAGTAATTTAGGAAAACATTTGGTAATTTCTTGGGATCAGAAGTAGTATTTAAATATTTAGCACAGATGGTTCAGAATAGCCTGTGCTTAGATTTTACAGTAACATAATTTATTAAAAGAACACACTTTTCATTAGAAATCATTTCTCCTTACAGGCCCAGTTAACCACGAAGGAATGTTTTTATCTTTCTGAAACAAACACATGCACTTTGGCACTAGTTTGCCCATTATATCACTTACGTAAACAATTAATTTTTAAACTCATTGCTATCAAATAATGCAAATGAACAGGTATTATAAACTATTAAACCTATTAAAGCACTATTAAACTCCAGAAAGCAGAGAGAGATTTAAAGAAGATAGCTAGAAGAGATACAAGAAGGATCCATAGCGCATACAAGGACAGTTTACACACCTTACATTATGCAAGCAAAGTCAACAGTTTTAAAAGCCATTCAAAAGCCAAACGAAGAGTTAAAAAAAAAAAAAAAAAAGAAAAGAAAAGAAAAGAAAAAAGAGAAGATACAGTAATACTTCTGTAGGTGAAACACATGACAGGACTCAAAACTACACCTTTTGCTTATAAGTGGTAAGTTTTCCATGCCAATTGAAGCAAGACAAAGAAGCCAATACGTCAACATCAGCCAACTACATTTCCAACCATCATGTCAAAACACAGAGCTCATGCTTACAAAGTTTCTCCTCACAACATAAGGCAACAACCAGGTAACAGCTTAATACTGTGAGTATTAAGCCTAACAATGGAACCGGATATTTTAGTCTTCATTTGCTGCAACTTACTAATACTCAGCTGCTACTCAACTTTTATTTCACATTTCTTTATTTGGAAAACCATTATCGGCTACAGAAGCAAGGCAGAAAGTAATGCAAAACTAAACTAGAGGTTTAGAACAAAGTTTAGGTTGAATAAGTGGGAGATAGGTAACACCTGCAAGACTACAGCAGCAACTGCTTCACCTGATCTCACTCAATCACATTGCTTTAAGAAGAGGAGGACAGACAGAGCAAGAATATCAGTGGTCTTGTGTGGTGCTTCCTGTTTAAAAGTTTCTTTGGAAGACTGACAACATCCAACCTAACCCTAGCCATACCAAATTACTAAAGCAATGTAAAAAGGATTTAAATTTAAGAACTGAGAAGAATTCAAGATAAAGCAGTTGATTTAAGGAAGAACATAGTAACATAATAACATCTTCTCATAGATAATATAACAAAGAGACTGTATCTTCAGAGACATTAAGAAAGGTAAAACTCCCCATCTACCCTTTTATATATTGACTGACACTGGAAGGGAACCCTTTGATTCATCTTCTGAAATCAAAGTGGAAAGAAAACAAATCTATACCTTCATGTGCAACACAAGAAAGCTCCTTGAAAGACTGACTTTAAAGCTAATTCTGAAGCCTTGTTTCATTCAAACTCTTCTCAGATCAAAAAGGGTAAGCATCTATTTAAAACTTTCTAAGTGTAAGTCAAAAAAAAAGGAAGCATTAAGACACAAACTCTACTCTAAGATAGACTCTAAATGGATGCCCATGCTTACAGAATACTCATGACCTCAGCTGCATGTATTATTGGAATTCAGAAATACGTCACTGTACCTGTAAACTGCTCCAACTAGTCAAACAAGTCAGAGATAACAGATATATTTTGATAAAAGAACATATGCTACAAAAAATAAACTAAGCCATTACTTGTCTTTACCATGGAACAATGGACTACAAGCATTTGTAGAATATTTTGTTGTACAGTCCAGAAGACAAATTTGATCATCCACATTTCTTGTTCATTCAGGTTAATTTTTTATTAAGTAAAATTCTTATTTTGGCAAACATATTAAATGTTCCATAGAAGCTAACTTTTTTTCCAATTTCTTGCTGTTTGGGATAAATAATCCTCAATTACAGTAGCCAGTTCTCAGATCCACTATTACAAAAACATGACGTAGGCTATAACTCCTATATTAAATATCACATTCTGTTGTATTATAAGAGATTTTTTTGACTGAAAAAAGAGAATGATAGGACAGGTAATTTATTAAATGCTGGACAGATTAAGTTAAAGCTATATAAATAAGTTAGTGGGAGGTAAACTGAAAAGACAGCCTTGAGTGAGTCAGAAACCCTGTGTTAACTTCCTACATAACACTTCTACTCCTTGCTAAATGCCAAGCAGTTTTTAAGGTATGCTATTATGCATTTTATGTATTTAAAAAATATGCCATTTGTTCTTGCAGTTATAATGAGAATAAAGGTGTTTTCTGACAGGGAGACATTTGTCTTAAGTTATGACATGCCCCTTTTGCTTCTTATAGCTCACTTCCATTTGTAAACTCATTTTGGTACTTTCCACTACCATTCAACATGTCTGACCTCGATGAGATTACATGAACATTTTTACAAACGCAACAACAACTTGGTCACGATACAGTTTAAGAGAAGACTAGATACTTTAAGTACTTTATCTATCCTAAACAAACTCAACAAAAACCATGGCTCCCATTGCAGCATCTTAAAGTAACAATTATTTCCAGTAATGTTTGTAGAATGCCAACCATACCTGTCAAACTGTATCTAACAAGACACAAAATATTTATGTGGTAATTTCAAAATACTTTAAGTGATTCAGTGGGACACAAGAACAAAATGCTTGACTCTCTCTACATTATAAATACATAATTTGAAAAAAAAATATCTTGTGATCAAAACAAGTTATATTTAACACAATGAAACAGTCTTACCTATTTTTAAGAAGAGATGTGAGACTTTCAGAATTTAATTGATGCATTAAGGTATCCCTCAGTGTTGGGAGCATTGACAGCACTGTTATTAAATAAAAAAATACAAAAAAACAAACCAAAATCTGTCAACATAAAAAAAAAATCATAAATCCATACCCCGCTCTCTCTCAATAGCTGCTACAGTGTTGGTCCTATTTGCTCAACATGCAAAGCTGGGAGGACAAGCAACATAGGAAATCCTGGAAGTACTCAGAAGTACAATTACCTGCTCGCCTCATGATTCTGGGCACAAATGCCTTTACGTGGCTACATAGCTTTTCCTAGCCTGTCTGCAGATATGTGCTTACATCCTGCAGGTCTGCATACAAATGCCTTCAACTCTGCTGAAGAAGAACTGGTGAAAATCTATACTGCTGCATTTCTCCAAATGGGAAGAAAAAATTGATTTTTTATTTTATTTATTTATTTATTTATTTATTTATTTATTACAAGAAAACTCGAGAAAGATCTGTTTTAAACAAAGGAAAGCTGGTGGGATAAAGTCCTTGACTTTCAGAAGATTCAAGGTCTCATCTGCTATTGTACAATGGGAACAGAAAACAGTAAATAAGCATGCAGGTAACATAATAAATACCATGAACAAAATATGAAAAATCTTGACAGGAATGCATGCTACCAGACAGTATGTACTTTGCACAAAGAATGGCAAAGAAAAAATTAGTCCATGCAGGAAAATCAATCCCAGCACTACAAAATGGAAAACATGAAAATAAAATACAAATTGGTCAGGGTAAACAAGGGACACAGAATCCATTTGCAGCCACTTGAGAAGCCATTACAAATTTCAACAGAAGAAAATGCTGCCCAATTTGTTTTATAGAAATACAAGCCATTCAAAACTATTTGTAAGAATGACAGGGATTTTTTTTTTTTTTAATTCTACCCATTACCTCTAAACAATCCAAAGACAAACACTACAATAAAATGACTTTTCATTTTTGCTCCCCATATAGTGAAGTACCTTTTAACTGTTCAAATGTAGGGAATTACTAGACTGATATGCTTCTTATTTGTAAATAAAAGTTACCCACAAAGATCTGTGTAGCTTACTACCAATTTACTATGTGAATAAGGTAATTAATTAATTGTGCTGTAAGTTCTGGGTGCTGCTTCACACCTTATACTATGTGCAGTTTAGGGCAATATAACAAGGATCTTTAACTGAGAAAAACTATAGCCTGTATCTATATTTGTACGGATTATAAATGGGTATATTCAAGCTAAGGGTTGACATGACCCCCCAAAATCTCTTCAATCTTCTGTTCTTCAGATTCAGTAAGATGCTGTAAGATTACTATATTTATGTACTAGTATTTAATTAAGATTTTGAATTCTTATTCATTGCTGTCTATATGTAGTATAAATCCCCAAATAATTCCAGCTATCAAGAACAGTAACTATTTCCTTGTCTTACCTGTCATATTGCACGTCCTCTGATTACTTTCAAAATGATACTGCCTTCGTGCTTGGGCGATGTATTCAGCTGCCTCTCGTTCTTGGATTTCTCTGATTTTCTTCTGTCCATATTTTCCCAGTAAATAGACTCCTGCAGAGAGATTTTCAGATTACAAGCTGCTTTCAAAATGTGAGCAAAGCCCCCCCTTCAGCCCTTTTCACTGGTTTTAAGCCATAAGGGTGAGTGTTCTTGAGGGAGATAAGTGGGTCTTGAGTATTTTAATGGTAATTAGCAAAGGTAATAATCAGAAATAGCATTTACAAAATGAAGTAAAATGTAAAGAGTCTTTAATCAGTAAAAGAAACATTTTTAAGAGATACGTTGCCTTTCAAACAATTGAAGGGACTGAAGAAAGTATTATGAAGAGAAAGGCGTAGGGCAACAGAAACAAGGAACAGGAAAGAAAATGCACAAGCCTAGAAAAGGACGAAAAGTTTTTCTTTCAAGATATCTTTCTAAAATGAACAGCAGAAGTTAAAGATAAAACTCAATCTTAAAATTCATGTAAGAAAAACATTTCAGGTCCAAACAGAGGAAGTATTGGTCTGTAACGTGTGCATAGGAAGAACCTTGGCTAGCTAGCAGGGCCTGAGCGTAGCCCTCAGTGCCCCACCAACTCCACGGGCCCCTCCGTTCCCTCTTCCCATCCTCAGATCTTACTTCTTACCATGCCTGCTTCCTACTCTCCAGCTCCATTCTTTTCCAACCCTTGAGGACCTAATCACCCTACCTCACCCTCACTATGAACCTCCACAAAGACTCACCAAAAATATTTGCTCTTCACTTCCTCCCCTCCCAACACACAACCCTTTGAAGGCTCCCCCAGCCGCTCTTCCCACACCTCTGGGGGTTCGCAGGCATCCCCAGCCTGCCTACAGCCCTCTTCTCATCCTTCCTCATCTCCGCTTCCCTTTCTGAGCCATCCCTCGAGGTGCTGCTATGCCTCTTGTGCTGCTTATCAGTGCCTTTGCCCACTGCAGAGAGAGTGGGGAGAAAAAGGGAAGAGCAAACAAGCAGAAAAGGCCACTGTACAAGGTGGGGAGCAATCCCCTAAATATTGACATCCCTCCACAGCGTGCCAGATCCGACTCTTTCAAGTTAATAATGCTACACAGAAGAAATCTGAGTATCAAATTGAGTCTTTTTGTCCACCAAGCACTTCCAGGAGTCATAAACAGTCTGAAGCCCACTTTTCTCGATCCAAAATTATTATCTGAATGAAGGAGGCTTGTAACACTTACTGAACCCTGGGAGTTGTAGAACTATTTTTACAACTCCATCCACAAAAACTAACACCACCACCCCCGATTTTGAGTTCAGCTACATTTTTAGATCATTAAAACCTTTCAATATGTTCGCCAGAACTATCACCAGTATTTCAGGAGCCTTGTCAGCTCTGTGCCCTAATATTTACGGTCACAAAAAAAATAAATTTGGTAATTCGTACCAGTAGTATGCTTCCTAATAGGCAACTGCAAACCAGATCAGTTCAAAACAACTGCAATCACTTTCATTTATTTCACCAAAGCCTCAAAAATAAGAAGTGGAAATCAGTCCCTCCTGCCTCAACCTTTCAGCAGACTGACCACTTGTCAGAAGTGGAAGATTTGCCCCATTAGACACAAACTTCAATGTTACGGCTCCATAGACATTAAGTGCAATTTTACCCCTGGAAACTGCTAACCAAAACGAGACTTCAAAACTAACAATTATTTTTCTCCAAAGAATAATCCTTCCTGACAAAAATGTGTATCTCGGACATGACCTTCATTGTACTGAGTTTATTTTTTGCTGCTTACTGAACCAGCAACAATTAGTTTTTTTTTTTTAGTATAAGCAAAGTTTTTCAAAACAATATTTTCCCAATCATTTCTTTCCAACCTCATTTTTCCCAATGCATCCAGACAAAACCATTCACCCAAAAGACAACATTTGCTTCATTTTTCCACCCCAAATAAATCATTTCCCTCAATTTTTTTTGGCAGAAAGGTTACACAGGTATATAAAAAAAATAAAATAAAAAAGGCTCTTCTTGCATGTATGCAGGGCAGAGGCAGTCATGAGACCATAAGAAGCAAAACAACTCAAGAAGAATCACGTGCATGCCCTAGAGAGATAGGCTGGAGCAGTACCTTTATAATTAAGATTGAGACAGCTAATTGCTTAACAGCTGATTGTTGAAGTGGTGCGAGTGTTCTGCACTACCAACCGCTGCGTCTCACCAGGGTCCAAAGTTGCATTAGCAGCCGCCCGGGTTTAACAAGGAGTTTCCAGAAAAAAAACACACCACTCTGTTCAAGTGATGCAACACCAGATATCAGCAGCTGCATTTCTCTCCTCCTGCCCAGAGCGAAGTGGTAACTTTGACCCATCATTAATCGATATCACGCACTCCTGTTTCATCTTTGAGAACACAACGCGTTAGAAGCCAGCCAAGGGAAAAGTTGCATCATGCACGCAGCTTAAGGAAAAAAATAGAAATAAAAATGCATGTGCGCAGCAAACTGAGTCTGTTACTAACTGCATGGCTTGGAAGGGCTCTCCTCAGTGCCCCTGAGCAGCTGGGAGGACTTGACATGGTGCTTGGGAAATTCCAGCCCTGACAAGGGATGCCTGCACAGGGGTGACTCTTGCCTGTACTCAGTAGCAGAGCCAGCCTGGAGTCTGTGTGTGTGTTCATGTTTTGCTGTAGAACTGCTGTGTGTATCCGTATGGGTATCCAGAACAGTAATTTGGAAGACTAGAAAATAATGAAGACTTAGAAGTCCAGGCTGAATGCACTACATGACGATACCATCGCTTAGAGATGGAAGCAGGACCAGAGGAAGCCATGTCCTAAGAACTGCCATAAAGTCAACATCAGCTAATGTGATGGTAAGAAACTAAACTGACGTGCTGAAAATCTCTGTTGAGAACAGAGGAAACACCAATTTTTTACAACAGATAAGGTATCTCAATTGTACTCTCAGCAGGGGATGGGAGGTCAGCAAAAAGTATCAGCAGCAACACTTTACTCATGTCTGATTAGCTACATAGTCGTGTCGATAGAACTTCTCGTAGTACATTTCCCCTATGTCCCAAACAGAACCAGGAGTAATAAAGAAAATTGAGCAATGATGAGACTGCGCAAAGGCTAATTTCTATGTAAATCTTTTTTTCTTCTTCATGTATGAACTCCACAAACAACTACAGTCCCAGCATTTCTGAACCGCACATGGTTTGGAAAATACAAACAAGGATTACAGCAGCTGGCATCGATGAATTCAGGTACAGGAGCCTCAGTAAGGACCTGCAACTACACTTCACATTGCTCTCAAATTGATCTACAAAGTGAAATGCATTTACATTTGTATTGGCTGTCCTACACCACATGAATATTTGGGGTCTACAATGCCCATCTCCTTGAGAAGCGACACTGTGATTCTCCTCTCAGCAGCGAACTGAGGTAATTATCACTGCTGTACAGCTAATTCCCATCCAAACATAAGTAACGGAAGCAGCTTACAAAATCCACCAGCTGTCACATGTTCATGCCAGTGGCCTCAAACAGGTGGGATCTCTCTTACATCGCATAAATTATGACTTTCTCCCTCAGCCCTTTCCCTTCTTCACAGGTGGGATGGAAAGGTGAGCAGAAGAGAGGAACCAGTAACTGGGAGGCACCAAGTTTCAGGAAATCTCCTTCCAACCACGTGCAAACTTTACTCTCACTGCCATATCTCCCTCCTCTTCCCTCTCCCCCCCCCGCCCCCCAAGAATTTAATTATTTAGAAATGAAAACACACAGAAGCCTGGATCCTTCCTGAACATCAACAGCTCCCGAAGTTGTCATTTGTTCTTTTGTTCGAGCAGACCATGCATCAACGGATATACAACCATCTCATTATGGTTAAAGATTATATATAAAATAGGAAAGCACCAAAGCCTTATTCTGTTGGCACCAGTGACTTCTACCAAAACCCACGTAATGCCCTTTCACTCGCTCACAAGCCAACACTACTGTCTTGGGCAAGCAGGCAGACATCTGAACTGAAATGCTCCTTCTGCAAGCTGAAGGTTGCAACAGATGAAATTGAGTAACAGCTCATTCACCACTGAAATCAGAACCATACATTTCGAACACGCTGAACTTGCTCTTCTAAGGCAACGAGGATTTAACCAGTGAATCATTTTGTAGTATCCTTTTTAACTTGCCTTCAGTGCCAGGCACTGAAATATAACCCACTTTAAATCTACCCATCCATCAAGAACAAGTAAATCTATTACATCCTTGGAACTCAGACTCTCTCTTCTTTAAATAATGTTTCTGAATCCTGAACACTAGATCTTTACCTGCTGGAAGAGATTCAAGTATGTTCTTGCTAAAAGAACAAACCCCTGAAGAATGGGTCTAAGATCTTCACAAAGTTGAGGTCTTCTTAATCAAAGGGAAAATTGCACACAGTTCAGTTGCTTTTCCATCAGTCTGAGTTCTAACCTCATGGGTTTTGCATCAGATTTTTCTGTTTATGAAGATATGAGTGTTGGGAGCCACAGAAATTACATTAACGACAGCCACTGATAACATGCATGGAATTTGTAAGCAGAGGCAAAGGTACCAACCAACTCAGATGTTTGTTATTCTTCAGTAATGCAACACTGATATAACATTGTACCAGTAATAATGTAGGGATTCTCCTGTGTTGTCTAATGAATAATTAAATATTCACATTAACTTCTGAACACTTGCCAGTCAAAGACTTAAAATCATTAAGCTTGTGATGTCCCATTTTCTTTTGTTACATCCCCCTTCCCAGAAACTGCAACTACAGCTCTTAAGAAAAATACATCAGAGAGACGTACCGTCCACTCTCTGACATTTTATCAGCAGACTATTAGGTTGCTTTTCGCACATCATTCAGCCAACTCAGAATAAGTCTTTAAATAAAAGCAATCGGGTGAAGTTGCATTCAACCTTTCAGCATTAAGCAGTATTTTTTGGAGAATCAGTCGTGGATTCTGGGGTTCTCGTTCATTAGCAGTGACATAACTCCTGGAGTTATATTAAGGTCTGATCCATAACTAACATTCAGATGGCCAAAGCACTCCTGATTCAGCTGCAAAACAAGCGTAGCATTCTGCAGTAAACCCCTCCATCTCCTTAGCTGCCTTAAAATATTATGGTTCAAGTTGCAGCTGATGGCAGCTAACGATGTTCTCCTGCTCGTGGTTGCTCCAATTTGCTACAGAGTCCCAAATTTTTACTTTTCAGTGTACTTCATGCAGTCAGTAGCATGTCAGTGCCACTTGTACCAAACTACCTGAACAGCATCCATCGTAAGCAAGAAGCTGCAAGCCCAGGGACACTAGGATGGTTCCCACGCTGGCAGAAGGCCACTTACATGTGATGAATTTAGGATTTCAGGCTATCAGGACTACCAAGCCCCATGATAACTGCTTTCCCATCCAGCCCAGGAGAACTTGCACTTCTCCTAGCCCCCTTTGCCCACCTGGCAGTCCCACACGGGTGGTTAAGGGGAGAAGCACAGCCTCCAGGTTACAGCCTGGCACATGAGGGTACACCTGCAAGCAGGGTGGCTCAGGAGCCGGCAAACATCACTTTCTGCTGTACTCGTAGAGCCAGAAAGCCTGCAGGAGAAGGGGCAGAGCTGCTGGAGGGCTGCTTTCAGCACCCACCAGCTAGCCTGTGACCCAAGGAATTCGTGCTAGGAGGATGCGGAGGCCACAACAGATGAGGGGAGGCAGCAGTACACCCAGCCACCTCCCCGAGAGCCCTCACCTCAGTCAGAAGCTGAGAGCCGAGACGTGCTGCTGAGACACTTCAGCCCCCAATATTTAACCCCCGAGGAGCCCCTCCAAACCCCGTGCAGACCCGGGAAGGCTCCCTGGGATTTGTTTTTTTTTTTTCCTCCCCCCACGCAGGGCAAACCCCTCACCGCCCAGGAAGGTGCCGAGGACGAGGCATTTCTTCTTGTGGCGCTTGAGGAAGCTCCAGAGGGAGCGGAGCATCCTGCCCACCCGGCTCGGATCGGCTCGCCTCAGCCCGGCCGCCCCTCGCCTCCCCACGGCGGCGGAAGGGGAGGAGGAGGCGGCGGCGGCGGCGGCCCCGGCTCCGCCCGCGGTGCCTTCGCCGGGCGTCCCCCGGAAAACGGCGCCGCGCTCCGCCGGGGCCGCCATGGAGGACGAGGCGACGCGGGTCGCCTTCATGCAGCGGGCCCTCGACGTGGTCGGTGCCGGGGGACACCGGGGGGGCGGCCGGGATCCGTGTGCTCCTTGCCCCCCCCCCCCCTCCGCGGCTCACCCCCGCCGTTTGTGTCCCCCCCGCAGGCCCGAGGAGCGCTGGAGGTCGGGGAGGTGCCCGTGGGCTGCCTGCTGGTGTACGAGGGCCGGGTGCTGGGGGAGGGCAGGAACGAGGTGAACGAGACCAAGAATGTGAGTGAGGGGCTGGGGGGTCCCCGGGGGGGCTGGGGAGGGTCGGGGGGAGGAGGCGGCGTCGCTATCTGCCTCCCTTGGTGGTGCTCCTGGCACCCGAGGGCTGCTGCTGCACTGCCTGGCCGCCCCCTCCACGGAGAGGTTCTTCCCGATGCCGTGTTACACGATAAGGGCATGTCATGAAATGTGAACGGAAAATCCAGCTCTCTTGCTTTTCTAGGAAAGCTCCCATGCAACCAGAGGGATCGTTTCGGATGGATAAAGAAGACGAGGAGCTGGGAAGTGGTGTGCGGTTGCGGAGTGTGTAGGCTCGCAAAACCTGACGGGTCATTTCCACACTTGTTCCGTTCACAAAAGCATCACCTTTAGAGTTTTAGACCTGATGCTCGCAGTTTTAGCCGTAAAGTCAGGTCTTACACATGCCGAAAGACCCATTAAACTCAGCAAGGATTTTGTGCAGCTGGAAGATCTGTATACATGGATCTGACTGCAAGATCTACCTGAAATTTATATTCAGTGTCTCTAATCTCAAAATGTGATAAAAGGTGAAAATAAGTCTCGTAGGTTCAAAAACATATGAGTAAAGATGAACCATTATACTAATTGTAATAAGACGTTCATAACATATTAAAACTATTTTGTTACAACTCCAGAAAGTTCGGTGGCATAGAAGGCAGGTATTTCAATTTATATCCATGCAAACACCAGAGGAACGCAGATAGTTCTTGGGAAAAGTCTGCCAGAGATACTAATGCTGTGTACAAATTGTGTGATAGTAGATGGTCAGAACATAACTGGTGAGGCTGATAATAAAATCATAATCAATTTAAATCACAATCGATTTAAAATGTTAGGGAAGTTTTCTGCCTTTTTTATATTAGCATCAGGTTTGCTTGAATGTACGTACATAAATCCAAGTGGCTTGATTTCAAAATTTCCAGCTGCATTTTGGAAACAGTACGCTGTTAGTATCTTTGAAAGCCAAGTCAGTTTTAAGTTTCTGTTTAGCTCAAGTTGCAATTCTTTTGTCACTTAATTCTCATAAACATTTACATTGTAGTGACAGGAAACACTGGATGTGCTCACTGCATCCAAATTTCCGACCATGCAGTTAATTGCTCCACACAGTGTGAAAGAAATTGTGAGCTCCAAAGAAGCACTTACTGGGACATGTGGATGTGGGAAAGTGTTTTCAGTTTTCTCCTAAGGACTTCTGGCATTGTTTAGGAACAGTCCTGGAGAGGAAGGAAAAAACAAAACAAAACAAAAAAAAAACAACTCTGGAACCACTGAGACAGTTCCAGCAGACATCAGAAATTTGTCAAGTTCCACTTTAAATCTAATTTTTTGCCTCGTCTCATATTGGAGGACTTCTCCAGAACATCATTCCTTAGATGGCTAGAAAACATCTGATTTCCAGTTTAAACTTAAGACCCATTTATGTCTGTTCTCCTGCCAGCATCGTCCTTTGTTTTACATAGCTTGGATGTATTTAAAGTCACAACCCTTCTCAGCTTTTGTTTTCCCCAAGCCTCTCAGAAGACAAGCTCTCTTTTTGTGTTCATTCTAATTCTTCTGTACATCCATGCCAGTTTTGATTCATCTTTCTTGAATTCAGTTAACCAGAACTGTATGTTTTATTCCAGATGGACTTTCTCTTGCGCCTTGTTTGATAGCAGTAATACTTCCACTCTCCCTGGAAGTAAGTCTGCTCCTCTTTTTTGGAGCTGCCTTTGTCTTTAGTGCCATTTTGTAATGCTTAGTATTTTGCTTTCTCCCCACTCCTGCCTTTAAGAAGACCGTCCATTTCTTGAGTGATACTCTGACCCTGTCTTTTCTGATGATGTCTTCATCACATGTTGCTAGCTATTTTATCTAGGTGTTTATCCAGTTAATGCCAGTGTCTCAGCTGAAAATGTTTATAATCAAAATGTTTATATCAAAATAATCTTTGAGCATCATTACTGATCAGTTCCCTCTGTGCAAAGATTTCCCCTCTCGGTGCAACTTCTCTTCTTTGGTTGCCCACCCTAGATTTTTCATACTGTGCTGTTTTCCCCAGACTGACAATACTTACTTGCCTTGTGCTATGCCAGATACTTTGTTGAAGCCCAGAGAGTAGAGATCAATGTTTCTTTTGCCTAGAAAATACATTTGTCAGAGAAAGTTACTAGTTTAATTTAGTGCCAACTAATGGATGTATATCCATGTTGTATTTTGTTTTGTTTCCCTTTTACAGACTATTCCTCATATTATGCCCAAAGGTTGTTGCATTGGCTGTTCTGTTGAGACCAGCCTGGATCTGCTGGTGTCAGAATAGTTTGTCCTTCCTATTTTTTGTTGCAGTGACTCTGTTTGCTCTGACAGGTTTCAGTGATGTGATACTCTCCTTGATGTATTAAAAGCATTGCTATGGGACTGGCAGCCACTTGCACAAGTTCTTTGGTATTTCTGTGATGGATATGATCAACTTGTTTTTTGCCCCTCCTCTGTGCCTCAAGTATTTTCAGTGTTTTCAAGGTCTCAGTTCTGTATCTCACAGTAACTTCTGTACTCTTATGCTGCCTTTTCACCCCATTCTCAGTATCATCCTTACTGAAGAACCAAAATATTAATTTGCTTTTGGAGTAGCGTTATATATAAGTCTCACGTCAAGGTCACTGTAGTAGCTCTAACCTTTTCACATGTTTTATCTCAAGACATTTTTACTGTTTACATAATTTATATTACGTGGTCGACTTTTGGTGATTCTTACTTTAGCCTTTGCTTGCTGACATCCAAAATGTAGATTCATGATGTCATTCTTCATTCCTAGAAAACTTTTTTCACGTTTGAAAAAACAGTCATTTATCCAGTTAGGTCTGCAGTCCTTCCCTACATCTTTGCCCTTGCTCAGGAATCAGATTACCGCTAAGCTTTGGGTGAGATAAATTCCCTGTCTTCTCCTTCTGTAAGTCCCTGCATCTTCTGATGTAACTGACTGGCATTAGGTGCAGGTAGTATCTTCTATATTCCTTCATCCAGTTCCTAAACTGCTTGTTTTGTCAAAAGTTGCTGAAAGCTTTCAGATTTTTTCGGTCTGTTTCTCGTCACCTTGCATACTTTGTTTCTGCCCTGCGTGTCCATAGCAGAACACACTAACATTAGAGATACTGCTTCTTACTCAGTGGGAGTGATTTTCAAAATTACTGATCATCGTCATATTCTTCTGGGAAAAGCTGATATTGGAAGACAGGAGTTTACATACAGCTCTGTTTCTTTATTTTATTTATTTATTTATTTATTTTAGGAGCATGGCTGTGGCGTCAGCATTTCAAAAATAGTTAGGCATGTCACTACTTGCATTCATTGGGCAATAGTGCAACAAATGTCTGTGTAAGGCGCTCGTTTTCAACAGCCTGGCGATAGTTCTCCAGCTCGTGCCAGTTCTGTGTTCCCTCTGGCAGCTCCCACATCTGTTTGCTTGTTCGCAGTCTCGCCTCAGACCAACCTGAAAATTTTCTTCCTTATAATGTGTATGACCCCTCCCAACTAGAGCTTTTTTTTTTTTTTTTTTGGCATCTTTATTTCCATGTATGTTGCAATCGTATGTTTCCCACTGAAATGTTCTTTCTTCTAGGTCATTTGTTGATACATGCAGGCTTCTCATCTTTGTTATCTCCTCTTGGGTCATTGTAGCATATGTCTTTGCCCACAGCATCTTGCATGTACAGTACGTGATAATTGGAAATTAAGTATTGTTTGCACTCTTAAATTACTAATGAGGCCGCAGGACAATATAGAAATTGGAGCTTTGGCCCCCTTTGTTCTTACTTGTTAATGCTTGTCTGAGTTCCAGAAGGTGAGGTTTTCAGGGTGCTGATGATATCTTTATTTCTCTGTAAAGACATTTGTACAGTTTGGGGTACTATTTTAATAATGTCAAGGCTTTTTCCCTGGTGACATCAGCTTCTCATTCCTCCTTGGAACACCATTTGCCACTCTATAAGTTTTCTTTTCCCCTTTCTACTTTTACCTGCTTTTGTCGTCTTGGCTTTACAGTACCATAAAAGATTGGGCAAATTAAAAAATTATAGGGCTTATAGAACACGTTGAACTGAGTCAGTGACTCAGATGAAAATCATTTTTTTTTCATATGTTATTTTATACACAGCATGTCAGTAAAATGAGTTATCTAGACACAGCTCAGTATAAATTAAAACCATAAGACAGACCTAGAAGGCCATTCTTTTCCACCCCTGTGTCTTGTCTTTAAGAGTGACCTTTAGCAGATGCTTAGGGGGGAAGCTCAAGAAACAAGAAAAGCCTAGTGTACAGTCTTCCCTTGCATATCCTTTCCACTTCTGGAAGTGAATAACTTCAGGACTTCCAGAGCCCAAGACTGCGTCTGGATCATTGCTTCTGATAGCTGTCTGTGCACATATCCTCCATGAATTTGTCTAAACCTTTTCTGAACTCTTTTATGTTGTTGGCTTCCATGGCATCCTGTGGGAATGAGTTCCTCAACTTAATTACGAGCTTTGTGAAGGAGTACTTCCTTTTGTTTGTTTTAAATTTGCTGCCTGATAATTTCATTGGGTGCCCACTTGTTAGGGGAATTAATAGATCAAAATTTACTGTGGTTTTTCCACATTTTTCATTATTTTTATAAACCTCTACCATAGTTGTCTCTACTTGGAAAACTAATGGTGCCATCTGGTGAGTTAAGAGACATAGTCCCGTTAGTCTCTGTACGGGACCTTTTTTTTCACCTTGTGGTGAATCTGTTCTGGCGCTCCCATAACTTGATGAGGTGAGGACAGCAAAACACTATGCATCACTGAAGTTGTGGCTGCACCAGGAGCTAATAATATTTTTTATTATGGTAGTGTAATAATCTTTTCAGTGTCTCTCTTTTCTGTTACCACAGAAGCTGGTATGACTTACACTGACTGTGTGGCTCTTCTTAATTTGTGCTCCCAAGATGAGCAGAGGCCTAAAAGCCACTTCGTTTACTCACTGTATAAAGCAGTGTTGTAGGTTGGAGTCACGTTGTGCTCTGGTAACGAGGGCTGATTGTTTGTATTTTTTGAATTCCTGCTCAAAAGTTGAAAAGCCACTATGCTGTTTATGTCTCTTTGATTTGAGGGGCACAGAACTAGAATAGCCTCAACTTACACTTTTGAGTTACGGTAGCTGTAGTAGTTCTGAGGGATCGTTCTGCAGGAGAGCATTGCATCTGGTGTCTCCATAATGTGTCTGCACTGAGACTTCAGCTGATGTGGTCTCATTTATTCAACAAGGGAACCTTCACGACAGCATTTCACTAGTAGGCCTGGAGGAATCATGTCTGCATATTGATTCAGATCCATGTTTTCATTCCTAGGGGGCTCATTACTATGTTAGTTGAAATTACAAGTGTGCTCCTGGAATAAATTCCTTGTCTGCTTACCAGGCTTTGGTTTGTGTCTCAGAGAAGGCAAACTTGTCCTTTCAGCTGAAGCTATGCTGAAAAGATGCACTCAGAGAGCATACCTAATGCACTCCAGCTGTCCATGGGAATATACTCCATGCGACTAAACTGGAGCTAGTCCAGTGTGATCTCCCTTGAATTGGTGTCAAGTCCTCAGCACTGTTCTGCTCTGTGGATATGCTCTTGCTGTTAATGTAGGCGCAGGCAACATAGATCTCTGTAGGAGTTTTAAAACGTTTTTAAACAATATTAAACTTACCATTAACTTATTTATACGTGAGTCCTTTGCCATATAGCATACAGCAACTTGCAGTTATCGCCACTTATCTTTGCAGTACTGAAACTAACCCAAATTCATGTATTGAGAGGAAGTTATCTAAGATCACACAAAGACATATGTAGCAGGAGTAGAATTTGTATTGCTGAAGTCTTAATCTAGCTCCTGGATCAGAAACATCCCTTCTACCAAGAAGATTAAGAACAAGAAAAATACAGTCTTATTTTAAATACGTATCAGGCTGTGTAACCAGAGACTTCTTGCATAGCTAGTACTTTGTCGTGTTTTTACTGTAACATTTGATCGGCAAAACACCGGCAAAACACGCTGCTGCAGCCATTACAGAGCAGTACTGGGAGAACACAGATGGTTCTGGGGCTCTCTGCAATTAAATTCAGCACTTCTATTGTGTTCACATTTTTGTGCCATACCCATTGCTATGACCTCTGTGCTACTTACCACTCAGTCATCTTGGACTGAAAAAAGAGAAATCAATATCCTTGTAATCAGGCATGTGCTGCATTCCCTGCCTGTTAGATGAGACTTGCTGTGTACGTATGTATTCCTGAGCAGTGTTAAACCTCATGCAAACTGAAAGTGCTGTGCCTACCAGAGCAGGCCAACAAATTCCAGAAATGCACTGAAATTATTAAGTACTTACCATATATTCAGTTCTGTGCATGCACACTGAAATTGTCAGAGGGAAAGGTACCAGCTGAGAGCAGTTTCTTACTGTTGCCAGAGAAATTCACCTGACCTGCATCCTTGGTCTTGGAAGCAAGCTGTGGGCTGGATGAGTTGTTCTAGTGGGTTTTTTATGTCCCATGATCTGCAAATAGAGCTTTTCTTATGCTGGCTTGACAGAGAGGAGAATTTCCAAGCAGACTCCTCTCTCTATGAACAGGTAGAAGAAAGAACAGGTTTGAGCTTGTGGATCTTGTGTGTGCTGCGTATGAGACTGAAGTTGAATGTATTCTTCCTTGGGTTGAGTATTTCTTCTGCAGTTTGGGCTGCACAGAATTGGAAATGTTTTCTCATAAAATCTCTTCTGCAACTTGAATGAGCAAAGTAGTATGCTAACATGAGCCTTCTCAAGAAAGTCTTGTGTTACTTCTTCAACAGAAGTGAAAATAATTGCACTACTAATAAATTAGACATCAGGCTATTGTGCTTTTGACTTGAACGAATAATTTTATGGCACTGTATTCTGTTTCCATTGTGTCTGTATAAGTGAGAAGTTCCAAGCTGTGAATCAATATGAACTTTAAGAAAATGTTTATTTTTATGTCCTAGCCTACTCGACATGCAGAAATGGTGGCAATTGATCAGGTCCTGGACTGGTGCCAGCAAAACAATAAAAATCACGAAGAAGTGTTTTCAAACTCAGTGTTGTACGTAACCGTGGAGCCTTGCATCATGTGTGCGGCTGCAGTGCGCTTGATGAGTATCCTTTAATGGTTCTCATGCTGGGAAACCACACATCCAAATGTCAGTCGTTTGGTATTGAGCCTACAGAGAGGGGCTTGACACTGTCAGGCAAAGCCAACAAGGTTACCATCTTACTGCTTGAGAGTCTGTGCCATCCTCCATTTACTGCACGGTAAGTAAGGAGAGATTCAAGAACAAAAGAGCAGTTTCAACAAACAATGATTTCTCTTAGGGATATAAAAATACGCTTTAGAAATATCTGTTATTACATAAAATCAGCTAGTCTCAGTTCAGTGTTCAGTTCTGAACAGTGTGAGAGGTAGTAAAACAAGGTTTTGTATGCCTCTGTTTTGGAATTCATGCTTCTGAGGAATGTTGTGGATTTTCAGCAGTGCATCTTAGACTATTCAGAAATAAGTTCTGATTTTAGGAGGGAGGAATTACAGTGCAGACTAATTTTGTTTGAAAAGTACAAGCACATTTTAGTGAAATTTAATGACTACTTTAATCAGGCTACTTTACTTCCTGCTTGGTTTTCACTTAATACCTTAACTCATTCACATAAATTCCACGGGTCGTATATGGCTGTCAAAACGAGCGATTTGGAGGCTGTGGCTCAGTTTTGAGCATCTCATCTGATGATATGGTAGACACAGGAGAACCATTTGAAGTAAGCTATAAAACGTTTTCCTTTGTTTTCAGCTAGGGTACTATGCCTAGCTTAGGGTACTCTGCTTTGAGAATGTTATGGATCAGATTAAGGGGTTTCAGGTGAAAGATGATAAGATGTCAAGGAAACTTGACTTAAGAAGAGAACTATAAGTCCTTAAAGAAAAGAAAATTGAGGGAAAGCCTGGTAATCATAAATTATTTAAAAGGATGCATCAAAGAGGAGAGGAAAGAATTATACTCATGGTACAAGGTAAAGAACAAGTATATCTAAAAGATGAGCAGTACTCAGAACAGTAACAGCTACAGGAGGAGACAAGGGAAAAATTGTTCTAAGCTGTAGAATATGTAAACATATAATCAATAAAGATCAGGTAACAGCAACTTACTAGGTTATTTTTTTAGCTGAGCCACTGGAAGTGATTGTATTCGTGCTCTTGGTTTATTCATACATGAGGTGAAATGTGTTACCTTAGATTGACTTCATACAGTTCAAATCCCAAAATAAATATGGACTGCAAAAGTGGCAGAGGTTTAGGTATCAGGAAGTTTTTCTGAACTGTAAGGATACTGAAGTATTGGAATTGAGTGGGGAGAAAGAGACATCTTTGTCGTTTAAGATTAGGGTTCTTAGAATTTTTCTGCACTTAACATTTATGATTTAATGAATGTAAAAGGTAATATATTTCAGCATTGTAAATAAACACTAAAGGCTCTAGGTTCAGAAAGAATTTAAGTCACCAAGACAATACCATTTGGCAGTCTTCTGCTAACATATTAAGTAAGCATCTTTCTGGCAGGGTGTTTGTGAGACCATCATCTGAATTAATTAGTATTGTCCATACTGCAGGAGCGTTCATTTGCTCACATTGGCACGTGGTATTTAATCTTTCTATATGTTCAGAGGAAAGAAAGGAGAAGATTTATGATAACTACAGATCCTTCATTTGTTTCTTTAGGCAGCTGCAATGGGATGTATAGGTGTAATGAATTCCTTTCTGTTGCGGATGGGGATTTCCTTTAGTGTTAGTGACATTTAAATGCTTTGTCATCAGTGTTCATGGATGGGAAAAATATTTTGGAAGGACCAACAAGGTCTAAGAGGAAGTATTAGAAATAAAAAATGGTGTGTGAAAGAATGTTTTCCGGTAATTTCCACAAATACCCAAACGTATATCTCTTACATTTCCAAGTGCTTGCCAAGTATATGGTGTAAGTTGAAAATGCACGGAAGTAACTTAAGTAAAATTTTTACACACTAATTTGTAATAGAGTTTAACTTTTAAGTTACTAGGGAAATGGCTTATTCTGCTGAGTCTGGACATTGTATTTTTAAAATACATTAGGTATTCTGCCTGGAAAGATGATTTTCTGACCCCCAAATAGTTAAAGGCACATGTTAAGTTAGCAGAATAGACAGTGCAGTTGTTTACAATTACTCTATACTTAAGGCATTATTTTGAAGCATGGACTATGTTATTTTCAGATGCACTCATAAACATTATTCTAATTTGAACAGTGCATGTCTGGCTATTATGCCAAAGAAGCAGTGGAACTGTTAAAAGCTTTCTACAGACAAGAAAATCCTAATGGTAGGTTTCACATTAATGGATCTATTTTGTTCCCAACTTAAATGCTGGCACTCATATTTTGCAATTCACTTCTGATGTTTTTTTCTCCCTTTCTGTTTCTTCATGGTAGCACCAAAATCAAAAGTACGGAAAAAAGATCGTCGTAAGTAGGCCTATGCTGATGTGAAACAGAAGTTTACAAAAACATTATATGCGAAGGTTTCTTCAGCATCCGTCTTTTTCAGAATGTATGGTCAAATTAAACTATGTTAAATATGTTCTATGTGGTGTTTTTACTAATAAGATACTACCTGTTCCTGCGTCTCTGCCCATGTCTGTGATTTCTTCTTAATATATATTACCAAGCAGAACAATAAGTGACTGTTCTGAGGTGAGGGGAAGATTTATGGTTCAGGTTGAGATATTTACAGCCCGATGGATCCACTAAAATGAAGCCATTCTGTACAGCACATTCTAGGATATTTTCATCTGTCTGGAGAAGCATCTTGCTTTTCAATAGCAAATGTTTGCTTAGGCAAGTACGTAAATCTCTCAGAAGCTTACATTTGTAAGGCCTTCACCATTCTGGTGCATATGTTTAATCTAAAGATTCTAAGGCACTGTATGGTCCTTGAAGATTTGAGATAAGACTGTTATAACAGTTCTTCATTGTTGTTTACACCCCCTCTAGCGTACACCAAAATTTCAAAAAGGTTCTAGAAGTCATATAGATATCTAGACAAGACTATATGCAAAACAGCATGTTTCAGTTTGCACATGCTATTGCTAATAAACATAAACAGACATCACTTGGCTTTTCATACAGCAGCATTTTCATACAAAGTTGTGGAGAATGTGAAATCTCATCAGACTATCCACTCCTCTCATGAATATTAGCACTTTAGCACAAGAAATGCTTTATCATTAAGAATCTGCTACGAGTCATTCTCAGCTACTACATTACATTCGTTAAAATGGTCAGATACATGTCAACACAAGGATAGGAAATTGCTAATAGAATGAATAAAATATCTGAGATACTGTATCTTTTCATAGTGCTGGTTAGTTTTGTCATTTCCATGTACTTTGCTTGGCCGTGCAGTAATTTATAATCCAGAAGAGGGCCTTGCAGTTCCACTAATGAATTACGAATACAAGCCCAGTTCAGTCTTGATTATGTTGCTCTTAGTGGATAGTTATCTTAAACATGAAATGTAGTTTAAATCATTGATATTCAGAAATTTGAGAAATGCTTTAACTTTTTTTTTTTTTTTTTTAATGTGGAAGAGTGGTTTAGAATTCAATGACTATAAAAATTCAGTATAATTAAACCTTTTAGATATTTCAAATGAATATGTTCAGTGGTGTGTTTTTTTTTAAGTGCATTAAAATCATTACTTTGTTACCATTGCTCCTAATAAGCTAGAATTTATAGTTTTTGTGCTTACTTACTGTTTACACTGTGAAAAGGGAAAGGAGAATTTTTACCATAATATCTAATCTCAGAGTTTAGAAATACTCTTCCTTTAACGTAAGCCCCTTAAGTTACATCTGTGACCTATCCTGTCCTCCTGACCCCGTGACCATTACTTACAACACTCAGGTATTTGCCCCTCCATAAGCAATAGTAGTTACGACTACAAACAGAGACTCTTTCACCTTCAGAGCTGCAAGGGCTCATGAAACAGACAGCGATGGTGGAAAAGCTATTTAGAAAAAGACCATTTTTAAAGACTGTGACCAAGAAATGGTCACACCTGTGGTTACTGTGTTTGGTTAGTAATACAAGGTAGCTATTTATGCATACAGATACATATATTCAATTCTCATCTGGACTATAATTTTTTCATGTCTTGAAAAAGTCCAAATTAAGACTTTAGACTTCCAGACTGTCACAGACAGCAATGGCAGTAGGAAATGGAGCCCACATACTGTTCTGGACCAGAACCTAAGTCTCTTGGCACCTGTTCTTCTGCAGAGTGACTAAGAACACTTTCCTTCCCCACTGTGTTGTTGCAAAGAAGAATGGTATTGATATTTGCATATTATGACAGTAGGAGCCACATAAAAAAGCAGACAGATTATTGGTAATAGAAGAAAACATTTTAAAAGCTGTGTCCAATTCCACAATCCTTACGTGTGGAATAAAAAATACTTTTTTTAACAGGAACCGATGGTGACCTGACATTTAGAAAACAGTGTAAGTCCTGCTCAGAGCTCAGGGAGACTGAAGAGGGTGTCAAAAATTTCTTTGAAGAGCAATCAGGGATAACAGCATGTATTTTAGATAATGGGCAAGAAAGAGGAAGAGCACAGCAAGGTAAAAAATGATGTATTACAGAAAAGATACAAAAGATGCTTCTGTTTACTATTTGCGGTAGCAGTAGTATTGGGAGACACATGCAGATGCATGGTGTTTAAGTATAATAGTTAACTATCCTGGGGAACGGACTGCTAAAGGATCATGTTGAAAAAAAGCTCCCGCAGTGGCAGTGGCAGCTCCTGCTGCTTTTCTTGTGGGCAGGCACCCAGAGAGGCTGGTGCTATTTACCTGTGCCTGCCACTGCCTTCAGAGGTGTGCCTGGGGCGGTTGTTCCTGTCTCAGAGGCGTTGCAGCTCTTCCTAAGTATGAACGGACCAAGAGCCTTTTCAGAAGGGGAAATCATTCCAATTATTTTCTGTGAGCAGGTGACCACTTTGTCTGATCTGAGCCTTCTCGAGTCCAGATAGTGAGATGTCTTGTTCCAAGCTAGGGCCACAATTTGTTTGGCCCTATTTCCCTCTCTCAGAAACATGTTTTCCTGCAATATACATCAAGAAGACGGAGTACACAACCCCCTTAAACTCCTATAGTAACTTTTGAGTTTGTCAGTGTTGTTCAGAGTAATATTCACAAACCTGAATGCTTCACAGGAAGGACGTCTGGGATCCTGGGCAGCCAGCTCTTGGTTCAGGCTCAGAGTAACATCTTCATGGCCATCCTCCTCACATGGGCTGGAAGAAGGCAGAAGGTGGCCACCGCTGTTTGCTGGCCCAGATCAGAAAATTAACTTACAAGAAACACTAATAATGAAATAGAGAAAGAAGAATGTCAGAAAAAAAAATAATTAAACTGTTGTTGAATTGCTTATTTAGCAAGAAGGAGACAGTTGCTCGTGGCTGCACAAGCATAGGCTTGGTTTGTAACTTGCTACCAAATAAGATCTTGCAGCAAACCAAGCCAGAGGCACTCCAGGAATCAATAGCTGATTGATGCACAACCTGGAAGAAGTGTTGCTGTCTGCTTGTTAGGGGCCTGAACCTGAGGCTTTGGCTCTAGCCCTAAAAGAGTGTCAAGTGCAACAACCTTAATTGTTGCTGCCACCTGGAAAACCCAGAGCAGCAGCTTATAAATGCTGCTATTCATTTTCACAATGCTTTCACTTATTTATATCCGTGTCTGTTGCTGCATAGCAGGCCTCGAGAGCACCAGTAAATATATTCAACTGGTTTACTTAAAGAGGTTTAAATGCCTCACATTGCAGTTTTTCCCTTGTTACTTGATAAATAAATACGTAGGCTTCAGCACTGCATTTACCTTGGACAGTATTTTTGCCAGTTCATCACAGGCATGCATGGTTTTATTTCAGCATTTGGTTTGCTTGTCAATAGTCTGACATCAAAATATATTGACCCAGCTAGGAGGGCAAGGAAGCAAAACAACACGGCTTTGTCTCTGCTAAACCAATTACAATGACAATCCAAGGCTATAATAAATATGTCTTGTGACTTGCACACTAGAAGAGAGGCTGAATTTAAATTATAGCTTTGGGTTTTGAAATGCTCACTGATCCATTCCACTCCTATTAAGAGCGCCTTCCGCTCTGCGAAATTAAGTGATATCTTTACATGACAGTTTAATTAATTTATTTTTCAATATGTACATTTATGGAGTTTCTCCATTAAGCTTTTGAAATGTCTGTAGGTCCTATGCGTTAATGTAAATGCGCCATGGCCCATAATTACCTTTGGCAGGCTCAGGGCACTGATAAAAAGATTATATTTTTAAAAACTAAAGTCTTCAAACTTCCCCAGCGCTTGGCAGGAAATCTATTTCTGTGTTTTATTTGGAGCAAGACTGGGGAGCCTGCAGCCAACAACTCCAGTGTAGGCAGTAACTGTTACATTTTAGAAGAAAATACATTTGACACTAAACGAGAGAAGGAGAGAGGAAGACAATTAGTGCTGGAGTAGTAGAAGCAGCTGTTTGTTTGTTTTGCCTTGTGGCTGCCAATATATACCCTTATCATTAAAGTGCATCTCAAAACGGGGTGTTTTCTACAAAATTACTTCACAAAACATGGATCTTTGTCTTTTTAAGGGGCAGCCCCAAAATGAGTTTATCTTCCTTTTTCACAATAGCTCTGTGATAGCCAAGAATGCCGGATTCTCCCCTTGCCTCCTCCTCCTTCCTTTCTAAAAATGAACTTTTCAGGGATATAGAGAACTCAGAGAAGTTTGAAGGAGAGCAGATGGCCAGCAGTGATCCAATAGGATGTAAAACTTCAGTTAGGTAGTCGCTTGGCAGTCAAGTGCAAGTGAGCCTGTGATGTTTCCATAGTGATGTTTTTACATGGTGCCTTACTTTCGTCTTTTGAAAATCTAAGCGGTTAAAAAAAGGGTGATAACATGAAACGAAGGGCTCTGTAGACCTGAACGTGTGGCATGGTGTAATTAACTCTGCCCTTCCCTGTCAGTGCAAGCGGGGAACCAGGGCAGCAACTTGGGCTCCTCACCACTGAAGAGAGGTGCAGAGATCTCAGCTGCACTTACACACAGCTCCAGCTCGTGTGGTGCTTGTGTGGGCTGCTCGAGTTGCTGGATAAAGTAGGGGCAGTTTCTGAAATTGAGAAATGACTCAGATGCTAGCACTGTTGGGGAGGGATTGTTCAGCCACCGATTTTTATGGTGTCAGGATTTCACATTTACATATGGTGGAAGGTTTTTGGGGGCACTTTTGTAATCTTCAGAGCTTTCTCTGCAAAAAGGAAGCGGTGTAATAAACATTGACATGACTTTGATTCCTACTTTCTCCTTTTGAAGTCTGAGAGGTAGCCATTAAAGCTGCATTAATTTGTGAGGTTATAAACAGCTGCCATTATCAGTGCAGCCATACTGGGTGAGAGAAACAAGATTTGTAGGGAGAGGCAATATCTTTTGCTAAGCCAAATGATACAGTTGGAAAAAACAGGCCAGCTTTTAAACAACAAGCAGTGGGGACACTGAGTTCAATAGCTTACCAGCTTTTTCCACACACCTAATGAGAGTAAAATGAAAATAAGTACATGTATCTACATACTCTCTCCCTGCAAACCTACATCTGGACAAATTTGACTATCACCTGGTCTGACTAAGAAAAGAAGTTGGAGGAGTCTGTGGCCTCATGGCAAACTGCTCTGAAATCCCCAGCAGCCCCCCTCTGGTGCCTTTGCACAGATGGGTCAGGCCAGCGCTTTGTGAGGGCCCTGAGCAATTTCCCTTTCCCAGAAGACTCCCAGCAAGGTGCTCAGTACAGCAGAACACTTACCCCTCGCCCTATGGGATGTGTGTTGGCGTGCAGGGGATGGCAGCGGCCCTCTGCTGTGGCTGTGACCGCCGTCTGGAGCTGGGGGACTCCCAGGGAGAAGCAGCTTCCTGCTGGAGTGCTGTGGAACAGGGCAACAGTAAATTGTGTAATCTGGGATTTACAAATCCCCGAGTGAACTCCCATGAACGCTGTGGTACAGGAGAACGAAGTAGGTTTAGCCTGGGAACAAAATTACCTATCTGCCTTCCCGTGCTCTGGCCTCACCTGTGAACTCAGAGTTACCCAGCAAGGAAACCCTCCACTTGTGTCGTGGCCAGTCTGTTAGTGCTAAACCCAACCCTGCAGACAGCGAGGAATTCTTTTCTAAGAAATCCATTTTCTCATCCTCTGCAACTTATTTCCAGTCATGTTGTGCAGCACTTGTGCTGGCAGCAGCAGTAGCAGCCTGAATGAGTCACTCAGACCAGTACCTGGCAAGTGCACTTCTTAATAGTCCAGCATTTATCCTGTCAGGGAGCTCCACCAGGATGTTTGAGCTGCCACTTGCAGCAGGGAGGGCTGAAAGCTCTCTGCAACGGTGGCGACAAAACCTTGGTTACATACACTGCAGGGCACTTCAGTAGTGTTTCCACCACCAGGAAGATCTGGCAGCTTTGGCGTGGGCAGCTGCAGCTTGGGGAGCTTCAAAGTATGGATTTCCACAGTCCTTGCAGAACTGTTGCTCTCCTGTGCAGCAGAGGGCAGCTAGGGAATTGCCTTTGGATGGGTTGGAGCTGGGCCAAGCAGATGAGCTCAGGTGCATCCCTTCCCCATCTTCACCTGAATCACGGCTGTTTCCTCAACGCTCGTTCCCTTCACTGTGTTGTACTGGCAGCTCGTTTGGTTCAGTCCTGCATGGCGTATCCAAGGTCGGGCAACTCTTAAATCCTCCTGCTACCTATACCCTAAGACAGGGTTACAGGATGCCCCCATTTGGAGCCACCTGCCTGCTCATTTCATGTTTCAGACCACTGTTAGACAGGGCTATTCAGCAGCCAGCAGGACTTTTCCTGCATGCTGAGTTAGTTACAGAACTAATTGAAGGACACCTTGGTGGCTGGTGCTATGCTGAGTTCAACGCAGCCACACTGAAGCACATGCCTCCCTCTCCGTCCTGCTGCACATTTTTCCAGTTTGTGCCCTTTTTCTCCCTTGCTGCTTTCCAAAAGCCATACACAGCTGCACCATGTAGCTGAGGAGCAAAAGTGATGAGGAGCCTCTGCCCTCCTGTATTTCTGCTGCTCCTGTTAGAATAATGCCAATTCCTCCAGAGTGATAACCCACAATGAGCCTAATGAAACAGCAATCTGGCATTAAGATGCGTATATAGTTGCCATTTGTTAAATTGACAGGTGACATTTGGAACACGCAGCCCCTATTCATTTTTAAAGCTAAATACTCTCTCAAAATAAAGTCTGTGCCATGAGTTTTAAAGATTTCCAGCCTAGACAGGGCCAGCTGTGCTTTTACACAATTTCTGGGCACAAGGTCAGATTTCTAGCAGCCGTCAGTTTTTGCTGCAACGAACTGGACATGTCACGAACAATAAACAATTACCTGCCTCATAGATTACCTTGGACTCCAGTTTTTGTTTTTAACCTTTTCATGTAGAATTATTTATACAACAGAAAACAGGGTTTTGACACACAATTTTTATTTGCCTTGAATTTTATCATCTGCTACCTAGTCCTACGCTTCTGGATTTTTATATCTACAAGAAGATGCCAAAGGGATTCTCTGAACACCTTCTGCAATAGTTTGAATTTTACTCACAAGCATCAAGACCCACCTATCTTACAGACAAATACCTCAGATATGTTATATTTCAGGAACAGTTAAGAATGTGAATGGACTGAGCTCATCCAACTGAGGAGCACAGAAATCATGGCAAGGACTCACTATTCCTTCAAACTGATATCAACATATTCAATAGTATACTTATGATAACTTCCATTTCCAAATCCAGAAATGCTCAGAAAAAATAGGTGCTCAAACTTCAAAGCTGCACAAGCACTTGGCTGTTACTTCTTATTTATTAATTTTATTGTGCAGAGAACTCATCTAACATTTTCTTACTTAATGTATTTTCCAAGTTACTCCCTTTTAACACTAGGATGTTATTCCACTACTGCTAAGCTACCCTTCAGCTTATTTTTGCATACAAAAGAGCAAAAACGAAGTCTTCTAATATGGAGAAAAGCTGATTCTAGATGGCTAGTATTGACCAAAGTAGGGAAGCACCTCCTGTGGGTATATGCCAGGCACAAGAGCACAGAAGATAGCGTAGTTCACCTCGTGTCCTTTCAATGACTAAGCCAACGTTGCCAAAAGGTAATGTCTCTTGACAGATGCTTTCCCCAGCAGCTAAGGCAAGAGCAGCCAAGAGCGTGGCCAGCAACCCTCTCACACTGCACTGGGTTTGCCAAGAGTCACAGCCACACGGGAACCACAAGAGGAGCAAGAGCCTGCAGAATGTTTGAGTCACAGGGACATTTTCTTTCTTCAAGTTAAAAGAAAATCTTCAATGATTTACATATGAATTGCTTCTAATGAGGACACACAAGCTCAGTTTTCCAGCAGACTTTCAACAAGGCCAAAATTAAGGATACAATTACATGGCAGAATACTAGACTGAGATCTTCATGGTTTTTATGTCAACAGTGAAGTCAGCCGCTGCTGGTGGGTGGGAAGCAGCTCTCTTTAGGGATGTTGAGCTGGTTGATTTTCTGATTACTTCAGAGAATTTTAAAAATAGCAAATTATAATAACAGGCCTATAGACTCTGTAGCAGCTTTCTGATTAATGTGAACCTCAAGATATATGCTAAATTCTCGTCCATAAGGTATGCAGTTAGAAATGTTCTGGATGCTATTTTAACCTATGTCTTCTGAGTCACATTAGTCAAAAGAATTGGCCTGTAATTTAATTATTGCAAATGGTGCATCAATGAGTTATTTCCTAGGAAAGAGAGTTAAGAAAACCCTACACTGCAATTAATGCTGAAATGGAACCCTTTTTCTTTGGCCTTCTGAAATGTTTTCCGTATGACAGGAGCCAAGTGAGACTGAAAGAGTTTTGAAAATTCTATTAGAAAGTCATCTTCACCCAGAGCTTTCCCAGAGACCAGAGGTTTTATGACTCCTTTTTATTTCTTCCTCTGCTATGGGACTACCTAACTGTTCTCTAATTTCCTGCAGAATTATAGGTATTTCCAATTTACTTAAGAGACCTTGAGTCTGTTCAGCTGTGCAAATGACTCAGATTAGTTACAGGATTTTTGAATTCAAAGGAGACATCGTTAAGGTCCACAGAGTTTGTAGCTAATACAACAGATGACCATACACAGGAACAGCATAACACCCTGTGCTTTCCTTCCTGAACCGTACTGCCAGCAGTTCCCAGACATTTCCTCATGGCTCTTAATTTCTCTGCTTTTCCACCATTTTGTAAGCAAAAGATTCTCAACTTTTGCTTCCCGTAGAAATGTAAGTATAAAGCAATTGTGCACCTGAATCACATTAAACAAGAGACCCTCACTATACTGCTTCCTCGTTACCATGCAGCTTGATGATTCAAAGCAGACGAATCAACAAAATCAGCAAAATTAAGGATTCTCTGTGGGATTTCAGGACTGTCCCATACTGAGGCAAGGAACCCAGAAAGGTTTTTAAACCCCATTTTGTTTGAAAGCATTGTGAGGAGAAGAGTATTGGGAGTTCTGTGATCCACTCCTCCAACCTTCCTTCTCCACTGTCAGCTTTTAGCTCTGTATATCATGTAGGTAGTTTGCTTTTGGGCATTCACACTCTATAAATGAAACTCAGGTCTTTCTGAACATGCTGGTAGCCTGATGCGTGGTCTGCCCATGCCTGACTCATCCAGAACACCTAAATGGGAACTTGGGCACTTCCCTTCAGACATCTTCTAGAGCCTAGCCTGCAGCCAGTGTAGATGGCACACAAGGTTTGAACTCGTGAATGAGCTTTGAACCTCTTACAGCCAGCTGGGCTATACCATGTGAGACACTTCAGAAAGTCAGCTGAATTAGGTTACTGTTGCAGTAACACTTTCCGAGGAGTGCCTTCCGAGGACAGCACTTCATGCAATCTCAGGAGATTTCACTTTGTTCTATACAGTGTGCTTGTTTTCTTCCTGACAAAAGGAAAAGGTGAGGAATAGAAGGGACTAGGAAAAAATGTCACAGAAAGAAGAATAATCAAATAAACCCAAAAGATATGGCAAGCCAATGTGCTGCACGTGCAAAATGCTAATATGCAACATCATTAAAGCCTCGATCCTGTGAAATGTGTAGGGCATACCTGGCAGCCTGTTTTGCTGACAGTCCTATTTCTAATACATCTCTCTGCTAATTTGCTTCTGCAAAAAAAGTTTATTTATTTATTTATTTTTAATTACTTTGGGGAAAAGGCAAAGGGAATGGTTGTGATGGAGTTGCAATAAAAATAAATGCTGTGAGTTTGAATTAATTAAACAAATGACCCATGTAGTCAGGGAAGATGGTGGAGACCAGGTTTCTGCATTTCAGCTATTTCTGGAGGCTGAAGGGAGAACAAAGGGATGGAGCTGGTTCTAACCTCTACAGCAGGTTGCACCAGAAGACCTGTACCCTTTGTCCTCCAAGGCAGAGAGCAGACACAAAGAGATGTAATTACAAAGAGCCACACAATTTACATACTCTAGTGATCTTAGCAGCAGTCCATCTTTAATTCATGCTGTGTTTGGGGAGACTCAAAGTCTGGCATGCCAAAGTTTGGGATTGGGCTGGAGGCAATCTTTGTGCTGTGGGAGAACCAGTTGTTTAAAACTATTTCTAGTACACTGTGTTCTCCACCACTTCTAGCCACTATCTAGGAACCTGTGAACCGACACTTGTGTTGGCAAGGTGGCTTCTCTACTCCAGGTAGACTCATAGTAGGAAACCCCATCTGTTGTATGAATCACTCCTCTTTATCCAGCCCCTCCTCCCCTCTCTCCCTGCAAGTCCTGCAGGCTCAGTGTCTCTGTATCCCACTGGAATCAGACTGTATTTACCTGGCTGTAGGTCTGCTCCTTTTGGTGAGTCTTGGGCTTTGGTGATCCCACCAGAGCCTGACCTTCCCAGCATACACGAGTTCAGAGCCACCAGGAACCTCTCCTCCACAGGATGCCTATGTAAATACATCGAGTGTGTGTTTAGTTTAAAGACAAGGTTTGAGCATGACATACCTTTTATTTCCAGGTTGCATTTTGAATACGTTTGGTGTCTGAACTGACCACGGTTTTCAGATCCTATGGCTCTTTCTCTGTTCCGGTATGAATAACAAAGGCAAATGATCCAGTTCTCAGTGTCTTTGCCTGAAGAGATATAAATCACCTTCTAGGTATTATTTCTTCACATGTTATGTCATTTGCTGAACAATTAAGTGTGCGTTACTGAAGGATTAAAAGTGAGCCAAGGCTACAGAACATAATGCAACTTCACAGCAAGAGATGACAACGCAATTCTTTAATATTATTTCTTGTAAAACCAGATGATGTAAAATCAATTCCATGCTAAATTATGCTTTCATCTTCAGTCCTTTTAAACTTTAACCAAAAAAAAAAAAAAAAAGGAAAGGAAAGATGCCAATGGTCCATAAATAATCCCTAGATAATGTGTTAAAGACCTATGCTAAGTGGCACTCTTACAAACCCATATTTATATTAAAAACCCTCATATGCATACATTACATAAACTATAAATTGTAGCAGCTGAAAGTAAAATAAATGCATTGTGATGAACATACATCAACTTTACCATCCATTTCATGTCATCTTTGTGAGAAAAATACTTTATTTTTTAATTCTAAGCTATGTATTTTAAAAAGTTAACACAAACAAACCGTATATTTTAGCTGTATCAAAATCTAAATACCTATATCCCAGAAACAAGCAATTGCACAGAACTGAATTATAAACTATGCATGGATGAGTAATAAACCACTAAAGTTTTAAATAGAGCTCCAGAGAGAAAAGATGCCTCAGGTGTGCATCTGTATGCCTGGACAGGTAATTTAACGGATTCGTCCTTGTGAAATTCCATTTTTTTTTCAATAAATGCAGCTCTGGGTGTAATTTGGGACAGTATCTTCATAATATAGGGCTGTCCAACATTCAGAGTGCTAGCACCCAGAGCGGATCAAAAAGCAGCCAGCGATTTTGCAGGTTCTGGCTTTTGGCTTTCATCTCCCTGAAAGCCACCTGAGGGGCGCAGCAGGGCAGCACCGCAAAAAGCCTTGGCACAGGTGCTGGCTGCTTGGGAGGACTGAAAACCAGGGGATGAACCACCCCTCCACTCCCAGCAGAGTGTCTTGGTCCCCTCCTCTGCAGGGAAAGTGTTCTGCTGTTGCTAGCACAGCAATTATGCTGCTGAAAAATCGGCTTCCAAATAATTTAGTCTTTACTTAGTGTAAGATTAAAAAAAAAAAAAAGATACAAGATGAAGGTTAATGAAATACTGGAAAGGGAATTACTCTGCAGTAATAAAATACTTGGCATGTTTCTAAGGGCACAACACCACATACAGGTCTGTAGAGGGTCCTTCAGAGCGAGGTTTCTGAGACCCCTGCACCTGTACCTGTAGCCTGGTAGCAGGAAAGCTGCCACACCAGCCTACACCGTGCTACGAAGGCAGGCCACACGTTAACCCAAGACTCAGCATAGCATGGGCAGCTGGAGAAACCAAACAAGCAGAGGGAACAAAGATGTGCCCTTTCTTTCTACATTAACCCCTGCATGAAGATTTTAATAATGAATTTTGAGCCTAAAGTGGGAACCACTACGTTTTCCAGCTCTGTGGTCCCACTACACAAGGCTTTTGATGCCCTTCCCACGTACATGCAATAATCCTCATTTGGATACTTTTTGAATTAGTTGGACACCTTCAGCCACAGGTAAGCTAAACGAGGATATGCCTTGTGCTTATCTGGCAAACTGTGCTGGAGAGGAAGAGTGCTTGGCAAGTCACACCAGGGGCACAGATCAGGCTCCTGGTAGCATGGAGACCTTTGCTATTTATCGTGACGATACCTAGGAAAGGAAGGATGCAGTGCAGAGCTCTAGGTTTTACTTCTCACCTCTCCCACTGACTGTACAAACAGGGTGATAACTGCTCGGCCTCTCAGTTCGCTCCTCTAAATCACAGCGCTCTCAGGAGTACATCAGCTGGGGGGTTCGAGGCTCAACTTGTACAAACCAATTCTGATTCCTTCCATCAAGTGTCTCATTAAGTGTAAAGCGCCTCCGGGGAAAGGCAGCTGATTAAACAGATTCCTCTGTGACATAATGAATTTACAAAACCCCTCCGGTTTTGCTGGGAGATGTTTGGGGAAAAAGGCGTTCAGCCACCGAGGGCGAAGTCCACCGAGAGGGAGAATGACTCCATCTCCCTGCCTGTGGGGCCGAGAGGCGCTTTCTGCTGGGTGCTGGGAGCGAGAGGAAAGGCAGGGAGGCAGGGCACCCACACCACACCTCACAGCTCACAGCCTGAGCCCATCTCTGCCAGCATCCCCACACAGCTCCTGCACTCAAACCCCAAGGTGAAGCTCCTCCAGGCGGGCTCTGCTCACGCAGGAGGTGTGAGGAAGGAGGCCGAGGCGTTTCCTCGCGTTCGGATCCTGTTTCCAGTGTGACTCAGCTCTGCAGAGCCCATAAGGATGACATGGGCTGTGCTTTATTAGCAGTTAGGTTAATGTTTGGAAATAAAAAGACTGATGGTTTTATCTGTTTAATGATTTGGTGCTGCCAAGAGCAACCATAAGCACAGCTCAATGGTGCATGAAGAGAGTACAGGCTGACACTCATTTCCCACCGCTCACATCCAAACATTAGCACACAAGTTGTGCAGCAGGCTGGCAGGGGCAGGCAGCCAGCATCGCAGCTATTGGCCTGACTCAACGATAATCATTTTTCTTCACGGGGATTTTAAACCTCACCGCAATGGACGGGGATAAGGATGGGAGAGGTGGGCTTGGTTTTGAAGCCTGAAGTTCATTTGTGTTTGCCCAGCTTCCTATGCCCTTGGCTGAACTTAGCTACAAAGCTGAGGACTAAAAGACTCCTCTCTTTTTCTCCCCGTTATTATTTCACCTGTGTGGATGTCCTTTTCTATTTTCACATTTTAAATCCAACTCCACCCAGGCATATTCTTTAGGAAACAGGAGCTGCAATGCGGACTGGCCACGTGCAGCCAGGCACTGCCACCGGCCTGCCACACGCAGCCAGCAGCAGATACAGCAGCAGCAATTCCTTACTGCAAAGCGATCAGATGGACAGATCCTGTGGTCAGCTGGCATGGAGGCAACACTGGGTCTGGCAGGTACCACCAGAGCGAAGAGCCACCAGGAGCCAGTGGACACAAGGAAGATGGCTCATCAGATGATCGCTCCCTCAGCTAGTGGTTATCGCCATTTGTCACGGAGTAAGTGCAACTGCTAGACTTATTGATCCTTCGAAATTTACGTAGAGCAGAGCTGGGCCATTTTTGGCCGAGTCACACAGAACACATCTCCTTCTGTGCACAAAGCCAAGGGAGGGAGAACCCGCTGAAATAATCACCTTGGAGTCGCACTCCAAGCAAAGCTGCCTTGGATGTGCAAACACATGCCTCACCGGCTTCTGGGAAGACGCGTGGCCGTGTATATAATGCTCCAGCTGGCCCAGCAATGCCAACGAGTAAATATTGTGCAGTTGTAAGAGTGCTGCATAGCTCACAACTAGCCCCACAAAGTGCTTTTTGTAAAAGCGCCGCAGGCAGCCCAGCAGCTGCTCAGGGAACTGTCACACAGGCAGCAGGGCCAACCACGTTAAACAAGAAAGAGCTTCTGCAGGGCTGGCAGACCTGGAGCACTACGTCTCCGAGACCCCTAAAGCTTCTGTTATTGCCCCCCATCTTATTTATTTCCCCCGTATCTATTGGTATCTACTATTTCCAGACAAAAGGGCCGTGTCAGCAGCCCATGTTCTCGACCACCTTCCTATGTGTCTGACACCTCTAAGACAGAAAACGCCGCCAGGAGTTACCCATGACCTTCACACACCAGGTCAACACTTCAAAGCTTTTCCCCTCTGCCAGAGCTACACTGTTTGCTAGCACAAAAATAAGCAGAGTCTGAGCTCTTCCCACTCTCCCTGCTTTTCCTCATATACTTAATAGAAAAATAGCTGGAGCACAACTCCCACATATTGCATGAGATCCAGACTCCAGCAGCCCTAAAACAGGCTTTTTCCTGTCCTATGTCTATGCTAGAACTAGTCAAAATTTAACACTTGCAAGATTATAATGTCTTTAGAGCAGGGGAAGGGGGGGGGGAATCCAAACAAACCCAAACACACCCAAAGATGTGCTGCTGCTTCCACAACTAACAGAACCCCACAACGCTAAGCACTTAATTAAAAAAAAAAAAAAAAAAAAAAAAAGTCTTTCCACCACCTCTTTAACCCCAGCCTCAAGGCCACCTCTGCTCAACAGCTACATACTTTCCCTCCAGCTTCACATTTGCAGCCTTGCCATCCTAATGAGAAACCTCTGCCAGCTGGATCCAGCTCCCCCAGCAATCTCTGTAATGAGGACAGGCACCTTGGGACCTACCTGCCTGGCTCAGAAGAAGAATTTGGTTTGTTTTTTCCAATCCCCCGTGCTGCATAGAGTCCTCTGAGGCCATGATAAGTGAATGCCAGACCACCTGGCAGGTAAAGCAGATAAGGAGGGGACTGTCAAATATCTGATGTGTGGGAGGTAGCCAGGGTGGGAGGAAAGAGTTAATCGGGAAAGGGCTAATCAGCCCTCGGATATGAGCACCCAGCTTTGATCCCAAGCCTGTGAAGAGGGTGCAGGGTGCTGGTGCATGTCTGGTGAAACTTCTTTTTGGCTATATAGCTTAATTTCTTTACTACATTCCTTTTTTCCCCCTATTTCATTTGCTGTATTTTAGTCACAGCTAGTTGGGAAGGGGAGGCTTCACTTTCTCATGAAGTTACTGTTCAGCCAAAGCCCAACTTCAAAAATACATTTTCTAAATATGCACTATTCACTCTTGTCCTCAGTAATTTGGTTGGCAGAAATAAGAGCTGCAAAAGCAGATCTTGTCAGTCATTCTCAAGCCTCCCATAATATGGAAACGATCACCTGCCACCTAAATTGTATTTTTAAAGTGCCATAGCGTCTTAATAAGATGCATACACCTGAAGCCTCTTTTTGTTTTCTAATAAAAAACATATTTGTGGTGATGGCACAAGTGCACAGGTGAGATAACTGATCATAGAACCATAGGATGCTTTGGGTTGGAAGAGACCTAAGACATCATCTAATTCCAACCCCCTTGCCATGGGCAGGGACACAAAACCTTCCAGGTAGCCCCTAAAAAAACATCCAGGCCTGTTTTCTATCATTTTCTGTAAACACACTGCATGTATCTGTGCACGTGCATGTACTTTCTATTTGGCAGACACCCACTGGTGCAGCTTCAAACTTCTGTCTCACAAAAGCCAAAGGATGAGTGTTTGCTCATGTGCAGAGGAGGCAATGCACAGCACCTTGCAGCTCTGGAAGTGCAAGGCACGGGTGTTTGCCCTGTACCATGTCACATGGACTCTGTCACACAAAGGGGCAGCTGCCCCTGCATGCAGACTCTTTGGAATTCAAGGCATTTTGCTCAGAAGGTGAAATTGAAATGCTATACAGAAATATGGTAGCGGATACTCTCAGTTGCATGGTGTTGTCTGTGCAGCACAACAAAGAAGCAAAAACAGTGCTGTACTTGCTCCTGACCCACATGACGTGGATAGGATATGGGCCTGATGCAGAGGAGATTTTACTATTTTCTATTTTCAGGCTAAGATTTAGGAAGGGCAGAGGAAGATTAGGGTTTAGTCACATATGGTCATAATTTGAGTGTTCTGGACACGTACCCCTACTTCATGCAGCCAGTGCCCACTCATTTCAGACCTGTCTTTCTGAACCAGTGAGCACCAGTGATTCTAGCTGTACTCAGTGAGATATGGAGGCATTCAGCAACTTTAAAAGAGGACCAAGGAAATCTGGTGCTTGGGTCTGAAATTATGTTTGAAGAATGATCCCAAAATAAGCAAAACATTTGTTTTCCACTAAAAAGCCTCCTAAGAATTAAACTGGAATTATCCTGTGATAAACTTAGCTACAGAGCTTCTGGGACAGAGTGTCCAGAGGACGAGCGTTCTTCACCTTATCATCTGAATGTTAATTTTGACCCCAAACGCAAATTTGGTGCCAGGTATAGCACCGTGTTTGTGGTGTGTTGCAAATGTCAGTTTGCAAGGGAATGTGTTGGCTTATGGCATAAAAGTAAAAAGCACAGAGCTCTAAGTTCAACTGCATTTGCCTTTGCTTGGAAAAGAAATAATTATTCTATTTGTTTTGCTTCCAAGATGTGAATAGCAAATGTCTTTCTCACCTCACTGAGAGGAAAAAATCACACCCAATATGGTTAAGGTGCACCCCTCTTTACTAAGCAGTGTGACAACCTTGCAATTTGAAAAACTTTTTTTTGGCTGATACTTTTTTTTTTTTTTTTAAATGTGATTTCTGTTTTAAAGATGCCTCATGCACAAATGTCTTGGGTTGTTTCCTACAAAATGGTAGAGCTCATAAATAAAAGGAATAGGCAGAGCAGCAGAAAAGTGAAGAAGTGAAACTTATTTCAAATGTGCTTTTAGAGGAGCTGATTTAGCTGCAGTCTGGAGGCAATACTTGGCATAGGGAAAAAGAAAAAAAAAGCTTTAAAATGAGTAGAGCCGGTCCTGTCACCAGGGCTTGGAGTGGGCATCATTCCCATAGGGTCTAGGCACCTGTGGGAACTCACTCTTCTGGGAGTATGTGACCTCTGATACTGCCATGGCTGCTGCTTTCATTTATTTATTGCTGCAACTGAGATCACCTCGAGCTCAGATATACCTTCTGGACAGCCAGTGTCCAGTTGAGGGTTTTGGTGTTTGTGTCCTGTGACCAAATGCAAGGTCTGGGGAGGACAACAGGCTCACAGCAGGCGTTTCTACAAGGCATGACACCAGAATTGCTGTTTTTTGACTCTTTTGGGGACCCTCCCTCCTTTTTTCAGCCACTGGGTGCCATGACACAAATTTCCTGAGGTCCTCATGGTGGTGTCCTCTGACGGCAGGCCTGTGGCAGGGAGCCCTTCAGCACAGCCAGCGCTTGGTAGTGTCAAGTTCCCCTCCTCCCCTCAGCTTCCATGGCAGCAACCTGTGTCCCTGTGCCCCGACTTGGCCGCGGTCCCCCATGGTAACACGATCCACAAAGGGAACATGAGAAGGTGTTTTCTGGGCCAAGGATTTTCCCCTGGCAGGTTTCAGAAAGGCCCATGTCCTCCTCTCTGCTCTAGTGTTACTCCAACCCGCCTCTGCAGCCTCGACTGTCCTGGCATCACCTGGCAGTCCCTGCCCCGGGTACGTTTCATCCTGGCTGTGCTACTTCGATCAATCAGAGCAAATCAACTGCAGATCAGGGCAAGTTGCCACGGGGGCTGGCATGCCTGGCTCATGCCTCACCCCTGGCCACATGCTGGACTAACTTCTCCTCAGCCCGCACTGCTTTCTCAGCAGCTCTCTCCTGACTGCAATGGTGCTAGTGGCAGTGTAGGAAACACACACAGAAATCCCGAATTCGAGCACTTCATGTATAATTTTTTATGTCTATTGAAAGCTCACACCCTATATTGCTGGCCTCCCTATGCATTCAGTAGCACCTACAAAAGGCAAGTATTTTGCCCACACGCTTCACAAAGGGCTGTTCTCCAGGCAGCGCTCACCACATCTAGCTTTCCCCATTTTCCCCTCATTTGGGTTGTCCCCAGCATGGCTAGACACCACTCAAGCCCACACGTCTGTCTCCTTTCACCCCTGCTGCTTGGGAGGGCCAGGCACGAAGCCCGGAGGGGAGGCAAGCAGCCTCGGCCTGACCCGCCACGTAATGGCTGCCGCCTCTCAGGGCGGGCTGCATGGCGAGCGTCTCCACCCGGTGAGGTGGAGCAGTGCCCTGGCTGGCCCAGGGTGTGATGGTGGCGCTGGCCCTGGCTGGTCCCGGGCGAGGTGCAGCCCTGTTTTCCTCCCCAAAAATCTTGTGTTGAGCACAGGTCCACGGGGGGCCAGCACCAGGGGATTTCACGTGCAATATAAGCTGCCCTAGCAGGCGTGCTGTGGGTGAGTTAAGGACATACTTTCAGCCTTAATTCTGAGTTTCCTAGGTTTTGTCAGTTTAAGCCAGATTCCTAATGTTATTTTAATGCCGTTGTTTTGTGTGTGAATAATATGCTTTCCATGCCAAACCACAAGCCCTGGAACCAGTATCTCATAAAAATGCCTAGAGTCCAAAGCTAATAGCTGTTATTCAGCTGATCGAGTGATGCCTAAAAAGTTACAGATTAATGCTGCTCCCAGTGGGAGGGTAAAATTAGGCTTGCTGTCTGCTGGGACTGGGTGCTGTTTCACACAGCATCTGACCAGGGGCTGGGGCATCCTTTGGGATTGCTTAGCCCCAGCCACAGGCTCTATCTGGGGTCCTTGTGGGCAGAGATGTGGTATGAGGGGTTTACATGAGTTTTTCCTTAAAAATGCCCTCACCCTTCCAGAAACACCCCATCAAGCGATGGTCACTGCAGCTTGCCCTCACCCAGCCCTGCCTTAGCAGGCTGTGATTCAGGGGATACCAAAAAGGTGGGTGGACAGCAGCTCACTCCCCCAGCCGTCAGCATTAGCACAAGGGTGGATGTGATGAAGCTGGGTCCCGGATCACTGCCAGGCTAGCCCAGGGCAGGGACATGTTCACATGGGGTGGTGTTGAGAGGGGATAGGAAACGGGGGCGAAACTGTCCCTGCACACTCGCCTTCACTTCAGGCTGGGAAATCGAGCCACAGGATGTCAGTGCAGCCTGTGCGAATGCCAAGCTTTCCGAAAGAAATGACTATCTTTTCTCAAGAGCACGGAGGAAGATCTCTTTCCCAGAACATCTTCTTATTTAGGAAACTCACATCACGATGGCAAAGCAAAGCGGAATGCTTATTTGGGAATAAGAAAATGAGATGTGGCCTGAAGTCAGTGCCTGCGTGTAGACACCGCAGCAGAAAGTTGGAGGGCAAACCAGAGGCAGTTGTGTGCTCACAAATACAGTGCTGAATGGGCTGGAGGCCCAGACAGCTGCTATTTGCTGCCTGCGTCCTCGGATACTCGCTGTGAATTTGTAAGGTATTGATTATTTTCCTGTTACAACACAGAGGGATTAGCTAGATTAGCTTCTGCAGAGGTGAGAAAGAAATGTGTCATATAGACTGTTTGTTTTGCTCTAATTGGATTCACACCCTCTTTCTGAATAAATCTTGTTTTACTCCAGCTCTTGTGGTTTTTCATGGCGATGAATGCTGAGGAGCTCTTCTCAGAACAGGCAAGTGGTTCTCAGCTCTGGTGGGAAAAGCAAAGGGATAGTGCTGGGGTCACCAGAGAGGCAAGTATCTTGCAAACAGGGTAGCCAAGGAAGCTGCCATGGTCACATCGTAGCTAATGCTTCCCAGTCATAGACAGCTGTTAGCAGAGCTTCTTTGTAAAGAGAAATCTAAGCTTTTCAGCCCTTCTGGATGCAACTTTCACACCTGCTCTGGGCAACATGCCTAGAGCATGGCTGTGGTGCTTATCAGAAAGTGGTGTATCCTGGTCCCCATTGAGCAGGGTGCGCTGCTCTGTATACTAAAATTGCATCTAATTTTCAGCTGCAGCTCATCATCTTTCCTATCTGGTGCAGAAGACTGTAGAAAAATTAACTTCATCTGCTGTTTTTCCCTGTCTCCTTGCTCAGAAATGTGGAAAGTACCTGCAGCAATGGTGGCTTCTCAAATTCATCCTTTAAACCTCAGGAAACAAAACAAGTTCATATGGAAAAGAAATAAATGCATAGTTTAAAAAAATCTAGGTCTGTATAGTGGTAAAGTGCTAAGTGTCCTTACTTGGTTAATCCTGCTAAACAAGTAAATGCTATTTACTCCTTCGTGCCTTGCCCAGTGAAAGCTTTTGACATCTCTTTGCTGGTCTTTGCATTTGAAGCTAGGCTCTCTGCCTTTGAGTCAGATGGGTATCAAAAACCTCAGACCAGCTGGACAGTCTGAACAAGCATTCAGAGTTAAGCCTTAAATTTGAAATTCTTCCACTCATTCCATGTTCCTACAGAGAATGAATGAATGTTACATCAGGAAGTCAGACTTCTATGGAGAGCACCTGCTCCTGCAGTTTCCAAAGATGTCCTATGTTTGTGGATCCCTATGGGTCTACACAAACCTGTGAGTTGTCTGAGACACTTAGGTTGTACTGGAATTTGTGCACATATGTTAAACTTGACAGAAAAAATTTCTTTCATTTTTGGTCATGTTATATTTTCTGTTGGCTTTATTATTTAATATCTTGATACTGAAGCATAAAATAAATCCATATTCTCTTATGGTACATTCATTTTTTGAGGTGGGTATTTGAGTGATTTGACGTATAGGCTGCCATAATTTTCATTAATACCATTTGTCTTGCTCATTTGCTCATTCAGAACTCATTTATTTTAGTACTTTTAGAGCCAATGGGAGGTGCTAAATAAACATTTCAAACTGTAAATAAAGTTACTGGCCAACTGTGAATGGGTAAAATTAAGTAATTTTTCCAACATCACATGTAAGCAGAGGATCCAATTCTGCAGAACAGCTTTTGGATTCCTCCTCTTTCTCTTCCTAGCTTGTCCTGCTAGGAACATTTAATACACATCAGATAAGCCCTTTACAGCCTCCTTTCCTGCACTGTTCCCTAAAGCAATATATATCCTGACCAAAAAAAAAAAAAGTCTCTTTTTTTTTTTTTTAAATTGTATGATCATATAATTCAAATAACTTTTTCTGATATGGGCAATACAGCCCATTTATTTCTTTATCTTCATTCCAGAGTACCTCAGCCATCTTAGCAGAAAATTTCCCCTCGAAACTCAGCCTGAACTAAACATGTAGAATTTTCCTAGCAGGGAAAATTCCAGTCCACAAAGTGAAAGTTAAGTAAAAGGAAAATAACGGAGATCAGCCTGCTACTAGAAAATATGATACAACTTGGACAACGGGAATTACAGTAATACAGGAATCAATGTATCTACTGAAGTTTGCCACCTCTGCAAAGCTGATGCCAGTTGATTTGATTACACATGGAAGAAGTGCTATACAGATTTTTAGGGCAGAAAGTAGAAGAAAATACTGGTTTTAATGGAAACCAGTGGTGGAATTTGGAGAGTCAATGGTAAAGATATTACTTTCCTGTCACACTACCCACACAGCACAGTGGGAAAGGCTCAGTAGTACAGGGAAGGATGAGATGGGCCCTCAGGGTGGCACAGTTAAAACGTTAAAATGGGGAAGTAACAGGCTACCAATCCCTCCCTTACTGTTCTTCCAGGGGGCAGTGGAAAGATGCTAGTCCTCTCCAGATTGAAAAGTAAAGATTTATGGATTATTTTATACAGAATTTAAAAAAAATAACAAGATGACTTTTTGGAAATGTAGCATATAGCAGAAAGATGCATTTTTCTGTTGCTTTCATATCGAGCTGGAAATTGAAGGACTCTGTATAATCTGAGGAAAAACCCCAACAGTCCTCAGCACAACAATTCAGTTAAATCTCTGTCTTCAGTGGCTTCCAAATCACAGAAACCCTGGGTGGAGGTGAGAGGGGGGAGCTGAGGAGCTTGGGGCTTTAAGACGCCAGGGCAGAAAATTATGCATCTCTTCAAGAGAAACTGAAAATATCACTTAATGTCTCCAAGCAGATAAGTTCATAAATGAGCCTGCCTGATTGTGGACTGGCTTAGTCGTCAACTTAGTATTCAGGAACGGGAACAATTGCCATAGCAACATTCCCATCTTCTGACATGTATCATGCAGATCATGTAGTCAAGGCAGCGCAGCATCCTCTCACACATGTGCTCTATGAACTTTTGTATTCCTGATAATATTAAAGAGAGAAATATGTCTCATGATTGACATTCTTGCCTGTGTTTCTTTATGATTCCTAAAAAAATATATGGAAATGCTTCCCTTCCCCCATTCTCCTCCTTTGAACTGTTTTCTCTCCATCCCACTGAAATGATGAGAACAGCTCATGCCCCAGATCTGCAGATATATGTTCCTGACAGTAGTCCTACGCTATGCAAATGTGTAAACTGCAAAATGTAGAGGCTTTTAAAAAATTAAGTATATCCAGCTGAATCTAAATTCCGAGTACAAGTGCTGAAAGGAATGAGAAATTTTCCAGTACCTGCATAATTAATGTGCTATTAGACAAAGCCTTACATCTTTTTTCTTGTTCTTTTTTTTTTTTTTTTTTTTTTCTTTCTATTTTTTGTTTTGTTTTGAGTTAGTCTGAAATCTCCAGTCACACATGCCAACCATACCTATGGTACTTGCCAATATGTATGTCACCCTACAGGAGCTGCATTCACAAGCACAGCAGAGTATTTGCTGGAAACGGTGCTTCCAGCCAATGTCCACCTCACCCCTGGGATGGCTTGGGCTCTGTGGACCTCCTGCTGAAGGAAGAGTCCTTCTGCACATCACACAGGGCTAAGATGTGGTCCGGCACAAACAGGATGCTGCATCTTGTGCAGTAAACCTACCTTTGTCACCTTAACGTCAGCAGACAGACTTTACAGGTGTTCCTGGTTTAATTGTATTGCAGGCCATCCAGTGGACCACTTTCGAAGCTTAGCTCCGGTTCAGTTTTGTGGCTCCCTCCAAACACCCCATAACACTAGAAATAGCTGTAATATAGTATGTAGGTCATGTTGGTGGCCGGACTTGGTGATCTTGAATGTCTTCTTTAACTTAGATGAGCTTATGTTTCTACAATCATGCCACCACACCGACATGCCTCCAATTGTGCCTATCCCAGCAGTGGTTCTGCCATTAGAAGTATCACAATACTCCTGCCTGAGGGTTGGCCTCAGCAGCTCCTTCCATTTTCAAAATCCTGCATAAATCTATGGCCTTAGTAGAGACAGACTGAAACCCAATTTGACTGAGTGCATCTCTCTGGAGAGGCACACAGCTGTTGGCTACACTTAGGTGATTTTTTTTCTAACCAGGTTACTTATCTTCATTTGTTCTCTCTTACACAGCTTCCCCAGAGCTGCCTCATGAGTGTTCGCTGCAAGATGTCCCTGTTGCGTGGGAGAAGGTGCCACTGTCTGTGCCGAGAGAGTTGCTTTGTATAATGGCTCTGCTGGAGGCAAGTCACCCTCAGATGGGTGCGAGGGTATGGCCAAGCCTGAGACCTTTGGGAAAAAATGTCCTGAGTGTGCCCATCCTGTGGGATACAAGCCCTATTGGTCTGCACATACGGGATTTCCTTTAGCACAGGCTGGGGAGCTGCCCCGTGCACACCTGGTGCTCTTGAGCTATAAGGCTCACATGTTTTGCTAGTATAATCTGTGTACACTATAAATCTAATTTAAATTTTACAGCTGTTTTTAATGACTTTTTTTTTTTTTTTTCTTTCATTCCTGTCCTTCCCACCACTCCTCTCTGATATTTAGGGTCACTGAACAAAGCTTAGGTACCCTTCTGCCCCGGGGAGGGTGAATGTCGTTATGCTGTGGTCAGTATTGCTCAATGGTTCACCTGGGATTACATCTTGAAGGAGTCTCTGTGGTTCTCAGGTTTGAGAACACTCTTCCTCTGTGTACTGCACAGATGATTGCTCGAGAAATTATCATTCAAGAAATTCCTTCTTTATAACTTGTCCCATGGTGACTCTTGGTCATACTACATATAGGTAGTTGAGGTCCCCCATTATCATAATTTTTGCTGCCTAAGTATTTTGCACTTAATTGCCACCTTCTGCTCTGTGACTAATAATAATCCTATTCTGTAAAGCCACCCCTAGAGAAAATGGTTTGCAGCTTAGTACCAGCAGCAGATGAGGGGTGACCTTCCCTTCTTTTATCCCATTACATCTGTCAGGTGCAAACTTGGAAGCCAAATTGGGAAGCATTATTAAATAAGAACAAATTATTTTATTTTACATAGCAAATAAGCTAGGACAATTACATGTAGAAGGCTAGCCAGGCACTGCTCTGCCTGCAAAATCAAATTAAACAACCAGAAATGCAGAAGCAAAAATTTCTTAAGCAACGCAAACTGCACGGAGTTGCACAGTCTGTAAATGTTATCTCCCTGTAACTGCCCACAGTGGAGTGCAGAGTGCTGCAGCTGCAGGTTGTCCCTGCTGCTACGGGCAGCATGTCCTGCAGCTCAGCAGCCTTACACCGAGGGGAAAAGTGGAAGCACAAGGAGCTGCAGAGTTGGAGATTGGATGGAATTACTGTCCATGTCGAGAATGTTACCTTTCATAGCTCCTGATTTCTTTCCATGGTAAGCAAGTAACTGTCATTTAACATCTGACTGTCATTACTCGTTTCTGCAGAAGATCATGTGTGTCTGTGCTGCCATGTGTGCATATATAGATGAATGCATGTGTGCTGAACTTTTACAAACACAATATACATACTGTGGGGACCATTTGTGTATTAAAAATGCAAAGAGATATTGAGTCCTAGTTCTGACTGTACTGTAGCAATCTACTTAGAAGTTTCTCCACTCTAATGGTAGATGTTTACTTTTTAATACTTAAGCTATATATGAAATGCCAAACTTGGACAACATGATTAGCTACAATACAGATTATATGAAACAGATTCTGTTTTACTTCTCTCTCTCTTTACACAGCTCTAAGGAACAGCAAATAGCTCCTCCGGTGGGCCAAGAAGTCTGTAGCCTACCTTTCAAATTTCCGTACTGGCATTTACTGTGTTGAGGTTCAAATCCTTTTACAGCCGTGGTCTGAACAAGAAAAGGGCACTTAAGGGAGTAAGACTACATCTTGCTCTTCTGGGTTACATTAAAATCCATTGATTTCCATCTGTTATTTGAACAAAGCAGAGTGCATTTTAGATAAAAATAAAATTGCTTATATTGGAGAATATACATTAAATATATTTGCTGTTTATGGTCTGTAAATTGGACGGTTCTGTTTTTAGAGTTTTTTAATAATACAAGTAAGAGGAGGTCACTGTACTCAAAAGGCTCTAAGCACAAAAAGCTCTTTCATTTCACTACATCATTAGGAGCACTGCAGAAAGCATCCCACCTGCAAGTCTGCTTGCACCCTCATTCAGCAAAGCCTCTGCGCTGAAAAGCACCTGTGTGTATGCTTTTGAATTCAGCGTGTGCTTAAGAATGTTTCTAAACAGATGTTGACAGCTAAATCTGTTTACTTTCCAGACTAATTTCATTCCCCTTTGCTCCTCTTGCTTCAAAAAAGAAAGATCATTGCCCCTGCAGAAATTAACCAAACCTGCAAATCCTTTTATTTCTTGGGACTTCTGAAATACTCAAAGCACAAACCCCAGGTTTAATACTGCAATCAGGCACATTGAAGACATTTGCACTTTTACAACATATATGAACACCTTGGGCCAAATATAATGCCCCAAATATATTATAAAACTCCCGGGTTTTACTGCAGCACCTGTGACCCTCATTTAAGTGGTTGGCTAAAGGGGCATGTGAAGCTTCGAACCACAGGAGCAGCACAGAGCAGCTGGGATACCCTAGTGGATATGATCTGTTCTACTAGTATGCATTAGGATTTGGTTAGGAGCTTTCTTTTGTTGTTGCTGATGGAAAATATCTGTCACCATCGTTTGTCCCTGCTCACATTAAAAACAGGAGCATTAAAGACAGGATTGGTAGCATATCTCCTCCAAGGTGCATTCAGAAGCGACCACACTTACACATCTCTCACTGCTTGCTCCTTTATTCCCAGGGCAGGAACACCAAACCTACCTCAGTGATGTTAGCCTCAGGTTGACAGTCTTTTCAGAACTATATTTTATCTCAAGTTTTAGATTATAAATCCTTCTTTCAGTGCTCAATCTAATGGGATCAGAGTCCTCAAAGGCTACCCAAGCTTGTATCAGAGCCCTGCAGACTGCTCAACCTTTATAGAAAGGAAAAGGTGAAGAAGAAATTGTTGTCAGGGTTTGAAATAGCCTTTGAATAGCAAATTCAAAATGAACAATTAAATAAGAACATATGCCTTATCATTACTAGCTGCCATTTTGTATATCATTTGTGTATCATATCATTACTAGCAATACAAAGAGCCTCTGGGGAGCCTGTGGAAGGTTTTAGCCATTTTTCAGTCTACACACAGTGTCCAAGTAGACTTGACGTGCACTGGTAGCAATTTAGCAAATACTACTGGTGGGCAGAGAAGCAAAGAAACAACTTAATATTGGGGAAAATGTTTGTCAGATCCCTTTAAAATAAGGCAACGGTTGCTATAGAGAGAAAGCAAAATACGGCTTTATCACACACAAGCCAAATTACAGACTAAAATAATTTCATTCTGAAGCTGCAGCAAAAGTTAGCAAATTATGGCAATCTCTTTGTAACAGAGTGGTATGAGAGCTGTGCAAATACATTTCAGGGTATCTAAATGCACAGAGAAAGTGAGAACGAGCTTTGTAAAGCCAAACAGGGCATACAGTGAAACTCAAATTCATGGCAACTCTGTGGCTAGTCATTCTAACCAGCTTTAAATAAATCTCTCTTTTTTATGTTTTATACTAAGTCAAGAGAGTATTATTAAGATTGCAAAGTCAGGCATTCAAGAGTGAGGTAATGTCAAAATTAAGGCCGTCTGTTCAACCTTAATTTGGCCCCTTGCGAGTATGAATTATGATATTGCCTTTAATTAGATGATCACACAATATTTTTTCCTCTGCCTCATTCATAACACATGATGGATGGTGCTCACTGAATGATGAAACCATATTTTGTTTTTTCCTTGTGGTTCAAGGTGTGGCAGCCTTCCTTATTTACTGCATGCTATTTTCTTCTCTGACAACAAAACTAATGATTCCTTCACAGAATTTTCTGTGCGGTTTATCATTATAGCTATGACACACTTTACAAATATTAATAATTTAATTTTACTGTGGTTCTCAAGGGAAAGGCTAGGAGTCTTTCCATTTAGCTTATTCATCTACAACCTATTGCTCAAGTTTTCCTCAAAGCTTTGTCTCCTTCATATTTGCTCTAGGCAGCTTTATTTGCATCAGCTTTGGGGAGGTATTGACGATACATGGGAACCAAGATCAAGGTCCCCATTCTGGTGTGCGTCTTGGAAGTCAAACTCTGCATATGCATAAGCACTTTGGAGAATTACCCGTGCACTACAGGGAAGTGCAGGCATGTTTTTTCCTACAACCTGGACAATGACAAGTAGAGTTTTGTCATAAAGTGTTACTAACATTATTGCTATCCTTCTTCCACAGAACCAGTTCCACAGCACAAGTAGAGAAAACTTTCTAGACATAGAAAAAAAAAAGTCTTTTTCATAGATTTTCACTTGGAAATAGATGACTTGTTCTGACAAAAGTTTTCCACCAAAAAAATAGTTCCCCCAAGAGAAATACCTTTCAGGGACAATTTCAGCCAAGATGGTTGAAATTTGGCAAGTTTACAAGTGACTTTTACTTTAGTCATCATTCATCCATCATCTTTCTTAAGCATGATGGATTGTGTAATTCTAAAGGGAATGAACACAGTCTAGAAGAGCACTCTCTGGGTACACAGGCCCCTAAGTTATTTATATCGTTGTTCATACATCATAGGTTGGATTTAATGCTCTAAAATTTTTTTGACTTTAAATACTATGATTCAAAGCTCATAGGAGGTGGAGAACTTTCTGAGACCTGAGAAGACAAATTGAGTTCAGACCTTCTCCAAATATTATAAATTTTCTCAAACCTAATGAAACCTACCACATTCTGTGTCACATATATTGCCTTTGGCTAATATTGCCAACCTCAGGGGCTTAAGCCCATAACTGGTGTCTAAGCTTGGCAATCTATTTTTCTGAAGTGCTGAATATTCACAAATTCACAGATAAAAGGGAAGATAATTTTAATTTTCCCTATGTGGCACCTCTGAACAGCTTGGATACCTATCTGTGGATTCAGTTATGTCAATTTAGTCTCAGATGTCTCTGCTCTCTTTGTTATTACATTTCCAATATTACGTAAAATGACGTGATAATAGAAGAAAAACTTACCCTGAATGGGTGCAAAGCATTGAAAAAGAGGAATCTTGACGTCAGCTGCCAGTCTCAGCCACTCAGTGGTGCATTAGAATCAGCAGAGGAGACATTCAGAGTGTGCCCTAGCAGAGTGTGTATAGCTCTGTGGCATTTTGGAATTTCTTATTTGTATCTAACCCCTTTCCATCAGAATCCTCTTAAAATCAGTGACGGAAACAATCCATGTGAAATAAAAAAAAAATCACAAAAACTTGTTAGTTTTAACAGCAGAACATGGCTTACGCAAGTTCTCCAAATGACCAGTGTAAAGGGTTTGTGCTCTGAGCTTCCCACCCTAAGCCACAGTTGATAATTTCTTCACAATGCAGTGTGTGTTACCATTACTGCTGCTGTCAGAAAGTACGGCTACATTCTTTAGCACATTTATTGTCCTTCAGTACCTTCACATGCTACCAAAGCTTTCAGAAGCAGTGACTTTAAGCAGCTCATACCTCACAGAAACAGGACCGAATCCATGTTTTCTTCTCTTCCCGAGTTGTTAAAGCCTGTTGCAAATAACAGACATCCAACCACCTCCAATAATAACCATCTATTACAATCAAGCCCAGTTATCTGTGGATAGAGTAACCATGTTGCAGAATTACTGTGCACGTGTGCCAACTCTGCTCAGGTCCAGCAGAGCTTAATAACCTTATTGCAAGGCCACATGGCTATAGCTAATTTGCTTCCAAAGCCAGTTTGAGTGCACAGGCAGGGTACTCATTTTTATCTGGCGTTGAGCCATGGAACCCAAACCATCTCCAAGCAGAGCATTGTAGCCAGAAGCCCCATTACTGGGCCGTGCTAGCACCATGTCCTCTGACAGTGGTGACCTGACCATGCAATGGCAAAGAGCAGACAAATGCAGGATGCATTAGCTCCTCCTTAGAGTTGCCTGACTGCAGTGACGTGACAGTGCCTTCCTATAGAACATTCATTAGGGACTGCATTTGTCATAATAACTTGGCTGGAAAGGTCCGACTATAGGAGCATTCACTCAGATTTTCTGTTTGATGCAGTTTATAGAACCCGTGCTTTAACTTTCAAGATTCAACACCCACCTCGCGTCCTTTAATGTAATTTCATCTGGAGCAGCTAGACTTCAGCACTCATGAAACTGAAGTACCTTGGGCTGGAAGTGCTGCTGATTGTGTATCCTGCCCTCTCCTTCTCTGGGACCTTCTCCTGTGAACTCCATCTCCTTTATCAGCCCACATATTCCCATGTACTTTCTAGTAACCTGACCAGCTTTGAAATCTGCAACTCTGACCACCAAATTAAAATTATTGAGAGGACAGAGAGTTACAAAGGCAATACAATCACAGAAGCCTTATTTTTGAATGAAACAATCAGAAATCACAATGTTGAACTACTGCACCGTTTCTGTGATCATCTGTACATAAACAGTAATGGATTTAAAAAACGTACTGGGGAGCCATGTCATGATTTGCACGAGATCAGTTTCCCCAGAACTGTTCCAGAGCAGAAACATATTTAAGTTATATTAAAACTCTGTAATAAAAATCACACATTAACATATACCTTTAAAGTGCTCTGTATGTGATAAAATTAATACACCTAAAGACACTAATGAGTATGTGTGATGTGAACATTAGTACATTTGGATCTTTAAGTTACTTTTGTATAAAGTAATTTCTTGCTGAAAATCAGCAATCAGTTCTACACATTTTTTTCTGCCTACTACAGTTCCCTTTTGATTGTCTGATAATTAAACAGAATTCTGTCAAGTTTCGACCACTACTAGTGTTTTGCAATGGAATTCCAGGCACAAACAGGCATATTTCTGATACAACAGGCATTTGCTTATGTACCTTCCTGAAGTAAGGCTTAAATGTTCTCTCTCGTACTATGCTAATGGCTCAGCCCATATACTGAGAACTTACAACTTGAAAATGCAGAATCAGGTCTTGTATTGGGAAAATAAGAAGAAAAATCCTCACGTAGAAATAATATCCTCTACTGCTGACACTGGAAAACCTGAAAATAAATCATTCAAATGCCATCAATCCATCTAGAATTTCAAGAATCAGCATGAAGAAACATAAACCTGGGGGTAACTTGATCTTTATTTAGGCATATTTAAGAAAAGTTGCATCATATTCAGATAGTCTAGCACTGCAAATAAATTTTTACTGGATTGATAAAATTATTAACATCACTGATTTAAGGCAACTGTTACATGTTACATTAATATTTCAGTCAGATTGAATTCTTCTTCGGCTACATTCATGCAATTAACTGTAATATATTTTTACACTGTACTTTGAATATATAGGATTGTTTTGTTTCCCCATATTAGACCTATCTGGTTAAGCTTTTCTCAAACAATACAAAGAATGGACTTGTTCTTCTGGGTGGAAGTGGACAGCTTTAATGACTTCATGATTTAATGACTTATTTGATGCAAGAAATGCATATTGAGAATGCTGTGGAGATAAATTTACATCTTACTTGTGTGTATCACATGCAAGCATGGATAAATAGGAATGGAGGTTAAAACACAATTATTATTCTTAGCTAAAATCATTTTCCTTCATTAAAAAACCCCAAATATCCTTGCACTGAGCAGAGGGCCCACTAAACTGCCTGGTTTCCAGAAGATTCCTCTCCGTGCCAACCTCTGTTGGGGATGAGAAATCTTCCATGGAGCCACGAACAAGCCTCCATGTTGCATCTATTGTTCAGTCCATTTTTGTCTTCTCTTTTTCTTCTTCAATACCTGAAAACATATGGAGAACAGCTTTCAAAAATCTCAGAACGAACAAAAATGAAGAGTTTATTTAGAGAAGTTTCTTCTCGTGCATTAATCTTTCTCTTCCCTTTATTGCTGTTGTTTCTCCCCTCCTTGCTCGCATGCCCTTGCCTGTGTCACCTCACCTGCTGCGAATGAAAAGAGCATCTGCACACCTGATGGCAGTGGTTGTCCAGTAATGAACCGCGCAGCCCTCCCTCCCTCCGGACCGTTTTCAGATCAGCCGAGCCCCCTGCCGCACGCTCAGCCTTTGACTGCTGCAGGGGACTGGGAACACTCAGTTCCCTCGGCTCCTCTGCTTACCTAAGAGCAAATTGGAGTAGATGTTATTAGAGCTGAAGCTAAGCAGCCAGATTTATCTGAATGCAAGTTTTAAAAATTCTGCTTCAGAATTTAGTAACTTTAGCTCCCTCCCCCCCATTTCAACACTGGGTTTTTAACAATCTTCATACACATCTCCCTTTTTTGAGAGCACAAGAATGAAGAACCGGTTACTGCTGATAGGGTGCCTCTCTCCTTGCAGTGGCTATGTCTTTCAGCAATACCAGGAGGGCTGAGCTGACTGTAGGGCTCCTTAAAGAACTGATCCTGGCTGCAGGGCTTTTCTCTTGTCTATGCTGAGCAAAGTCTGGGCCAGGCAGCAGATTGTGTTTTTTCTGGCAATGAAAACATTCAGCTATTTCATATGCCTGTTCCTGGACAATGAATTACTATTGGTATCTGACAAAAGTATTGTTCTTCTGACTAAGCCCTCTCTGCCAAACATCTCAAATAAAAATATTTCTTTTGGAGATTTTTAGGCCTGCTGCATGTTGGAAAAGACAGACCTCTGAGGACTGAAGGCAAAAAAGAAGTAATTTTTGAGAACGTTGAGAGGAAAATCCAGTCACAAGTAAGATCACCTGCTAATGCAATCTATGCGTAGATGGCAGTTAAACCAAAAATCACTTTCAAAACACAGCTAATCAATTCCAGGATGGGAAACACTAAGAGCCATGTGCAGCTAGAAAGCACAACTGCAGAGTGGCCTTTGTTGAAAGAAGCAACAGGGAAAGAGACGGGTCTGCATGCTGCCAGCAGCACAAGTACAATGGCCCTGGGTGTCGCTGGCAAACCGATGAAGAGCCATAGTCACAGGTTTAACAACCAAAACAAGAGGCTGGGTCCAAAAGATTACAGTGGGTTTACAAGGCTGCTCCAGAGCCAATCTCGAGCCTTCTGCCTTTTGCTGTAAGGAACTTTTCCAATTGTTTCAAATGAGCTGTTTTATTTGCCTTTTAAAAAGAGCCTCTTTCCTTTCTTCTGAATTGCTCTACTGCAGATGCATCAAATACTTTGGCAGGAATGCAGATACCCTCAAAACTGTGGACAGACACTGGCTTGTAGAAAGGGCAAATTTTTCCTTGCCTACCATGTTTGTGGTTTAACTTGGAAAAACTAACTGCAAATCATTTTGTCAGTAGTGAGGTTTTATTTAATGCATCTCCAGAGGAAAAGGAAAAAAAACCTCCGAACTCCAACAACCCCCTCTCACCCCAGAACTCTCATGGCAGGCTGCTTTAGTTTGAAACCTTACTAATCAAAAGCCCCTTTTAAAAGTACAGTTTTCAAATGATATTTTCTCAAATCTTGCATGGAGACAGATTGGCATTATTTTAAATTTCCGCTGTCATACACCTCAGGTTTGGTTTATGCAAAGTGTCTCAAGCATAGCAACACAGCAGATGACTCATGGCATTATCTGCTTTGCAAGTGCTTGAGCCACAAGGGAGCGTGGATCAGTATTCTTTAACCAAATCAAGGAAATAACAGAGAGGATAACAAGGCCATGGTGAACCTGCTGGAAGAATGACCCGATTAACCTGAGCTGTTCTGGGGTGGAGGGCCACAAGAACCAAAGACTTTGTTAGGCGTACGGTGGAATAGTGAGGGAGATTTTCTGCCTTTTACTTATTCATGGACTTGGTGAGAATATGTGACTCTTCATCACGTTACTATGCTTCATACAGGACTTCACACAGCTCAAGTGGAAGTATTACATGTGGCTGCCTTTTTTAGAAACTTCTTTCCTGAATTAACACAATTACAATAGACATGACTGTGACATCCAAGTGAGGCCTCAAAACCACACTTGAACACTGCGACCAATGATTGCTGGTTCTAAGGTACAACCAAGGAAAGCACTTTGCACCTGCTTGCTAATGTGAGCAAATGTTAAGTAAAACTGATTTGAGCTCCTGGAATCAGGCTCTACATAGCACTAAAGGCCTTGTTAAATGAGAGTTGTGTGTGCAGTAAGCAACCATGTGAATTTATGTTGTATTAACAAGTGCATATTATGCTTCCCAAACGGGGATGCAGGCTGTTCATATGGTCACAATCCATTATGGGCCCAATTAATGTAATGACAGAATTCCCACTGAGCAAGTATTTCACTCCGTTTGTGACTTGCTCCTGAGGAGATTATGAATGTTGTTTGCTTATTTCATGCATTTTGACAAGTGAAAACCATCTTTCGTAGACTAAAGACATCTACTTTTAATCTTGTGTTCGTCTTATTTTCCCTCTTCCTTTACTCAGCATTGGCTGGCCTAGGCATGGTAGATGAATGTAGAGTATACAGAGTTATGTTTACCCTCCAATAATGTGATTTTTCATTCCTATTATTTGATCAATGTGAAAATATTAATTTTCCTTGAGTAAATTTATAAGCAGAAAACACCTTATCTGAGAATACTTATACATACCTTATATCTGAGAACACAGTTTTTTATTTCTAACTCTAAATTTAACATTAACAGCATTCCTACAAAATGATACTTTATTCTAGCTGCATTTAATGGGTTCATCAGCTAATAAGTGGGTTGTGAACCAAGTGGGTTGTAAACCTTTCAGGTAATTGCCAACAGCTCTTAAATTAGTATTAGAAGTTATAAAAAAATACATAGCTCATTCATAGCTCTTCATGCTTTCCAGCAGCCACTCCATTCATTTGACTGCTTTTAAGAGCAAGTAAGCAAGAAGTTTCAATGGAACTTCTGTCATTTTCATTTGTTTTAGCCTACTAAATATCTTTTTGACTTTCAGGGGAGCATCTTCAAGTCCTGACAGAGCATTTCATAAGCTAATATTCCTAAAACAATACTCACATTTTTGGGTATCCCAGATGTAGTTGTTCAGAACCTCTCCCATCAAGTAGAAAATGTTAATTATTACAGTAACAGCTGCGAAAAAGATTATTTTGACACCTGGGCTGAGGTGCTCAAGAAGCGGGTACACCCACACTCCTGTAACATGGTGAATCCAGCACACCCTGAAAAAGAACAAAAACACCAAGTACTGACTCTTATAGCCCTGTTTTTTAGAAATAGTTTGGCTTAGCTACTGTAACCTAAAAAGAAATAATTTGAAAAGACAGGGAGTTGCAACTAAATTCAGCTTCTTGGAGTGCCCGGATGATATACTTTGAGAACAGACATGAAAAATGATGAAACAAAGACTGATTTCCTGCATTGTTACAGTTTTGTTTTAATTTTAATATGAGCACTTGACCAGTTTTCAGGTTTTGATGTAGGCAGGCATTTCCTTGCTGCCTTTATAATTACAAGGAATATACCCTCCTGTTTTATAGAGTAGCATGGAAAGAGCAGCACTCCCTCAGTTCCAAGCAAGTTCTTTTTCCAAGGGGTATTCCGTGTTCTTGAGGCTCTCCTGCACAGCCTGACTCTTGGCTTTCTGGAGCATCTTTGTTTTGTTTTGTATACATTTGTGTGTGTCTGCTGCTTTTCCTCTTCACACCTGGCAAGTGGCTCGGTTTCTGGATTTGCCAGAAACACATGGGTCAGCTTCTCTTTAAAACAACAACCTTTCAGCACCTGTGTTTTAGGCTGCTCCTCTTTTCCTTTCAGCTACCTGGTATAATTCGGATCTAATGATTTTTCTCTAGGTGGAACAAACATTAAAAAAAAAGAAGAAACCCTGTCATCAGTGAAGTTCTGCCGACTACACTCAATAAAGGAAAAGGAACGATGGTGACTCACTGGTGTCACAGAGATTTTTAGCATTCAGCCACAGCGGAGATCATCGGTACACTAACCCAAGAGACAGTGTGTCAGCTCTACTGCAATGCAGCCCAAAGAACCCCTCCAGGTACGTGGCTTCTCTGTGTGTGACTGCAATGGGCACCTGCACTCTCTGAAAGGAGAGCTCTTGCACTGAGATCTGAAACGGTGAAGGGAGCAGACGGAGTCCATACATTCCAGTAGCTGGAACCTAAGAAAGGGAAATGCTGCCAAAACTCTTAGCAAACATCACAGAGGCTAACTGGGAAAAGGCTCAGCAGAGACTAGACTGGGGCCTGTGAGCTGCTGGGCTCTCTGTAAGAATGTAGATCTTTTCCTCTCTGATCCTGCAATTTGAGAGAGAAGCATACAGTGAAGCACAGCTAGAGAGAAGACTAAGCAGTCACAGAGACAATTACTGATGGGGATTTCCATGTCCATATTATTTGCTTCACTTGCTGATACTTCTGTTTGTTTAAGGAAGACTTTTGATCACTACGTCAACAGTCACAGGCTCCCAAAGAGCAGAAACACAAAAGTCTACTCAAAAACACTGTAATAAATGCCTGTCACACAGGGAGTACAGCATCCTTGTTTAATGATTCTCCCTCACCCTGGAAATGTTCATGGTTGTCATAGCTTCCCTCCTCCTTAGAAAAGCTTTTATTACAGCCAAGCCTTCAGCAGTTGCACACTTCATGTAGGAATTTACATGTGTTGGTAAATTAATCTGCATGATCTAAATGCAGACTAAAAACACTTTCTCCAAAGGAGTTCACATATGGAAAATGATCTCTATACTTTACAGTTACTTTCCAAACTTTGTTCTGTACCAGAATTGAACTGAGAAGATAAAGGTAACTGTGAAAAAATAAAGGGTTACTGTGTAATCCATGGTAACAGGGGATACCTTGTTCCACGTGGTCAAGGAAGAGGATGCGATTGTTGGTAGAAGGGTATGGGGTGTCTTTTACTCTCAGGTTGGCTTAGGAGGAAGCGTCTATTATTGCCCAGCATTTTTTGGTTCATTTACTTTTGTTTTATGATCATTTTGTGAAAAACAAGCTCTGATGAAAAAAAAAAAAAAAAAAAAGCCAGTGTCTCTTTTTCACTTTCCTCTGGCATGATGAAACTGTCCATCAGTACAAGGACCTTTACAGAAGGACTTTTCGAGGGATGTTCTAAACGGCACCTATGTACCCAAGTTCATGAACCAAGCAGAACTGACATTTACTAGAACGCATTTATGCTGGAAAGAAGAAATATTTTCTCAATCTGACCAATGAGTCACCGATGAGCTCACAAATGTCAGCTGTGTCTGGTTAGTTCAGAATCTTCGAGTACATTTTATGAACTCTGTCCTTCGCTGCCCAGAACGGTAGCCCGTTATTTGTCTGGTGACACCGCTCGTGTGTTCAACCTACCTGCTGTACATCTGTCCCCGGGGCTGTGACAACGCAGGAGCTGGTGCTCTGAGGACAGGAGGTACCGAGTGCCGCTGAGGAGATGGCTGCCACCGACTCACCTGATCAGCCACCCGGATCTGCCCTGCTCACTGCGTTTTGATGGAGTGGCGTTAGCCTCCTCTCCACCGAGCACTGACACGCCGGTTGCTCCTGCGTTGCCTGCACCACAAATGGCAGCAGCAAGAGGATGATTGCTACCATGGAAACCTCACCTGATGGCCTTTCTTAGCGGGCTCACTCCTGCTTGAATGCAAGCTAACTCAACGCTGCACAATAAAGAGCTGATCAACCAGAGGCATAAAGCCTCCATACAAGATTGCTGATTACTAATGTTAATGAATGCCTTTAACATTGCAATTCCAGTAGTCATTATTCCCGGCCAACCTCATTATTAGATGAGCACAGGGGAGCATGCATTAAGATTTACTTAGGAGTACAAGTCTAGATCCAATTTAAGACCCTGTTATTGAACAGGTATAAAGAAGTGGGTTGTTTAGATAAAAATACAGTGATGAGAAAAAGTTTAAGCTAAAACTGGGCTGATTACTTCTGAGAAGATAAAATTAACTTAGAACCTCCCTGTGTCTTGGTTCTGTGGCAGCCCATGTAGATGCAACCATGTGTTTTCAAAGATGAATATGCTACAGGTGATAGAGCTCATGCTTTTGAGGAATGGAGATATTCCCACATTGTATTCAAATTAAAATGTATGTTAAAAAAAGTGGTGATTTGGGGAAATTTTCAACCAGATGGTGTAGAAAACAGAAAAAGCTATTTGAAAACACACACTATTTCTTCTTTTTAAAATATCTGTCAAAAAGCTTGACTTTGTAGCTGTTTTTCACTTTTGGTATACAGTGGATGTTGTATATCTCACCTATCAAAGTAATGAGTCTTCCTGTTTGCCGTTTTTCCAGCAGTAAGTCTGTCTGAGAAGATGAAAATCATGCAGAGAGGATACACATACATTTCTTTGGCGACAGATTCTTTGTTGATGAAGAAAAGCAACTACTTCAAACAATTGTGGGAACCTTGTGTGAAATGTAGTCCTGGTACAAACAAGCTCAGTAGGTGGATATCACGGTAGATGACCATGGCAACTGAAAGGTTTTGCAGTGGGAGCCAAGCTGCAGAAAGCAGTTGCTCCTTCATGATGGGTACATGGCTACATGAGTTTGAAAACTAAGTGTTTTAACCTCTGGAATGGTCCACCCTATCTTGCAGCGGAGTATCACTGAGCTCATGATATTAAAAAAAATAGCATACAAGTTTGGAAGGATGTCGTGTTTCCATTTAACTCACTCGTCTGTTCTGGGAAGTATCACGCAACTCTAGGAAGCTTCTGAATTCAGGAGACTGTACGAGCAGTAAGAATGTGCAAAATCATGCTTAAGTTCAAAGAGTACACGGTGTATAAACTATCAAGTCTGCAGGAACCAAGCATCCAGTTTTTGATGTGGATTATGGAAGAAAGCTTTCCTTATGGGCTGGTCATTCCAAAATGGCCTGCTGAATCTTCTTCTGAAGCATCTGATATTAGCAACAGTCAGTCTTGATATGTGACCACTCTGATCCACTGCAGTAATTTCCTTCTGGTCACTTCTTTCAGCAGTGCAGAAGCAGATCCTCTCCCACACCTTCTGTGCTGTTCTGGTTTCCAGTGAGTGGCACAAGGGACGGCTGAGTCTCTGCCCCCAAACAGATCCCAAGCTAGTTCCCGTTGTGGCTACAATTTATGAAATGACAGAACGTGGGCACTTTCTACACTTTTATTTCATGATCTTTCCTAGCGTCACTCTCCTTTTCCACAGAAAGGGAGAACTTTACCCAGAACTATTAAATTGTGGAATGTCTCCCAGAGGAGGTGACGGGCTTACAGCAGCTGAGTCATTCAAAACTCAAACGAACAAATCATTTGTGGTTACAGACGAGGGACCAACCCTGTGCTTTCAGAGGCAAAAGCACAATGACCCACACTAAATCTGTTCTACTTTTGGTTTCTAATACTGACTGAAGTGATGTGAGGGACATGTTCATCAATCTTTATGATTTTTTCTTCCAAAAACATCGGTCAGCTTATTCTGCATCTCATCAGAACTGTTAGGTTCTCATCCATCCTAAGATGTTGGGATCCTTACAATGCCAGCCAAGCAGGTGTAGGCCACCTACAGTAGGAATGCGTAATGTTTAGATATTTTACATACTAAAAAATAAATTCAATAAACAGCCATCAAGAAATAAAAGCACTAATTTCCTATTTTCCAATTTCTTATGCTGGATTCTTCTCCGCTGATCTGACTGCTGCTGAACAATGCGAGAGTCATAGCACTGTCCTCCTGGTATGGAATGGCTGATGTAGTCAGAGGACAAATCCCAGAAAACTGCAGCTGCAAAAAATGTCACACAGTAATGTCATGCAGAACATAGTCAGCATGACACAGTGCTGTCATCCTTTGGGATGAACAAAGCTTAGCAGAAATTTTTGTTTACGTACAGGTAGCTAGAATGACAGAAACTCTGCAGGATTTGGAAGTCATCTATTTTGATAAATATTTAATTTTAAATATAGAAATGGTTGCTATGCTTTCTTGAGCTATATTTTAAGGAGCTACACAAGCAAGTGAGAATGTCTTATCTATGCATGTCATCTGTGATTGTACTGTTGCTTTGACTGAAACACTTGAGGATGTGGAGGTGGAGGGGAGCCAGAAAGTAACAGTCCATAATGGCCACGTCAGACTTAATGGGCTGAGGATCTGTGCAGACTTCTCTTGCTGAAAGCACTTCTGCTCTTCCACCCTTCTTCTGGGTCAGGCACAGGGGATGCTAATCTTCTCCTGGCCTATTTCTGCTGCTTCTACTTCTTCCTACTCTTTCCTGTTCTGAGTAGTCCTGGCTCCAACTCTTTTCTCCTCCTCTGCATTGTCGCATCTATCACCCACCTCTCTGTCAGCCTTCCACCCCAATTTCAAAGCCCGTCTCTCTCTTCTCCTCCAAGCTTTTCCCACTTCCTTGCACAATTTCAGGTTTCAAGCTGCTGACCTGTGAGCTGCACATTTCCTTACCCATGTTCTCTTCACCGGTGGTTCACCTCTTTCACTTGCCTCAAGGATTTTTCACTTGGTTTTCCCCAACCATTGATTCCTCTGATCCCTCCTGAATTTCTCTCCCCAGCGCTCACTTCCAAAAGCATTTATGGCCCTCTCCTGACATACAGACACACAACAGACCCTAGCACAGCCATGCTGTGTCTCCTGCTCCATCTGTATCTAGCACTTCCACACTCAGCCGCCTCAGAAATCCTTCTGGTTTCTGATCCTGCCTTCTTAATACATGTAAATATGGCTGCCAATTCTCACCAAGCTTCACCCTTTTGCTCTTCACCCTTCCCTTCTCAATTTCAAGGTTGGCCCTAGCAGTGTGCATCCCTATCCTTTTGCCAACATCTGCTCTTTCTGATCTTCCTCTCCTTCTATGGAGAACCGCTAGTGGAAATCCTACAGCAAGGCTGACAGCAGCTATCTCAAATTCATTCCAAATTCTCGGAGCGTACATTCCTTTCTTAAATTCACTCGAGAAGAATTCAGCAAATTGCACCATCTAAATGCTTTCCCTCAGCACATCTACAGAACTCTCCTAAAGTCACTTAAAGTCAAACTTTATTTTCAAATGAAAGTTTAAAGGTACCTGAGTTATGGAAGTAGATTTATCAGCTTAATAGATTTATGAATCGAGTCCAAGCCTGGCACTTGTGGAGAGAACTTCCAGCAGATTTAAGATAGCAACGAGAGAGCAGATCAAGCCTTTTGCTCCCAAACACGTAGCCCTGCATGACTACAGCAGTGGAATCAGATTCTTAGGGTCTGATTGTCTGGCATCCTCAAGTACTCAAAAGCAGAGGGAACAAGAAAGCTATTTTAAATAAATGTATTCGTCTCGGTTTATTTTAGGGACATATTAGGCTCTGATATTAGTTGCCATGAGGTCATTCTTATTACAAGGAGCAACACATTTCTGGCTCTTTTCTGTTCCTTGACAACCAACTCCATGCTCCCATTGGCAGTATTTTCTGGTAGTACTGGCAAGCTCTTGGGTTCTCTTAGCACTGTCTAGATTTAACAATTCAATACAAATTGTGACCTTTTCAAGCCATGTTAAATAAAGCCAATTGGCCTTTCCCAACCTAACCCATGGCCTTGATCCTGAAAGTCCATGTATGGTGTGCAACAGGCAATGCAAATCTGTGAATGCTGCGCCTGAGCACAGTTCCTTAAGAGCAAGGCAGAGCTCTCCCTCCACAGGCAGTACATGAGCTAAGTGTGCCTACCAGATGCTCTCCTGATTGAAGAGAGAGAATGAAAACATAAATTTAAAAAAAAAACATCATTTTTTTTTTAATTCTTCAGTATGTTTCTCAAGTGGTTGAGTCACCATCCCTGGAGGTCTTTAAAAGACATTTAGATGTTGAGCTTAGGGATATGGTTTAGTGGAGGACTGGTTAGTGTTAGGTCAGAGGTTGGACTCTATGATCTAGAGGTCTCTTCCAACCTAGAAATTCTGTGATTCTGTGATTCTGTGTGATTCTGTGATTCAAATTACGTCTCTGAAAAATGAATAGAGGATATCAAGTTATTTAGCTATATTCTTCTAACTTTGGTGATTCTATTCAGATTTTTTCCCACTTTCTCATTTATCAAATACATATAATAAAAGCTCCCTATTCCATCATCCCTTCCATATGTGAAAGATTCAGCCACATATGAAGCAAGTCAGAAGATCTTCTCTACCTGTAGTTGAAAAATGAATTAACAGAGCCTCAACTAAACAATACCCTCCTATGTGCTCCTTTAGAGTAAAAGTGGGACTTGATAAATCACGCAGCATGGTAAGAAGGTTTCAGATGAGGTGGGGAGACTTCAAAATTCACAGGTAAAAAACAGAACATCTGATTAGCAACAGCCTACATTTTATACACAATTCTGCTGAGGGAGCAATGACATAGGGAGAAGGACTCTAATGCTCAAGCAGCAGATATCTGGCTTCAAGGTAAAAAAAACAAAAACCAAAAACAACAAGAACTATGCACCAGCAGGGGACCCACAGACAACCAAAGATACAAAGGAAGGAAGTTCCAAAAGGCTGGATGTAACCAGGTCATTTGCAGGTGTCATCTCATCTTAATGCACTGTGCTAACCTTGAGGGGGCTAAAGTGTACAGGAGCAGTGAATCCTAATGATATCATTACAAATTCTCTAAGTGATCATAGACAGTACTTCAATGTGCTTACCTAGCAGTAGGAAGACAGTGAACCTTAGCTGTGAAAAGCACGCACCCTTGAGTAAGATGGATGAGAAAAATACACTTTTCATACTTCTATTCCTCATTCTGTGAACATTAAATACACTGTATTGATATAATTGTATCATGATTTACCCTGCAGCCTCAGCCAAATCTTGGATAGAGGCTTCAAAAACAGCTGCAGGCTGCAGATGCAGAACTTGCGGGTGATGGCATGGTACAGCCTGTGTGTCCCTCTTGCCTTCCCAAAGACTTCTTTTCATAAAAACGGATTGAGTAATGGACTGCAAGTGCAGATTTTAGCAGGGCTACCATTAGGTAGAATAAGCAATTGTCTCATATCATCTTCTGCAGAATCACAACTCAAAAGGTGAGTCACTTGAGAATAGACCTATCCTTAAACAGCAAAAGCAAAGGAAGATGACAGTAGCCTGTGACCGAATATCTGCCTAGAAGTTAATTTCTTAATGCAGAACCTTTTTCCTCTGCTTTATTTGTCCTACAATTTCCTTTTACATTGTACTTATAGCTGTAGGGTTCAGATGCACCGTAGTAGGCAGGATCAAGCCATATGAGAATCACACTGATACTGTAACAGCTTCTTAAAAGAATTTAAGACACCTCTGTTTTTATTTCATTTGCAGAACTAGATTGCTTCATTTTTTCTATTTCTATTGAACTTTTTTCCATGTGTCTACTCAGATGATCATGAGGAAACTGTCACTGCCATACTAGGTCAGATCACGGGTACAGTAACTCTGCTATCTTGTGTCTAGGCAACTTCAGAGGAAGGTGGTAAATAAATAGCACAGTTACTTATTAGCATGTAAGTGTTAAAAGAAGTTCCTTTCTCCTGAAGAAATCATTATGTGCCTCTGTGCATGAGACTGTTCTTATCTTAAATTGAAAATATTAGTCTAGCTTAACAAGTATATGCATGCTTATAAAAGTAAGTGGCAGAATATGACTAGCATCCTGGGACACAGCATCCCACTTCAGCTGGATCACAGTCGTTTTACGATCACTTGATGTGCGTCGATGTACATGAATAATGGCTTCTCTTTCATTGGACCGAAGGGAAAAATAGCATGGCTGAAGCAGTATTAGAGTACTGCCTTGAGCCTGTGTTCCTCTCTCATTAGTTTGATCTCACTTGACTGGTGGTAAAAGCAGTATTATCTGTAGTTTTGGAAAACATCCTCTGAGCTGAGGGTTGTTGTGATGTGAGAAGAAGTAAACAGGAGGTCATGAAATGCTTGCAGAAGGGATAGAGGATATATGGTATCAAAGGAGCACTGTTAGCAAAACAAAGGCTTAGTGAAAAGTAAAATGCCAGAATGACCAAAGTAAATTAACTCCATCATATAAGTCAGGTGCTTGAATAGAAACTGCCCAAAGACAGAATTTAATGTTGCATAGAAAAGGTTATTGCTGTTTAGTTTTTCACAAACATTTGCATTTTTAAAAATAAACTCCAGAGTGTTTGGATTACTAGGTTATTCTGCAATCAATTTTACAGGAAGAATTTATGAACTAGTAAAGAAAAAAGACGGTGTTCTATCTTTTCTGTTGCCGCGTAAATACCGATGCAGGAAATCATTTGCCTATTCTTGATTTTATTTGATAGAACAAAACCCCTAAGCAATAAAACGAAGGTCCAAGAAAAACATTTAGCCTGAAAAAAAAAGGTCGAAAAATGTACCCTTGGAAAGACCACTGCTTACATGGGATTGTTCAACAAATTCCTGTTGTGTGAGGTTTGGCATATACTTTCTAAAAATATAAGCATCTGGGGAAACCAGACAAAGCCCAGGTCTTGGACCAAACGAGGCATGCAGCGTGAATCTGTTAGCGATTATATCCATAATGAAATATGTGCCCAAATTTAGCAGTACAAAACCCCCAATACAATATGAAAACACAGCATGTACAGCCCTTACCATAAAATATAGCCAACAGCGAAGGTGCACACTGCAGCCAGTCCGCAGCTCCTGCTGGGATACTGATGATGTGTTGTTCTCATCTCGATTAATATAAAGGGCAAAACTGTTGTATGCTAAAAAAAATAAAACACAAAACAACAGGGGAAAAACAGGTGATACAAATGATTCTCACTGCATTTCCATGCTAGTTCTGCAACAAGAATCTTAATCACAAAAAAATAAAGACAGTTTCTGGATGGCTAGAAAGAAAAGGTAATATGACTCTATAAAGTAGATCAATAACCGGAATGCTTAATATTACCTCTATAACATTCAATCGTTTAAGAGAGCGGGGGGAAAACTGAGTGAGCAGAACATGCTTTTCATGTTGGCCAGAGATCCAAGGAGGACACTCAGTGAGTGAAAACAGGATGTGGCACGAGGGGACATGGATTCCGAGCGGACAGGGATCCCTGTCCTAGCTCAGCCTGCAATTGCTCTGTGATGTTTGCCACATCAGTTTGGTTATTTTGACTGTCCAAGTTAAGAGGCAATGTGTCTGATTTTCAGAAGCTCTAGGCACAAACAATGCCAAATGTATGAATATAAATGGAGGTATTTAATGCTTCTGAGAATCAGTTTTAAATGTATCTCAATCTGGGGACTTGAGAACAGGGGACATATTTTCAAATGATAGCCTCAATACCTTTGTTCCTTCATCTGCAAGGCAGGAGCAATTACCTTCTTCAGAAAGGTGGTGTGAATCTTAATTTGTTAGTTATTGTGCAAAATGGTTTTAGATTCCCAAATGAAACATATGAAAGCCAAAGCTGTAAAAACCTTTTCAGCCACTTGTCTTTATTTAGCTGTGAAAGGCCTTATTTTGTCATTTTTCCATACGTGTTTTCCTACACTGTCCCTTCTGAGAAGGTCTGTTCATCCAATTAACGTCAGCAGAATGAAAAATTGCATCTAGCCTGCCCCCAGCACTTGATGTCTAGATCTCAGAGTGCTGGCAGGCATGAAAACCGAAGCACAAGCATGTCGTGAAATAAACCCCATCATTTCCGAATACACACCTCACCTAGAACCAGCATTACTGCACGCTCCAGAAACATGCTCTGCCTTGCCACCTCGGGCCCACATTATGTCTGGAAACGAAGGTTACGGTTTATGTTGGCCACAACCCACCATGAGATGTGCACATGTAGTACTTTGGGGTGATGGAGGGCCGAACTGGTACATTTGCAGTAGTTACGCTGTAGACCCTCACGAACATGAAGGCAAGACAGTCTTGGAATAGAAATATCCATACGTGCATAACAGGTTCCCATGAGAAGAAACAGCGGGGTACTGAGCCTTTAACAAATGTGGAGAAGGAAGAATTGTTTGAATGGGAAATGATAAGATAATGGAAAGGCTCTGGCTCACAGATGTAACATAATTTGAATTGGATAACTGCTCTGATTTTCAATACATCAGTAATTAATGACTGGCATTTGGAGAATGTCAGGTGGATAATACAGCAGTTAGGGGAGCTTTCAATATCTTCATCTTTTAACAACTTGTTCCGCCCCCATCCCTTTAAACAGTATAAAACAGCATCAAGGGAACACATAGATGTTTTACACGCGTTCTGTAATAGAGGTGCCCACTGCTAGAGGAGAGGTCTATTAACTGCTCCGTACCTCCAGAGTCCATTAACAGGGACTGACAGTGATGCAAGCCCTGGAGGATCGCTTCTAAGTCTTACATCGGGGTGAAAAGGGTCTTTAGACAGAGATCAGTACCTCGCTGCACAGCCCCCAAAACCCTGTAGCTGGAGGCTGTGCAAATGTTCCCTGCCCTGGCTCCATAACCTCTTCAGAGGCACAAACAGAAGACGGCAAAGACTTTTAACTCCCAAACCCACCCTTGATATTTCTTGTATGACGTATTCTTGGGACACAGTCACTTAGTCTTAACTGCTTGTAACACACATGACAGTTGCAGAGCTTGGGAACCGTATTTCTCAGTTGAAGCGTTTGCCACTTTGGATACTGCTTGTTGATGCACTCTTCACTGATAATAACAACTCAGTAGCTTGCCAATTAAAAAGTAGTTAAAATAATTTCAGTAACTGCTCTCTAATCCAGACTCCTTTTCTCCTTTCTTTTTTTCCTGTGGTTATATAATAAAATAGGTCATTATTTTCCTAAATTCTCCTTTCTGCTCTTTTCTAAAGGTAAGAGAAAAAAGAGGATAATGAGCTATAGCACTGAGGATTTTATGTACAACATCCTGTCAAAAAGCACAGTGCAATTAGAAGCAAAAGGAGAAAAAACAGACATGTATCTTTAATCTTAATCACTTAGAGCAAATGCAGGTGCTACCTGCAAACAGCACAGTTTTAAAAAGCCAAGGATGAACTTCAGCTTAAGACATTCTAGTGAAACCACCACTTAAAAAAAGCTACTGAAGATGCTTTACCCAAACTACAAAAAAGACAAAATTTCCCTTTCCTACACTTCCAGCCCCTTCAAAAACGTTAATTTAAAAAGCATAACCCTTTGTAAGCAGGGATACCTTCTGTCAAACAGACCTATCTCCAAAAACTCAAGCTATGAATACCAAATGTGAATCAGCCTGGCACCTGGATGAAGGCCTGGTAAAGGCGAGCGGGAGTCAAATGTGCTTGGAGTGAGATCTACTGGGAGCAGTACAGGTGCAGAAGGCCAGACAATTCATACCCTCTAACTTTTTTACCACCTGATTTTTGAATAAACTTGGGACAGCTGGAATCTGACACTTCGAAAATAATGTTGATGCTTCCTTGACCTGTTTATTAAAGGTCATGCAGTGCCCACCAAAGATGCCCAGTTGGTATCTCGGGGACTGATCCCATTGACTCACCATCAAGCTTGGTACAGGCCTGGGAAGGACAGCACATTTCTCACCCTGCTTGTCAAAGTATCTCTAGAGGCTTACTTAAGAGAAGGCTCAGGCTTGAGGAGGTTCAAAATGGTGAGGATGATTACTCACTGTAGAAGAAGCTGTCACTCTGCAACATTTAAAGTCTTAAAGAAAAGGGCAACTTATGGAACATAATGACTAGTATTGTGTATTATAACAGTAATAATCTATGCTATTACGAGTGAAAAATACTATATGGATAAGGCATTTTTATTGCTACAGAAAGAAATGAAAAGGAAGGAGATTTGACAGATCTGCTAGCAAGTGCTGGTCTCCGCAGAGCAGCAAACTGCAATTTCCTCCCCATTTTGCATCCACCACTCAGTGCTGCTTCCTGAGGTTTGGTCACCTACAAGTGGGGAAGAAATTTGGCTTGCTGAACCTTCAACTGCTGGTAACGACACGTGAAGACAGACAGAGACCACCCTGACTCACAGTCCAGGTGGTATTTGCAGGAAGGATATCGTATGGACAGTTTGATCCAGGAAACTCTCCGAGACTGACTCCAAAGGAGCAGCCTCTGAGTGAAGCTCAAGTAGTGGACACTGCGAAAACCACCCTGAGGGCTGCAGGTGGTTAATTCCTTGAACCACTGCAACAACTTTCTGAGAGAAATTCTGCTTGAAAGACACAGTCTTCAAAAGGTATTTTTAAAACACACATCTCCCCTCACATGGCATATATGTGCCTGATGACATATTAGACTGGAAAAGCACATTATGAATAGGCAGCACATCTGAAATGTTGGCTTGACAAACTGAGGTTTGATGGAGGGCTGCACTTCTGCAACAGGTAGCTGGAAGAAGAGATTTTATGTAAATCAAGTACATTAGGAATGAGTTCTGTAATAGTCTTTAGGCAAATTAAATGCTTGCTCTTGAAAGCCTGATTGTATGTTTTATCTTCCAACTAGTAAGTGCTGCTTTTTTTAACACTGTTTTCATCAGTACCTTGACTAGCCTTTTGTCCTCCCCTAACTGTGCTCCAAAGGGAACTTTAAAGCTTTTTAGAAAGTGCTAAGTCAACGGCTTTGAGTATTGGTATCTTCTGTCCTTAGCACAACCTGTGGTGCTGCTATCTTCCCACTAAGCCACACAGCCCTGATCTGCAGAGGTTGACCAGGATTGCCTTTAAGACCAGGAGTGCAGTCTAAAAGAGCACCTGCCTCCTCAGATTCCCAGTTACGGTGCAGAAGCTTTCTTGGAAGCTTTCCTGGAGTAAGGAGCCTACATTTATGTGCTGATCTATATAATTTCTGCAGCCTGGGACCTGGAGGGCTGCTCCCACACCTGCTGGGGAAGCTGCCCAGTGCTGTGTCACCACCACACCAAAGGCTGCTGATGCTGCCATGAATCCGTCTGAAGCCCCTCCTTGGTGCCCTCTGCGCAAATGGCTGTGTGAACTGCTGCATCTGTTGGCTGCCTCCGTTTTCTGTCTTCCTAAATTCCTCTCAAAAATCTAGTTTCCATCAGTAGGACGCCATCCTTCGCTTCTTTTTCCGAGCTCCCAACTTGATTATGTGTTGTTAAACAGCTGCTGCATGTCAGAGTGAGTGAAGCAACCTGTCTGCATCTCCTTCTTGCTGCTCAAGAGTTTGTGCAGCTCCCAAGATTAAAGACTTTACAGAAATGTTCAGCAAAATAACCTTGCCCATTCCTCTTCATTTAATATCACAACCAGTGTATTCTCCCTAGAAACCGATACTACTAGGCCTAAAATCTCTACAGTTGTAGTCAGCACCATTTGCAAAGTAATACCAGTAATAAAGCTGCATTTTCCGCATGTTCCTACTGGAGTAAAGTGGAGAACCAGATCAGAAACTGGTAAAACAAGGGGCACGATCGTGATTTACTTGTTGAGAAACTTCTGAGAAGGGAACAGCTGGCAAGAGTATTTATGTGTCATCTGAAGGATGATACCTTCCACCAAGGCAGCCTAATCCATAAAGAGAGCAGCAGGATATCAGAAATGGGTGCATAATAAATTGGAATCCTTGAGTGAGTCTGAACCCTTCTGAGACTGAAAGTGCTGGTAGCACTTTTCCTTTTACAAATGAGAAATTATGACTATTAACTGAGACACACTGATGCACAGGATGCACTCCAAGGCAGCCACAGACAGCTCATTAATTATTATTGTAGGTTGGAGAGAGGAAGAAGTATTCCATGATCTGAACAAAGACTAATACCATACAACGCCACAAAACACGCAAGAGCCAGAGACAACCATTTGCAATCAATATGAATGTAGAGTCCTTTGAAAAGAAAATTAACACTTCCTCCTTAATGCTAGCTCCTCTTTTCCTCTTTTCTGTACATACATTCAGTGGACATGGTGTATCTTATGTAATCAGAATTGTATCCTTTTCTCCATACATACCTAAAGTTGACGGGTTTGTTCTCCTTGTTCCTGACATATGCAGTATACACTATATACTGAAACAGCATCGTCAGTCTGCTCTCACCCCTGTGACTGCATTAGTGTCAGGGAAGGTTATATATAGGTGCTTATCTATAGAATTTCCACAGTGCCAATCACTGAGGCACTTCAGCACCTCAGAAGCTTCACTAAACATACCCTTGCAGCAGTCCTGCTCTATAGGGGCAGGATGTCCTATCCCCATTTTGCAGAATGGGAAGACAGAGATGGAAGGCCTTACTCAAGGTCATGTAGGGTAGCTACGGAGGAATGGAGGATCGCATCTCTGTTCCTGTGCATGGTGTCGGCCTAGGAAGAGCAAGCATATACAGAGAAGTAATGGAAATCTGGTAAGAAAGTGCCTCTACTCAGTCAAGTTTATAGCTCTGAGACGTCTTGGCCCTTTTTGGCGTCTCTCAGTGAGATCACCTCTTTCACTGTCTTGGTTCCTCTCTGCATTTGGACGTTTCTCAGCTGTTTCCCTCTGAGCTGTCCCTCTCCCATCAGTTCCTGTCCTACTGGTCCAAGAGACCCCCTCTGTGCCTTCCTCACCCCAATTCAGTAACTCCTGGGGTGATGCCTCCTCACTTCTGTCTTGGCCTCTTTGAGTTACTGCAGGTCCTTCCTGCACATCAATCCGTATGTTTGGCAGGTGCAGATGATGCCTTAATGTAAGACACAACAAAATCTTGGTCTCCTGGACTTGAAACAAGATGGTGGCAGGGACAGAATGGGATAGGATGTGGCCCATCTGGAATAGCAAAATTAGGTAATACCAGTGCCATGATGCCAACTGAAACAGCACTGTCATGCTACATGTTTAATATTCTTCACCTCTGTACAATTTGGTATGACTGCTTTTAATACACGTCACATATCTGGGTATCATGAAACACATGCAAAACACAATGTCATGTAAGTCACCTCTCCCTCTCTGCTGGAATCCCTTAGCCAGACTTTCTGTTCCTTCAAGGACGTGCCCAAACTCCCCCCATCAGCTCCCAACAGTGTGCCCTGCATTACTGGTAGGAGACTTTTAAAGTACGAGGGCAACCAACAAAGCTCAGCTGCTGTTCAATCAGCCACACCTCAGCAAACTCTTGTGAGGTCCAGTTTACTTTCAACCTCAAGTCCTTATTTTTGCCACAAAATCATTAGAAAATGTGCCAGTAAGGACTGGAACAGACATACACACATGCATGTCCTGTGCAAGGATCACTCACTCATTAATCAAAATATTAGGCAAAGTATTTTTCTATATATTTTATTCAGCCTATTTGCCTCTTACCGGTTAAACCATTTGTCCTAGAACTTCCTAACCTGCCATTTTCAAAAAGGTTTATCCAGGCAAAGAAATATTTTCTCGTGTCTTACAATTATCCTTAAAATCAATGTTTATAGATATATATGGACAGACTTACGTGTACAACAGATTTAATTTACATGAATGATTGCCGGGTGTTTATGCAGGTCATGATGAAGAAGTGCTAGTAAATTCATTGAGCCTCATGTATTCCTAGCACAAATGTCGCTACAGAAAGCTTGCAGATGTATTTTAGCAATGGTTTAAAGCAATTCTACTCATATGGAAAATAGTATTCCTCTCCTTGAAAAGCCAGTTCCTTCCATATCATGAGGCCAATTACACAGGCCTCAAAAGGAGAAAATAATTTGTATGAATATGCTTTCTAAAGCTCTTTTAACTGATTTGAAAAGTTTATCTATACATAAAATGTGCCGTGTTAGATTTTAGTGTCTGGCATTCTTCCACGGCCAGCACTAAGGCTTTCACAGAAGGATATTTTTGGCTTCATGATAGCAAAAGGATCCTCTTTCTAACCTGAAGACATTGGACTTTGAATCTGTCTCTGGTCCAGGATTGAATATTGCTTGTCCTGGGCTTCAGGCCAGTGTAATTTGGGGAAAGAAATTCCACATTTGGGAAAATCAAGAATCCATTCTTTGGCAGTTTCTTTTTCAAATGGTGGCTCTTTGATGCTATTCAGAAATTTAAAATCTTGGAAGTGGTTACTGAGGAGCTGGATTTATTGGGTGTTGTGCAGGTGAGGTAGCCAAAGGTCAAATGTTCATCTATCACATGGTAACTGCAACTTATCTGCAAGTTGGTTCAAACAATTTATTTCACAGGCATTGTCATTATCTATATTTAACTATTTCTTTAGATTATACATGCAAACTCCTTTGGTAAATAATTCTGTGGGGAGTGACATGATTTCCTAAGCCTTTTTGCTCCCGTATTACAGAAAACAGTAGCAGAATAACACGAGTGTGGTCTCATTACTGCACCCAGCAATCTGTCCGTAATCAGCTTTGCATGACAAGCACTGCCCTGCGTCTCCTAAACAGTGTGTACTCCACTGCAAGGCAGAGGTGCGTTAGGAAACAGCATCCCTAGCAGCTGTGCCTGTGCCCCTGGACAAACACTGCGCTAGCACCAGCTCCACGCTCCTCCAGCCTCTGTGCTGACACTGGGCAGCTGCCTGCCTTTGCCAGGGGCAGCCCAAGTAGCAGGTATGGCTGGAAACCTTGTCGAGGGGGAAAATGAGGCTGTGCAGGAAGGTGGGAGAAGACAGAGGGAGGTATGCCCCCTGCGTGTCCTCTAGAGCTGCTTCTCCTCTGCAAACCAGCCTGGGGAACATCCTGAACTACGGTCTTCTGTCATGAAAATACACTGACAGTCCCTACTTACTTTGCCCACTGTATGACATACTTTATTTAGGAGGATCACCATGCTTCAAACTCAATTAGTCCTAAATGGTATTGTTCATTTTAATACAATTGTTATTTTGATTGATAATAAAAGCCTACACTCCATAGTAAAAGCAGCAACGTCGGACACAAAGACATTACAAAATCTATAACCTGACCCTTTAAAACCTGCCTTGAACCATCAGGCTTGACTTATGAGACCAGTTACAATAGCGCTTCATGCAAAAAGCATTAGGTTAATGCTGGATCAGGCAATGTTGCCAAACACACCCTGGCATAATTAATCAAGAATATTTCAAAACCAGATCACCTCCAAGAGGTTATTGATTTCCTGTCACGACACGTTTTCCTTATGAGGTGCTACAATGCTATGTATCTGAGATGTGCTGGCATGTATTTTTCAGTGACTAAGCCTTGATCTATCTTCCTGGATTCCTGCCACTGGTGCATTGACATCTGCAACTACTCATGTTTGACAGTCTCATGCATGAGCTATGTGGCTTCCAAGTTGGACGGGATTAGTATAGGAGACTTTCTGAATACTTGAAATGTAATTGAAAGCAGATAAATACAAGGGTCTCAAGAGGGTGGCATACTTTGTACAAATGGTATCACATTAAATCATGCATATACATGCTTAGAATGAGAAAGATCGCAGTGTTAACCAGCATAGTATGCAAGGAAGTTTTTCCCCTTGCTCTAAAATACTTTTGAATCCTGATAATGTCCCATTTTTCTGAACTCTACATATGCTGCATGGCTGAAGAGTGGTTGGACAAGCACACAAATGTACACATTTGGGAGAAGGGTCATGGGAAGAAGAACATATATGGAGACTGGCAGGTGTTTTGCCTTTCATTCATGCTTGAACTAAGGCACTTGTCTTCTCTGAGCCATGCCTGCTATATGATGACAGCTGAAGACGAACTACACATCAAGTAATCTCAAGATTATGCCATTATAATGTAAAATGTCAGCAAATAAGAAACGATCTTTTTTAGAGCAAAATTCAACTTTATTCCTTACATAGAACACATTTTACTTACCTGTTTTTCTTGGTGAACGTGGACATTGAAAACCTCATCTGTAAATGCATGTTTGTACATATTTACTGAATATTGTAAAATAGAGGATGTAAACTGCTGTACAGAGTTTATCTGTTATGTTGCCTTCTTTTAAATTTTGAACTCTGCAAAAACAAGTAATCTTCCTTTATTGCAGATAATGCAGAGCTTGATAAACTCTTCTAATGGGAAATACACTACTGTTTCCTGCTGTCAAATACTGATTGAGGATTGCAGTGATGGGTAACATATCATAAGCACAAGAGGACTATGATATTGAATACATGTGATACCAAAGGGCTTCAAGATAATCAGATTGTAGCAGAGCTGTATTGGCTTCTCTGTGTTGTCTTGCAGACTCTGGCCTGCTTTTTTCTGTTCACTTTAACCTTGGTAAGCCTGGCTCTGATTCCCTCCTTACGAGCTCTGTCCCCAGCCAGACTGGTCTCACTGAGGTATCGGCGAACTGCATGGCCTGTCTATCCCAGATGTGAAACAGGAAGAGCTGAAGATGCGATGTGATTCTTCTTACCACATGGTAGCTTTTTTCCTAGTAAGGAGGGCAGCAGAACTGTTGTGTGGGGCCAGTGGTTCCTCGGAGAGCAGTAGTTGAGGGGAAGAGCTGCAAAGGGATAAGTGGTCTCACTTCTTAAACACTGGGGAACCCTGGAGAAAAGAGGACTTCCTACTCTGCCTGGTGTTCCTAGAATGAAGTCCTCAAAGACTTCTGTTCCAGCCTCGCAGCAACAGCAAATCTGCTGAGGTCCTAAGCAGCTGGTGTGAGGTATCCCTTGGTCTCCTTCCCAGGACCCTGCTAAATGTGGTCAGAGAAGTTTATCAGTTCAGTCATAATTGCAGGATCATAATACATTCTTCTGGTATCAAAAATCTTATCCATATTCCCCTACTGCTACAAGGATTCAAGACAGAACCTCCTTTGCAGCACCTTCTCAGAAAACTGTAAAGCAAGGCAGCTGTAAGGTTTTGCCATGTATCTTTCAGCTGGTCTGATCTCTTCTGTATGGAGATGGATGCTTGTATTGGGACTGAGGTCACCCATACATGCAAGTGACTCAAGACACTGTTCTTTAAAGGTCAGAAGTATCTTTTTGTTTTACTGTAAGGTTATCCAAACACTGAAGGCTGCAGAGTCTCTGTCCTTGGAGATATTCAAAAGCAGACTGGACATGGTACAGTGCAACTGGCTTAGGTGGCCCTGTTTGAGCAGAGGAGGTGGACAAAATGATCTCCAGAGGTGCTTTCCCACCTCAGCAACTCTGTGACTCTGATCCATGATCAGAACGTTCTTGGGAACATCATCTGTGTTCCCAAGTGCCAGGCTGTTTGGTTACTGGCCTTTACATCCAGTACTGTCAGTCCTCCCCACCCCTTCTTCCATCTCCTCTTCCTGACCAGGACTGGGCCCACAAAAGTTGCTGCATTTTTATGCATGGTCTTGACACCATCTCCTTGGTTCTCTGGGGTGAAAGCGGAAAGGGAGAACTGAACTGCCCCGACCTGCAGCATTTCACCACTTAAGAAATCTCTTCTGTTCACACTCAAGGTATTTTATAAATGCAACAGTCCTGTAATTGTCAACATTTTGTAGCTGAGGAACAGAGAGACAACAGGAAGGCCTCAGCTCCACATGCAGTTTCCTCGTCGTTAATGATCAAACTGTGTGCGACTGTGTTTGAGGTGGAAGATTATGGAGATGCCTTTCAGGTGGGAACAGCTCGGTCAGTCACTGGATGTGTTTCATAACGTTAGCTATAACATCATTCTGTTGCAGCTAAAATACCCACAGTGTGAGAACTGCAGAGCAAACCCATACACACAGGGATGATCACTACAGACGTTCATTGGTGAAGAGAGATAACAACAACCCTGACATGCCTGAGGCTCACTCCTACAGAGGCCTTACACTGGAGAACGGCATCTCCGGGAAAAGAGACTTACCTAATACTGTCAACTTATTATCAGTCACTGGCTTTCCCATGTTACATGCTTATTTTTTTAATCCCATCAATAAGGCTGCCCTTTAAGCCTTTGGAGCCACTGCTAGCAAGTATCTATAGACTGCTTATTAGGGTAGGGGCACCCACGTGTGTGATTCACCTCTGCAAGTCTCTATGTGGGGTCCCGAGCCAGTGTTATTTTCAGCAAGAATAACAAAGTGATTGAACCTGGCCCGTTCTACTGGCAACAGCACTTGATAAACAGGTTACATGAGGTACATCCATGCCAGGCTGGGAACTTCAGTCCTTTTGTTTCTCCTCTTGTGCTGCGGCTTCAACATGCTCTTAGAGTGTTACTGAACTTTCCCTTGCAGAAAAATATGTTTTTTGTGTGTTTTGTTGGTGGTTGTGGTTTTGGACTGGTGTTAGTATTTTAATTACTTGACCTATTAGCCTCCAAAACTGTGGGGTATTTTTGTTTAGAAATCTTTTTTTTAGTCTCAAACCAACTTCTTAATGCTCTCAATTTTTGAATAAAATTAAACAAAACAAAACAAAACCAACAAACAAAAAAACCACACTATTCCTTAGATGAAATGTCCAAGAGCAGCAGAACTACTAATAAAAGGCCTGAAACTATATTATGGCCCTTCAATAAATCCTAAACTTTAAAGAGGTAACTCTAGTAGATGCTAACACTTCTTTCTCACCTCAGGAACACCAGGTACCACTTTACCATGTTGCCATTTTACTGCAAAGAAAAAAGCAAAACAAAACCAAAAAAAAGAGCTTTTAACAAAGGGATGAGAAGTATACTGAGACTCCAGCCAATCACTGTGGGACCAGCAGGGATTACCACTGTACATTTCCTTGCCGTGTGGTATATTTTTAGTTTTATCAATAATTAAGTTATCTTTTATTGTCACTATGCTCTATAAACCTCCTCCTTACCCTTGTTAGATTTCTGTGAGGCTTGGAAAAAAAAAAAGCATGTAAAAGCACTTTATCTGTGAAGAAACGCATGCAAACAAAGAACAAGCATCTTGTCTAAACCAAAGCAAGGGGAAATCAGTGATGGATTTTGTTGTGGAATGTGGGTGTTGGCAGTGCCTTCAACTGGGCTCAGCCCACAGCACCACACCTCTCCCATGTCCGGAGGTCAAACTCGGAAAAGTCCTGGTGTGAGGTCCACAGCCACATAAGGGCCTGAAGGTACTGACCTCATACGTTCATGGCAGCGGGAGAAGAAAATCCCGTGGATAAAATCCAATAGTTTAAGCACCCAATCTAAGCACATTATTTAAAATCATTTTATTAAATGTGAGTGTATCTGCCTCTGTAAATGTCAACGTAGACATGCTAGAAGAAGCACAAGAGGAAAAGCCAGAGGAATATTTGGGCTGTTGCCTGAGAAATTTATTCTTGTTCTGACCTCTCTCTGCTGTTGAAAGCAGAGAGCAACTGGGACTTAAAACTAATGGACTGCAGCTCCAGGGCAACTTTAGACAGGGTCCATGAATGTGAGCCCAGGGTTTGCAGCATGCATCTCGGTGACTCATGTGATTGGGATTCAGGGATTCACGGCATGCCTTCAGCTAGGCATATCTTGGGAAGCAGAGAGGATGCAGTAGTAGGTTAGGGAGCCAGGCAGATCACAACAATGTTTGGGAGGGAGTTGCTGCACTGTTTCCAACCTCCCCTTCCTAGGAGAAGTCACAAAACATTGAGGAATAACCACAAGACCAAGGAAACTAACAGGAGCTGGCACTTTGGTCTCCCCCTCCATCAGCCTTCGGAAGGGATGAGGGAGCTGAAATGACTCTAGCAACATTAGTGGCTGACCTCAGGGTGGCTACGGACATACTGCAAAGTGTCGTGCCACAACCGACATCTGAACAGGCGCTCGCTCCATCAGCCCCATGCAACAGCTGGGAGCCTGGCAAGCGCCAGCCAGCCTCTAAAGATCCTCTAAAGCAGGGAAGCACTGCCTGTGTTTTAAAGACACCCGAGCTAAGTGGCAGCACTAGGAATTGTGCCCTGATCCTTCAGGGAACCTTCTCTGTGGACAGACCATTCTCCTCTGCTGAAATAAAAGCTCAAAAGCTGCCCCCCCCCCTTTTTTTTTTTTTTCAAAAAGTGGGGAATTCTTCTTACTCTGTATCTGGGAGAGGTCAACAGCTCTAACCAGTAAATCCATGGCTGAGCGTTGAGAATTGCAGATTAATTAAATTGCAGGTATTCAGTTGTTTACAGCTGGTTTTGTGCAGGGAGGGTTAATACAAAAAACCTTCTATTTTTCAGAAATGAAAGCAGTGTGGATTTAGGCTTTCTTTAATCTTGAAAGAAAAAAAAAGTTTGAAAAAAATCTATTTTTTCCCCTTAAAATAAGAAAAATAATTAAAGTATATATTTGATTTCAACTGAAAAGTCATTTTTCATTAAAAAGTAGCCTGAGTTTAATATGTGACCAGCTCTGGCGGTAAAGTAATTGAACAATATTATTGAAAAAATGTCCTGGTGCCTACTAGAATTCCTTTGTGAAGAACAGATGCATCTAGTGGGACTGAAATACAGTTGAAACAGGAGAAAATATTTGGAAGACCTTGCTAAAAGTAATTTTTCATCAAAGACATTAGCACTCTATTTGTCAAAGCATTCAGAAAGCTCTTTAATTCTGCTAGACTTGTTGTTAACACTGCTGCCTATGTTGGGACAGTAATAATCTCCCATTTAATAAGAAGCCACATTATTTAATTTTGGGTGAGGATTTGCAAATGGCAGTCTATTCATTCATTTATATATTCCAGATGTATTTAATAGTCTTCAAACTGCTTGGGGCTGAAAGTGGGGAAACAAAAAAATAGATTGACTGGAATATGGCAACAGTCTTCAGTACATTATACCATGCTTTCTGCCCTCTGAGGAGTCTGAAATCATTTCAACTTCCATTTTGTTGCTTTAGTTTTATTGAGAGGAAGGAAACCCATAGCCCTGACCTCATTTGGGAAGAGCAATCACCACCTGAAGCGTTCTTTCTCTTCCTACATTTATCTGTCTTTCCTCTACAGAACTCGTCTTTACCTTTCTGCTTCCAGCCTCACATTGCCTGGGTGCTGCTCTGCTCCTCCAGTCTCTCTCCACTTGTATGGCACGGTGTGAGGAAAGTGTTAATATGGGCTTCATCACTGAATGTCGTGTCTGGCTTTTGGTGGGGAATTAATCCCCTGGCCCATCCTTCTTCTTAATGCTGTGTTCCAGCAGCAGCTACAAGAGAAGCTGCCTCGTCATTCATAGCCACAGCAAGAGGCAGGCTTTCTAGAGACAGCACAGCTATTAAGTCCTCCTAAGAGGAAAGCTCATGGAAGTTGGAGAAACAGCATTCTTGGTTAAAGATGCTCAGGTTTAAAATGCACAGTGAGAGGCAAGTAAATATGTCGCCACTGATATTTTCAACAGTGGGAAAGACAGTATTTTTCCCAGTCTTGTAAGGATGAAAAAAGAAAAAGAAAAAATAAACTTACTGAGCACCCTAAACTCAGGGAACATAAAGGATCCCAGACAAAGTGCAGAATCCACTAGAGACAATGCATTACATGTCTCAAGTGCCAGTTCTTGCTACTGATACAGCATGAGGTATTTATGCTCCCTGCTTACTTCTCAATGAGAGATGGGCAACTTACCTTGCATCTCGAGCAGGCGTGTGTGAGGCAAAAGCATACAGACAGACAGAGCAGATGGAGAACATATGAGTCAAAGCACGCTCTGTAAACAGAAGTTACAGAGGAAGATAGGTGGAATGAAAATTATTTTTTATTAAGTGCTCTTAGCATGTCCTTAGGAGCCAATTCCTTTAGCATTAGGAAACAGTTCTTCTTGTAAGGAACTCCAAACTATTTGTTTTACTGATTGCTTTGGTAGAGATGTAAGTTTTGGGAATCCAAACTGTAAGATGAAAGTTCAGCACTGATAATGATGTTTGCGTAGGATGTATGTATCTTAGCCTGGAGGCTGACACAGGCTGAATACATAACATTCGAGCTGTGCATTTCAAAGAGGAGATACACAGCTTTCCAGCATTTTCTCATTTCCATTTCAGCTTTTCATTCTTTTTAAATCTCTTCTTAGGGAAGAATGAAAGATGAGGCAAGTTCCTGGATATCACTTTTTTTTTTTTTTTTCATTCACTGACATTAAGAAGAGAAAATTGCAGAAAGATAAAATGGGAGGAAGAAAACCCATACTGGTAAAAATCCAAAACACTGAAGTTTAAGTTTTGATAAAAACTCAGAGATTTAAACAATTATGAAAATGAAAAGTTTCTGCCAAAGGACAATGGTTTGGTTTCTTTGTTGGAAACTACTTTTAATAATTCTATTAAGCATTTGATACCTTCCAACTATAAAGTGCTATCAGTGCAAAAATTTAAAATTCAAACAAGTTACATAAGGCATTTAAATTATGATGTCCATACATAGATGTATCAGTATATATTGTATAAATAAAACTCCTAGCATTTTACAGATAAGATTTCAGCAATCTTAAAATGTCACGCATCTGCAAAATACCATGCTTAGTTGTTTTCACCATAAGCACATATGTCTGAGAACTATACGGACCTTCTGAAGATTTGTATAAATAAAGTATTGTTGTTTCTAGAGGTACATTAGCTTTTTATAATATTAGCTTTTATAACATTAGCTTTTTATAATATTTCCTGTAAGAAATCTGATGTAAAGCCTGTAAAACCAGTAAATGTATGTGTCTCCCGGCAGGTCACTTATTCTCCAGGTTGCCATCCAAAGATGAAGTCCTAAAATTCACTCTGCTTTCCCTTCTCTCTCCTCCTTATGTTTGAATTCTGATGTTTGCTTGCTGAAATGATGAGTTAATTTGGAGTTAATGGTGCTATATTTTACCTGCCTGAAGAATGGCCAGCAGAGAGGGACGCTTTTATTTCCTTTAAAGCCATCTTGCCATAATATTGTGTTGCATAACAGTCAGATGACTCTTACAGTCCACATAGAACTGGAAATGATGTTACTGCTTCTGTTGCTCAAATAGTCTTTTTTCAAAATGACTGGATTACCTAAAACCACTTAGATAACCTTGGTGCAGTTTAGATATACAAGAGAATTTAGTATAACCAATGTTTTCTGCCAAATGTTATTTTTTAACACTTCCTCCTATGAATCCTAAACCACTTTTTGTTATTCATCTCACTAACCATTCATGGATGAATGGCAATTGCTGAATGTCTCAGAAACAACACCTTGAAAATGTCATTCAAATCAATTTCTCAACAGCATGAGAGGCTAGGAGGTAATTCACACTTCTTTTATAATAATATTCTATAAGAGGTACTGTAGTCATCTGCATTCCCCCACCCCCTCCAAAAGTAAAGGACTATAAATTCATTCTCATTTAGTGCAGCCAAATGTAACAGGCTGAGAAAAACACTGCAGGCAGAATATACTATGAAGACTGCTAAGCTGTGGGAAAAAAACACCTCCACCATTGCCCCAGAACTAACCCGTTCCCCCAGAGCAGCAGGCGCATGAGGAGAAGGATTCTGCAAGGCAAACCTGGAAAATTTCCTGCCTCCTTCCATCTAAGCCCAGTGCCTTGAATGCTGCCTCCTTCCATCAAAAGGAGCTCTGAACCCCGCTGTTGTCTCACAAATATTATTTACTTGTGAACACCCCCAGGGTCCTTCTCCCTGAAACTTCCAATGGGGTATACACACTTTAGGGGTTCAATGATCTCCTGATCCTCAGCTGTCAAGACAATATTATTCCAGCATTCATTCATATCCAGCTCTGCCCTGACTCTAAAACAAGCAGCGGTTCAAGTCCCAAAGCTGGGTCAAAGGGATTAGAAACCCTGCGGCTAAAAGACTGCTTCATCCTTTCAGGTGTCAGCTGGTGAACGAGGAGGTACCAGCCAAGAAGCTCGCACCACAAGATCAGTCCCACATCTGACATCACTGTCTGGCAGCCGCACCACAGCCCCTAAGCACCCTAAACCACTGCAACGGCAGATTCGAACCACTGCAGAAGAGGGAATGAAGCAACCAAACCCAAACCATCTCTTTTCAAAGCCTGCATATATAACCGAGAGCAGGTGTAAAAAAATATATGCTGCCTCTTTCCCTGATCAGACATGCAGACCAGGCACATTCCTGTAAGTCAGTTCCTTTCAGGCAAAACCTCTGATAAATCTTGCAGCTAAGGGAGGACCCACTTTTTAGCACAACATTTCAACCTGAGCTCTTTGCTTCTGGTGACTTCATATGAAGGATGTCGGCACCACACAGTCAAGGACGCCGTAGCTCAAACTCCTCTCAAGGTGGACGCTGCATAATCTCTCTCTCATTTCACACGCAGAGCAGAACAGCCTACACTTGCCGTGAGCCTCAGCCTTGCAGGACTGTTGGGGAGCTGGCAAATATTCTGCTGTATTTCAGTGCTGCTCCAGCTCTCCTTGTTAGAACAGCTTCGTGCTCTTTCAGTCTGACTGGTGCCTCACGTAGGAAGGATTACTCTTCCCTTCCATCACGCCTGGAAGCAACAAAGCAGACTTGCAGGCCAAAACAAACCCCAACCCAACCCTTCTGAATTCTGTTTTTCAGCTTTTTCCATGACGATTCCCAGTCTCCACCACAGGGCTGAGGAGTTCATCGCGTGCTCAGCTGTTAAGACACCCTTTTCCCCACAGCTCACCTGCTAGCACTGCTGAGCAGTGCAGCATCTCCCTCGTCATGGAAGACACACCCTGGGGAGAAAGGGAACTTCTACAGTGCTGATTTCTGGGCTGCTGCACAGCCAGATAGGGCTCAGGTAGGTTGGGGAGCTTCAGAGGCTGTCTGGGATGAAGGCAAAGATTTCACCTTTTCCTGATGTAGCAGGAAGAATTTCTGAAGCGAATTGCTCATGTTCAAAGGTTTGGAGCTACCCACAGAAGCAGCATAAAATGTAAACCCGCGGTGGTGCTCCGTAGCTATTGAGCTGCTCACCCGGCCTGTCCTTCTGTCCCACCAGCCAACATTTCTTGCTAAAAGAATTTCTGGCAGGGCCACTTCATTCTGTGCAGGGGGCAGAAAGTCAATGCACTGATCAGCAGTCGCTTTGCTAAAGAGTACCCCACAAATCCGATCTCGTCTATCTGTTTGCCTTCACATTTCTGCTGGAGCCTCTATAATTAATTTAAACAGATATAAGCACTCCTTCTCCTCTCCTTTTTGATGCCAGCTATTCCAACAGGCTGTGCACTGAAGCTGCAGCAATTTCAAAGGCTTCCGCTCCCTGTGCAGAGCTGAGCAGCTGCAAGAATAGTTTTTTGAAGAGGAAATGGCACCCAATGGGACTGGCAGGCGGCTGCAAGCTGAGCTCGAACAGCCCCCGAAGTCCCTGGGAGCATCTGAGGACATCAAAAGACAAAAGATCCAGGCTGGGAAAAGCCTGAAGAATTAATTTAACAGACTCCCCCCCTCCAACCCTGGATCTTTCTTCTTGCAAGCAGTGTGTCTGGGAAGAAGTCTTCCTCACATTTGGTTCTGATGATCCCATTCCCATTGAAATGCTGGAAATACAGGGCTGCACATGAGGGGCAGTTGCATTCCTTGTTAGTTTTTTAAGTTAAAAATGTTTAAATGGATAACTCTATATTAAAAACTGCATCTCTGTATATCATTAAAATGACATTATTATGATATATTTCTGTTAATATAAATGTAGTTAATATAAATAAGCACACTGCCATATTTCAAAGTGACCGTAAACTACTCATGGTGCTTCATGCATGTGTAAGTGGTTAACAGATGGACTCACTGACATGATTGATCTCAATAAAGCTGTACTTTTTATGATAGCTGGCAAACACATTCCTCTGTTATTTACAACACAGCACACACATTCCTCCTATCCTGTTGAAGAGATGTATAGAAAATTTAGCACCTTTGTTTCACATACATGAGCTTGTGCACAGGTGTACATGTTCTCTCCTCCCAAAGTGTGTAAAGTCAATGACTTGGAGTCGAACTTTGTAACCTATGTGAACTTCTAGAGCTGATTCAACAGGCTTCAGACTGAGCAGCGGGGCATTCACTGAAGCCCTGTAGCCACTGCCACTCCTGCAGGACTACTGTAGCTGAAGCATGCTCTTCAAGCAGCAGTCAGTTTTCATGGCAGGCTCACAGACCAGAACTATTAGACCAAATGCATGTTCTTTTCTGAAAGCTGCATGCTTCCTTAATTCCCTGTGTATAAATAGATGCCATTTTACTAGACTCTGCTACCGCACATCATCGAGAAGTTGTCTAGAAAAAGAACTGACACAACACATCCTGCAAAAGCCTCTTCTTTGTCAGATTGCACTAATTATACACCCACTGCATCAAACTTCTCCATCTTCGTCCTCCTAACTGGCAAATTCTGTCTTTCCCCATCAATTTCACACCACTCTTCTCTCTCTTCACTTCTGAATTTTGCTTTTCGATGAATTTAAGTTCACATACGTACAAGTCTGAGTTAAGTGGTGTGCAGACATATCGTGCGTGCCTGCTTGTGCACCCAGCTCTGCACACCAATTGTCACAGATCTGGGCAGTCTTTTTTTTTCTGAGACCTTGCTGTGTTCGGCAGGACAACACAGTGTACTGTCAGAAGCTGCCCTGAAACAATTTTGCTCTATTATCAGTTTTATTTTGTGATTAACATTATGCCACACTGTTCTGGTATTGCCCAACAGATTATGATATAGCATTATATTGTGACTATTTCTTATACATTACTATGAATTGATTAATTAACTTAATTAAAAACATTTTACTTTTCCTAAGCATATAGGCTGCTTAACTGGGTTATTACATGATGTGGAAAAATAATACAGGGAACTAAGATGAGCTTGGTGGAATAATTTTCACTGGCACTTTTCTCTCTGAAGTACAAGGTACACTGATACTCCACGACATCTCACTTCTTAGAAGTGAGAAGTTTTAGAAGTCTGACAGGGTCAGGTGTTGTGAGACAAAAATTCCACAGCCAGTTGTTTAACTTAGGACAGCAAAATTAAAATGCTGAGCGAGAAATAAACTAAAATGGTCTCATACTTGAATGGAATATAAACATGCTGCTTAATTAGGTCACTAAGCACATGTTTGTTTACTTGGATATTTTCTCTCTGGCAGTTCATCTTTGGGTAACGCAACTACCTCACTTCAGATAGTGGAATTCCCATGGCAAATAACATGAAATTTATAATTTGGGGGCTGGAAAAGTGTATTTATTAGCACTATTTCAAGCACTTGATAATGAAGAGAGCTGAAGTGTGAGAGCAATATGTAGCTCACCGGCTTCTGTGTCAGATTGGTGTCCGCACCAAATTTTTGCTTAGGATAGCAGAGCCATCTTAGGACAGCAGAGCCAGCAGGGAGCTGGCTGTGACTGAATTTCTGCCTGTCCCTGATTTACCTTCTTGATTGATTCCAAGGCAGAGAAGGGTGTTGGAGCTTCTGATGCTTAATCTGTACATATGGAAAATCTTCCTGTGTTGCAAACTCAGAGGCACAAGCAATCTTGCCGCCTACATTCACCTCAATCCCTACATAATTTTTTTTTGGAAGGGTTGCAGAGGAGAAGCTTTGAAATCTTGCACTGTTCCCCTAAAGCTGACGAAGGAATTAGAAAATAATTACAGCTTTTAAAGTATTCCGTACAGTTGATCTGAACAGAAATGGCATCAGCAGCTTGGAGTGCCAGTCTGCGTTCAGAGTGACCCTCTCCCTAAAGCTGTCTGGAAGCAAATTGAGTTCCTGATTTTATTTCAACTGAACAAACTCCCATTAGTTCACTGTACCCTGAAGGCATCAAAGCTACCTCTTGGCTTTGCAGTGTTGGCTAATCCTTTCTGCTGCAGCACATGGGGCCTAGAAATCCCTCTATCAGCTGTGCCCATGCTATCTAAAGCAGAGCCTTCCCTTATTTTAAGAGTTGAAGAAAGCCAGTCACTAGGAAGAGCTGGAGAAGCATACTCTACTACTGTGATTCACACCTATCTGGTAATGGTGAAGCTCAGGAAGAAAATCCTGAATTTTGGGATTCATGGGAACATCCACGGGCACAGAAATGTTAAGCCTGACCCTTCTGCCCAGAGCCTTGCCATCTTGTCGTTACTCTGTTCACCTATTTTCTGGCACTATCACAGGCTTCCCTCTTTTTACCAACCCCTACACAACTCTCATGGGACTTCAGTCCCATCCCTTACCAATCTCTCTGTGCTGCATCCTCATCCACCTGCTTTCCACATGGTTGTTTCTTTCCTGTCCCCCGTGCTCACTACCAAGGAACTGGTATGGGTATAGAAGAGGAAGGTTTGCAACAACTCAAAAGCCTCAGATTGCCACACACATCTAAGAGTCTTTGATTTGGGATCCTATGCTAAAGCCCTGGCTTTCCCAAGGAATATGGGACCAACCACTCGAAGTCAGAGCTCTGGCATGTCACAGCGCCAGGAAAGCATAACATGATTTGAGTCCTGCCTGAGAAGGGGTATCTCTTGCACAAGGTTCATAAGGAAATCTGTCAAGCAAACAGCTTGAATGTTGCTGTTTCATTCGTCATGGGCAACGAACCTGACTGCTTGGAAACACATTACATCACTTGAATCTGCATGTTGCAACAAACCTGCCAATTATTTTTTTTAGAAAAGCATGTTATTTGTAGATTTTGGAGATGTATTTGATCTCTGGTACTCTGCGATACTATTACGATAACTGAATGTAGACAGAAAAAGGGAGGAAAACCAGACCGTTAACTCAAGAATACCTTTGGTCACCTAGCAAAGAAGAAAACAGGAAAAGACCTCTGTTAATAGGAGAGCTTGAGTTAAAATCACTTAAAGGCATGCCTGCACAGATGCATTTTCTACTTATTGTTCCCATATTGCCAAAGCAATCCTCAGCAATCCAGAGGAGCACTAACATCAAAAATCAAGGTCAAAAATCGAGGTAGCTCCCTCCCACTTGTACTGGGTTTACATGGCAGGGTTTTCATAGCAGGGGGGCTGCAGGGGTGGCTTCTGTGAGCAGAGCCCAGCAGCTGCCCCATGTTAGAGCAGAGCCAGCTTCAGCTGGCTCCAAAATGGACCTGCTGCTGGCCAGAGCTGAGCCAGGGAGTGATGCTGTTTGTGCCTCTGGAAGAGCAGACTGAAGAAAGGGAAAAAAACCCTGCTGTGCAACAGTAGCTGGGAGTGAGGAGTGAGAAGCAGCCCTGCAGCCCCCCAGATGAGTGCAGCAGGAGGGCAGGAGGTGCTCCAGGCAGGCAGCAGCAGTTGCCCTGCGGGCTGTGCAGGGAGAGGCCCCTGGTGGAGCAGGCTGTCCCCCTGCAGCCCATGGGTCCCACATGGAGCAGATCTCCATGCTGCAGCCCCCCCGTGGGTGGAGGAGCCCCTGGTGGAGCAGGTGGATGTGGCCTGGAGGAGGCTGCGGCCCATGGAGAGCCCCCGCAGGAGCAGGCCCCAGGCCGGAGCTGCAGCCCGTGGAGAGGAGCCCACACAGGAGCAGGGGCAGAGTGACCATGAAGGAGTGGCAGAGATGAAGCATCAGGGACTGACCACAGCCCCCATTCCCTGTTCCCCTGAGCTACTCAGGGGGAGTATGTAGAAGAGGATGGATGGGGGAAAGTGTTTTCAGTTTGTTTTTATTTCTTACTGCTCTGATCTGTTATAAATAGCAAATAAATTATTATATTAATCTCTCTACACTGAGTCTGTTTTTCCCATGCCAGTAACTGGTGAATGATTTCCCTGTTCTTATCTTAACCCTTGAGCCCTTTTTCATTGTACTTTCTTCCCCTGTTCCTTCAAGGTGGGGGAGTGAGAAGTGGTGGTGGATCACTCTGCTGTAGGCAGCAACACACTCGGCCCCTTTGAGGACATGGTACATGCGCAACATGGTCCTCACTAGGAGCCTGGGGAAGTGCCACCTCTGTGGGACTGAAGAACCAGGTGTCCAATTCTGAAAAGCCTGGCCTGAGTCTGAAGCATGTCTGAAGCTTGCTGTTAAGCCAAACCATGACAGATACATGACAGACCTGCGAAAGACATACCTATGCAACATGGTCTCTTTGGCAAAATTCAGCCCCTTGCTCTAATGATGAAGGTGTTGGAACACCTCCAGTATCAAAAGGAGCATTTTCTCATAACGCAGCTCTGATAAATGGCTGACCTCTGTTTCTGAAGTTCCCTCCTGAAAAGATTGGGTAGGAAGGTGACTCCTCACAAGGAAAATTTCAGGCTATCCTTTTTATCTTGATGAATTTAGAAGTAACTGAAATTGTTAGGCAAACTTAACTATAAGCACTTTTATGCATAAAATTTATCTTTATAAAAAGATGCACCAATCTGCATTTTTCTTCCTTTGATTTAGCCCACATCCCGTTTTCCCCCTACACCCATCCTTTCCTTTTTTGTTTTAAGAGCACAGGCTGCTGGGAACACGTATCCAGCCTTCATGTCTTCAGAGATCACAGCACACTTCTGGCGGTGGATAAAAAACTCCTTTTTTTTTGCCTTGCAGGCCCAAGCCCCGGCTGAGACTCAGGGAAGCCCTTCTGAGCTGGCTGCAGCATGGCACAGGCACTGTGGTGACAGCAGATCCTCCTCACCCCGGCAGACCCCTCCTTTTATGGGCCTGAGTCGAAAGCAGGACGGGGTTTCAGAAACTTGCAGCCTCCGTTCCCCCCAGATCCCACTTCCCGGACGCAGACTTTAAGGACAGGCGTGTTTTTCACAAATAGCCTGTATTTTCTGGACAGAGTGCCCGAGCAGTTGTTCCTCCTCTGTCAGCCTCACGTCATCTCCTGGGATGAGTTCTTCTGATTTCTCAACACAGATTACTTGCACCTGGACGGGAATGACAGGGTGTTGGCAGAGACGCCGAGCAGACAACAGGAGTGGGGAGAACCCTTGCCAGGCTTTGTGTGTGCAACTGCTGAGTCAGTTCAACAGCCTCAGATACCCCCACCCCACAAACACAGGTGCAGATGACCATAGAAAAGTAATCTTAATTTGGCTGCCGCCCAAACCCCAGATTCCTCTTGGCTCCCCCGAACGCTTCTCCCACATGACCTCATCTCCCATGCCCTTGCAGCAGATAGCCAAGCAGACAAAGCACAGTGGATTTCCGAAACATCCAGGAGTTGTGGAAGTGGGAAGGAGATGAGAGTCTGATACAGGAGAGAGGAAGAGCAAATAGGCATGCCTGGGTCTGGGCCTCTGACCCTCAGACTTCCCCCACGCCCATTAAAGTCCAGGAGACACATCCTCAGAGCTTCCGGGTTGCCTTTGTGTCCTTCCAGCAGCAGCACAGGGCTGCAGGAGCTCCCTGTATGAGGAGGACTCTGCTAGGGTCAAGCCGCTCTGCACAGTGCCCTGCAGTCCCTGCTTTGTCCCCATTTGGGACAGGATCAGACTGCTCCATAGCAACCTTGTGAGATTCTTGAGCTGTCGCTAGTGAGCCCCAGACCTCAGGGAACTGGTCAGGCCCCTGACCCCCTCCACTTCAAGGCCCCCTGTAGATGAAGGCCTCAAGTCTCCAGGCTTGAGGACTGAGGGCTACTTCCCGCACTCATCCCTACATATGAATTTAGGCCAAGTACAGCCAGGGCATGCAGAGCTCACAGATCCCAAACACAAACACAGAGGATTAAAAGTTAGGTTTGACCTACACGACCCATAACTGTGCTCTTGACTACCATGCAAACCTCTCCTACATTAACTATACTCTCCTCTACAAAAGAAGAGAAAACCCTTTCCTTTCTAATCCCTTCCTAACAATTAGCCAGCCCTCACGTCCACCAGTTGCTAATGAGACTCATGGAGCCGGACCCAGTGGCGATGCACAACACCTGAACAAAGGCTGTGTCCGTGCTGTGTTGCAGTTTCCAGATGAAGCCACTTCAGCTGCACAGCCTGAACTGTGTAACTTGCCTCATTTTGCTCTGGGAGACTCCTGCTTTTTCCCCCCTTTACTGATATTTCACAGAAAAGTAATCTATTTATTTATTTATTTATTTGCTACTTTTGATTATGGTGAAGCAAAACAGATCTCAGAGTACTTCAGCTAGTGGAAGTTTCAGGAATTTACTTGCTGTTTGAAACAGGGATGTGGACTAGAAACCTCTGCACACCCTCAGCTGTAGGGACCACTGCTTCAACAGCTATGATTTGGTGAAGGAAAATCAAAATCTGTAGCACTCAGATGTGTATCACATTTCATGATGCATATTTAAGAACCACCCATTCCCTCATCTCGTGTTTGCATATCCCATGTGTTAGGGCAAAAAATAAAAACCTGAGCAGAAGGCACGAGAATGACAACACCATCGGGAGCCTCCTGCTGTCGGAGGCTATATAGAGGGGAACTTTGTCAGTTTGGCTGAGCTTCAAATTTGCCCTAAATATGGTACAACTGGCTTAGAAGAGATGGGACAACAGGGTGAGGAAGCTTGCCACCGGAGAACTAACAACATAAGCTGGTGGCTACTTTCAGCTTTGCTGGGCTCTCACACAGACTGAGCAGTGAAGGGAATGCTAATAAATACTACCAGGTGTTATGCACGGTGTGTGCCAAGCTACCATCAGACTACTAACACACGGCAGGGGTTGGGACCCCATGGGACAGGCCACCAGCAGGGTGGCACGCAGGTGTCTGCGCCCTGTGGAGCTCCTGGTGGGAAGGAAAACATCAAGTGCGAGAGGAATTCCTTTTTTCACACAGTGCGAGAGGGCGCTCTGCACCTATTTAAATCTGAATTGTGTAAGCAGTGGAAGCGAAAAGGTAAGGGTGGGCAAGGTTAGGACTGCACGTAAAATTTCCTGGATCAGATGGGAAAGATTCCTATTTGGCATCTGAACACACTGCGGGAAGCACTCTTGACTTTGTGTCTATACTTTCGGCCTCCTTTAGGGCTACAACCTTGTGTAAGAGACCTTTGCACAGTAGCCATGAAGTTGCTTCACAGTCTTTGCCGGCTCCTAGGGAGAAATACTGAGTGGGAAGCTTTACTCTTTCTGTCAACCTGGACCGCAGTCATTGCAACTTTCCAGGGTTGCAGACTGTCCAAAGAGCCTACAGACATCCTCTTGCACATAGGCTCTGGGCTAGGCTTTAGTTTGAAATCATGCTGTGAACCTGGGAGAAAGGAGGTGAGTGGGAAGGAAGATATGAGAACAGAAGGGAAGGACAAGGCAAGAGCCAACAGTACAATGGAGAAACAGAGATTTACGTGAAAGTTGTCCTCATCAGAAACAGAACAGAAAATTGTTGACATGACACACTACATGAACCAGAGCTACAAAAAAATACTATTAGCAGCGTTGGAGGTGTGCATGATCAGAGAGTAACAAGGAGGAAGAAACATCCTGAATCTGAATCACTATCTGTCCTCGAAACAAACAGCTAATTAATTTTTGTTTTTAAAAGCTGGAAGAGATCACTGATCATTTGAGCATGTTTCAGCATGATTAAAAACAAATAAGGACAAACCTAGCTTACAAGTACCAGCAAGCCATGTTTGGGATGATTTGTTTTTATTAGAATTTTTTTTAGAAAGAGCATTTATAAAAATCCAAATATAGATTTGCTGCTCCGTATGTACGGTAAGTAGAACATTTGGTTGCACTGTGGTCATCTCAGTGGTATTAACCTGCAGTCTCGTGATTCATTATTTATAACATCACTCTCTGTGAAGTACCAGGTCACAATCATCATAAAAACAGAGATATTTCACGTCAGTACTAAAATTGTGATCAGTCTTGAAGAATACAAAAGGAGCAGAAATTAAGTCACTCAAATGGGCAAGATAATTAGATTCTGCGGGAACACACACGAGGACAAGCAGATCATGTCAACAGGAATTTTGGCTCTAATAGCTTAAAGTGTGGCTAGAAGCTCTCATGTCATGTTTGTCAAAAGACCATACACAACAGCTCCACCATGTAAGCAGTTGCCATAACCTTCTGTGGCCCTGCAAACTGAATGTGCACTACTGATCTCAGCTCGTAAAATTCTGCCCTGCTCCCACTTGTTCAAGTTGTGGCAGTTCAAATTCTCATTAAACAGCACGAATTCAGGGTAAGGATCACCCCCCACTCTCTGCTTGCACAGTGCCAAGCATGAGGGGGTGGAGGGCTCTGGGTGCCACACAATACAAATAATAGTGATTCATCTTTCTGATGCTGCACTATTAGTTTGATTACCTGGCTTGATTCACCTGATGTCTGTAATGGCTTCCGTGGGCTGTCAGCAGCCTTATTTCATTAAGATGTTTCCAATGGTGAAAAAAAAAAACAACACACCTGCTTGGAGGATTGGTTTGAGGCATAACACAGCCTCTCCTCTCAATGCCAGCGTGCACAAGTTTGCCTGAGCTGTGGCTGAGGTGAAGAGGAAGGGTAGGAATCCAAACCCTGTACCTGCAGCCAACAGTAGCTTATCTCTACTTCAGGTGAGAGTTATGTTTTCGGGGAAACAACGCCCCAAATTGTGCTACTGCTTCTCACCCCTGCAAGGGACTGGAGGTTCCTCCTGCTCACGGGGCATGCTGCAGCAAGCAAGTCCCAGTGCCCTTGCTCTGCTCTAAACTATGTCCTTGGCACACTTGCTGCTACAACAGTTCTGGGGAAGTAGGTATTTGTTAATTTTAATAAAGCCTTGCATCTATTAATTCATCTTGTCCACATTCTCATCAAGATCCAGACACTGTGTGGTTGTCTGGGACATTTGGATAAAAACCAATGCCTTGTTATTCCAGCCACACTCATCTATCATTTGTTTTTACAATAAACCATTTCTTTTGTTTCTTTACAAACCCTTACTCCATGTCACAGTTTGATCAACCCACTACCTATTTCTACCTTTCCTAGATTCATTTGGTTTAAGTATTGTGCATTTACCTGTGCTGGACTAGAATTCAGCAATTTTCAGGTTGTTCAGTGTCTTTTTGTGTTCACCCCGCAACTTTTATTCCCAAGAGCTGATGGCTGCTGTGATAGCCAGCCTCCTTAATCTCAGAGTACTGTTTCTTTCAGTATAAGGAGTAAATTGTTGAGGAAAAAGTAAAACTAAATAGGAACCCAAATTTTAAAAACAGGCCTCACGCCTGCCTCTTCTACTCAAATGCTAACAATATCTCTACCTACCTTTGCAAGTGTAAGTTTTTAAAGTTTTTCTTTCAATAACCAGTCTGATTTTGCTGAACAACTCCTCCCCCCATCAACAGGATTCCCTTTCATTTCTTACATCCCCCTCCAGAGCATGCTTTTTTCTTCTTCACATCCTGGCATTGTCCTTTAACCATGCTTGTAAAAAATGTGGAAAAACTGCGCCGCTCTTTGGCCTCCACTATTTCCGTTCTCTTCTGTCCAAGACCTATGACCAAAATCCTCCTAATCATTAAGAAAGCTTCTAAACTGTACACATAACCAGAGACAGAGACACCTGACAAAATTACATCTTCTGATCTAAGCCAGTTATAGGCAGAGTATCACCTTGACTAATTACACAGTTACGAGCTGTTTCAAAAGCCTTCTTCCAACCCCACAGCTAAAGCTGGCGAAAGTCTTCAACATTAAACTACAGCAGCTTCTAAAAGCAATGTCATGGCTCTTTTCCTTTTTGCACACGATTATAGGTAATCTAAACTGTGAAGTTCAGTCAGTCACAGCACCAGGTGCACCTCCGATCTCTTGCTAAACATTCACAATGTAAGGCAGACAGGTTCCATAGTACGCTCCTTCTTGAGGAGTACAGGCCATTAATCTCTCTTGTGTAGCCAGTGTGAAGCAATTCCCTGTCAGCAGACACAGAAGAGGAGATGGGAAGATAACCTTTCCCTATCTGTGTTGCAGCAGCCTCTGAAGGCTGTTAATCTCTCCAGAACGGCCATTACCATGATGGCTCTGCATGCTGCGCTTGAGAACAGTGACATTTCATCGGCTGCCTGCTAGAGAGGCTGAATCAGTGGAGAATTACTTTACAGTTTTAAAGGGACAGACATGACCAACAATGCATGCTGTATCTGCTAAAGCTTCTGCACTGCTCACTCACACATTATTAGTAATTTTCCCATGTACTCCTCCTGAAACCTCTCTCAGACGTACCAGCCCGTAACCTACCCTCCTCTGCTGCAGAACCTCTGCTCAAATAACCTCACCATAGCAAATGCACATCTTGGCATCTTGGTTTTCTGGGCTTGCAACAACAGCTCATAGTCAGCATTTTTCTACTTCTCCATATTGGAACAGAGCAAAAAGCCAAATGACACCACTTTAGGTCACACACAGTTAAGCAAAGGTAACCTTGAATCAGGATTGATGTTAGCTACTGCTTTGTTCTGCAGCCTCCTGAAAGATCCATTTCCCAAGTCGCTAAGCATGGGACAGACTTTTCCGAAGCTATCTATATACCCAGAGCCCACATTCCACCTTTAAGTGAGGGAGGAATTCAGGAGCCTCTGTATGTATGTTTGTTTGATGTATGTTTGTTTGTTTGTTTGCATGTGTGTTTGAAAAGGTAACTTTGAAATCAGAAAATGAGAGGATAACTGCACTGGAAAGGGACCTCTGGAAATAGCCTAGCCCAAACCTGCTGCTCACAGAAGGTGATAACTACAGCAGGTTACTCAGGGAAGTGTCCAGCTGGGTTCTGAGTATCTCCAAAGATGGAAACCCCACAGCTTCTCTGGGCAGTATGATCCAGTGTTTAGTCACCTTTACAGTTAAAAAAAAAAAAAAAAGTTTTTTCTTATGCCAAAGTAGCTCAGGATATCATGCAAATATTTCTTCCTCTCTTCTCTGAGTAACCTGAGAAGCTGCCTACTCATTTGGGGGAAACTCCCCCAGCAAGTGGGAAGCGTGGGTTTCCTGCCCTCACACATCATCATGAATTTTTTAAGACAATAATTTACAGCATAAATTGCTAATACTGAGTAGAGTTGTTTATTACCGTGTCTGTTTTAGCAAACAGCAGAAATTATGCAAACATTGTGGAAACAACATTAAAGAAAGCCCGTATCTCAGCAGTCCCTCTTCTCATCCTCTTTTCCATCTCCTAGTTACCAGTGCTGATGAAGTGGAAGAGTAGAAGATTTAGCAGAGCTTTGTTCTTCCTTTCATTACAGTATAGGATACTGATGATGCTATCTGCCTCTGAGGTTCATGAGCAGGATGAAAACAATGCCAATGTCATGCCTATCCCTTAGAACCTAATGTTCAGTCTAAGACCTGCATACAGCATCTATCTATCTGTACATCACAAAAAGAAGGGCTTTCAAATGGGACTTGCAGCCAGCCACCAGGGCCAATGAGATTTTTCACCAGTTTGTCCATCACATCTCCACCTTTCTCTTGTAAGGTCAGTTTTTTTATCACGCTTACTAATATCAGGATTGGTTGAGTAATCTTCCATATTGTAGCAAGCATTTTCTTCACCAACATAAATTGGTAAATTCAGAGACTTGTTGATCCGATTTTACAATAGTTAGCTACTCATTATTAGCCCCAATTATGCTTCAAATTAAAAAAAAAAAAAAAAAAAAAAAAGTGGGAAACAAATCCTCTGAAGTCTAGAAGCAAAGCTCCCAAGTCCAAAGAGGATCATTGCCAAAGAACCAACTGAGGTGACTTCTACACGGACAGGGTTGTTTAATACAAAATGCATTTTGGTTGAAGTAGTATCACCTATGCTGCCAGCATACTCTATGACCTAAAAAATACCTGATCATGAAATGAGGAAAATGATGGGATGATACAAATATAACCAACTTCCAAAGCAGTAATTAAGTTAATGCTATAAGATAGTCCATGGCCAAAGAGGGAATCATGGGTCTTTTTTTGGTAAAGCTGAGAAATGGATATGTCAGATCAGCTACCTAGTACAATAAAAATAAGACAGCTTCTAAAGTACAAAGTGTAATAGATGTACTAAGTCATTGACTGCAAAGGTTAGAGACACCTGGGCCAAGACAGGATTATCTTTGCTGGATTTTTATATGGAAATAAAATGTCAGCTGAAGTCAACCTTGTCTGTACCAGAAAATTATATTCTATTATTATGTATAAAATAACTCAACATGAAAAGATTAGGGCAGACAAAGACTACTACATTTAAAGGACCCTGATGTTAACTGGAACAACAGACAATGATATGAAGTTAAGGACGACAGTACTACATGCCACGTCAAATTTAGCTCACGTAAACTAACATGATAGCTAAAGGATGTTCAAGTATAGCTTCCAGATGGAAGAGGGAGAAAAAAGTCAGAAAAAAACTTGCTTAAGATGAATTTTTGATGACTTTATTACTGGAAAGGCATAATCAGCCAAATAAGACTACGCTAAAAAGAACGCAGCCTCTTGCAGGAAGTGTACTCCACCAAACAGAGCTCCATCCATCTACATATATGCACAGAACTGTTGACAAATACTGTGACAGAATAAATGTAAATACAGAAAGTTAGCCGTTTCTACCACTTTTAAATATTTTGAAATGAGTAACTGATATAAGGACATAATTGGGGTAAAGCTCAACTCACTACTTTCTCAGTTACAAAAGGTTTTTACTAAGATAATGTCCTATCCTGCTTTCCAGTAGAGACTGCTATATTGCTTATGCTAGATTGCTCAAGGATAAAGAGGCATTAGAGAGATACCTTGACAAACGAGAGGGCTGAGCAATCACCAACCACATGACATTTAACAAGAGCAAGTGCTGGACTCTGCACCTGGGATAGGGCAACCCTGGATATACACACAGAGTGGGGGACAGGAGGCTGGAGAGCAGTCTCACAGAAAGGGATCTGGGGGTTCTGGTTGACACCAAGTTGAACACAACCCAGCAGTGTGCCCTGGCAGCCAAAAGGTACAACCATGTCCTTGGGTGCACTGAGCACAGCACGGCTGGCTGGTCGAGGGAAGGGGTTGTCCTGCTCTGCTCTGCGCTGGTGTGGCCTCACCTCGAGTGCTGTGTGCAGTTTTGGGTGCCACAATACAAGAAGGACGTAAAACTGTTAGAGCTTGTCCAAAGGACAAAGGGCTACAAATATGGTGGAAGGTCTGGAGGGCAAGCCATATGAGGAGCAGCTGAGGGCCCTTGGTTTGCTCAGCCCCGAGCAGAGCAGGCTGAGGGGAGGCCTCATGGCGGCCTGCAGCTCCCTCACGAGGGGAGCGGAGGGGCAGGCGCTGAGCTCTGCTCTCTGGGGACAGCGACAGGACCCGAGGGCATGGCATGGAGCTGGGACAGGGGAGGGTCAGGCTGGGGGTTAGGGAAAGGGTCTGCACCCAGAGGAGGGTCAGGCACTGGGACAGGCTCCCCAGGGCAGGGGTCATGGCACTGAGCCTGCCAGAGTTAAGAAACATTTGGACAATGCTCTGAGACATAAGGTTTGATTTTTGGGTGGTCCTGTGTGGAGCCAGGAGGTGGAATCAATGATCCTTGGGGTCCTTTCCAAGTTGGGATATTCTGTGATTCTATCAAGTAGAGGTTCCAAAAAAATAATAATCTAGATGCAATAAAGACATTTATAGTGTCTTTCAGTAAAACCAAAATGTGACGTATGAAAACAACTTGCAGTGAGATATTAAAGCCCGAGGCACAAAACTTCTGAACTAAAACAGAATACTTGTTAATCAAAAGATACATGCTTTCATTATGGACAATTATATTTATGGATGAGTCTTTAAGAGGAATTTGTTGGATTGCTTCAGAAATTAACATACAGTTGTCAAATGCATTATAAATAAAAATATGGATATCAGAAACAGTCTATCTCCATTCTAGAACATAGAGAATTCACTCCATAATCAGGAAAACGTGGTCTTCAAGCCCTTCTAGCACTAGAACCGGGTATTTGGTAATTGCTTCTATCTTGGATTATGGGTATCAATGTCTTCTGAATTGTAGTTTTCCAACGATAAATGCAACTACTGTACCGCCACCTTCATTACAAAATAGGAATATAGGGGGAGGACAAGACATATGTAGGAGAGGAAAGCAGAAATATTGTATTGAAACTTTATGATGCTGGACCTTCTCTCAGGCTGAGAAACATGCTTTGAAGCTGCCATGATGTGGCCAAGCAGCTGTACTGAAAGTGAGAGCAAGACTGCTGTATTGAATTTAAAGGTGCCGGTAAGGGCCATTATTCTCAAGCTCTAGCCAGCATAAATGCTGAGCAAGTATCAGCATGCAAACATAGAAACCCTTGACCTTTTGTACTGCCTGGTCATAACCAGAGCCACTAGTGTCAGGATCCCAAAATGTAATGAAGACTAAGAGAAGTGTCTGCGCATATACCCTACTAAACCTAACTCAGCACTGGCGGTTTATGTTGGCAGGAAGTTCCTCAACCAAAATACACTGCAATGACAAAAATATTTTTGTTAAGTATAACCCTGGTATAGCCACATCCACTTTGGTATAGAAAGGAAGCAACACCAGACAACCCAAATCAACACCGCCATGGCAGGAAGAGTTTCAAAGATAACCAGCTTCCATATGTTAGCTACCACATAGTCTGCCACATTTCTTCTAAATCAGTCTTAGATATAAACTGCTGTAAGGGACTGGCAAATGGCAACTGTCGTGGGAGAGAAGGCCTTCTCTATCCTCTGCCAATGTGATACATCCTTGCTGCAGGAGGAACTCTCCAACACCCTTCTCCATGTTCAGATTTTCCCACTATTTTGCCACAACAGCTGAAGAAGTGTCATCAGGCTGGAGAAGGCCACTCATTCTCCCTTTGCCATTTCTTCTCTACAAGCATTAGCTTGAAGGGGAAAAAATGAACAACAGAAATACCAGAGCTATAAAATGCACTATTGTAATAATAGTATTTTCTCTCTTTGGGAGAAAGGGCAAAGAAAAAGAGTACTTATTTTATGCTCTTCTTCACATTCCTTTCCATACACCACATCCCCAAACAGGACATAACACAGCAATGGAAACAGTGAGCTATGGTTTTCCTGCCACATGGCCCCTTACTTGTCCACCTGAAAGTCCTGCACTCTGCTGAACTGAACCGGGCCCACAGAGACAACGTAAAGCCCACTAGTATTAGCTGTATATGAAGTTATAAAGCTAAATTGCTTGAAAGCATTGTATAGATATGTCTTACGGTGCTTTTTTTTTTTTTTCAGTTTTCTTTTTTTTTTTTTCTTCCAGAAGATATAGAACTGGTGAATTTTCACCTTTCCTTGTAGAACGCTAAATACTGATTTAATTCTCTTTTCCAGATTGTTACACATTTTCAAAGCCCACTAACTGTTTTAGGAAGAACTTGAATTCTGACCTTTTTATCAATTACTAAGAGAAACTGAGAGTTATACCAACTTTTCTTTTTTTGTTATTCTTGTTAGTTTGTAGTTGTTTCTCTGGGCATTTTTGTTTTTAAAAACAATGGAAAGGAAATCATGTGTTTCTGTAACTGGCCAGGGTTTCTCTATCGCATCAGAAAATATTTTTGAAGCTTAAATAACTTTTTTTCTTCCTGGCAAAATTCCAAGTATTTTTCTTCAAAAAAACTGTATTTGCCATGACTTTTAAAGAGCTGTCAGGGGCTTGGCCACACATCTTCTATTAAGAAAAAAAAAAGAAAGAAAAAAGATGTGGGTAAGCCTTTTCATCCAATTCCCTGAAAATTTCAACCTTTGATAAAACAGAACATCAAAACAAAAGTAGTAATAATGTGGTTGATGTTAACTTGAATGGTTCAGATTTTTAAGCTTTATCTGATTCCATGCTTCCTGAATATGGATAATTTGGTTTCTGGAATAATAGCAGTTTGGATAGTTATTTCATTATTTCATCTCAACTGGGTTTTTGAGGAAATGTTAGTTGATTTGTGGGTATGTTGTTCTTATTTACCAAGGAAATATTATATTCAAATACAGCAAAGGCTTTTTCCCATTTGTGTGATATATAAAATAATAACAATTCAGCAGTATCCCTGGAGGCTTTCTAACTGACAAAATCCTTCCAAGGGTTATTTTATCCTCTGTTGTGTTTTTTTCTGTTGTTGTTCTTGCTTCCAGTTTGTCAGCAATTGAATCAATAATTAACTTGGACTGTCATGCTTTCTGTAATATAAATAGATCATTTAAAATAACAACCCTGAAAAGCCCTATTTTCCTTAGGTTACACAACAGCTCAAAAAAAAAAAAAATAATAGACTGCAAACCACCATACAACTGATTTCCATGTTTTGAGTTCTGAGGGAAAGTCATCTGCAGGACTTCTGTGCCTGTTCTTCAGAGGCTTAGGATGAATGCAAAGTGACCGCTCTTCACATGTTTTCTAAAGTAGTGTATGATGGTTGGTTTTTTCAACTGTCTATGAAAGTGGCATTTTATTGCTATCCTTACGAACACCTTTGATGGACAGGTTAGGACCTATCAAAGAATCTCCTTTCTTAGGGGCTCACAAAAGATGACAGCAGACAAGTACACGCTGCTTTCTAGGCAGCAGTCATCCTAAACTCCAATTCATGTGACTGATATTAGCAAAGACAGATGTCTAATCTATTAATATAAAGAAAAAAAAACAATCCTCACTTGTATCTGCTCTCTTCAAAGCTCTCTAGTTATATTAACTGTGTCATTCTGTTTCTTAGGGAGATCAAGCAGTATATTTCTTACAATTTTAACAAGATGGGAAAAACAGTGACATGACATCAATGGATATAAATGCAGTTGCAACTAAGACTGTCAAAAATTTCTTCATTTATGAAAATAGTTTTGCCCAGATTCAGAAGGGTTCAATTATTATGCCTCATTATTTCTGATATATTATGGAGAGGAAAAAATACACTAAGAATGATACGTGGCAAATAAAAAACATGGAGTCTGCCAGTAATACTGACTGCAGCATTCTACGTTTAAGCATGCAGTGATGTGTGATCTTATTTCTAGAGATATGTTGTACTATTTGGTCTAAAAAGAAGGTAGTGTTGCTAAAAAGACAATGGAATATAATTACTGAGAGGTTCTTTTGAAAAGGATCACGGGAGGACAACGTAAAAGCAGGAAAAAAAACACACAACATGACTATTAGGCTTAGGGTTTTGTCATTATGGACTTTGTTGTGCTGAAGACAATTTACTACATTTTTTTTCCCCTTCATGATTTCTTAAAAACACAAGGGATGAAATAATACTAAATGCAAGTTTTCTAGACTGAGATGAACAGCACACCATGCCATATGTTAAAACTACAGTCTTGTTCTAATGGCTCAATAATCCTTTCCCCATGGGCAAACACTGAAGAAGCACCAAAAAGGAAATGACACTCTGACCCAGCTCGGGCTAAAAATTTTGGTGTTGACTTTGAACATGGGGGATCAGTTTAGGGAAACAGCCTTTTTATGAAGGGCCGCTTTAATAAACAGCAGAGAATGCTCCCTACTGAAACCGCCTGCGCAAATCTACACTTCAGACTGAGGATGTGCATGATGTTGTCCTCACTATCGGGGACCTGGCTGCCCTCTGCACTCCTGTATCCGAAGAAGCAGTTCTGCAGCTCAGCGATTTGATGAAGCGCTTTCTCATGACATTCTGGAAAATGATTCAGCTAATGGCTTGGTGGGCAGGTCCAGTTTTTTGCCTCATTGTCTGTGTTCTGACTCCAACTCTGTATAATATTTTGGAGAAAGTTCGCCTTTTCTGTACTGCGCCGAGTAAATATTTTGTCAGTTGTTAAGGATGAGCTACAGAGTAAGACCCGGCAACGTATCCAAATTCAGCAGCAAGACTTGGAACTGCGTTAGAGCTTTTTCCAGATTGTGATTTGTAATGTATTTCAGAAGCCAGCAGAAAACCAACCACTTGAACTATTACAGAAAGGCTGAATGAACCCTTTTCAGAGCGCTGAAAATGTTTTTTTTTTTCTTTTCCGCACAGTTGGGAAAAAAGAAAATCATTAACACTAGCAGAAAGGGCTGGGTGACAAACAGGGAAGTTCACTTCCCAGCTGGCCCGTGGTGTGGCACCTTCTCAGACCAAGAGCTGCACCAGGGACAGAAACCTTATTGGGATGAGGCAAAAACACTGTACAGGCCAGTGCCAATGTAAGGTTTTGAGAGCTAACTGCATGTGCCACAGACACATACACACTTGCAGTTTGGGAGGAATGAGCAGGGAAAATGCAAATAAAGGCTGCCTTACTTCCTGTCGCCAGAGTGGAGCTACAGAGAAGGCACAAATGAAGACTAAACAAAGACTCATTTCAGGAACCTAATTATTTGATCTCTGCTGCGGCCAGGCAATTATTAGAAGTGACCATCACTAAAGCTGAATTCCACTGCTTAAGCCTGAAAAACATGCAGCTTATATTGACTGAGTAAAGAGAATGAGAAGTCAACGCAACTGTGCAGCTCAGCATCAATCTATAGCAATGTCATGGTAACCACTTGTTTGCACTTACTGTGTTATGCCTAACTTAAAATCTCTCCAGTAATATCTGTGGAAAAAAAAGACAAAAAAAAAAAAAAAAAAAAGCAAACACAAATAGATCCATATATGAGGTGCTGCTGTTTGGATCAATGAAGAGATAAAATAAAAAGCAGCTTAATTTCCAATAAAACAGTCTACCTGGTTTAGTTTTGCAGCTGTATTAAAATATTTGGTATCTTGAGATGTCAGAGATATTGCATCTCTTTTACTGTTATGATTGGGGCTCAAAAAATAAATTTTACGTGTGGCATGACGAGGTACAAAAATCCTAAATCATTGGTAACCACACAAAGGATGGAAAGGACCACCAGGAAAGCCTAGACTGTGAGAAAACAGAAACTTGAAAAAATGATGTTCCTGTCCTCAGTAAAAGGTCTACCTGTGAAAACTTCTGTCACTACCACAGCTATGCAACACACAGATGGCAGTTTTATTTCTTTTCATACATCCATTTTTCCTTTCCTTTCCTTTCCTTTCCTTTCCTTTCCTTTCCTTTCCTTTCCTTTCCTTTCCTTTCCTTTCCTTTCCTTTCCTTTCCTTTCCTTTCCTTTCCTTTCCTTTCCTTTCCTTTCCTTTCCTTTCCTTCCCTTCCCTTCCCTTCCCTTCCCTTCCCTTCCCTTCCCTTCCCTTCCCTTCCCTTCCCTTCCCTTCCCTTCCCTTCCCTTCCCTTCCCTTCCTCCTTCTTTCCTCCCTTGCTTCATTCCTTGCTTCATTCCTCCCTCCCTTCTTGCCTTCCTTCCTCCTTTTCCCTCTTTTCTCTTTCCTCTTCCTCCCTTTCCTCCCTCCTTCCCTTCTCCCTTTTTTTTTTTCCCCTCTCTGTATGTTTATGCTGTTTGGAGGTACAGACTTTACATGGGAGATACTGCTAGCGGAGAGCAACACTTCCTCAATCAGGAAATTTTTTAGATAGCATTTACAATCAAGCCTGGCTAATTGTTCTAATCACAAACTGACCTTCCTTCATGCGTGCTCAGAGCAAAGAAAACCAGTCCTTGAGTGAAGGTGATATAGGAAAGCCACAAGAAGGCCAAAAGTATTTAATTTTTGTTGCAGCTCTACTGTGCTATTGGCAACAACATCCAAAATGTCTTGCTGAATTATCAGGCAACAAACTGAGGCATAAATTGATACAATCTACTGATTTCGGTTTGTAAGAAAAATGATTCTTGACAAAATTTACAATTTGCACTGTGAAAAATATTTCCAGGTTTGTTTCTTTAGCATGTTCATAAGCTTACCTTCTTGCTCTCCCTCCAGCCTCAGGGACACCACATCAGACAAAAAAAAAAGCACCAGCTTGTATATTTTCTCCAGACAAGCATGCCCTCAGTACTGGCTTGCCGCAGAAATCCTCTATTTGCTATCCTACCATCCCATCTGATTTCAGGAGCTTCCTGCCATGCTCTCAGGCCAAGGGCACCCACGTACCACCACCTTTCCCTCCCCATCCATTGGGTCTTCCATGCCGTCCCCTGAGCTCTGGGTGTCCCTCCATGCCACATTACAGCCCCTTCCTCCTCCTTCTCCTTCTCCCGCCTGGGGTTTCATCCACTCTTTCCTCCCATCTTACTCCTTTTCCTTCCATCCACCATCAATCTTTTCTGATTCATTGGGACTGAAACAGAAGTGACACCACCAGCTGAAGAAGCCAGAGGCAAAGAGCGTGGTTTGTCCTGCTTTCCTGCAGCAGCTCAAACAGCAGCGCCTGCCAGCAGCCAGAGCCTTACAGCTAGAAAAAAATTGCTAGAGGAATATAAAACTTCTGAGGAAAGTCTAGAGGGAAGTGGTTGGTGGGGTGTCTCGTGACACATGCTGCTCTCTGTTTCGAGAAAGGCTTTTTAATCAGATTTCATAAGGAGTCAAAAGTACAGATAAAACAACAACAAAAAAGATTTGGAACAGATATTGCCAGTCTATTTCATACTTTTCAGGCTACTTCTGAGAACTACACTGCAGACCAGCCAGGGACCAGAAAGTCAAAACAGGCTGCAAGATGCACCCTCATGGTACTTCATCTCTGGATAATGCCAAAGCCCCCTGGTATCATGAACATAACGAGGCCAAAAAGAGGAAGGAAAATGCTTACCCGATTAATTCCTACTACATGTTGGGAAAAAGGCATGAGATGGCACAAGGATCTCTGCCTGCTCTTTAAGGGCTGCTGAAGCAGGTGCGAAAAGAAGCTCTTCTATGCTTAGAATTTCTTCATATAAGCAAATACCACAAGAGGGATGGGACAAGGCATTAAACCTGCAGCCTCCTTTCAAGGTCTGCTCCCATTTTCAGCCCACATTTATGTCTTTATCAGTGTAACTTTGCTCACTTAGGGAGGCCCAGGCCACGAGCCCATTTCATTTTTCTCAGCTTGTGGCATTCTAGAAGACCATCCAACAAGAAATGTTATTTATATACACATTCAACCAAATCCTGAAGGCTTTTATCATCTGCTCTCGCAGGCAAATGTCAATGTCCATCCCAGAATATAAGCAGTTTGCCTGAAGAGAAAATGGGTAAGGATCTAATTTCCATTGACTTCAGCATCAGAAAATCTTTCATCCCCTGCCACTTCCTTAGTGCCCTTCTGCTGTCCCAAGTACTATTGCTAATAGCCAGCTGTTTGAACTGTTGTTCAGAAGTTGTGCTTGCCTGAAAAATCTACCAGTGCCACAATCAATAACAATAGGCGTGGCAGCGCTGCAGCTATTTCTTACATTTTAATTATTTGCTACTCTTGAGGAACTGCGTTAGCTCATACACCATCAGTAAAGAATTTAACTTCTCCTAATCAGAAGGGACACAATAAACTGTCATTGCCTCTTTCTGGTATGCACGTGATATCTCAGTGAGATTGTAGATGCGAGTCTTCTCAGCGTTTCAACAGCCGAAGTCCTTTCCTTTTGTGTCAAATTTGTACTCCCAGTAAGAAACACCACTGAGCTCCCAAGCCATTTAGGCATGTGTTTCTAATTATTTTCTTTCCGTCTGTTACCCCAAATTAGAAATTACATTAGTATATAAACACAAGTTTTCCCAGTCATGGTTTATCTTTTCATCTTCCTGCCGGCTCAACGAATTAAGTCCTAAGAAGTTATTTATATATGTTAAAAGTTATAGCCTGCTTATGTGTATTTACTTGTATATAGAGCCAAGAAAAGACTATGCTTAAAAAGTAAGTATGGTCCAAATGAAGGTCATTGCTTCAACAAAAAAATAAAAGGTATTGCTTTCCTCAGTAGTCTGTCTCAATGAGGGGTGTTCCACGTTCTTATCAACCATAAAACCTGACTGAGGTTAAGTGAATGAAGGGAGAGAGTCAGCGACTAAGTAAGGAGATAGCAGATAACAGAATCAGGAAATTAGGTATATGCCAACAAAGGATTAACTACACACACACAGTCCTCTAATCTACTCTATCTGGCATCTGGCCTGGAAGAATTTGCAGTGCATGTACGCTCACTACCTACATCTGGCTTCAGCAGTGCACATGCACATGCCTATCCCTAAGTTCTACCACGTATCTGAAAACACAGCGCAGACATCCATTTTTTTGGCATGTGCATGTTTAAGTTACTTGCTTTTAAGAAACACATCACTTCTGGGATATCTGGCAATTCAGACTGCAGTACTTACTTCTTTAAGCCCAGTGACTGAAAGCAAGTTTCTGCAATTTTGTTTACTGCTGTGAAGAAATTCGCACTGCATCTTGACAGCACATAAGATGACATATGATGAGGAAACAGCTTAATAAGGCAGGCAAATATCAAATAGCAATTCAATGCAGCTTGAGAAAAACACTTTAAAATTTTGCTTTGAAAAGTTCCATTATATGTATTTTAAAATCCGTGAGTGTGCTTCTTAAAAAGCAAACCATTGGATAATTCCTTGCTGCACTGAAAGAAATGACCAAACTTGTGTTGATGTCAAAGAGGTAAGACTTCACTGCATATATCAAAACAGTAACTACATCAAATGATAAATAGCAAAGTGTTTTGCAGGGTTGTAGAGTATGTTGAAAGCATGGGAAGTATAAAGACAGTATTAATTAAAATTTTTTTCAGAGGCAAGAACCAGATTTGTGTAAGTATTCCAAACTTGTCCTTATTACGTGCATTATCTAGCATTTTGAACAATGAAAATTTCACCCCTCTTGAGGAAATAATAAAAAAAAAAAACTAGAACTTTATTTCAAGAATGATCCAAGAGAACTAATGAAGCAATCTTAACTTCACCAAAAGGAAGGCAATATAGCAGACATCCTTACTTTTTAAAAAATTTATTTTATTTTATTTTATTTTATTTTATTTTATTTTATTTTATTTTATTTTATTTTATTTTATTTTATTTTATTTTATTTTATTTTTTCTTTTATGCTATGGGAAAAGGAATAAAGCAGTGAAAAGCTAGAAGCAGCTGGGGAGGATTCCTCTTGCACAAGCTCCATGAGGACAGCTGTATGGTTATCCTCAAGGGTAATGTATACAAAAGTGGAGATTTATCTCACAGCACAACTGCAATTTCACACCATACACGTCCTGGTGGGCAGCCTGTGCAAATCGCTGTAATTCTGGCAATATAAACCACAACACAAAGTCTTTCTAGCCTATAGCACAGAAAAGATGCAGGAGGACTTCAGAAGAGCCTACTATCTCCATTGCTCCTCAGTTCCTTGGGGCACCTTTCAGAAGCTCCATGCAGTTCCTTGCCTGAAGCTCCAACCATCTGTAAACTAAGTATTTCTTCACATTTAATTTATAATTATCTTTTTCACACTGTCATCTGACCTTCCATTCAGACACCTAGTCAGGACTCCTTCTCCCTAGAAATCTGGAAGGACGGGATTGTTGTGATTTGAGCTGTGGCAACACCTTTCATTTTCATCTAAAATGTCAGAATTGGGAGGGATGAGAAACCAAACTAAACTGAACAGTGAGGTGGGTTTTTAAAAAAATGTACATCTATTGTTAGTCTCCAGCTTTAATTTTGAGAACTGTAATGAACTATATGTTTATGGAGGCAAACTTGACAAACCCTTAATCAAATTTTTCCTTTCAGAGTATAAATTACAATCATTTCCAAAATTATCTTCCACACACCACTGCAACAACAAACACAAGTCCATGCTGATGAGAATATCATCTCACTGGCTGATCTAATCTCACTGAGAGAAAGGGAGGCTTATAAAAAATGTTTAAAGACTAAACATTACAGCTAGTGCCAAGTTTCGCTTGACTCATGCTATATGGAAGCAGAGGCCCAAATAGCCAATGTTCTTCTCTGCCAGAGGCCCACGTTCTCATGTACAAACACATTTTACAAACACATTTGCCAGTCACATTTCCAGGAACCACCAAGTTCTATTAAAGAAGACATTTAGTAGCTCATATGACACCATATACTATATTTAATTTTCTCTTTAAAATGCATTACGATATGTTTTCTCAAATATAATTTACTCATAATCTAAACATAATCCCGATGGCTAGGAGTACACAGATGTCTATGTGTGACAGATATTTTGGAAAGGAAAGGCTTGAATTCATTGTTTCTGAGAGGTTCTAGATTTTACAAGGTCACTCCAGGAACTTTCAAATAATATTAAAAAAATAAAACAAAACAAAACATGAATGCATAGAAGTAACAAGCATCTGTCAGGCCACAGTTCATACTGCAGTTCAAAAGCAACACAAAGAAACGCATGCAAATAACATTCCAGTTTTGGTGCTTCTGGTGAGATTTTAACTAACCAGGAAATTTTTGGTTAAGAGCAAACCAGAAAAAAAAAGCTATGAAAAATCAGCATATTCCAGCTCCATCCTCCCTGAAGGCATCGCCGAAATGAAGACTGAAACCTCTGGCATTTCTGATCCTCCTTCTAGAGGGAAGCAGAGAGTCGGTCTTCCTTATCCCAGTGAGTAGGCTGTGCAAGTGTATGCTGGCATTTTGAGAAAGAACAGGGACGTATCAGAGGCCAGAAAACCCCTTTCCATAAGTTGTCCTCACTGAAGCAGACCCATGGGACGAAGGAGAGAGGAAGCAGTGCGGGGTGGCAGGCTGCGGCTTGGGCAGGAGCCCAGGCTGCTGAGTGCGCAGAGCCTGGGAGCGGGACCGCGGGGAGGGCAGGGCACGGCTCCGCCCGACCTCATCGAGAAGGAATCCTGGAAAATGTAATCCCGGGATCTGCTGGGATTTGCAGACCTCCATAGAAAGGCATATTTGGAAGGAGCGCAAGATAGGAGCAGTCTCCTTTCTAATAACTGAGGGAAGTCTGAAAGGAACAAGAGCTAAGAGCTGGTGCTGGTCTCTCCAGAGAGCAGGGCCACAAACCCCCGTGTTGGATTGTCCCTGCCGAAGCCAGGGAGGCAGCCAGTAACTTAACCACTGCAACACCTGGGGTAGCATTAAACCCTGTGAGCAGGCCTTAAAAAACAAAAACAAACAAACAAACAAACAAAAACCAAAACACACAACACAAAACAAACAAAACAAACCTTATTAGAAGTGGTTTTGGTTGCTTGTTTGTTTAGACTTTGCCACTGGGGAAACAACTTTCTTCAGAGTGAAGCCGTATTGTTTGTCTTGAAAATAACTTGATAGGCAAGGCCTGAAGGGAGGATTGGCCTGTAGCATGCAGGAGAAGCACACGCAGTGGTAATGGATTCAAAGGTTAAGGCAGAGTCAATGAGGAAACTAATTGGGTTAATGAATGCCCTCAGCCAGCCACCCACCCACCCCTTCACCCAAATACAATGGCGTGGCTGCACTCCAGATCTGGGTACACCCCCAGGCGGGATGAGGAGACCCAGACACCCCAGCAGCACCGTCAGAGGCATCACACAGACACGTAGGTGGTGAGCCCCGACCGTGTAACCAGACAGTGGTACCGCGCATGGTGCCCGGCAGCCTGACTGACCTGGGGCTGGCAGAGGCCCTGCTGGCTGCCGTTTGGCCTCCTGCAGTGCACAGGCTACAGGATTTTGTTCTGCAGCTGAAAGAAGCTGTTCTTTTTAAGCATGTGGGTGTCACTGAGCCCAGTGTGATCAGGTTTAACTTAACTACAGGCCATAATGCAGGCGGAAGGCTCGCCTGCTTCCCCTGCCACCTTTATAGCTGGACTCTCTCACACTGGCCCCTGAAAAGACAAGGCAGCGAAGTCAATATCCCAGCACGGCTTCAATTCAAGCAACATTTTCGGCTGCTTCACCAGCTCTAGGTGGCCCTGCCTGAGTGAGGGGCTGGACCGGATGACCTCCACAGGTCGCTCCGGCCTCAACCAGCCTGTGACGCCAGGTGGCTTCTGGAACAATCTCCCAACCTTCTCCTCTCCAATCCCGGATTCAATAAACAAACTCTAGCCAAAATTCCAGTTCACAGCTGGTAATCAGTTTACTGTGACTGGCTTATTGAAAGTTATCCCCCTGGATATACTAAAAAGAGGTGAATAATGGCTGTGCAGGCTACTGTATGTCCATATAACAGCGATGTGTTTCAGTCTGTCAGGTGTGAGTCCCTGGAAAGCTAGGTGCTACGGCAGGGCTATCTGTGCCGGATTTATGAGCATATACAATGTACCTTTGCTAAGCTCTATCATTCTATCCAAAAAGGAGAAACCGAGACTGTTGTATCTTCTGGCTTATTTGGGGCTGTGAAATAAAAAGAGAAACAATAATGCAAACTCCATGCAGGTAAACTGAGCTGCAGAATTTGCTGTCCTTCCTGGGGAAAAGCTTTTTCAAATGCAAGAAAAAAAAAGGATCGGGAGGGCTTTAAAATGAGTCCAAGGGCAGGGAGCCTTAAATTTAGCAGCACTGACAAGTAATAAGCTCACATCTGTCTCTAATACAACCAGAAGTGGTTAAGTGTTACACCTAGTCGTCTAGGTCAACTGTGTGTAAACTATTTATTGTCTACTACCTATTTTCTCTGTCAGGCTTTCCTCCTAAAATAAACAGCAGTGTGCTCCACAGAAGGCAGATGGTGACCATCTCAAGTTGTGTGTGTGCTGATGTGCTAAGGACGATCAAAATGAGCTGCGAGGGGATGCTGAACCCATGCATCTGCTCACAGCTCAGGTGCCCGTTATTAAAAGAAGGTATTGGAGCAGGGCAAGCAGATCCACCAATGCTACTGGGAGACTGCAGGATATCTCCTGCAAGACTCTGAAGGGTCTTAGGCTGATCAGTTTATCCAAAAGAAGGTACTCACAGAATCTCACCCTGCACAGAAAACAGTGATACTAAACAACAAATAAAGGGCTCTTTAGCATAGCAGTGGAAAGCATAGCAAGCTGAAGTCAGACAAGTTAGAAATTTGGAAAAGAATTAGCAGTGACAATGAGTAATGACAGGAGCAAGCTGCTAAGGAAAACAGAAGATTGTTTATCTCTTCAGTTCATGACCAAAGGCTTTTCTGAAAGATAAACTTCAGAGAAACTAAAGTTACTGGGCGCACTACAGGTGCAAGTGAAATGTTAAATGGGCCTGTGTTAAACGGGAGGTCAGACAAAATGATCTAATATTTTTTTCTGCCCTTAAATGCCATGAATGTCTGGGTTTGTCTGCGTGGTATTTGGTTGGTAGGTGAGAACTCACTCTGTTTCTGAGTCTGGATGAATCCAAGCCAGCAAGGAACCTGGAGCGGTGTAGCTGTGGTTAGCACGGTGCAGAATCCAACCTAATAAACTTGCTCCTGGCTCGGAGCTGGCTGATGTCCGGCCAGCTCTGAACACAGAATAAAGTTGCATGTCTGCAAAATACCATACAGACACACCTACCCCAACCCAGCAAGCCAGCCGCCCTCGCGCATTTTCGCAGATAAGGAGACAAAAGGCATGTCTGTGCCACGTCCTGGAACGCAGTGCAGAGATTTCGGAGATGGCACTCACCATGCCAGCTGCGCAGCCCACGGCAGCACCCTCCCCTCCATCCCAACAAAAGAGGCTGGCAGAGGGACCAGCCTGTCCCCTGGGGCCCAGCCTGTGCTGACCGGGCTGTGCTGCTTGCAGAACCAAATCTGTTTGTTGGCACAGGGGCTCTCCTACGTGGCGCTGGCAAACAACCATCCACAGCGTGGGGTAGGTGGGCACAAAGTCTTCTCGCTGCATGTGCCACTCTGAGGCAAATTATATCACAAATTAATGTTTTCTGGAGCAAGAATAAGGGCTCAAAACATGCTTGCTGGTCATGGCTGGAGCTTAACTGCTCCAAAAGGACAACCTGCATTTCCCCTCCATAAAACTCTCAGCACCTCCTCTGTGACCTCTCTCGTTTTCTCAGCACGAACCAAACTAAAGCAATTCTGACTGCAAAAGGAGCGTTGTGGTTGCACACTTTTCTGTGCTTGGCATCTGAAGAGTAAAATAATGAACAAGATGATAAGAATGTGTGTTGGACAGGCAAAGAAGGCCAAACAAGGTTAATAGATGCTAATATCATTGTCACCACCCAGCCTACCTTTACTGAAAACAGAGTAAGCAACACATTGAAAACCTCACTTTCTCAGCACAGAGCTCTGCACCAAACTAGAACAGCACAGCTTAAGCAAAGAAGACAGAACATGGTCCTAAGGGAAGACCATTTTCCAAAAGACCTTATGCCACAGGACAGAATTCATGATGTGAATAAGTTATTCAAGTAACACTGCAAACCAGAAGTGAAATTCAGATGTCCACTCCACTTGGGATCAGCTGGCCCAAAACAGTAAGAGCTGGGAAGGAATTAATATGGGAGAAAGGATTAACCACTTCTCCATGAAAATGAATATAGCAGAGTACTTTTTAAAATATCTTAAGATTTGGAAGAAGCACCAGAAGTTTACACAGAACTCAATTAAAAAATAAGAAATACAAATGTAGAAAACAATCAATATAAGCTAATGTGTCAAGCAAAACTCCTTGGTACCAGGCTGTACTTACTGTGAGACACAGACTCTTCTAGGAACAATTGACCCTTCGTCATGTGGTTTTAAAGTCATTTGGTTCTGTATTCAAAGAAATAATGCAGCTCTTCCAAAGACTAATAAGCAGTAACTGTATTCAAAGTGCAGTAGGTACGATTCTATAAGAAGTCCTGAAGTTGTAGTAAGTGTGAAAGATGAAAATGAAAAAAAATCACTGATACTAAGTACATGGCACTGAAAGTTAAGCCTTTCCTTCAGTGTAGTAAAGTGGGTGACACGTCCTACACTCACAGCACTGTCATGTATTTCATGACATTTGGATTTTTTTCTTAAGGCATCAGATTCTCAATTTACGTGATTAGTTGATAATCTCAGGTTTTATTCAATAAAAAAGGTATTTCAATCCTTCATGATGTGAAGAAGAGAAGAAGAGCTTAACACCATCTGTAAGTATTAAACTACAAAGGCAAAACTTCAAAACTTGCATTTTTCTGAGCTTCTGCTTTTTCTAATTTTGACCATTCATATGTTAATGCTTGCAGGCTTACCTTCCAGACCACTGACACCTGGTAAAGAGCCCAAAAATACTGGCACCAATACAGGATGCTCAGGGTTTATCCACATGTTTCACACTGAGACTACGTAAAGAAATACTCAATGAGAAGGACTGGTGCAGGAGCAGTACCAGCACATACGACTTTCTCCACAGGATAGCTCCTGAAAGCATCCTGTGTAGCTATGTGGGTGGACAGTTCCTTGAAAGAATAATACCCAGTTGAATGAGCATAGTATTTGGAAAGAGGCACTGGGAGTGAGGGGTGTTAAGCAGTATTTCGGCTGCTGCAGATACACTATAAAACATGTTAAACAATTGAAAAAGACACATTGATGGCAGAAAAGAGACATCTAGGATGATAGCAAACAAAGTTAAGTTTTTCCGTAACCATAAGACTTTAAAAGTTGAAAACTCTTTCTTCCATCTCTATTGTGCACCAGTATGATTCTCAAGAAAACACCACCCCAGTTGCTGTGCTAGGAACAAAAACAGGATGGATATTAGACATTGGAAACTCTCCATTTGCCTTTACCACAAGTTGTTTTTTTTTTCTTTTTCCTTCATAAGAAGGGCAGCCGGGCATTCCCTTGAGGCAAACAGAGATGTTTTCAGAACATCATGCAACAGGAATACTCCCTGACAACATGTCTATAATAATATGTTCTAAGTACAACTTTCTGTGCTGCACCTCAGGCTGTTTGGTGGTGGACATATTTTTATGCCCATTCATTCCCTTGGACCTGTGCAGGGACCAATGCAACTACACAACAGCCTTTAAAAAGCAGGACATCTCATTTGGCCACACATATGCTCCTAACTAGTCAACATGTCCATAAAACTTTCTGAGAAAGTATCTATGTATCATCATTATCCAGTTTCTCAATCAGCAAGGTGGAAAAGGTTATGATGAAAGAAATGTACTTAGTCACTCGGTGTCTGGCGAGAGGCAAGATTCCAACCCACTCCTCATCCCAGCATCTGGTTTCCTTACACAGCCTCTCTGTGGCCAGACTTTGATAAAGAAGTGAAAAGTGAGACAGTGCCAAATGCCATCCATGGCTCTGCTGTGGATAGACTTGCAAAGGGAAAAAAAAAAAAAAGGAAGGAAGATATTCTGGGTTCGTTTCAGTCCCCCAAGGCTTCACTCAGCACACAGCAAACATAAGTACCACCCCAGGCGGTGCTTCCCTATGCACTAACAACAGGTCCTGGGCTTGAGGGGTATGCTAGAAAGCCCGTCTCAGGTTTGGTAGATGCCCTGCTATGAACGCAGCAAGAGGAAGAAGATTTTTGACTCTCACATGCTCTCAGAGCAGCTGCCTTCTCTTTGCATTGCTGTGAACCACAGCTGCAGTAGCCCTGTTCACTGAAAATAAAATTTCTCTGTGCTGCTGATGGCCCTTTCCTTTTCACATCTGGAGACTGTTAACTGTTTCCCATGTGGTCCGAGTTTTAGCAGCAAAAACACTCCAACGAATTCTAGTAAAATTGATTTATTTTTATTAACTGGACACTGGATACCAAAATAATGCTGTATGAGCGACTTTATTCTCCCTTCCTCTTCAAATTGACATTTCACCTCGACCTGTTCTACAAAATTATTTAGGGGAGCCTCGTGTTTTAGCGGTTGGAAGTTCAGAACTGAAAAGGTCAAAAGCTGAAAATAATTTAACCGTGACATCTCTGCTGTTTAGGAGAGCCTAAGTACCTGTGAGCAGCAGAAGTCGCAGCTGAAACTCAAACTTGACTCTGTGAGGCTGTGACTGCCCTGTGGCTACCAACAGCTCGGAGCCACCCCACTTTGTGCAGTCATAATTTGCTGACATGGGAAGAATTATAGTAGCAGAAATGGAGCACACTGCTTCAAATCTTTGAGGAACAAAATACTACAGGAGCAAAAAAGTACATATATATATTTATATTTATTTTTTGCAACTGCATGAAAGAAGAATCCAGATAAATACAGCAAGGGGGAATGCAGAGTGGCGCTGGGAAAATGGTTTTAAGCTGCTGGCATGGAGGAAAAATTACCCACGTCTTGGACAGCACAATTTACTACTCTTCCGGGCCCTCTTCCCAAGCTTTTCTGCTGCCCACGCTGCTACAGCATTTGTTGCTGTGTGAGGGGCTGACAACCCAACACACCCTGGGCTGCAGCCTGAGGCTTTCTGCTGCTGCTGCTGTGGCAGAGGAGTGTGCTCGCACTGCGACTGTGCTAGGGAGGGTATTTCATTCGGGGATTTACGTCGTGGAGAAAGGTGATGGAGTGCAGGATGCACAAGGGCTGTGTTTGGATGGCTTACATCTAATTTATGCACGGGTGTATAGAGGCATGGACTGCTCAGAGAAGGCTGCTGAACACACCAGGCTCCAGCTGTAACGTGGTGCAGCAAACCTAAACAGCTCCTGCCCCAGGCAAGCACTGCCTTCTGGAGAAAAGGTTTATTGCTCAGCCCTCATTGCCACATACTCAGGAAAATGAAAGAGAACGGATTTTATTTCCACTACAAATCATGCACAGCACCAAAACCCTTTGTTGCAGTCAGAAGAAAAGCAAAGGTCTTCCTGTTGTATCCCCAAAAGTAAGACCTAAGCTTTGGAGATTATGGACCAGAGAATCATTTTAAGAGTTTTAGATACCATTCCCACTTAAGAAGAAAAAATGTGAAAATCGTTAAGATAGTGGAGAGATTCCTGCAGTATAAGAAGAAATTATCTTTGAAGATTTTGAAAGCAGTGCCACCGAGCCTTGCAGCCCCTAGGTCAATGCAAGCCACTGATGCAAGAGCTCAGGCAGGGAGGGAGTGCCTGCCAAATTCCTCCTAACTGAAGCTGAAGACACTGGCCTCTGAAGGAATAAGAAAGATGGAGATGGTGGACTAACTTCTTCAGAAACACCACCACCTCTTCTGAGGGGAGCAGGAGATCTACAGGCACGGATAGATAGAGGCTGGTGCCTATAAATAGCCCCAAGCTGGCAGCACTACAGCAGTAACAGAAGCCAGACTGTGGTAACAGCCGGCTTCGCTGTAGAAATTTTCATCTTAATGCCATCTCCCTTCTTGCCTTGGGAGACGCACTCAAAACAGGTCTGGATAGTATATTAAAACTCTATCGTGCTTTCAACAAGGTTTCACAAGGTTACACGGGTAATTTTTCAACATCGCTTTAGAAAACTGCATTACTTTTTCTTTGGTTCAATCTCTACGCAATAACCTATAAAATTCCTAGATTTCACTGCTTATATGAAAATGCCAAGGAATCTGACCTTAAAATACAGTTTATATACATAGCAAGTTTTCTTTACAACAGCAGTAAGGAACTTTATAGCGAAAGAATTCAGATAAACTAGCCAGATTAAAGAAGCAAATATCCTTCACTCCTTTGGCTGAAGTTGTTATTTTAAACTGATATATGTGATTTATTCCTTCAGAATTGATGTCACACCTCAATATATTAAAAAAGAAAGAAAGAAAGAAAAAAAAAAAGCCTAGGTAAACGGTCTGCAATACTCTTGTAAAGTTTAATTAATTTGCTTGCAAAGTGACCTGAGCTATCTGGAAAGATTAAGTACTACTTTCTCTTCTTAGTAAAGGTTAGAATATGGTTGGCAGTTCTGCTGCAGTGATGCAAAAGAGGTTGTTTCCCATGAATATAACAAAAACACGAGATTCTCGTGTACATCACATCTGCATTGCATGCAGAGTGAGAGCAGGAGCTAGAAGCAGAGAGGAGTGAATCCCACCACTTTTCTAACCTTCTGACGCTATGGGGCTTCTGGGGCCCACATTTCCTGCAAGAGTCAAGGGGAATAATTTGCTGCTGTCACTTGTACTGACAGTAATGGCCTTGTCTGTGTCATCTGTCAGGGGACTAAGCAAGGACTAGCTCTGTTTAAACGCTGTGTGGTAGAAACATTGTCAGAGACTTTTAAACGCCAGCAATTTTACATATTGCTATTTATATTTTGAAATTGCAGTCACAATGCCATTTGAGTGTTCAGACTTGCCTCTCTCTGCTTGACAAGGTATAGGTGGGATGTTCCATGTACAAGCCAATTTGATATAATTTGCTTTCAGGTTCACTGCAAAATGTTCTTCTTTACACTGTAAAGAGGCTTACCGCTTACCAAGAGGCTGTACAGTATTATATTACATGGTAATGGTATTTCCAGAAAAAAAAAAAAGAATTGCACACGAATAAGGCAATGAAAATATGCAGGTAACCATGGCTACTGTTGTGAACTAAATAACATTTTTTATACAGCTGTGAATATTTGTATTGTTGCCAGTTAAGCTGTAGAGTTCAGATTCGAGACAGGGCTAGTAAACACTGAATTCTTGCCCGAAGAAAGGTACTTCCCAAAGTGAATGCAGGCCTCTACATCATGCCACTGCCCATTTTAGTGCAATTTTTTGTCTAGTAAACACTTCTCATTTGAAATAATCAAAATACAACCCTTCATAGCCAGTAGTCAGTGATAGACTTTTGCACAAGTTACCTTTTCTGTCTTAAGGGTATTTTTACTTCTGTCCCTCTTGCCATGTACCTGCAACTGCAGTTCAATAAAGGCCTTTGAAATATCTTTGTCTCAATCAAAGAGACTTTTGGAAGATCTTAAAGAGATTTCCAAGCAGAACTCCCAAATTTTCTTGGTAGTTTTACTAATGGTAACATCCATCTGGACAGCAACAGAAAAATCAAGTCCAAATAACAGGGGAGATGAGAGGGGCCTTTTCTGCTTTGACATTTTTTTGAATTTCCAAGTTCATCCTTGTTAAGTTATCCTTTTGTTTACATGTCAGAGTCTTTCCTCTCAAACCATCAGTCATCAGAGGACGAATGGAAAACTAAGGGATCTTTCGTCTGATAAAAAGGTACGCCCAAAAAATTATTTGGAACAAGTAGATAGTAGTTGCTATACTAAAAGAAAACAAAAACCCAAAAGCAGCTAGTGAGATGGACCTGTACTCCCAGTAATACAAACAAACCACAAATAATGAAATGCCTGTTGTAACTAAGTGAAGGAGAACTTAGAGCAACACCTCTCTGTTCAAAGATCGAGTCACTTCTTCCTTGCAATAGAGCGAGAGTTTGAAACCCAAGTGTGTGCTCTTTCACTCCCTGTGAATCTGTCTCCCTTGCCCAGTTTGGAGAGGAAGGATCAGTTCTTAGTAAAAGCTCTGGGTATCAAAGTAAATCCAGATTCACTTTGCAGTTGGATCTCTAACAAACTTCGGTAACCTCAGGCAAATCACAAATTCTGTGTTTCAGGTTCTTCTCTGGAATATAAGCCACTTTTCCCAATCTTTAACTCTTTTGTTCATTTAGACTGCAAGAGGTTTGAGGAAAAAAACATTTATCTGTATCAAGTGCTCAGCTTAAAGTTACTTGAGATGTCATTAAAAAAGGTACTGTTGTTATTACACCAATAGCCAACCTACCATACTAACATCCTACAATCTTAGCAAGCCGAGGACATGGAGAGCACGACTGCGGGAGGCTCAGCAGCAGAGTGCTTGGGCAAGCGACTGGGTGATCTGAAGAGCCCCAGGGACAGGGGACAGAGGAGCAGTGAGGGTATAAAGCACTTCTTTTGTTTCTGTATGCACAAAAAAGTCAGACAAAATCATTCTGCAAACAGTGATCCTGCACAGTGCTCACAGGAAACCAAACGAAGCCGAATTTCTGCATGCTGCTCTAGGATAAATGGAGGGTCGCATTTTCAATATATGCTGGGTACTTGAAGCTTCTCTTTCAAGCTTTCTCTCAGTGATGTACAGTACACACAATTATCACCTCCACGTTCTACGGCTCTCTCCAGCTGACTACTATTAACACCTCTTTATTTCAATATTTGGTTTCCTCTACTTTGCTCGCTTTTCTGTCTTTTCCTCTTGACAGCCTCTAAGACTATCACTTTTTCTCCCAGCTTCTGACACATGCATTTCTTTCTCCTTCTAATTCTCTGTGATTTTTCATCTTTCATTCTTCTGTTTCAGGAGCGAAGACCAAAATGACAGCCCCCTTATGTCTCTGATCTAAGAATACATATATTCACCTTTCAAAATGATTTGCAGCTGTATTTTTAAACAACTTGCAGCCAACGCACATTTGTTTGTTAATGGGAACATCAGTAAATCTGTGTACTAGTAAAAACACATTTTAATGGATGTTTCCTTTTTAGAATGTGATATCATTTCCCATTTCATTTTTAAAAGTGCCTTAAAATACAAAGTTCAGTAGACCAACATACATATTTCATCTTTCCCATAAATAGTTCATGAAAATTTTCTACATTACATATTGTATTTGCAAAAGAAGCCACAAAAATGTGCATAGTAGTGACTCAGCAGTTTGGAACTCTGCATATAGGGTTTATAGAAAGAGGGTAAAACTCAAAATAACAGAATAAAAACCTAAAAGCCCCAAGATGCAAATAAAATTTCTTCCTGTGGGAAACAAACTTAAGGATGTGATTTGAATATTAGAGCCGTTTTTGATAAGGAAGGATTTCCTTTCCAGGCTTATTTGAACTTTCTATACTACGCATCACGTCAGCCTACAGTGTTTTATGAGATACTAGTAGCCTGAAATTCAGTGCACAGCCCTAGGTTATGTTATTATTTGGAGTGGAGGTCACTTCTGTTCTACAGAAGAACGGACAGCAATACCAGCTTCTAGCTCTTAGCTGTGTCTGAACCCATGAACCTCAAAGTAATTAGTAAAAAGGCCATTCACTTCTTCATTGCAACTGAATGAACTGGATGCTAAGGCACATGAAAGGGGAATATCTGTGAACACAGTGGGTATTCTGGTCTGGGGCTGCAGCTGCCCTGCTTGGGACACTTCATAACCAGAATAGGGCACGGTGATATAAATCCTGTAACAGCCACCACTGTCGTGTTAACTGTCATTACAGAGCCACACAAGATGCAGATGTTAATAAAGACACATAAAAGCTGGCTTTTGATCGAACATTATGCAATTTCTGTAATTATTCAGTGAAATAGTGGCAGAACCAGGAATAAAACTGAAATTTAAAACTAGGGTTTAAACAGCGCCTCAAGTACACAGCCTTACTTGTTTTGAAGAGAAAGCAAGCTATGCAGAGTTAAAGGACACCAGCTAATATTGCAAGAAACGGGTCAGAGGACACACAGGCCTGCCTTTTGCCACCTTGAAGCACCTCTGAGCCCAGTGCTGCTTCTCCACGGTGGAGCTTTTCCTGCTCGGGAAGCTGTGGTGTCAGAGGGAGGCACAGAGCCACCTTCTCACCCTCATGGTCCCTCTGAGAAGTGCCACCTCTGGAAGGCCACTCTTTGTGCCGGGCAGGGCACCAGGCTTGGACATCGGTGATTTAGGTGAACGTCCAAAGATAAAAGGGATTATTGCAGACCTGTGTGACTAGTGGCAGCGGCTTACACGTCTATCAAAAATACCCCTCAGGCTACACCCCAAATTTGAATCTCTTGTATTTGAGGAGCTACTAAAATGCAGTTTTTACCAATTTGTTTCTATGTGGGAAAGTAAAAATATGGGGACTGAACTGCCCAGCAGGGTAGAAACCAGGTTATGTCAGATGCTCATAGGCCACCATGAGCAAAAGTAGTTCCCAAGCTCAGTCCAAAACCCTTGATTTCTACAGATCAATGTGCACAAAACATTACTGCTGTGGCACTACTTCAACATATTAATCATCTGAATATGAAATGCTTTCTCCAGAAGTGCTGTCTGTTTCCAAATACAAAGACGTGTAAAAAGACAGCAATTAACAAAGAGAAAAGTTACTTTTAAAAAGTGGTAATTTGTTACAAAAACAATGTCAAAATATTTCCTTGTATTAGCATTCCTGTAGCGCTAATGATCTCGTGATGGAGGGAGAAGTAATATCTTTTATTTCACCAGCTTCAAGGGCTGGAAAAAGCATCTAAGCTTTTGGGATGAAACTCCCTTCACCAGGTCTGCTGATTCCTCTGGTATCGTGTCCATGAGAAATAACCCACTTTCCAACAATGATAAATAGGTAAAAATCTGGTCACTGAGTTAGTGCATATGTCTTCAATTGAAGGAAATGCTGTCTGCCAAGCTTCAACCAAGTAGATCATAGGTCTGTGAAAAAAAAAAGAATCTAAAAGCATGGAATCCAGTTGCTATAGCGGCAAATTAAACAAATAAATGAGATACCATGGAATGCTGCAAAATATTTGTGGTCTGATTAAGTCATATTTGCCACATGTGTGAATCCTAACAGCACAGTTTAGTACAGTGGGTACAACATAGTACAAATACACTTTTATCATATATACATATTAATTCTTATCTGAGTGAGTGCTAATGAATGTTAACAAGTGTGTCCAAGGATACAAAACACTGCACTTTATTGTAATCATAAGGCAAACTATAGTCCTCTTAAGTGCATAAAGATAGACAATAACTGCATATTAAGCTATTATGTCTTTGAAACAATACTTGCATCCTTTCCTGTGTTTGCATGGCCTGCTGAAAAGATAAGGCTTTTTTGTAGTGATCACTTCTAAGATGACTTTCAGACGGGGTGCTTTACAATACACAACCTGTAGCAGGGAGCTGACATTCTGAACTTTCTTTAACATGAGCAACACCCCCAGTATATAATTTTTTTTTTTCCAGTGAAACGTTCTCCTTTCTTGATAAAAGATGTTCTTTGAATGTACTTATTGTTAATCATAATCCTGTATCAGTCAGTTTGATCTGATCACCTGCCTATGTTCACAGGAAAAAAAGCACATGAGAAAAAACAGAAATCTATTATGTTGAAAGATAAAGCAGGCACCTGATTTTAATTAAGAGAGAAAAAGGCATGCAGATTGTTATCAAAATGCTTATAAATTGTTGACGCGTTTTGTACTGATTTAGAAGTTGAACATTATTTTATACCCTGCAAACCACATATCTGCGATGTTGTGTGGTAGCAACAGAAAGACATACCAGCTTAAGCACCCCAAAAGAACTGTGCATGGCTCCAGCAGTGACTAGGATGAGCAATGTAAGCTGCCCTGAACGTGAATGGTCAAACAAAACTGGCATTCTTAATGCTGTCAGAGTTATGGGGACGAAGTGAATGGGTTCCTGTCCCACTCTGCTGCTGGTTTAACAAACAAACCCTGCCTTCCAGGGCCAAACCCTGGTTCTAGGAAAACACTGCTCAGAGCACTCTCCACACCCAGAGGAAGACAGAAAGTCTAAGACGCCCTTTGGACATCTTTCTGGGGCTTTTCATTGGGCGTTTGTTTTGTGCCCATAGTAATCGCTTCGCCAAACATTTCTATGAGCAACTTCATCTGAAAATCTGTTTCTGAGCTTTATTATTTCTATTACCACTATTATTAATTTCAAGGTTACCCATGGCTTTTTCTGTTAGAGCAGAAAGGGTTGAAATGCAGGCGGTACTCTTCCTTACCACTGGTGCCTCAAATACATGATCTTCCAGCATGCTCGCATCCCTCAGCAAGCAAATAAGCTCATCTGACTGCTGTAACATGCAACACAACTCTCACTTCACATCTGATTGGGAAAAATAAGGCACACTCTGATGAGGCTTGTTTTCAGCAGCAGGTCTGGAGGTCTGAGGGTCGGAGTTTTGAGGGTCAGTCAAGATAGTGGACAGCATTGCCAGATAAAAACAGAGATAGCGAGGCACCTGTGTCATTCTACAGACAGCACCTGGATACAATTCATATGAACTTCGTAAAAACAAGTTGCATGTGGTTTTATCCCTAAGAAGCTCCTGGCATTTCACCATGCAAAAATTACTTTGTCTACCCTGTAGACCTATGTCCAACAGCAACAGAAGCCATTATACCCCTCTCAACAGCAGCACCACTGAGCCATCTCCTTGCTCTCACCTCCTCTGATTAGCAGATTGCAGGGAAGTTTTCCCAGGGAAGTGATGGAAAGAAGAGTATGAGTTCCTTACCACATCATTTCCTCTTTTTAACTTTTTCCTTCTTTGCTTCCCTCCCCAAGATCCTCTTTATCATTTTGCCTCTTCCATCTTGTTTACATTACTTTCTGTTTCCTTTTTTATTCACTTGCTTCAGCTGCCTTTTTTTTTTTTCTTTCTAGGTTGGAACAGTATCAGCTGACTTTGATTCTTTTCTTTCCTCACACCTATCTTTTCCTCTCGTCTGACTATCTTTCCCTAACCTCTTTTTTTGCTCTCTCCCCTTCGCCCTTCCTTTGACAGCTTCCCTCCTTGTTTTGCTGTGGACACTATGGGCTTTCAGCCTCTGTGCTAACAGGCTGAGTTACATCACCTTGTCAGCAAAGGAAGGCAAACTGCAGAAAAATATCTGATCTGGGGAGCTTGGCTCTCAGGCTTTTCATTTGTAATGCTCACCTCTAGAACAGGGCTCACAGGTTTAACTTAAAGACTCAACAATATTTTATGACAGGTCTACCATTATTATGTGTTGGGTGCTTATGCATGGGGAGGAGGCTGCGTGTGTGCTTTCTGTGGATTACTAGAAATAACAAATACCCAGAAACATTCAGCACCTGTGCTCAGTTAGAAAGCTGTCTTCAACTTACTGTGAAGAGTCTCCTCTGGCAGCTATACAGCGGTGTTAAGGCCAGCTGCCCACTCCACAAAAACACCGTGATGTTACATCATTAGGTGAAAGGAATTTCCTAATGGTCTCAGGGGATGCCACCCACGTAATTCCGTCTTCTTTGTCTAGAAGCCTCTCTCAGTTTGAAAGTGCTAGCTATCACAAATTTTGACATGCAACCAATTTCCAGGCCCTTCACATAAGTAACAGAAAATCAAAAACAAACAAAAAAAAACACTACACATTTTTATGCGATTGCTCTTCTTCTCCCCAGAGTGGGGGGATAATTGGTCCTACTGTATTCATGCTCCAGTTGTGGAGCTGGCTGATAATGAGGAGCGATACCAGACACAGCAGCATAACTACAGTATGAACATGCAAGGAGTGTACAGATCCAACAGGATTATTTTCACTCTTTTTATAAATACTCTGAGTCCCCAAGGGACCAACATCAGTGCTATTCTTTTCTTAAGGCAGATGTTTAAATCATAGCCATCTAGAACTGGGTATTCTGTGGGAAATGAAGTTTATAATTAAGCTACAATTTTTCCATGATTGCTACCAGAAATTTTGCAAGCTATGTAACAAGTGGAAAATACATCCTGGAGCACTGGAGATCTTATTCACACCTAGCATAAGAAAATAGTATAGATGATTCAAGAAGAGCACTTAACTTGTAATATCTTTGAGAGCCCTAAAAACTGGATTTAGAAACAAATCCAGGAAAAGGTTAAATTTCTAGATATAAGCATGAGACATTACCAAGGTGCACTATATAGAGTAAAAACAGCCCCCATATGGGATGTTGGTGTATTAGCATCCTCAAGAAGTATAATACTATACTACGCTACTTCAAATGAGTCATTTATGAATAGGATTTTAGGACAACACACTGGATGAAAACACTTTGCTGAAAGAAAGGTCATTTCCTTGTTTGTACATCAGAGTGAGCATGGTGTAGCAACTGACCTGACTAATGAGGATGAGACAGTTTCACCAAAAATCACTAGTTTTGGACCTTTGAACCTCTACAGGTCAGGTTAACATAAATTTTAATTTTTGCTTAGCTTTTGTATTTTTATGCTCACTGAATCATTAAGGAAAAAAGCTTTCAACCAGAAAAAAAAAAAAAAAAAAAAAAGAAAAAAAAAAAAAGGAACAAACCAGCCAAGGCCACTGGATCTAAGACAAGACTGCCAGGAAGAGCAAAAGTCAGATAGGTGGCGGGAAGGGCTCTGTACCACTCTCCAGTGGGCTGAGGTTTTCAGCTGAGCAGCCAGAAAGAAAAAGAGGGGCAACTTGACAAAGAAGAAAAGATGTGTCACTTGGACAGGCTCCTTCCTCTCTTGTTTGTGTCTGCTATTTGTCCCTGGTTTTGTGCAACCTCTTGAGTGCCTTTGTTTCCAAAAAGTGGAATGAAAAGAATAGATTGCTGAATGGAAAGAGTGCATACAGATTGTAGTGGCACATAACCCATACAATAATCAATTTTCCAGCTCCTCGGAGTCTGACTGTATTCCCCTTCCCCAGCCTCTCTCCTCTATAGAGTTTTCTTATAAAGACAACTCTTTGTTTCCGACCTCCAGAGACATTAAACTCTTCACTAAGTAAACTCTATCTCTGTATTTTACTTTCCTTGCCACAAACAAAAGATGATTCACATCTTTAAAAGGAATTTGGGACAGTGTCTATGAAAAACACAGAAGGACTCTTGCTGAAATGGTATGCTAACTTGGATAAATACTGTATGCAATCCTGCCATGTAACCTGGCTCAAAATCAACAGTGCTCAAGCTTAAATTAATTCAGACTACAGATCTGTTTATGTGGGCATCAGTTAGAATAAGGGCAACCTCTAGTTTTATAGTCTGTGCTAATATCGAAGAGAATATCACTTTTGGAAGCAGATGCTCTCCGTGCATCATCCTACCCAGTCCCAACACAAAAGGGTAAAACAAATGAACAGATATGAATTCTGTTACTGTGACATACCAGTATAAAGCACTGAAGGTTAGCCTTTGATTAAAAATGCCCAACACTGTTACAGATCACATAGATGGCCATCGGAAAAGGGAAATAATATTTCTCATAGAAAATACACCTATGGAATATGGGGTTGATGTGGATCCACAGTGCAGGGCAGTCTCAAGAACATGAACAGCATCTTTGACGGAAAAGTTCAGTAATTTTGCAGCTAAAATGGTAGCCAGCAAAGATTAATTCATCTGCATAATACCTAATAAATACAGGAAGTGAACGTGACACTTCAGAAACAGACCCAGGCTTAGATGTAGCCTTACTCTTCAATATTCGTCTTTACAGAGGTAGATTATTCCTACTGAGAGAAGCTTAACATCAGCTATTCAGATGTGGTCCTTCGCGTAATAAACACAGATGAAGTCCTTGCTCTGCTAAAAGCAACAGCAACCCTGCCCTTGCTCCCCCCATGATTTCTCAAGCCTTAGTGATACCATTGGTTATGAATGAATCAACTGACTGAGGTGGTGAAATATATGAGCTTTATGGAACGGTACAACTCTATTAGTCATGCCTTTCACAAGTGTACGAATCTGTATGTATGGGGTACCATCTGGTACCACAATGTGCCACCAACTACACAGATCTTCTGTAGACAAGAATTGTATTTTTAACGATTGTAACATATATGTAATAGAAACATCGTTCTTAAAACCAAAGACAATTTTCATAGTCTGGTAAATCGTTTGTGATTTGACATTTGTGTACTGTGATGAGCCTTTGAGTCTTCTTCTGTTTCTACAAAACTTTATAAACAATATTAAGAGTAATATTAAGAGTGAATTGGTAATGGGATTGCATAGCCCTGGGGCTCATTTCCCTTAATTATATACAAAGTTCTAACTGCAGAGAATGGATGCAAAGGTGGCAGAAGGAAAAAGGGTGAAGAAAACTAATTACTGTGAACTAACAAAGCAGCATACAGTGCTGCACAGAGTACTTCTGCTTGGGCCAGTGCACTCAATCAGGCCAGCCCTTCGAACAATTCTTCATACAGTCTTAAAGACAGTCACCCTAAAATGGTTTTAAAGTATGAATACTCCACAGTATTTGATGTATGTCCATATTACTGTTGAGAATGATTGCTGTTATTAGAGCCACAGGTTTTATGACTTATCTTTCCTTTTCACCTTGTGAATTTTGCAGGCTGATGTTGACGGTTGAGCAACTTGTTACAGCTAGTTATAATACACGTCAGAAACTTCTGAAAAAAATGATTTTTCATTTAAAGTAGGGAGTCTTCTCACCATGGAAGACCTTACCATTTTTGTTGAATTTTTCCACTTTTTGTGGCTATGTTTTCTAAGCACGTGCTTAGGGAAAACAGTAGGAAAAAACCTGAACAGACTGTTTACAGGTAAAATTAGCATTTAAACTCAAATCATTAGGAGCCGCACCAGGTACTGTAGGGAATGTTCACGGAGAACAGGAACTCATCATCAACAATGTAGTAACAGAAGGACCCAACTCTTCCAGTCTGATTTCATTCTGCCAAGGGTAATGAATCTCTTCTGTAAGTTTTGTTGTGCAAGGTTAGGCTCCAGCACAGCCACTCTTGAGTTCAGAAAAATTATCACCAAGCGTGCACAGCTGCTGTCAAAATGTACAAGAAAAGATGAGAATAAATGTTTACTTCGGTAGAAAACAATAGCTGTGGACTTCGACTTTTCTGAAACTCTGTTGCTAGAGGTCCTACCCTTTTGCAAGGGGACCTTTATCATGTTCTCTAAAAGCCACCATGTCAAAGTTGTAACTCCGCTAATAAATGAGGCCAGCATTCTCAAGGTAGTTTATGAAGATCAATTTCTCCCCAGAATCTCCATCCTCATCCCCCAAACCCCACCGTATTATGATGGGCAATGCATCAGAATTAATTATTATGAAAGCTGGTGAAGATAAATTGATGGCTAAAGCATCAACAAGAATTAGACTGAAAGGTGGTGAAAAGCCCAACAGTCATGAGCCTTCCCTGTGACCGAGCTGAAGAACACTTGGATAAATGGAGACCGACACAGCAAACGATTCCTTTACAAAGGACTGTCAAAAATGCCTTCTATAATGTTCCAAGCTGAAAATAAAGATGTCTAAGATGAATGCACGCAATTCATTTCAGCAAATGCTAGTGTGTCCAAAAATTACAAACAGAAGACTTCTTCAAATCTATCAGTAAGTATATACTTCTAACAAAGAAACAGGAACTTGAATTGCCTTTTAGATATGGCAAAGAAGAGACTTCCTGAATACACAGGACCACTTGTTGTCAAACGCTTCACTTTCACGAAAAATGTTACAGGTCAGGCACTTTCACTATGTGCAATGTCACCTGGAAGAAGCGTCATCGGAGTTGGCACTGATGTAGTGTTGGAAAAAATGTACGTATGGCTTGGTAGTGCTTACAAGTGTTCGGTTTGTGACCTCAAAACTCAAAGGAGGACAGTCCAAACAAACACAGTAAGATTCACCAGTCTCTTTGCTCAGCTCTACACATACACATCATCACGCTGTTTTTCTCACAACATCATAAAAAATTACAGTACCTAGCAGAAGCTGATGCTCCTCTTATCAGTAGGAACTCTCATACTGCTCCTTTAACACAAACAATTTAGGGAATGAATAAATAGCAATGCCATCAGCCCCACTCCACAAAGGAGCAATTTATCAAAGTCAACAGCAGTGGACAAATCTTGATCTGCTGCAGATGTGCTGAAGGATAAGCTCTGTTGTCATCTACTGATGAACAACAGTGCCAAGTGGATTGCCATGGCTTGCTATGGAAAACAAAATAATAAAGAAATATTTTGCACCAACACAGCAAGAGAAGCAAACATTGCATCTTTCAACTCCAAATACTGCATAAAATGTAGTAAGCACCTGTTGGAAAAATGTAGCCCTTACCATTTAAACATACAGTTGAGAGAAATAATGTCCTCCTTGACATACCAGATAGGGATGGAAAGTTCAAATTTCTTCAAATAAACTACTTCTATGAGTACAGATTCAGCAATTTTAAAACTACTACACCTTTGCCTTAATGCATGTAATTCCACATTTTAAAAAAATACTCTGATACAGGTTCTGATATACAAGTGTGGTATACTTCAAAAATTAGAAAGTAAGATTATTGCTAAGTGTACACGGAGTCATACACATGGAATCTTAGACTTTTATTCACACAAGGAAGCATTTGTATCACTTTACTCACCATTCCATGATTCAGCCATGCTGGTATAAAATTATCAAGCAGCTTTGGGTAAACCAGTTCTCTGTCATAGATATAGATGCTCCAAAACATCGTCACAACAAACTAAGAAAAAAAAAAAAAAAAGAGAGACAATTAAATAAATGTTTCTGAGCAATTAGCTACATATTCTAGATTGCAAAGTGAGGCATTTAGCAAATGAACTATGGACAGGTATAGATACAATTGTTCTTCAACCCAATCTTGCTTTAATCAATAATGTGAACCTGGATTATTCTTTGCATTCACTGTTCCAATTTTTCTTTTTTTTTTTTTTTTGACTTTCAGCCTGGAAAAAAAAATCTCTTCTTTTGACTTATGTGCCTGTGGCCAAATTACAACGGAGTACTGTACTTTAGTAGCAGATGTGGTGCATAAATAATGTTCCACCACTAATGGGACAGCAAACAAATGGAAAATCAGACAAAATATCACTTGGAATTCATAAAACGTATAAGTATGAAGCATTCATCCCTGAACGGAAGTCTATAAACTCATCTTAGCACTTTTTAATGTCAGCCATCAAAATAGCATTATTAAAAAAACCATTAACACTTCAGGCAGCCTGCACACAATTCGCGGACTGGGATGCACAGAGAAGAGTTCCAGTATTCCCCTCACTTGTCAGCACAAATTTTGCCCTAGCTCTTGTCAGAGACTATTTACTAGGAGCCCAAAGAAAGACCATTATTTCCTCTAAACTGAGGGCAGGACAGATGGCTCAGACAAAGTTTGTGCTAGGCTCAACATTTGCCAAATTGTCACTAATTCATTAAAGATAATCTGATGTCTGAAAAGCAAAGACAATATAAAACCACAGAAAATTACAAAAATAAGAGTTTTAGATTACCTTAGCTGGGGAAAGCACAGAATCTGTAGTCTTCTAATTAAAACACAATTGCTTTTTTACCTTGAATTTGAGCTCTTAGTTCTGTAGTAACAAAAGGCTTATTGCTTACAGCAGTAAAAAACAATACCTAGGCCAGGCGCTTTTCAGGGACAATTTGGAGGGGACCTCTACACTGTAGCAACATGTCCAAGTTCCAGGTTTGAGAGACAACAGATAGGACTTCCACTGAAATCAGCAGAGAAATACTCATTTACATCTGAACCGATTTGGCCCATGATCTTACTTAGATGGATTAGGAGTAAACTTGGAGGAGAAGAAGAGAGAAAGTGCAAGAAACATGGGGTGAGCACAGCGAGGCCAGCAAATTACGAGTATGTGTGACAGTGTAGGTATACATGTAAGTTGTTTTCATGTGCTTCTGAGTCTGGGAAGCTAAAACTGAGGTTATGGTTTATCGACGGCACCTTGTTCTAGCTCAGAAACACACGCCTCGGCCAGGCAGCTATGTGAGTGATCCAACACTGTACGCTGTTCCCCCGGCGTGCATACAGTACATAGTTTCTTGGTTTCCAGCACACTCGCCCATCTGTTACGACAGCTATCAGTGCCTGCTCGGAATAAGCTCGGAGACCATTTGACTAGTACACAGAGGCCAGGAATAAAAAACAGGGTATGATGGACGGCCCGAAAAATATTGCGAGTGTAAAGTACCCCACAAGAAGTCTCTCGTCTGGCATTGGCACAGCCCAGCTCTTTACACACCTGCTGACACATGAGTGCCAAGATAGGAATAGCTGAACAGCGGGGAAAATGGAAGCAAAGTATCCTCTTCTCTATAGGCTTCCTAGAAGTCATGCATTATTACCGTGGGTCTCTGAGAACCTGCTAAGACCAACAGAGACATAAAACCTCACGGAGATTCAGGTGCATGAAGAACATGATTAGATAATGCTTTTTTCCAAAGGAGTCTCACAGCCAGGACAATCACCCAGAACTACACTGAACCTCATTGCACGGAACACAACATAGCTGGCATGTTTCGCTCTGCGATTTCTGTGTGGAGCAGCATAAAACAATTGACTTTGCCATGGAGGTAAAGATAGGAAAAGAGGGGATGTGCCATCTGTCCCTTTACCAAAGTCAGCCAATGGATGGAACGAGATCAACCTAGCTGGTTGCAGCCATCTGGAGGTACAGACGGCAAACGCTGCTTGGCGAAGCACTATCGCAAGGTAGACATAAGGTAAGGGAAGTGCGCAAAGCCCAGAGAGTTACAGAACCAACCTGTCCCAGAGGATGGCCAGACACAAGACAACACAGCGCCCTGGGGAAGATCGCTCCCAGTGTCTGGATGGTTCACCTTGCCTTTCTTTACGATTTGCTCATTTGTGTAAAATGAATCCCAAAAACGAGCTGTTGAACTGTGAACTAGAATGAACTACAAAAATGAACAATTTGGATAAAAAAAAAAGTTATTAATGAGGACTTCCTATTGAGATCCTTTGGCTGCTTCTGAATTTGTTCTTTGATTAATAAGCAGCTCTTGGTCTGCTACTTTAGAACCACCTCTGCTACTGGTAAAACGTCATCTGAGCTGGGCTTTGCCAAGGTCACACACGGCCATGCACTACGAGGCCACTGCAAGGAGCTGCTTCTTTCCGCTGCCTATGTAAGGCTCAGAATTGCATCTCCCAGGCTTATAATCCCATCTTCCTTGTGGCATGGTTCATTGCTGTTAGGGCCAGAGTCTTTTTGAGATTTGAGGTACTGCCCTCAAATGCCAAGCTGAACAGGCTGCTCAGAGGCAGCAGACAACGATTATTTCTGGGAGTCCTGTACTTTGATTTTCTTTTGTTCCCAAGCCAAAATGGCACAAATGTCACTCTTTCACCTCCTCTTCACACAAACTAGAGGTCTGGAATTGGAGGAAAACAGACCCCAGCAATTGCTTTTACACTTCTTTGCACAGAAGTATCCTAAGACTGCCAACTTTTTGAAGACACTGATAACTTGGTTAAACAATATATGGTTAAGCAACATAAAAGAACAGAAGAGTCCCTCTTTTGCTACTTTTCCTATCTAGGATCATTACAGTCCAAAGGGAACCTCAAATTTGCAAGCAAACCTTTGAAAATGTTTGAAAATACGGAGTCGCTACCGTCACAGACATCTAGAGTATCGCTGAATAAATACACGGCAGAGGAAACAACAAATAAGGCTGAAAACAAAACTCTGTTTTCCCATTTAAGGAGATTCTCTTTAAGCTTTTGTTTTCTGTCTCTGAAGTTTCAGAGAAGGACATGAGAACATGTGGCACTGCCACATGAGCAATTTTAGAGGACAAGCTGGGAAATGGTTGGTGAGTCAAAAAGGAAAACAAGTAGCTTTATCAAAATACTGTGAATGGAAGCAAAAAAGGAACTAAGAGGGGGAAGCCAATGAAACGAATTGCATAATTTGCTGTTTTAGATGAGCCCAACCAAGAAATGTTATGCAAAACAAGAATGAACCCAGTGGATCTTTATTTTCCTGCACTATGTATTTTTGGTTTTGGCTGGGCTGCACAGTTAGGTTCACTCATTTCCTGGATGGCTTCATGACAAAGTAAAAAAAACAAAACAAAAAACAAAAAACCAAAAATACTCTGACCTTGACAAAATTACATCTAAGTACACGTTGTGCAGTTAAAGGTAAGTTTTCTGGCTGTCTCCCAAGACAGCTGTGGTTAAGTGCAAGTATAAATATATCACTTGGGAGCATCGTTGAGGGTTAAAGGCATTACATATAGAAGTGAATTGTTATTAAAAGCAGACTGCCAGAAGTGCAAACTGGCATGGTACTGCTGGCTTTATGTGGGACCTAGCGCTAGCACAGAATCACACCAACCGAGTTTGAAAAGGGCCAATGAAAGAAATCACAAAGAGTGTGAACTGAAAACCAGGGAGGGCTCTCCTTGGAAAAGAGAGTTCAGCAGTCAGCTGCACTGCTTGCTCATGCTTCCCGCACCAGTTGCTATCTCACCACCAATGAGGGCAGAATCTGGAATAGAGATTTCAGCATGGCAGAATCAATAAAAGTGTTTTGTAGTCCAGTAAAATACCAAGGCAAGTAGGGGACTGCAGCAAATGCCTACACATCTTTCCTTGGGATAAGGTCCCTAATCACCATTATTAATTGTCAACAGAAGAAGGGTGATCAGCTTTCCTTTTGACTGCACTAGCGCCTTCTTAAAATACCACAGAGAAACAAGAGATACGGAAGCATGCCTGGCTTTCTGTCTTTAGCATCACAGCTTTTTAAAAGCATAAAAGTATAATTTATGCAAATGAGATCATTCTTGCCAGTTTAGACTCAGGCCCAAACTGAGCTATTAAAGCTACATAATAATGTACAGTCTGTGATTTTCTAGACAGCAATTGCTCTTCTAATATGTGACAATATCCATTTTGTTTCTTTGTTCTATTTCTATTAGCCATGGTCTTAAACACCTAGAAATGCCCGTTCTATCTCTTTCTCTTCTTGTACAGTACAAATGAATCACAATAACCATCGATAAAGCCATATGCAGTTTACACAAAACACTAAGTAGCAACAGAAACTTGGAAACTTCCTTAATCTATGACAAACAAATAGAAAAGAGTAGGGATAGTTTAAAACACTAGTATAGGCTTTGATTTTTACGCTTGCCTTACATTTCTTTAATAGTATAAACTATTCCCAACACAAATCTCCTTCAGGATGATAAAGGGGTGGTAGGCATACCCAGTACAGACAATAATTGGTAGTAAGCCTCTAAAATGCCTATCACAACCTTTTTTTTTTGATTGGATGCTTCGTCATCTCTTAGGCATTTGAATAGTATCCCAGCCTTATAGGAACCTTAAAAAGGGACAGGAAGTGTTGCCCAGAGACTTCTCATGGAATAACACTTTGCTGCGCAGAAAATTGGTCTGATGATTTCTGATTTGATTCACTTAAAATCTATTCTAAAAGGAACAACAATAGGTAAACAGTAGTCATTAGGTCCTTCAAAGAGGTTCATGTTTATTGCTTGATGCTCCTAAACCTAATAGCAGGTTGGCAACTCTCAGTTTTATCGGAGCCCCTGGAGATATGCAATGCATAGCACAACACTGGAGAAATTTGATTTGCTGCAAAGATTTTGCAAGATTTGATTTGTTGCAAAGCCACCCAAGGAGTTTGTTTGCCCTTGGGCTGGTTCTTTCCCTTCCTTTGGAAGGTGGGAGGAGGTTGGTGGTCAGACTTCCCAGGTGGTTTACATGTTACACTTTTTAAGGAAGTACTAAAAATGAAATGCTGTAGTTTGTTACGTGTTTTTTCACACATCATTGTTTGACTTGGGAGTGGAAACCCCTTTTCTCATCTATATTTCAGAGTAAGTTGTCTCAAGGGCTTCAGTAAGCAGGAAATAAAGAAAAAAATGTGTTGAATAGCTCTTGAAAAACTACAGTTAGTGGGCTTTAAAATGTTCCCCTAGTATTTGCATTATTCCCTAAATATGCCCTGTGCAAAACACTGAGCAATAAAAATAATTTAGATGTTAAGGTAACTGACAAGTATTTAAGCATGGCCTCTGTACTGTTACATCAGAAACCCAACAAGGATTTTATTCACATCTGTTCAATTTTTCTGTGTGAATATTCCCTCGTGCCGCTACTGGAAAGCGCTGAGAAGCTCCATGGAGAGCTACGTGGGTGAGACTCAAAAAATAAAAAAATCTGCATTTAAGCTTACATTGTTCTTTTTTTATTTTATTTTTTGGAGTGAGGAAGCTGTTAAGAGAATATGGGAAATAAGGGAACTTTAACTTTTTTCCTGCAGACACTGTGTTTTTTAATAACTTCCTCCTAACAAGCACCCCTGGCATATCAGAATTTCACTGGGTATTTTCTTGCACATAAATAGGTCTTTAAAAGAGCAAAACCAGCATTACACATTCGCTACTTTCAGGCAAACCCTTCCTACTCGTAACCACATTAAAGAAAAGTGGTGCCAGCCTGTGGCGGGTCTGCTGTCCCACAGGCACTGCCTAGTGCTTGGGCACATGGTAGCTGCAATGCGGTGATGGCTGTCAGAGAGTGTCAGGTTTTGGGAAGGAGCTGCCTTGGTGTGGGTTACACATGTAAGCCTGAGGCAGGGCAATGAGACCAGTGCTACCTTCCAAAGCTCTGCTGTTTGTCTCCCAGTAGCCAGGAGAAGAAGCAACAATAAAAACAACCTTTTTAGGCTTTCTTTATTGGAAGTAAATTGAAAGAATATGTGGTCAACAGTTGTTCCACCTCCCCACTGAAACATTACATTTAGGAATTAAGAGCATCTGTTCAATGAGCATGGCCATTCCTTATTATTTTCTGGATTTTTTTCTTGTGTGTGTGCAAAAAGTTATTTCTGCACACAACCACTGAAAAACAAGCTAGCTCCAGGTATGCAAAATGTCCCTTGGGAACTGTGTAAGTTTTGCAGCAGTACGTCTAGAGCAGGGGATGACTAGAGGGGATTCCTTGCTTACTAGTGGCAAGCAAAACACTGCATGAAAGAAACCTGCAAAACTTGCAGCTGAAATTGCTCTCTGAATTGCCAAGCCAGCACGAATCTAATATTCTCCAAGATCTTGAAAGTTTCAAGGTCAGAAACACTGCAAGAGAGGAAAAGTACACCAACATCAGAACAGAGCTAAAACAGAGGCAGGAGAGAATCCTTGTAGATTGTTTTGATGCTTACACTTGTATATTGAAAAAGGCACTTAAACTCTTTAAATAAAGACAAGTAATGTTATATTGTTCTCTTTCTTCACTTCTAGTATCAACATGGTAGGAAAATGAGCTGCTGCCGATCACAGTCACAACTACTTCACAATTCCCAAACTCCCTAAAAATACACATGTAACATATATATCTCTGCACACATAAAATACCTATTTGCAAGCCTGCTTATTCAGAGATTTATTTTTTTTTAATGTATTAGTTGATACCGATTCCTCTATCACGGCTGGAAAACTGCAGTTTCCTACCCCAACATGAACTGTGGCAGCTCCCAAGAGCTAGGCCAGCAAGTGCAGTAAGTGAAGGCTACCAAGTGGGTATTTATAAAGGAAACACCTTCACCTTCACTTTGCATTTTCTAACTTTGAAAAAGCATTCTTTATTTCTTATATTGTGAAATCTCACATTACTGAGAATCACATCTAATGAAGCATCTCTGAATATATCAAACTATAAATGATATATGGATAAGTTGGGTTAAGTGCTGTTAATTGAAAATGAGTGTTCATTGAAACAGTACAAACTTTGAGAAAGTTTTCTAGTAGTTCTACAGTGAAAAAAAGTGAACGTATTTTGAACTACTCTATATCGAAATTAGAAATCAGAAATAAAGTTTCATCCCAAATTATAGTAAAAGCGGTACTTTCATGAAAGGTTCTCCTTTCTTTTAATGTAGCCTAAACTTGGAACTAATCTGAGACAGCTTTTTATGCTTCCGCATAAAAACATGAAATTCTGGATTTTCAGACATTTTCAGTGTGTGGTATGAAGCACCTCAAGACAATGAGCACCTTTTGCCACTAAAAGGGAAGTGCAGTGTCCCAGTGGAGCGGAATCCAATCCAAAGAATAGTTTTCTTTTGAAAAAGACATCTAAAAACCAAATTATTCAATACCTTCTGCGTGCCTTTTTTTACATTACTGACTAACTCCTTTTTTCCTACCCCATTTCTTCTGTCAGCTCCAAATCCCCCATGGGATTAACACGGATCAACCTGGATTTTAGCTTCCCTTCTTCTCCATGACAGAACAGCACACAGCCTGGGAGCTCCAGTCAGGTCGTTACGGTGTAAGACATGTCAGTCAGCACTTCCTTTACAACTGATGATGACACGAGGTGCAGAAGAAGCCCAGACTGATTCCAAGAACCCACTGGTAGAATTCACATTTGAAATGACTTCTACAATCTACTTCCTATTTTAAAAACTTTTATTATTTAATGAACCAAAAATAATTTCAGCAACATCAGTGTTCTCTTACACCTGTGATAAGTACAGTGTAGTAAAATCACCTCTACCATGATTCTCTTTCTCTGTAGTCTCATGTGAAGAGATGCACAAGCCTTCCAGGCAAAAGACAACCAGCAAACACCACCACTCATCCAGTCTGTGAAGATGAGCACAGATTAACACCACACTTACCACTCCGATGGGGAAAGCCAGAACAGCCATCATCCAGTCACGGAGGGAAATGAGTTTTTTCAGCTGCCTTTCTTGTTCTTGACTGTCATTTCCTTTAGTGAGAAGACTGGAAAGGTCGGTCAATACACAGATCCCGAAGAAGACAGCCTGGATAACCTGCATAGAAATGGGAACACATCTTCAACAGTGGAAACACCAGACTTTGGCTGAAAGCAGAGGCAGAATCAGGTACAGGTGAGGAATAGCACCTCAGAACTGACATGGGGAATAGGGAAACATCCCTTGCTTCAAGATGAGTAGAATTTGTTCACATGAAACATAAAGGTCCCTTGTGCTTCCAGGCTGGAAGTTATCTGGGTAAGTACTGTATTCACCTAAACCAGTTTTCCAATTGTTTGTCCAAAAGGTTCACATTCTGAGCACACTGAAATAAACACTCGGATCAGGATGCCAGTGCAGGGGAAATACACTAAGTAGGTAGTTAGTACAATTAAAAGAAACCTGATTTTGCTGTTCGTGGTTTTCATGCCCATAACTACAGCTGGAAGACCCTGGCATAGCTCTGCGTATGCCTTGCTTTTCACGTTTCTGTGTAAAGCTGTGCAAATGGAAGGACTGTTTTGCTGGTGTGAAGCCCACCCGTGCCTCAGCCAGGTGCCACCTTCCCCGGGGGCTGTACTACAACAATCACCCCTGCTTCGCCCCATAAAGCTAGGCCCCAAAGCCTTCATCTCACAGGTAGAAAAAGCGAGAAACGCTGCCTGTTAAAACAAAGGAAATAAAAAGGATAAGTGGTTCTTCCTCACGTTCCAGGAGCCAAACCTGGAGACCCCCCTGCCCAGGAGCGAAGAACGTGCCTGAGGCCTCCTGAGAGACTCGGCACGCGCCACAGGCACCGGCGGATCCGTCACTGCAGCTCGGGTCACCAGCGACACAACGAGCAAAATGCAGGAGTCAGCCAAGCTCTCACTTCGTGATGGCAGTCTGCCATTTGCCTGTCTTCCTTTTTTTGTGTGTTTATGTGTGCAACACTGTGAGATTATCTCTCGCATTAAATTGGTAGTTTAATCACCTGAACTCACCGATTTGGTTCAAACTTGACTTGGTCTTAGCTTGATACTGTGTTTTTCTTCCTTAATTAGCTTAGTAAAATTGTAGTAAGTTAGCTCAGGAATGCTCTTGCCTGAGGACGTATCAACTTGCTCATCCTTTTTAGTACAGTTCAGAAAAAGTGCACAGAGTTTGTTTACTCCCAGAGCTTGAAGCCCGGGTCACAAACCCACATGCATCAGGTAATCTCAGGTAAGAAATTAACAAAACACGGGCTTGGTTCCCAAACTGCACAGTGATTCATCAAAAACCATACACATGCACTTAAAATACATACTAGGTGTTTTTTTCAAAACAAGCCTGGAGTGCTAGTGTAAAAGTCTAATTGTAAATCTAAGCGTTTGCCTGACTGGGAGCCTCATACTAAAAAGCAGGCAGTCTGTAAGTAATACAAATAGCACATCCCCAGATTTTGCAAGATACAATTTATTAAGTGCACGTATCTTTGCAGAATTTGAACTATAATATAAGTACTGTAAGAAAACACCTCAGGTTAGGGAACACTAATTCAGAATAGGGGAGGAAAAAAGGAGGGAGGAAGGAAGGAAATACCAAAGAGATGTTGACTACTAGAAAGAAATCCAGAGAAGCGAAATGGTTGGATGGCTTAAAGTACATTCCCTTCCTCAACAATCCTCATATAACCCAAATACTTATAAATTCTGGCTGTAAAGCTGTGAACGACAGACGTTCAAATGGCCCCTGAATATCCTGTCATCAACATAATAAAGGAGCTGCTTGCAATTCTGCTGCCATTGCCCTCCCCTCTCCCTGCTGTAGCTCCATATAATTTGCTTGATAAATAGCACAGAGCATAGACCGGCAACTTTACAAAACATTCCCTGAAGCTATGAAATGTGACAGACTACTAATGTTGGACCTGAGTATTCAGCTAGAAAAAGGTATAACTTCAAATGACTTTGGAAAAGTTAATGTTTTCTACGTAATTCCTGAAAAACATTTTAAATCAAAGTAGGGGCTCCTTGGAGCTACATAATCGCAGAGTCCTTATGCACTTTTTCATGTTATTTATTTGAAGGAAGCACTTAGTAGAAAAAAATTCTTCCCATCCTTAGCCCTGTTTTCCACCAGACAGATGGCCTATTTGGAGAGAAGGAATAGAAGCACTAATTATGTATTTGCTTGACTTAAGAGGAGATATGATACCATCTACACTATTCGCTCAAGAGTGTGAATGCCAAAGAAGGAAAAAGATTCAAGACAGGACTGAAAAAAAAAAAAAAAAAAAAGTCTACCTAACAGTAATGAGATCAATCTGGGTGTAAAGAAGTTTAGGCTGAGTACCAGGAAATATTTCCTAACAGGGAGTTCTACCAGACCATGAAATAGTTTCTCAGAGGAAATGGTGGAAGCCTCATTGCTTGAGTCATTCAAACTGATATTGGACAAAACATTCAATAATGTACTGCAGGGAACAATATTACACTGGCAGGGCTTGAACGAGTGACTAATAGATTGTTTGCAGCTCTAACTATGATTCCCTGAAATGGTTGCTCTCCAAAGTAACACAGACTCAAACAATCACACACCCACTTTCCAAGGGAATTGGAATCGTACATCCACTAATCAATCATAAAACGAACAGCTTCTCTCCCCATTATCCTCTTACGAACACACTGTTTCAAGGGAAAATACAATGATATCATAGGGAATAACTGAAAATTCCTAAAGGGAAAGACAGTACCCAAAGTCTTCAGCAAGTAGCTATGAAAGAAACCGTTCTACAAAAAGATTAACAAATAAAAATACATATAGGAAAGAGAAAATTACATATTTATTGAGAATTGTTGAACATTCAGAGCCAGTGAAAAAATCCTACAGTGTTCAGGGAGCAACATTTCCAGCCTATTCACACAAACAGCGTATGTATAAGCATCACAGTACTTTCTTTCCTTTCTAGAATGTGCAAGAAAATTCATCTGACAACTATCAACATTCAGGATTAGACTGAGGATGGCCAGAGCTGCCTGACTCTCAGCAGCATAATCTGAACAGCCACAGTCAGCAACAATTTACATCCTTTGGGGGTCTGGCATAAGGAAAGCATAGGATGCTCACAGAAGGCTCAGGGGAGACATTATTGCTCTCTACAGATACCTGAAAGGAAGGTGTGGGGAGCTGGGGGTCGGCCTCTTCCCAGAGATTACTAGTGACAGGACTAGAGGGAATGGCCTCGAGTTGCACCAGGGGAGGTTCAGGTTGGACATATCTTTTTGTTTCTGTTCAGAAAGAGCAGTTAGGCATTGACACGGGTTGCCCAGGGAAGTGGTGGTGTCACCGTCCCTGGGGGTGTTTAAGGAAAGGCTGGACGTGGTGCTCAGGGACACAGTTTAGTGGGTGACGTTGGTAGTAGAGTGATGGTGGGACCAGATGATCTTGGAGGTCTTTTTCAACCTATGATTCTGTGTAGCTAATGGCAGTTTATCATATGAAACAAATTTCCAAAGTACATACTCCTCAGTGTGAATGTTGCATAACAGATGTAAAAAGTTCACAGCGAGGGAGAAGAAACTCCTTTTTAGCCACATGCTCAAAAGCACCCTGACCTTACCTCAGATTTAGGATCGCATTTTCAAAACAAGGACCTTCCTTTGAGAATCTGCAGGTGGTCAATCTATACAAGAAACAGTCCCAAATGTTAAGCAAATAAGTGACTTTTTTTTTTTTTTCTTGGAAATTTAAGTACTAAGAGTGCATCGGAAGGAACATATTCCAATTTTTGCATCTAACTAGTGTTTGAAGGAAAACAGTGATTAGAAAATGACAAATGCAACATGACAGGAAAGAGCCACACCTTCCTTACACCATGTAACAGTGATAAAGAGGCAGAAACTTGTAAGCAGAGTATGGAAAAACAAGCAAATCACTGACATGGGTATAAAATACTAACTTCCTGCTGACCCCATTTTTTCCACTGAAGCCCAGAGGGGCAAATGCTACTGTGCTTGATACTACAGTACCTTTAAGCTTTGTTATGTAATGGCAAGTAATGCAAACAGCCTTCTACAGGTATTTTAGTAACACAGAGCTCTGAGGAGAGACAAAACTTGTTAAAATGCTGCAGGAGAAAACAGCTATGAATAGAAGATGAAACCAAGCAACCAAGAAAGCTTCTCAAACAGTGAGATCTGTTCAGACTATGTATCAGAAAAAAATTATTTTTTACTGCACCTTATGAACAATTAGGATCAAGTAAGCTAATTGTACATGTCTGTCTCCTACAAGATAATAATGGATTGCTTCAGTACAGCTGTCTTCCACAAGATGCTTGCTGAAAGATAGCAGCCAACAACCTCCTTATATTCCCCCTGACTTCTTAGAGGCCTTTCAGGTTGAGCAACCAAAACCATATTTCCTCATAAACCTTTCTTCAGTCCATGCAGCCTCTCTTCTGTCCCATGCTGTGGAGCCCCACAGTGCAGATATACAAATATCTGCACAACCAAGGTCAGCAAAAATTCTGTCACCATTCTTAACAAGGCAGAAAACTCCTACTAAATTCACTGAATCTAGGATTTCATTGCCTGTGGATTGTTCTTCTTTCAGGCTACCTCACAATGAGAAGCATTCCTTAGAGCTCAGAGCAGGAGAACTGGAAAAGGCTGTGGAAGTACCCCCACAGCCTTATTCACAGGTACGTTTTGCTCTATATTCTTTGACAATGGAGAATTCACTGTCCTCCAACATATCATTTTTAAAGATTGCCAGCACTTATGAGGTGTTTCATGCACCCCTCTATGAAATAAGGCATATGAGTAGGCTAGCAAATAGGCAGGGCTGCCAGAATAAAACATGCACGTAATACTTAAAAAATCAGCAAGAAATAAAAAAGGATGGAAAATTAAGTAACATTCAAATTTTCCAATCTGTGTTACACAGAACACAGTCTGACTCCCTTTTTGAACAAACAGAATATGATTTACAGCTCCAGAGTATGTTACCACTCCTCGTCACCTTGTGCCACTTTTGCTTTCGTTCCTCCAATCTCTATATTATTATCCTACATGAAAATGTGTTACATGATTTAGCAATGAGGATGAGTGTGTTTTAAGAAACTGAAGTAATTTAAGTCAGATTTTTATCTCTCTGCCCTAACTGGACTCTGTTTTGGGACCATGCTTTGTTCTGATTGCAGTGTACTAGACCATATCCAGGCACCTGTGGATATCCTGCATCCTATAACACATGTGGACATCCTGCAGCCTGTAAAAGCAGCTCAATGAGCTGAAGTTGCAATACAATGAGCTAGTCTAGGTAAGGCAATAGCAACAGGATATTTTTGATAGAAAACATACTATGTTTATGGAACAAAGCCACGGACAGTAGCTGTTTATTAATCTGTTGTACCAATCTGTTGGTACAAGATTCTAGATAAACTACTCTTGACTTCATGAAGCTACCGATTCTTTTGTCCGCTGCCACTCCACTGGCACTCACAGGCACATGGCTTTTACTCTCGACATTCGTCCTCTTCTCTCTGTACCTTTGTTAGTTTGAACAGCAAGCAGAAGCTGGACAATATGTAATCAACTGTTAAATCTTTGTACCAGAGAAGCTACTGACTTCAGATAAGAAAAAGACAACTCTTCATGCTTACAGACAAATGAAAGACTGAAACAAAGACATAAAAGCAAGAAGCAACAACATTGAGGTATTAAAATACATGTCAGTGTAGTGTGTCTAATTACTCAGTTTACAGTTAAGTAGATATAAGTGCAAATACCTTGAAGAAATATTGTGTGTTACACAGAATCATTACTCCCTTGCAAGAAATGAGGAAGAAGACTTGTATTTTAAAGGCCAGAGGTAGAAGAGCAGCATCACCCTAGAAAGTTCAGCCCTCGTATCAGTTTGGGAGCAATCTTCTTCCACACTGACTGCAGTGCATGGCTGTTCTGTTTGTCAGAGCAGATTTCCATGATATCATAGCCCACTGCAACAGAGACAAGGAACACATCCCCTGTGCATCACAAGCCAGTGGCGTGAGAAACCAAATACACAACGTACAGGCACAAAGGTAATGGGCAAGGGAACAAAATCAGAGTAAGCCGAAGGAATACTATATGCAAATGCCATCTACTTTGCTCTGAGTTGTTTCATGGTTAAGCATCTTGAAATATGTTTTTCTTCCTTCTCTTTCACTTACACAAATTAGAACTTAAACTCCACCAGTAAAACATTACACTTATTTCTATCAGAGGAGCCATTAGAAATTTGGTAAGTGCACATATTTCACACTGATGGACAGCCTTATAAATATCTAGCATCATCCTCATCCAAAACAATGACTCATGTCTCCCTTTACAGCCTTCGGTGGGGGGCAGGTTCCTGTAACCAGGATGTCATACATGAAGCCAAGCCCTTACTAGGAAATGTAACTTCATTTTCATGATTTAGTCATATGACATGAACCAGAGCTTATAAAACATGCATAATCCTTTACCATACAATATGTGTTCAGGGACTGTTTTAAATATCCTTCACTTTCTACATAACCTCCTGTAGTCTTTTCCTCTGAAGCCCACCAGGATTGTCCAAATGTAACCAAGGAAGGACAGGGCTTTAAACCAATGAGATTTTACAGATACAGAAAAGAATAAAGTCCACTGTGCAATTATTATGCACGCAGAATAAATCTATTTGGCTCCTGGGTCTAGTTTTTATAGGTACTAAATCATTTGAGCCCAAGTGTTCAAGTACCTATGTTGGAACTGTGGAAAGGGGACACAGCTGTTAAAGACAGACCTTGTGTTTCCAAAAGGCGAGATGTACTGTAAAATTCTGCCTGTTGGAGCACAAGATGTGTTTTTACCTGGACAGACAGAAAGCCACTTTTTTTTTTTTTTTTTTTTTTTTTCTGGAAACTAGAGCAACTTAAATAAGAAATCAGAAATCTAAAACAGATGTGGGTGCCTAAAATGTCACTTTTATAGCATTGCCTTTCAGTTTCTGTTAGAATTCACAATTGCCGGCAAATGAAATTAAACAATCTAACATATAATATAAGCCTATTGCATGCACCTCTTCCTTTCTCTCTCCATCATTCCACAACTTTACACAGAAAAACACCAACACCTTACTGCGCTACACTTACTGGAGAGGCTAAGTCTCAGACCGTTCTGTCTTAACATGATTCTTGCCCCTCTTGTAATGGTTTTCAAACACATGCCACACAGCTCTCACAGAGCTAATGTGGTTGTGCTAATGTAGTTTTACAAGTAGTCTCCTTAATACTGTCAGAATTTCTATAAGGACATTTATAATTTCTTACTACAACAGACTAAACTGAAATTTGGTAAAGTATCAAAATATTTGGAAATGCTTTAATGTTTAAAGGCAAAAAAAAAAAAGCATATTTCATTTTGTGCTTCACATGGGTAAAATGCTCCCAACAACAACAACAAAGTTGCCCAAGTGGACGACAATTGAGAAACTCATTTTGAAGTACGACTATATCTCAGCTGCGTTGCATAGATGACATTTCCAGCATGATCTCAGCGTGAGAGACTATATGCCATCTGGCTCAGAAGTGTTAACAGCATGGAATCCACTACCACTATCAGATGAAGAGATGAAATGGACAAACACAGAAAGAGGTATCAACAAAAATTTGACCAGATGCTCAGAGAGCGTTATATTTTCTCAAATCTTCTGCATTTTTTTTTCAGCTGTGTCATTTCTCTCTAACCTCATGTCCACCCAAGTCTTCCTTCTTCCTCTAAAAACTACAGGCATTTTTTCTGGATGCTTCTGAGTTAGAGATCCCTGAATATCTTATTTTCATCTTAACTAATACACTCAAAGAAGCACTAAGTTCATTGTTCCAGCATTTAAGAAATTATTATTCTATTTTTATCTTTATCCTTTTGATTTTAAATTGTTTTGACTAAACTCATTTTCTAATAATCCCCATTTTCTTTCTTACTCTCTTGCATTGTGTATAGAAAAGCTGCCATTACTACTTATTGTATCCTGCTTATAAGACACTATAATTTCATTAAATTTATATAATCCATTCAGCAAACATGTATAATACAGTTTATTCAGAATAGATTATGATTTTATTAGGTTATATCTTTTATGTTTCTCTTTGCTGAAGCTTAATCCTATTAGGATTATACACTGCTCAGAAGGTTATGTCATTATTTTGGCTTAAATGCTAGTTTTACACATTTCAGCATGATTGGTACGGTCTCTGCAGCAGTGGCCTTGCATTCAACCAGCAGGAATGGCAGCTCTCTAGACAATGTTTGGGATAGCTAGCTAAGAAGCTAAGACTTGTTCTGCAGCTGTCTGTGCTAAACTGAGCTTTAGGATAGGGTTTCTGATGGCTGGAAAGTCCCTAGAGCTTTGCAGGTTAATTACCCCCAAAAGAAATTAAATTTTATTAAATACAGACTTCCTCAAAGAAACGTCTTGCTTAAAACTTCAGAAACTTCTGCATTGCACCAACTTTTTCACGTTTAGAAATACTAGGTGAAAGCCACTAGAGGGAAGCAATTTTGGCAGACCAAATTTGAAAAAATAAATAAATAGAAGCTCTTTAACATGAGAGTCACTGCCTTTGCTTTTTATTTCTTCCCTTTTTAATGAATAAGATAACAGCTGCTTTCTAAATTGCTGAATCTAGAAAAGGCAATGACTGATATATCTCAGCAACATGGTTACAGAGCTGGAAATGCAAATGGAAAAGGATTACAGTTTTCTGAGACACAGTAGCCACAGTGCTGCCCTACCATTTCTGCAGGAAATAAAAGGTTTTAATCCTGTTTACTGAGTACTGTAAAAACAATAATGAATGACTCCTCACACCAGTCCAGCAAGGTAGAATATTAAGTGATACTGTCTCAGTCGGGCAGTTCTCCCTCTCTCCAGGGAAGGCAGGGGAAGGAAACATTATGCCACCTCTTCATACAACCAGTTTACCAACAACGCACAATCTAGGTAAATTGCAAACCCACATTGTGAAAAATAGCTCAAGTCTCCAGTTGGGGTAACCTTCAGCTTTTGCTTAAAGCAACTTTTCTTCTTTGGCTCACTGCTGCAGCAGCCGAAAGATAACTTACGAGGGACACATAAAGTATGTTCATAAATAAAGTTATTACTAAAACAAGGATGTTTTGTAATTAGACCACAGCAAATGATGCTGTTATTCAAGCTCCACTTAAAAAAAAAAAAAAAAAAAAAAAAAAAGAAAAAGTGAACATAATCTTGTACATTAATTATGAAACACATGATTAAATGAAAACTGATCTAACATGTTGTACTGTCCTCATAGACAAGACTATTCTTTACAAAACATTTCAACATGGCATTATAAGTTGTAAAGAGTTGTATTTCAGGGGAAAAAAAGGTCTTCATTATCTCATATCTCTAATGAAAACATGGGAAAAACCCTGACATAAGCTAACTGTATTTAAATTAAATAATACGAGGGAGGTTGAGTGTTCACTAGGTGTGTGGCATTTCAACCTGGAATAATACTACTTCCCTGTGTACATTGTCTTCCACATAAATAAATCTCAAAGGAAACCGAGGATTTGTTTCCCGACTGTCCATGGGTGAAAGTGAGGCACGGGGCAGCGCGCTGCTCAAGGTCACGCCGCGAGTCAGCAGGGGAGCCGGGAAGTGAACTGCCGAGCCCTGACCTCCAGGCAGCTCCCTGTCATTAGATCGTGCTCTGTTCCTTGCAGCTGCGCTCCTGCTTACAGTGAGAGCTATTTCAACTGCATACGAAGGAAACACTCCTGGCTTTCTCACAGAAGTAGGGTAGACTGTTCCTGTCCCTCCAAATGCAGCCAGACAGCTGCTAGTGTAAATACAAATACTTTTCCTCTTAAGAACCTCGTATTAATCATAACTTCCAAAGACCTTTTTTTTTTCTTTAGTGAAGTTTTTAAAGTTTTCTAATGGTTAGATACTCCATTCCTGACTACCTGATCTTGTGCCAACCAACAAGTCACCACATTCTGAAATATGACAGCTCTGGAGAGCTTGTCTAGTCCCACCTTCACTGTTCTTACCCTTTAGTTCATGATACCAAACAGTGATTTTGAGCAACATTAGCACTGAAAAAATCATTTTTTTTTCCCTTCACTTGTTCTACTCCATGTTTTTTTCTTCACTTGTTCTACTCCATATGAGTAAGTCTGAGGAGCTGCAAGATCAGTGTGTTGCACACCTTGCCTCCCTGCATCCCCACAGGACAGAGTGCTGGATAGGAGAAGCACGGCCATCCCATCTGCGTCCTTCACATTGTCTTCGGAGGAAGGTCCTGAAAAAGAAATGGCCTGGAGCCCTATCTTGCCTTACATGCCTGTGAAGGCAGGCACTGCTCAAACCTCCGTGCCTATCAAGGGACATGCTCACACCACCCGTGCCTATCAAGGGACGTGGCCCACAGGTCAGCCGGGCAGATCACATCAGGAAACGCACAGGCATCACGTATCCTCTGCTAAACCTCTCAGTACTCCAAGACCAATGACTCCCCGCAGCAAGTAGGTGCGGTGTCCTCTGAATTACCGCTCCAGCTGCAATCGCAAGGCAGCTGGGGATAAGGGCCGGGCCGTGCACATGCCAAGAGTGCTGACTCACCAGAGGAACTCCCTGGGCAGTCCCGGGAACTCCCCAGACAGTTTCTGTGAGAGGAGATAATGGACTGAGGGCTGCGGGAGTACAGGAGCCCGCCTGGCCCCGCCAGCGACAGAGGGATTGATGAAGGTCCCCGGGCAGCCCCAGTTTGGCTTCGTGTCAGCCAGATAAGTGAGGGTGTGACAGGGGCTGGGGCAGCAGGGAGCTCCCGGCAGCCCTGGCAGCAACACGGGGAGCTCCTGCCCCACACACGTGAAGGAGCTGGTGGCCTGGCAGGCACTCCTTGTGTGTTTGGGTATGTTCATCACCAGATGGGGCAGTTCCTGCACACAGCTGAGTCGATAGAAACTCATCATGTGTGCACCAGAGTGGTGGTGTGGGCGCACAGGCCAGCTAGATTGTAAGAGTTCACCAGCCAGCGGTCTGGGGAGTCTGATCTGAACCAGCTGAAAACGCTGTTATGAGCACACTCGCAACAGAGCCTCCTATCACCACGTGGCGACACTGTCACAACAGTGACAACATTCACACAAGAGCATTACCTCATGCGGATGACCCACACTAGATCCTTTAGCTAACACGTACGCCGGTGTTTGTGTAACACAGACCAGAAGGATCTCTATGAAAATGAGAGCCCACTACCAAGCAAGATGTCCACAATGAAATCACATGAGATATGAAACACTGCCCCAAAGTGTTAGGGCATTTATCCAAGGAAGTGTATCTGACGCCACAGTCGGATATTGTATAAGGTAGCTGTAATTCTGGCTCGCAGAATACACGCTCCTTTCCCAAAATACCTACCAAATAACTGCATTTCCAGTATCCTGCCCCACTCCTCACAACACAAAATTGCTGGTTACACAGATAATGTTCATAAGCGTTGGTGGTTTGTGGGCAATACCCATTTATTTATAATCTGGCCATAATCCATTACAACACCAGACACAGATGCTCCACTGGTAGGAACAGGCACTTCCCTTCAGGCCGTCCGTAAACATGCAGCAAGAAACTTCATACCAGTCTCTGATCAGAGCTCCTGACCTGCTCCCTTGGCATGCCTGTCCTGAGACTACCAGCCAGACTAGGTCATGCTCATCCTCTTGCTTTAATCAGCCAGGAATCCTGGCTCTGAGACTTGTTACAAGTCTCACAGTACACGGCCTGAGCAGGGACCCGAGCCCCCCAGCCCTCCTGCCATGACAGCAGGGCCAAACGCTTGATGCAGAGCTGAGATGAGCCCCACCTGGATGCTGCCTGAGGACGACCATGTGGGACTCTTCCTCCTGTGTTCAGGAAAACGTGGTGTGGGCTAGGCCTGTATCCACAAGGAGGTTTAGGTGTGACACTGCACAGGGTGCTTTGACACCTGGCACCTGAAACGGAATTCACAAGCCCAAGCTGTGCACACAAAATTCAATTTCCAAAAAGCAGACCATAAAGGGGAGAGATATAATTAAGCAAAAAATACCCAGATATAACTGGCAAGGAAAGGAGTATGTCCAGAATCCCTCCAACAAGGTACATGCATGCAGCACTAAAGTGACTTCAATTACTTGTGTGAGACTGGTATTCACAGCTTGAAGCCCAAAAAGGTGTTAGGTGTGTAAAGAGTCAGCCATTATCTCTAGGGACTGCTAACTGTAACATATGGTGGAAGGAAAAGACAAATTATTAATATTGACTTTAGTGCAACGCTGAAAGTAAGTATAATACTCGTTATGGAATGCACCTTCTACACCCATTTCAACCCCAAACGACCTTAAATAATAATTCTTAATTCAAGAAGACACATATTAGTGAGCATGTCAAAGACCAGGGTGTTCCCCCTTTCTGCTAAACTGTGCCAGTGTGAGAGCCCACAGATGTCTTTGGAGGCTTATACTGAGGTCCCAGTCCTTCACCTACATTCCATGTGGAAAACCTATTTGCAAAAATGCTTTAACTTCATCTGGAACAAGAAATAGAAACCAGAAATCAGGACTACTTCCTTCTGTCCCATCCTTCTCCACACAACGTGCAAACGGGACAGAAACACTCTTCTAGTATAGCACTCTGTGAATGCTCAGTCTACCATCTTGTTTTTAAATTACTCTGCCTAGGGAAAAACTCTTGGTCAGAAAAACAATATGCTCTGCAGGCCTCACTGCAGAGCTCAGATGTATCATACTTCTTAAGGTATCCTTAAGGTATGAAACCTCAAGCAACACACATACCAGAGATGTCTTCAAGGTCCACTTGACTCAATTTACCTTGTTCTTCCCACCCAACTGAAGGGAGGAGGCAGGGGTGAGCTCTGGCCATGTCCAAAGCTCTGTATTAGTCTGCTGTCAAGACTGGACCCTTTGACTTCTTCAATTCTATTTATAAACGTAGTTAGGTATTACAAGAGCCAGACTACTTAACCATGAGGAGTGTCAAAACAGATAATGTATTGTGTCTCACTGAATTACAAACTGGCTGGGTGCCTAGCCTTTTGACTTCAAAGGTCCACTCCATCATAGCTCAAGCAATGTCTTCTATCTACTTTAAAAGTTTTGACAACAGTTAACTGTGAAATGACTATATGGATCATCCAAATAGTATTTGTTAATCATCCTACTGGTTCACTGCACCGGTTGCTAGATCTGATGCCAACTTAGGAAGAGCAATACTTTACCAGAAAATGCAGCTACGACCTTCATTCTAACAAGATAACGCTCAGCAGTGATCTGTTGTGGTATCCACACCGACGTGTGCTCAGAGAAGTGAAGGTGTTAACTTACTCTACGGGTTGTCTGAGAAATTGCTTTCCTCATGTATGTAGGGAGCCCATGTGCATCCACAGTGGGATCAAGATTAGTATTACATTTCAAAGAACAAAGTACTTAACTGTAGTAACAGCCACAGCACAGTAACTGTTTTTATGAGGCCCATGAAATTTTATTTACCTCAGTGAAGGCATTGCTTGTATCTGCTTCCATTAGTTAGAAAACTAATGGCATTTATGGGGGTTAATATGGGTTAATAAACCTATAAAAAACCTGCAAGAAAATCTACAACAAATACAGCAAATCTAATATAGATAGGAAAACATCCCCTTCTGAGAGGAGAATGCTGAAACAAAACAATAACCCAGAAAAATACACATTGACTCCAAGTTAAAATATCACAGCTTGCTTTTATGTAAGATTGTACTAGCTGATCTTTTGGAGGAAAATATAAATTAAATACTGCTTTGATTTATAAAATGCCTGACATCTGATTGTCTGATCGCTAACCTGCACACACGCACTGAAGGAAGTGCAAGCACATTCTGTTGCCCCAGAAAGGGATTTCTTTTAAAGATGGAGCTTTTATCCAGCTATGGATGTTGACAAAACATATATTTAAAAGCAAAATATGATATAGTACAACAATACCATAGGATTATCATTAATATAAAACCATAAGCTTCATGAATTTCATCTCTATATTTACGACATTTGTATAAATGCAAAGTGAGCACATCAATACATAGTGCATTTGACTATGGCAAGGCCAAAAAAATCAACAGCAGAATGAAAAGCCACATATTTTAATCTTGTGTTTACTAATCATGTATGCTAAAAGGTAAACCATCATATCATGATTTACATACTGTGTCAAAGAAAAATTAATCAATTTGTATATCACAGCATTACTACAGCATTATAAATGTCTCTCCACAAACATTCTTCTCACACTTTCTTTTCCCCAGTTTATATTTCCCAGGTTTTCAGACTGAAGATGGAGAGAGCATGAGAGAGACTCTTGCTCAGATATTTTTTAAAAACTAAAGAAAACCCTTAAAGCAGAGACCAACTGACTTTTGACTACACTTAAAATCTGGTTCAGTCCTTGAAAACTACACAGTACGCTTCTACCTTCTTAATTATTCTTAATAGAAATACCTCATAAAACTCTATAAAAGTGGATTTCCTTGCAGGTCAAAAAAATTATTCAAATCAAATCCAGGAGTAAGATTGAAAACTGAGGAGATCCACTACCAGTGACCATTTTTGAACAAGGCAGGAACAGTACATCTGTTAACTTCAGTGTTTGTATAATAGCACATGAGGAGCAAAGAAACAGTAAAGTAGGCAAATCCAAAGCCATTCACTGCTTACTAATTCAAACCAGCACTTTAAAATCAGCTGGAAAAAAAATACAGGAAAAGCTACTGTAGCTGGACAAAAGAAAAACAAAAGCTAATTTCGTTGTGCCAAGACAGACTTAGGAAGCAGACTGCTACATTCTGTACAACTTCCCATTTCTTCCACAAAGACCCTGCTGAAGAGCACCTCCGAGAAATAAGGCATGAGGCGCTGTTGCCACATAAGCATCACGCAACAGTCACACTGAATGCAACCTCCTGTCAACTACAGACAGAAAAAAAGGACTCTCATATTTTGGAACATAACCTGACTTGCAAGGGCCAAAACGAACAGAATGGCAAACTCTTCTCTCTAAAGAAATAAAAGCCTTGTTTTGCTATATTCCTTTATTATTATTATTACACTAAGAATGGGGGAATAAACTGGTGCATTTATTTTATTTCTAATAGATAATTATCATGACTGGTGACAGGATGAATTTGGATAGAAAATGGAATACATGAAAACTGCTCCAACCAAAAGTTTGAACTGTTTTAACTACATAAATGAACTTTAATAGGGTTGCACATGCAAAGAAAAGCATATCACAACACATTGTGTATTTAAATCTGACATACTCAACAAACGAATTGTTTTCTGTAGTATGTAAAACCAGACTTATTGTTTCTTTTCACCATGCCCTACAAGATTTTAGAACTCATGGATCTTAGCCTCCCACACTCATTGTTATTCACAGACGAGGAGAAGGAAAACCAGCTTTCCTACTTTTTAACTTCTAGTTGTTTTCTTGGTTAATTTTTCTTTATTCTGTTTGGATGAATTAGTTATTGAACTAAACTAATGAATAACAGAAAGAAATACTTTATATCTGCGGAGAAGGCTACTGTTGTCAAACAAACAAACAAACAAACAAAAAAACCAATGAGGCAAAACCTTATGCTTTTGTATTATTGCATTACCTGGTGCTTAAGCATTACTTTCATTATCTCTGTGGTGTGGTTCTTAAAATCTTCAGTAACACATATGCTGGCTAGGTATAACAAGACCTACTGAAAAACTTGGTTGCAGAGCCCATGCCCATAAACAATTCCAAAAATACGCTGTATCAGGAGAGATGACAGATTATGAGCGCACATGCTACACTATCAGCAAACAGGATCATCAACAGCGAGATCCTTAACAGGTAACACGGTTGAGCAGTTCTAAAATACAACAGAAGGAGATGGATGTGGAAATGTAGAAGATTATTAATGTACTACATTAATAATCTGTGGTAGGAGGGATCATTTTGCTACCTCTCCCCTTACAAAAAAAATATGACCTACATATCCTATACATATTCCATTTCACAAGCAATATTCACTCTCATCGTGTTACGTTTCCTCCTCTGTTCAGCCCTGTAGTACATTCTGGGTGGGATCTCACAAATATGTGGTCTTTCTTGGGATTTCTACTCCACTGATGCCAATAGGCAATAAGATTAACTGAAGCAAAGTCCACTCTTCAGAGTGGAGGTTTTCAAGCCATTGGTCAGGACCCAGCTGGACAATATCCTAGGAAACCTGGGTCAGTGTTGAGCATGACCTGAACAAGGGGTTGGACTTGATGACCTCCTGGGTTCCTCTCCAACCTGAATGATTCTGTAACTACATCAAGTCTGGGTGTTCACATGAGGGAAAGTCTTTAGTTATGTCAAAGAGTGCGAAATTCCTTCCCTGTTAGCAAAACACAGATAAGTCTTGAATGACTGCATCTGATTATTACATCTTGAACAATTCTGAAGTATTTGCACAATTTACTGAAGGATTTTTCCTACAGTCATTATAGGTTTAAACTTCACATGAGGATATTGATGCAGACAGTACAGCAAAAGTACTTGGTCTTGAAGTGTCTTCCCTGATGGTGCAGCACATTAAATATGTTACTCAATTTGTGGAAAAATAGCCAGGGGACTCTTACCAACTGAGGATTTGAGCTTAAACTCATATAAGGGATGATCACTAAGTAATATGTACTAGGTATTTGATTGCCATTTTGTATGTTCATACAAAAACAGTAATAACAAAACTGGAGATCATTCTGTGACTACAATGGCAGTAAAGAAAATCTAGGCTCAGTTCACCCATCAGAATAAAGACAAGCTCTTTTTGCACGTTTTAGCATGTTTCTGTTACTGACACACAGAAGGAGCGAAGACAAGTAGCTGGTTATTTCATTGCAATTTGATGTCTAACAGGTCAGTAAGTTCTCTTGACAGTTCACACAGTTCACACCAGTGCTCCCTTTTAAACTGCTGTTCGACTTCTCACACGTAATCACAGGTTGATCTCTCACCTCTGTGGTGCCAGCCCCAAATCTGCTTTTATCTCTATGAAACCAAAAGAAATATATATATAAATAAAATAAATAAATAAATAAATAAAACAATGGTTTTGTCTTTTACATGTAATTTTACAGTCCACCATTTTCCAGTCATATGAAGAATTCTTACTCACATCCTGTGTCCAACCCTTGGTTCGCATTAAGGTTTCTACGCATTCTTTGCTGAGGTCTTCATTGTGGTATGTGATCCTGGATCCTTCCAAGTCCTGGTGCCAGCAGCAAACTGACACCAGTTCAACTTTTGCCATGATTAAACATTTGTTGATTAAACGTTTGTTACGTAAGTATCCGTAAGAAATTTGTCATTTACTTATCTGGAAGACAACTTGCAGGTGAAATACAGCACTTCTGTATTTTCTTTAAAAAGTTTATGAAAGTCTTTTAGCTAGCCTTTCCACCAGATAATGGTGTATTATTGAAGTGCTTAACAACCTGGGGAGTGTTCTAAGGACTTGAATTTTCATAGGTTTTTCATTGGCATCTGTGTGCAATGTAGACAAAATGCTAACGAACTAGGATGGAAATGTTTTCTTCTCACTTTGTGGAGTCATTTGTCAATGAAAATGCAATACACAAGAAAGGGATATGCATGAGAGCATGTAGTCACAGAGTTGTTTTCTCTTTTGCCGGAAAAGGCTGAAATCAAAGCTTCAGTTTGTCTTAAGAGATTAGAGTCACGTTAAAGGTGTAGAATTCAAAAATTGGCTAGCCACAAAAGAATTCTATCATTCTTCACCGCTGCTAATTAAAACTGATCAATAGAGAAAGGACCCGGAATCTCAGTGCCTGTTACAGCACCATAATCACACCTACAGCAGTCTGAAGATATATATTTAACCAGGAGAGAAAACAAGAACATGGTGACTGCGGTAGGAGGGATTGTTTTGCTACCTCTCCCCTTACAAAAAAAATATGACCTACATATCCTGCACATATTCAATTTCACAAGCAATGTTCACCCTCATCTTGTTACTTTTCCTCCTCTGTTCAGCCCTGTAGTACATTCTGGGTGGGATCTCACAAATATGTGGTCTTTCTTGGGATTTCTACTCCAGTGATGTCAATAGGTGCCTAAGATTAACTGAAGCAAAGTTTTTGAAAAATCCCACTTTTCCTAATCATATCTCATATGAAATGAATACGCAAAGCCTACATGAAGGACTTTCACATAAGTCTCTCTGAAGGTCCACAACCAAGTCTTATATGCCCTGTCAGGTGACCTTCCATTCATTGCTGTTTTTTTTTCTTATTTTTTCCTGGACATTCAGAACATTTGATAAAATACATGGATGCTGGCTCCATATGCTATAAATTAAGATAAGGAATATTTTCTAGTGCAGTTATACAATATTACATTACCAGTTTATTTGAAGAAACCATGAAACAAATTTACAGCTGGTAAATGCTACAGCAAAGTACTCATGCTTTTAACATTTATAGCTCGGACTTCAAAAGAAATTGAAAATGAAACCTACTACACTTCATAACACAAGCCACAAAGCACAGAAAATCATGTTTCATTATACTTTATGACATTACCAATGAAGCAATAGTAGCTAATTTTATTGTCACATTTTATAGATAAACTGAAGCACACAGTTTATGAATTATCCTGTGATGACACAGTAAGGCACAGGAGATTCTGGAATCAGAAGACAATCAGACCTGTGGACTGAACTAGACTCCCAAATAATCCTTTTGCCCTTGATACAAGACAGTTGGCAGAAATTCTTCAAGATTTGAATACCTGCCTCCTTTATAGCCATCTTTGAAAGGTCACACCTAAATATAGTTATACGCGCTTCTAAATAAACACCACTTGCTTTTCCTTCCTGTTGATAAAGCTATGTCCACGTGGTAAGTCTGTCATGGAGAAAAGTAATTTTCATGTGGCAACAGTGAATAGTTACAGACTCTGGAAACAACTGGAAAAGTTGCAGTATAAATTTAAGATTGTTCTCCATGCTTCGGTTTGTCTATTTACCAGATTAAACATGTTTCTAACTGGCATCTGCCTCATGTGAGACAGAGCCTTCATCCATCCTCAGTCTGATTTCCTATTGCCTTGAACATTTAAACTTACCTATGTCTCCATACAAAACGAAGATAAGCTACTAGCAAGATCAGATGATAATCATGTGCGTTCACCTCACTAAGACGTAAATGGCAACACAGGGTGCAAGCCAGGGGCGTTAAAACAGGATGAAGAACGCACAGAAGTTTAAGCACTAACAAAGCTAAATTCTGAACTCATTTGGAAGACAGAGGAACAACAATAAAACTAGCATAATTTTCAAAGGGAAATTGTCAGAAGCAAATTTGGAATATGATTAATCAAGAATATAAACACCTAAAATTCTTTTGCTGCCATGATTGTTTACTACTAATTAAGCAGATAATTTTTTCACACTCCATTTGCAGCAACATCTTCTGTTTGAAGTGTTGTAAAGATGTTGTGTTTGTCCAATACAGAAACAAACACTTGTAAATTTCTCTTTTTGATGGTTCTACACTTTGATCAAGTCAAAGTGAATTTTATGACTTTCATGACTTCAGAAAACCTGGCTTTTAGATATTTAATCAATTTCCTGGTCTTAAGCACAGCGAGAAATGGTCAGACGAAGTGTTTGATGACCACCAACTTTGGTTCTTTACATTGTTGCTCTGTGTCACAATTGAGGCAAGATAAAAATAAAGATGTGCTAAAGTCAGGTTAAGTACAAATATTAATACTGCTTCCTTTTGCTGTTGTGGTTCTTTGTAAGATACTTTGACATACTTGGTGAATGGAAAAGGTCTGAAGCATGCTTTGTTCACAGATCTGCAGAAAGAGGAAAGGAGGGATGTTTATAATGGAAATGGGTCTGACTACTCTAAGCTTAAAGCTCGAATCAGATAAATTATTTAGGATACAGATTTTCAAATGATAAAAATCTGAAAGCTGCTGTCATATGATTACACATTTAAATGGCAGCTACTCCCACAACTAAGTGCATCTGGAAGCTATCTCCTATGCTTTGCTGAAGTCCCGCGGAAGCAGATACATGACCTTATCGGAGTGTCAGGTGCAAGGCAGTCTTCCAGTGCTGGGGTCCAGGGCAGTATGAACCATACTATAAAGCAGAGTAAAGGAAATGACACCAAACCTTGCTCTGTGATTCAGGAAGTTTGTTATTGGGGTATTTTTGCTCCTTTTTATGTTCTTCTCGTATACAATTTTGCATCTTCAAATTTTCTTTGTACATCAGCTTTCCTTAATTAAGGCAAAGACCTTTTAAATCCACATAGCTGAAGGAGATACTAGGAAATTACTCAGAAAAGATCAATTTCATGCTCTGGGATGGGAATGCAAAAAATGTACTCACAAAATATGCTTGGACAGCATTCTTGTAAGAAAAAGAGTAAGCCATAAACCCTTACTGTCTCCACAGAAAAGTGCTAATTAATGAGATAACTGAAAATCATAAAACATAAATCTACAAAAAATATAAAATCATGAAGAGTTGAAGAGTTTGTGAATTAACTTGACACGTGGTCCACTTCAGCATGCCATCACGATACTTCCTGTTGTACCCCATGTCCTTCTTTCTTTTTATATATAATAAGAACGTATGTATGCATTCTGTCTTGCATCTCAAAACCTTTGGGCTAGGGATGGCATTGCTTTTTTTCCTGAAACGGTGCAACCTGCTCAGCAGCTATGAGAGCTGGATGCCCGTTTCTGGAATTCCTCATGGGCTGCAGCAACGCAGCTGCATTTATGAGCAGGGAGAGGAGCATGCCCAGCCTGACCCCGCTCCCCTGGATGAACGCAGACGCTCAGGAACCAAGTGGCAGACTGCGTGTGGGCAGCGCTTGGCTGTGAGGCCACTCTGATCTGCCCACAACTGCTCCCCGTCTGCCCCCAGAGAAAGCCAGTGAGCCCCCTGGGCCACTTCTCCAGCAGCATTGCTATGGAGCAGCAGTAGCCACGAAGCAGGGTCCCTATGCGCAAATGCAAGTCGTACACAGCCCTAAGTGTTTACATAACCACTAATAAATATGGGCACACACAGAATCAGGATCGGGTAGACAGCCAGAACAATATGTTCCTCTCTAAAGAGCACAGACAACAAGTTCAGCCCAGCTTTCGAGAAGAAACCTTCAGATATAGAGGCCCAGTTCAACAAAACACGGTCTTTATTGATGAGGACTGGGGGACTGAAGAAATACCGACAATATGTTTTTTGCAATCTTCTCCACTGTAACTCACTGATCCTTTACAAATTTTTAAACAAATAATGAATAACAACATCTGAGAAAAAATTGTCCAGCACAAGCGAAGCAACAATCCACGGTCATGAAATGCACTCCTCACTTCTCCCTCCATTCAGCTCTGCAGCTACATGAAGACAGCAACACAGTAAACAAGCCTCCTCCTCCTCAACACACTTCAAGTCATTCTTCCCACACACAGCTGCCACTATCATGCATATTTCAAAGCCTCCATCTGGGCTTGACAACTGTACCTTCCTCTCTCCCAGCCAAAAGAAATACACGTCCTACTCAAACATGCATGGACGATATCACGCTGTTTATTTCAGAAGAGGAGCTGCCACTGGTGTTCCACAAGTAGGTCATGTAGGTGGAAGCCCCCATGCTAACCTACATGCTAACCATGTAGCTAAGAGCTACCAGACGTTCGTTTTTCCCCCTTTTCCAGCTAGAAGATGTCTCCAGGCAGAACGCGGGGATTCGTGGTAGTTGTCCAGGTTGCTGAATGCCTGATTCTTCTGGATCAACATCTACTGCTCACGCAGGGATTGACTGCACAGTGTGTACGCAGCAGGTTCAACATCTCCCAGCATTTCCTGATTTGTGCTGCATGCGCTACACGATGCAGGTACACCTCCTTCTGCCCAGAAATAAGCAATAAAACCCCACAGCTGCTGCCAACTTGGAGGATGCCCCCAATTTGGCAAATACAGGGGCCAGATCTCTGGTCTGGGGCCTCCTCCCTTCCTTCTCAAGGTCAACTCTCCGTGCTCCAGCTATCCTTGACGCTCTGCTGCAATAACCACCCACTCTGCACTCACGGTAGCTGCCTACATTTTGCCATTTAAATGAACTATTTCTCTTCCTTTCTCCCTCATCAACAGCCTGGCCGCAGCACACCCTTCCTGTACCATCACATCCACCTTCCTAGATCCACCAGGCCAACCAGCACCCTGCCCCTCCCCACCTCTTTTCCTGCAGCAAGCTGAGCACGGTGCCTGCTGCTGCAGCCCTGGGAAGGGCTGAGCCCGAAGTAGGACGTGGGGCTTATCTTGAAGAGCAGATGAAGCTGGGGCAAAACAGGAGTCAGAGTTGAGCCTGGCTGCTCCAAAGGGGCAGCAGCTGCCTGTAGGAAGAGTGCAGCCCTGCACTCACTCCTAATGGCAGGCACCGTGCCCCTACAAACAGCCACACGCTTCCCACCTCTTTGTGAGCAGCAGTGGCAGCACCTGAGTCAGTGGGCGCGACGGGGAGGGCTGGGGGTGAGGTTTCATTACCTGGACAGCGCTGCTGGAATAGCCAGTCCCAACCCCAGCCCCACCTCATCCTGCAAAAAAGCCCAAGGACTGAAGGGAGTGATCGCCTCCTGGACCACCTGAGATTAGCGGTGTTCTAAAATACAGGTTATACAACTAAGATAAGACCGTGAGGATTTTAATGACTATATATCCAGCCGATCTGTTGCTTCGCTGCAGAGGGATGTTGTGAAACTCAGTTAGCTAATACTCCCTAAGTGCTTTGAGATCTTGTAATAAAATAAATTGGCACTACAAAGCAATTTTACTCTTAGCAAGATACTGGCTAGCAGGATTTATTAATTTGGTCGTAAAGAGAAATCAGAAGATGTCCATCTATGTGTGCATTTCTTTTTTCTTGGATGATGAAGCACTAAAGAGACTATATGGAAATATGAATATACCAAGTAAACAGACAAGGTTGGCTATTTGGAATAAGCATTCTTCATGCGTTTGTCGTATTTACCTACGCTTTCTTTTGGGAAGATCACCAAGGAGGAAAACTGCAAAGAAAACCTAGCAGAATGACACTTTCCACCCAGAGCACTGACTCATTTTGGGTGCTATGGAGGAGATGTGGCCTAAATCTTCTGCCACTCTGCAGCCCCTGCCTGCCTTCCTATTCTAACAGCATTTCCAACACACTGAGATATGGCTTTAATTTCTATAACCTGATCATTCAGGTTTTAAAATTTTTCTCTGATATTTCTCATAGTGCTTTGGAGGTCACCCAGGCATTTTATGCAGACTGCCGGTACGCTTAATCATTTCAGTGGCTTCCTGCAGTAAATCAGGAGACATTATATTAATAAAAGATGGGGCTGTTCCAGGTCTGATTCATAATGCTGAATGCCCATCTACCTGGCTTAAAAGAGTCCTTTAGAAAGGTCAGTTTACTCTAAGGAATTCTGAATGGCAAGGACGTGTCTTCTCTGACACAAGACTCTTGCAGAACATATACGCTCCAGGCCAGCAGCCTGAGGGGTGCAGAAGACATCAAAATGATTCAGAACCAGGGCTCAAAGATGTGCAGGCCACAACCCAGCCATGACCTCCTCTGAAAATGCACCACTTATTTGCACACCATGCAAATAAGCAACTCGTTCAACAGCTTTACCCCCACATTGCCGCGCTTCTTTGCCTGGCAAACTCCATCTAGACACCTTCATTGGGCACACGACCCAAAACAGGTGAAATATCAGGACTAGGAGGGGAAAACTGGCCAACAGGAGACTTTGCTTGTACCACAGTCTTATTGTTTGGTTACTTCTTCAAAATATGTACTAATCCCTGTAATCACAATGCACCTAATAAAATAACAAACAAAGAGATTAAACCATTTTCAGTGAATATAGCTGGCAAAATATTGCTGAATGACATTTTCTCACTGCAAATGCTGATTTGTTTGCAATGTAATTTTTTTTCCAAGTAACTTAATGAAAACAATCAAGTGTTTTGTTTTCACTTTGTCAGTCCAACTGCACTGAAACCATGAGTTTGAAATACTTTTTCTGTTTTTTTTTTCCATTAAATTGTGAGACTGACTTTTTCTTCCCATAGAAATTCACAGTTGCTAAATTTACAATCACAGCAGAAGAGACTTAAAAAAAATAATAAAAACTTCAATATTTCAGGGCCTTATCTTGCAAGGTGCTGAAAATTCTCATATTTCTAGCTTGCAAGCAGCACAGTGAGTGTCACCTCCCATCTAAACCAAGCAGAAGGAATGTGGATAATACGGAGTGAATACTTCTGCCATTAGCTGGCAGAAGTAATGCCAAAATACCTCTCACAAGATCCACAGATCTTTTGTGACATTTTTTCACTAGGCCATCTTGAGCATTGGTTCCAATGACAGGGCACACAAACTGAACCCTGTGGTAAGACAAAACACACCGTGCAACAAGCTGCATTGACAAATCTGCTCCCATCATAGCGATGCCCTCAGCCTGCAGCCCACCCTGTGCTGGTCACAGGGAAGGAAGAGGCTAACCCGGGGAGCTACGGACTCTGTGTGATCATATGCTGAGCGCTCCTTGTTCCAGCTGTCACTTGACTATTTGGCTGACAGATCTTGCAAGACATTCTTGAATCTAAACCACCTGGCCCAGTCAGAACTTTATTTGTATTGGCCTACATTTCAGAGACCTGTTTTTGCACTTACAAGACACTATGGGGAGATGCCTAAGGACTTTGCGGGGCACTGCACTGGAACCCAAACCTTCCCTGCCTGAGTAACCACTCTGGTGATAAATGTAAACCACAGGTGGTCTGTGAGCAGCAGGCAGTGTTTCAGTCAGTTCACTCATTTTCCAGGGAAATTTTAAGCCCTGGAAAATTGCTGCATTACATGATAAAAGGCGTACACTCACACACACAAAGGTGCAGAGGGAAACCAGTGCCACGAACTGCAGTCAGACCATGGCCTCGGGGACTGTGCCTCTGTGTTGTCAGCACCCAGAGCAGCGAGGGTCCATATGTGAGGGTCAGTGCACGACCCCTGGGAGCACCCTGTGGTGGCTGGGTGACCCCAGCCACTCACCGCAGGCACCCCCACTGTATGTCTGGACATATTTCCCACCAGCAGGCCTCCACCCCGATCAGCACGAAACGGGAGCAGCAGCAGGCTGCTGGCATTGTTTGTGTGTCCACCAAGTGCTGCTGAGTGTTTCTGCCTGTGCTGATCTCTGCATGCATGTACATACGTATCATACAGGTGTGCTTCTGCGTGTGCCTACTGGGCACGTGTTTGGCCTTGCTCCTGGCTGGACCTGGGGGCACCGAGCTGTGGCAGGCTCATCTCTCTCAGACTTCAGGGTTGGCAGCCCTTAACGCGAAGGAATATTCTTCCCTACAGGTTTGAACAGAAAGTCACCGCTGTGAAATGCAGATTTCCCTCTTCCCCCATTCCCCCATTCTAAATTGCAACATACGTGTCTGTATGCACTCCCAATCTGCCCACACAAACAAAGAATGAGTGCTTATATACGTTCACATGAAAAAAAAAAAGCAAGCTTCCTCTATTAACAACAATAATGGCTGATAAGCTAAGCAATGTTTCAAAATATTTTTGTTCATCTCACTGCATGCAGCAGATTTCAGACCTCACAATTACTACTACAAGATGTGTTTACTTGCTAGGAAATACAAAATACAATTAAAAGAATTTCAGCACCATTTAAAATATACAAACTGCAAAAAAATAAAAGACATAAAATGTCTGAATAAACAGCGACTGACGATTCCCTACATCATTTTGATTTTTCCGCTGGAACATCAATTTTTATCAAGGACTTGTTTCTGAATTGGAAGATTTATCACAAAAACTTGCATGGCAGACTACCAAAAAATGACAAGATTTTAACACCATAACAAACATTAGGCTCTTGATCCATTATGCTTAACACTTCTGGGTGTTTCTTCCTGTAACAAGGATGCTTAAAAACTTGCTCAGAAACAGAGAGCAAAGCTAAGCTACTTATGTAACAACATGATTCCAAATGTGGTTCTTTAAGGCTATCGCTAGTCTGAAATCAGGCTTTTTTGGTGAAAGGCGGCTGATTCTTCACCGTTACAGGTCTGTACTGGGTGCTTTAAGAAGACACAAGAATTAAGGAGATGAGGTATTTGGGATGGACAGGATGAGACAACGTAAGGCAGTGAACGCACAGGGAAAAAAGACAGGATGTGTGAACGGTGGGAAAAGTACAATGAGCACCATGGGGACAAGAACAGAAGCTCTAGAGGGGAAAACAGGCTTCTGGAAGGGGACTGGGTGTGCAACTGGAACTAGGAAGCTGAGCCAAAAGATCATGGACACGGTGCTGGGTAAGAAGAGGTGAGAAGGAATGAAACAAGGGGTGCTGCACAGGCAGGGTCCCACAAGGAAAAAAGGGTAACTGTGAAACTGGGGAGCCTGGCTGGGTGGTAAGGGACACAAATGGAACAGGGCAAGGTGGGAGCACTTCTGTTCATGAAGCCAGATGACTTGAATCATCCCTTGCACACCCTCAAAGACATTCACACTTTGCTTTTATGTTCTTGGCTGAATTTTAAAATTTAGAAGTTCGGATCCCACTGGCTCAAATCGCCAGAGTAAAAAGAGGTCCTTCTGACATTTTCTAAAATACATCTGCATAAAATACATCTCTTAATTTTAACTCAGCCTCATACTTCACGGGGAACAAAACAGCTTTTAATTAATTTGGCAATACCATTTTTGTAGCTCCTGCCTCAAACCATGAGAAAAAGAAAACAAAACCTAGCTTGAAATGCCACATGATTTAATAGCACAGGATATTATCTCTGGTAATTTAGAGGTGTTTAGCTTCTGAAATTATGCTGGCATTGAGTCAAGGAGATTTGAATACTAATCTTCTATAATCACATGTTAGAATTAGAAACAATCATTAGCTTCTTAATAAATACAGGAATATCCCTTTCTAGCCCTGCTAGGTCATGCGACAGCTGACCTGAAAGCTGCCTGCTCTCCCTTGCAAGCTCCAGTTCTTTGACACTCTAAAACTGAGCAGTGTCTGGTACCTGGAATCACTCAAACCATTCTGCCTATGGTTCATTAACTGGTCACCTAAGCAGACTTTGGTGGTTAACAGGCCAATTTACTCTTATGTGTGCACAGCATATGGGGAGATTAGAGCACAGAGCAGCTTTTATGAACACAGCTTAATATTTTCACAGTGTGTGCGGCGTAAGTAAATAACAATTATCTCAAACGTACACAGCGATGCATACCCGTCACCAAACACCCCAAAACCCTTCCAGCCTCCTGACTGTCCAGTTCACCAGCACAGTGCTTGCACCAGTCCCACGTGGTAGAGGTTTCCTCCGTGACTCACAGCTCCTCAGCACTCGCTTCCCGGGCTGTAGAGGAAGGCAGCTAATTGTGTCTAGTGCTCATGCAAATCCTCAGCTCTTGGAGCACTGCTAGAACAAGTAAAGTAAGGTCAAGAAAAGTTTTCACAGCGTGGAATTTCAATTTGTTAGGGAGCCTAAATGAACAGCAAACGGGGACCTCTGGCTGCTTCCAATCTCCACACCTCGTTTTCCCTCATTTCGCCCTCATGGCTGGCACACAGCTAAACACCAGCTTGTCACAGCACTGGGCTCGTCAGATGGCGCGCTCTCTCCCCTGCTCACCCCAGCGCAAAGTGCTGTCATCTCTTCCTGTTCTCTCCCACTTCTGCTTGCAGCCTTCGCAGAGCTGAGCCTGCACCAGCAATTGGGCATGACAACTTGTGTCTGCTCTAGGGAGGAGAGCCCTGCTGCAGTGTCTCAGGATCACACACAGATGCTAGCCTGAGTATTAGCTGTATGAAATGCTTCCATCACTTCAGCCATGAGCTTGTCAAGCGCCTCGAAGAGAAAACATTTCTTTAGCATTCATGCATTTTACCAATTTATACAGCAGCATTAAAAGCAGCTTCTTTTTTCTTCCTCTTGCATCTGAAACAAGTACATTTAGGAACATATGCCACCTGTGCTCTGCATGTGGAACTCCCACGCCTACCGAATTCTAATAATATGAGCAATAATAATGATAAATAACATTTTGTTACTTATGTGCTGCCAGGGCCAGAAGGCTTCAAGATACCTGATAAAATTTACACAAATAGAGGAAGGGAAAAAAATAGTAAATTCACCCTCAGGTACACAAAGGTTTAAAAATATATAGAGATACAGACAGCACTGCTCAAAACCAAAAATAAGCCAGAGTAAAACTGAAATTCCTTGCAAAGCCCTTATACAACCAACTCAACCAGTCTGAAGCGTCTAGCAGCATTTGTGCAGGTAAACTTCAGTTCTCATAAATTGTTTCACTTAAACTAATTCGTTGCAAAAATGTACCACTCCTTGTGCTTTGCTAGCAAGAAATTAGCAAGGGATTTGACATTCTGCTCTCCTGCACATTCTGTTCTACTTTATCTTTATCAGGACACCTAATATGCAGCTGGTAAAAATCCAGCGCTACTAGTTTTGTTTTAAGCTCTACTGTAAGCAGTCCTGAAACACCCTGAAATGACCAACCTTACAGACAACCGTGGCAAAAATACCTGAGCTATGTCAGTTGCACACAGATTTCAGTGGAAATTATGATATAATTGCACCCTTTGACAAGTATTTGTTTGGAAAACCCTACTGTAAACAGGATGCCTGCAAGGACAGTGGCAAGACAAGATGTTCAGGGATTGTTGCATGAGGCGTTCAAATGTTTCTTTCCACCTTCAGAGGGAAAACAGGGACTTACCTAAAGTGCCAGAAGGAGCCTTCATACAAACGAAAACCAGGTTCAGATTTCCTCTCAGCACTTCCTATGAGCTTAACCTGTTTCCAGCCAACAGAATCTCTACATTTTGCAGTATGTTGCAAAACAAACAAACAAAGAACAAACAACGCTAACTATATGTCAAGAGTGTGTAAAATACCCCAGGATAACCGGTAAATTGCTGATGAAAATCCTCAGACCTCTTAACCCCAGTTCAAACTGGGGAAAGGGACTTGTGTTTAATAAGTCTTACCGAAAGATGTTTAGTTATTTTATTTTACTTTAGTTTATTCCTCTTTGAAATGGATAGAAGTTTTACTTCAGCTTCCCACTGCTGTATTTGTTTGCTTTTTTCCCTTCAGGCTGCTGCTAACTTTTCCATCCACTAAAGATAAACACAACTTTTTCTGTTGCAGTAAATATCACTACGCTGAGTTGAATATATCTTGCATCTTATATAATAAAAACGTAACAAAGGATGTAAGGCTTTGAAGACTAGTAACAAATTCAGAGCTTTTGAAAATATGGGACGGGCAAAATGTAGTTATTCAAATAAATGAAGGTGAATAAGGCAAAACTTGAAAAAGCTTTCATAAGAAGCAAGCAAGCTTTCCGTATTCACCCCATTCACAGAGCAAACAAGAGGTTTGTCTTTCACTTAGGTCTTCAAAATAAACCAAGGAATTGCCAATTCTCTTTCTACCTTATAAATCACATATATACCTGGACATCCAAGGTGTGAAAGTGACCCTCAGACTCTGGTTTCAAATACAGGAATGTGTCCAGTATCATGTGAAGTTATTACATGCCAATATTTCTTTCACTGTTAATTCTGCATAAAAAATATAAACGTGCCACTGGTGTTGGTCGTTTAGTTGCATTACCAACTAGAACTCTAAATGACAAGGAACTCTCCACCTGTCCTGAGCTCCTCCCAACATCAGATTCTGGATTAAATTAGCACCATTAGAAAACTGTTTTCTATACCACATTAGGATAGGTAGGCACTGACAACTCCACCTATTAGATATGGAAAGATGCAGCACAGAAATGACTGCATGAAATGAAAGCAACCTGAAATATTTTGACTTTATTGCTTTGTTCAAACACTTGTCAATCTCTTGTAATACATCTACATTATATCATATTTCATACATTGCAGAATTGCCTATTTTTTCAACTCGATTTTATTCTATTTTATTGTCATTGTACCATTGTACTTTGTTCAAGTCTGCAACTTTATTTTGTTAGGAGGACATAATGGCACATTTGATTTTTCCATCACACCAATAATAAAAGATTTTTATTGCGAGTTTCCCTATTTTCATGCCATGTATCATGCCATGATACTTTTTTTTTTTTTTTTGCACCCCAAGGATGAAACCAAGTAACAACCTGCATGGACTTCTACCATGCAATTTTGAGTACATCCGCAGATTGTTCTAAATGCAAAGAGTCCTATGGAATTTGATTTTATTTAAAATATTTCAAATTTAAAAGATTAAGTTTGCAATTTTCTATATTATTTACAATATTATTTAATAGACTATATAGATCTCCAGTTCAACTTAAGAAGGTCAATCTCTCAAATTTATTTCTTGTATAAGCTTATATGGCCCCATTAGTATAACAGAAATATAATACCAAAAACACATTAAATATTATGATTAAATATTTTATTCTTGATTCATATTCACAAAGAATTAGTACAGCCCAGAACCCCAGCTTTAATTTCAAGCACGGGAATTCCTTGAGATATACTGGATGTGTTGTCATTGTTTAAATTTATTATTTAAAATACTTAATAACTTTGTTGCATGGCGACATAGAAGAATAACTGGGTTATTCTTACCACTAAAATAAAATTCTGAAGAAAATCCTTCAACTGCAATGCAACACAGATAGGATTTTTTTCAAGGGGAACAGAAAATCTACTAAACCAACTGCTTGAAGTCATCATCTTCTGAAAATGCTTTCACAAACTTGTTTGGACTTTTCATTGCTTTATAACATAGCACTGTTACCTATCACTTACATACTCCAAGTTATAAAATAATATTACTGTCATTAGTTAAATCTATCACCATAGTAAGTGATCCCAATTTGTCCTCTCTTCTATTCTGCTCCCTTCCCCTGCCAACCCTTCTGCCAACATAAACATTTCATGACAGCCATAACTTTCCCAAGAATTCCCAAATTATATGTCGAACATACTTAAATCCAATTGTAAAATAAAGACATGCTAATGTAATGTGAAAACAGAATTCTTCATACGGCGCTCGAATTTCACTGGATTTGTGCAACCAAAAGCAAATGGCAAACACAGTCTCTCAATAACAAACGGTGATACCATTATGCTTTTATTCCTACAGACAGCACTACACACAACTGTTCCTCTGACATGTTTACAGCCAGAAAGGGAACAAGAAAGCTCTAAAAGACGTATTTATTAAAAGGCTCCCTTACCTATATTGTTGCCTATTCTCTCAAATACATTAAGCACCATTAAGAAACCTCACTTTTGTTATTCCTAAAGAAGCAAGCCCTTAGTTTCTTTCTCCATAAACTGATAAACACTGGTGGCTGCATTCTGTGCTATTGTAAGACCACTGAGATACCTAGACTTGCTGATGATTTACCTCTGAGAGTAATACAAGACAGTATCTTACACTTTTTTAGTCGTTTCACACAGAAGCCATAAAGCGCTTGACAAAGTGGGTGCATATCAGGGTAACTTTACAGATGACGAAAGAGAGGAGCAGAAGGTGAAATTCATTTCAGTAAAGGAAATCCTGGAAAAGAGTCATGTAATTATATAACACAGAGCGTGGAATACGTTTTCACTTGTATCCTCTGCGTTGCAGCAAGTTTAGCCCATACAGTTAGCGATGAAACTTGCCTAACTTCAGGTAGCGAGCCAACCACCCAGTCTGGAGCACAAACTGCCTTTTGATCTCCAGACCTCTGCTAGGAACTGCAGCAGCTCAAAAAGGGCATGAAAGCAACTACGAGTTTACGGCAGTATATCAAGGGGATCTCGCTAATAATCTTTAACAGATGCGGTGAATACATGCAGGATAATACCGCACAGAGTAGAAACAAGAATTCATATCTGTGTTTATGACAACAGTAGGAAATTTGTGAAGTATTTGATTATATGGATAATGAATGACAAAGAAAACCAACGTAACTTTCTAAACCCTGCTTTACCTCAAATACCATTACCTGGTGGCCAGCTAATCACCCTTAACTTCCCTACATTTATAGATTCCATTTCAAAAATGAGTTCAGAGCATCTACAGTGGGGACTTTCAAGTGTAGTGCCAGAGAAGCACAAGCTCAAAGCAAAATCTGTATTTTGTTAACATTGAATTAGTATTAGCGGTAAGAGTCTATGTAGTGTAACAGAGTTACTAACACTAAGGCATTGTGATTCCACAAGGTAAACAGTACATCTTCTTCTAATATAAAATTATCTAATTTTAGAGCAGGCAATGACTACATAGCCTGTTTGCAATCAAGCTGACTTTTTGACTTTTATTTGAGGAAAAGCCTCAATTTATTCCTCACTTCTGACTTCTTCTGGCCACTGGCATTTACTGGTCATGCCATTTCCTATCAGCACGACTAAATTCAGAATGGGCACAAATCATTTATAATTTCAGCCATGCTTTGTTAAGCAGCTATCTTTTTATCTAATAACTGTACCTCACACGATTTAATAACTAGTAACGAAAAATTTAAAGGATAAATGACGGATCTACAAATTCTAGTTCCTAGCACTACTGTTGGTAACATGCCCCTCTGAATTCTTCCAAAGGCAAGAAATGAGCTAAGTTTTGATGACTTATTTAAACTTAATGAAACTAAATCTAAGCATATTTTCTACACAACAAATACAACATGTATTAGCAAAAAATAAACTGCAAGCAAAACTTGTAATTGTTTTTTTTTTTGTGGAACTCAATCTGCCAGCAACATGTAAAAGTAGATGCACAGACATCTTGCTATTTCTTTTACGGGAGTAATAAAAATCTATGGCCAGACAGATTTATATATAAGCAAAATGAATTCCTCCCTAGCCTTGGCTGCCCTGAATCGAGGTATGAATACTCGTGTTAACATTCTGTTATTCAAAACAGGGACATTAATCATAATCATAAAACATAACACTTCAGACTGCTTCCAAAAAGCCAGGCTTGTTTTTTGTCTCTGTAGCTACCCCAATCAGCCTGTCAGAGAGCCCTGATGATTAAAAAATCCAAACAGGATTTTATTATTGCAAGCATATGTGCGTGCAACAGTGTATCTTGGTTTATTCACGCTTGTTTGAAAAGTAAAATTTCCACAGAAACAGCACAATAAAAGTTACAAGCTATTTAGATGAGGCACCCCTTATTAAAGTGATACATACTTAGGTGAACTTTTCTGCTAATTATTGCACAAATCTAAACACAAAAAGTAGAGGTGGTCTTCCTTTGGCACCCACAGGCTCCACTTCCTTCCAGAATACAAATTGCATTTACTTTTTGTCTACTCTCGTGACAATGATAAAAGAACCAAGAGAAATAAAACTTAATCCCTTCAGCAGTAAGAATCCTGCCAGATCTAGAAAAGTTGTCACAAAGGGATCCCTCAACAAATGTGTGTTTATAAAGGCAGGTGCACGATTACAGTGTATGCAGAACGACCCAGTTATCTTTAATTTGGCTACTTCCAGCACTTACACAGCTGAACAAACAGCGGCACAAGTAGGGAAGATTTCTGGAAGATTTATGCAGCTGACAAACTTGTTGCAAAGAATCCTTTTGTACTGGCATCATTTTCACCCTCACATACCTTTCACTATAAGGCTCAGCAATGAACTTACGGATAACAGTGCAGGGAACGGTGGAGCAATCCACTACTGAAGCACCAAGTGGTGAATCTGAGTCTAACAAAGGCAACTATACAGGAGATTTTAGGCAGATCTCTTGAAGTTTACCACCTAAATCCAGTTCTTTGCCGTTCCCACAGGAACTAACCCTGAAGCTTGGTTTGTATTGTGAGGCTAAATGGTCTTTGATTTGATCTGCTGGGCCCACTAAGTGGTCTTGGCAGCAATTATTAACGTCTATGCACCTCCCTTTTGTGCTCTGTAATGACACTGGCTCTAAGCAGAAGTCTGTACCACTTTTGGAATAAGCGGGGCAAGCACCTATAACCTTCACATACATGGGAGAAAACCCCAAGTGGAGAAATGATCATTAGTAACAGTGAGGAGCATCACCAGTGTACTGACAAAACATACTTTCGGTACGTTCTCCATTCCACTACATTGCTTCATTAACCAGAAAAATATGGAAATTGAAGCATGTCCATGGAAATAGACAGAGATGTTTAGAGAATGTTGCCACCATATTAGCAACTGCAAAGAAACAGAGTCAGTAATTGGAATGACAGCAGTTAGAAGAAGTCATTGATAGTGCTTATTTTCCTTCATAATCCAAGGACAGGTGAGATTAAGCAGGAATATTGGCACCCAAGACAATATTACTTAGGTATAAACATCCAAAATATTATGGATAGACAGGTACCTTACAGCTTTAGCTTTGTATAAAACAGTTTCTTCTTAATGCTGGACTTCCACAAATCGCGTAAGTGCTGTTCAAATCAATAAATACATTTAGAATATTTTACTCTGTCTAGTGTGTCAGTGTCCAAACTACTAGATTTTCATAATTTGACTCAAAATTGCATTACATGCAGGATAATTTTAAGTCATTTCACATAGTACCTCTGCAAAGCCCGCTACCTGAATTTCTGAGACATTTACTGACGCTGAGACTGGAGAGGAATGTTCCATTATAAATGGGCAGGTGAAAAAATCCAAATGATTTTTCATATTCAGCTCATAAACTCGCTTTTCTCTAAAAGCAGTAGCTGTTTTTGGAAACAGATTTTCTACGTGCTTCTATGATGTCAAAGATGAAATCTCTGCTTGTTGGAGGTACAATCTGTAGCAGGAACACGTCTGCCAAGACTCTGGCATGGCTGCTATTTTGTCTAGACAGCCTCTGAAAATGACTGACAGAGGAACACTGCACATGGCTGAGGAAACTGAAACTTATGGAAGAGTTTTTCAAGACTAAGCCAACACATAGGATTTAGGAAGCGTGCCTAACATCCTCCAACCTCTCCTCCTGGTATCCTCCTCACGAATCTAACAGTATTTTGTTTCTTCAAGTCTCCCAGTTGTCCCGGGAGAAGCGAAGGTATATTTGCTTAGATAACACGCGACCAGGGCCTTTTGGCCATAAGTAAACTTTGTCAACAAGTGGGGAGGTCTGTTTGCTGGCAAGTCACTGAGAAAGGCATGCAAGCAGTTGTGTCTGTTATTTGGAGGAGTGAAGACTGTAAGGAACTATTAACCTTTTCTCACCTATACAACTTGGTAACTATGAGAAACACGTGACAAGTATTAGCTAAATGACAGAAATGACTAGCCGCAGCTGATCGCTGTTCTAGATGCTTCAAAATGCACTATATATTTACCTTGACCTTTAGGGCCACGTCAGAAGTAGCCTGAACCATGTGTGTGTTTTGACAGGAAAGTCCACACGAACTTGCTACGGACAGCAGACTGTAATTTTGCAGAAGTAATGAATATAATGTACTGTCAAATGTTATTTTCAGTGCATGACAGCCTCAGTTCACTTAATCCTCAAGCAACTGTCAGGGCTAGAAGGGGGGAAGAAAAAGGAAGAGGCTCGAAACCACATCACTGCCTTTTAGCTTTAGTTGGTTTATATCCATTTCAATCCCCACTGAAGTCGACAGCTCCCCCCTAACTTACTGGGATTTGATGCTAACTTCTATCAATAAATATCATTGCCTGTGCTGTTCAGTTGGCTGGAAGAATAAAAAAAGGTGAATTTAAACATTAGTTTGTCTCTATTCTGCCTTAAGAGAAAATAAGGCCTTAAGACACCACTTCACAATAGTGTTAAAGCTATTTATTTGGGGCTGTGGATCCCCAGAGATCCAGCCAGTTTTCCACACCCAACACAACATTATCCTGGCTACGTGAAAAAACGTGGGAGCTGCTGCTTGTCTCTAACTAAAATATGAACTGTGAGCAACCTTTGCTTAACCCTGATAAGGAAACTTCCCCGCCCCACCTACGAGGTCAGCAGTGGTCTCCACAAACCCAGCCTGGGGCTGGATGCGGGGCGCTGGGACCCTAGCAGGAGGCTGTAAGAAGCCCTGGCAGCTCTGCTACTGGCACCCTGAGACACTTCTGCACCTGCAGGCCCCGTGAAACGCCTGCAGACTGGCAGGAAAGGCACCGACGGGCTTTGTTGCAGGCGCCGAGGGGAAGCAGCTCCCGCACTTCCCGAGCTCGGCGCTTTCCTTTCCCCTCCCCTCCCGGCCCTGCTCCCGCCCCTCCCCTCCCACCGCACGGCTCCGAGCGAGGCCAAACGCGGCCCGGCTGCCGCACGGGGCTGGCGGGGCAGCGGCCGCCGTCCCCGGCCCGCATCCGGGGCGGGGAGAAGCGGAGCGGGGCCGCCTCGGGGCCGGGGGCTGCGGCGGGCACCGCGCGGCGCCTCCTGCCTGCACCTGCCGGCGGCCGAGCGCCCCGCGGCGCCGTGCGGGTCCCTCGGGTGGGACGGGGACGGGGCCAGGGACACGCACACAGACAGACAGACACAGACAGGCAGGCAGGCAGGCAGGCGCTTACCAAGTCTATGAAGGTCAGGAATTTCCAGCTGCCCCCGTAGGTCTGGTGCGCCGGCATGTCGATGGCCTTGTAGTTGCAGAGGATGGAGCAGTAGGACAGCAGGATGGCGGCGCGCAGCACCTGGCACGGCACCAGCGCCATGTTGCGAGCGGCGGCACCGGCCCCAGCCCCGGCCCCGGCGGTGGCGGCGGTGGCGGCCCCGGTGGCGGCGTGTGGCGGTGCCGGCCCAGCCCGGGCTGCGCTTCCGCCCCTGCCCGGCCCTGCGCGCCGCTGCCGCTGCCGCCCGGCCTCCCGGCGCCCCCGGCCGGGGCGGAGCGGAGCGGGGCGGCCGCGCCGGTGCCCGCTGGGGCCGGGGAGGCAGTGGAGGGGGTGAGGGGGGGGTAAGGTGAAGGGACGGAGGGCAGCGGCCCTAGGGAGGAAGGGGTGGGGTGGGGGAGCTGTTTTGGGTGCCCCAGTGCTGAGTGGGGAATGAAATCCGGCCGTAATTAGGGTTTTTAATCAATACGAGGGATGGGGGAGGTGGGGCTGCTGGCCCTACACTGACACTTCATGCTGGTTGTGATCCACAGAGCGGCTGGCGCTCTGTTGGGTTTGGGCCCTCAGCCTTGCCCATGGTGCTCTTGGATCTCCACATGGGTCTGAGCAGGTCCTCAGAGCTGGTCCTCTTCCTTTAGTCCAGGAGAAAACAGAAAAAAAAAACAACACAATATGGCACAAAAAAAATACCTCATAGGTGTGAAATCAAGCGCAAGATGGTGCCTGTGGAGGTGAGCACCCCTGTGATAGGAGGTATCACCATACCAGGCTTCGCTCAAGGGCAAGGCCAGTTTCTGTCAGCTGAGGTTTGATGTGGAAGGCAGATTGATGACAGCAGCAACTGAGAGGTTCCTGTGCTTGGACTTCTGCACCCCGAAAAAGAAAGGGTCTTAGAGCACTTGGTCGCGAGGTACACATTAAATTGCTCCACCATATGGAAAAGTAGTTATAAAAACACATGGCGATGCCTGAGCCTGTATAGACAGACGTCTTCTATAAATACCATCTCCATACAAATATCATCTCCATACATCTGTCTTCTGAAATAAATATTTGAACAATAAAAATTTGAATAAATGACTGTGCAATGTGTTTTATTCGTTGCATAATGAGTAAATCTTAATCTTGCATGCCTCTTAATCTGGTATCTGCTGCGTTCAAGTTCTGCTAAAACAAAGAACCATTTGGGAGAACGTGCTAGCAGCTATCCTAGACGAAATTAGGACACTTTAAGACCCCTGCTTCTGTAGAGGAATTGTAATTCAGGCTTGGTCAAAGAATCTCCTGGTGGAAGCACGGAGCACAAATTTCCCACCAGATCATTCAGGTTATTTTACCAGTCAGTTCTGAGCCGCAAGCAAGCATTCTGTGGTATGTATTAAAATACTTCTTACAGTCTGACAGGCTAACAGGGTTTGCTTTCAATGAAATCTTAAGGACCAGTAAGAGGTAACTGGATGAAATGCAGTGGTCTGCAATACAATAGGAGACTGTGCTAATAGCACCTGTGCTAATAGCACCCGTAGTGTGCCCCAGTGCAAGCGGAGCACTGCTGCTGAGAACCCAATGCCTGAACTGCATGTGATGGATGTCAATTTACAAACCAAAGCGTGGTATAAGTCCAGATGATCAGGAGATTTACTGCTAAAATACACTTTTGATCTGAACTGTAGTGCTGCTGTAGAGGCACCCTCAGTGTGTGAGTCTCACTGCACTGCAGTTCTGTAAGCTCTTAAAGACAAGTAACTGTGCGGAGCTCCACAGCATGACTGATCATGGATGTACACATGCACACGCTTGTGTCTTGAGATCTGTCTCAGACATGAAGAATTTGGGGCTGTCTTGAGCCTTAGGAGGTCTGTCCTCTACTTCTCTAAGTGCACCTCTGTGTCACTAATACAGTACCACAGACATGAATACTCACTGAACACATCTTGAAAAACACCATTCCCATTTTGCCTTTTAGTCACACGCTTTTAAACATCCCGCAGGGTTTGTGCATCCTTAAAACTTTTTTAAAAAGAAAAAAAAATTACTCAGACTTTTTGGAGCCCCATTTTCAATGCTCTTCAGTTCTACTCTCCAATCTTCCTTAGAAATCTCAGCAAAACTTGCAGAAAATCCTAACCTCACACGAAGAAAAACTTCACTCGGCCTTGTAATCCAAGGTGAAAGTCTAAACGAAGCAGAATGTATAAACACTTTTGTTCCCTATTTTTTTTTCTTCAGTCATGAAAATCTCAAGGCAGGCTAACGAACATGCCGGGCCCAGCCAAGCTTCTTCCTGGTCAAAGACTCTTCTTTATTAAGCATTTCTAGACCTCTGAAAGGAAACTGAATTCCTTTGTGGGTGGGCTGTTTGTGCCTGTGTCCTTTTTAAAGAAATATCTGTTGAATCTCTGGACAGTATTATAATAAGGACTAATTAGATTGTAGGCTGCCATTAGCCTTTATGTGCTACTTCAGAGTTTATACTCCCTGTCTATTGAAAGTGAAGCGGCAAGGTCTTTTGTGGCTGTGGTTGAAATGGGTTTGCAGTGGATTTTATTCTCCTGTGAGATTTGGTCTTATTGTTTTTCAGCAAAGTAAAAATGAGTAATTTACTAATTTGCCCTTTCTATTGCTACATGAATGCAACTTTTCCGTATTTTGTAATATCTTTAGATCTCAGATTTTTGATTATATACGTAAGTAGTAGTAAGGTAGACTACAAATGTGAAATATGAGATTCAGTACCAAGCTGTGATTTTTTTCAGATAAATCCTACATTTTTCCAATTGTAAATTGTGAAAAGCCTCAACTGAATTTTCCAAAGTCACATACTGTAAGTTTGTTTGAAAGTGAGAGTTTGACTTGGATCATCCTCCTCATTCAGTAGAGATGGAAAATGGGTTTAGAAAGGAGAGAGAGTCAGACACACTGGTATATCTGGGATGGAAGATATTAAGAAACACTAGGTACAATGGGGGATAAGAAGCAAGATGCCTGAATATATGTCACAGAACTGAGTGGAAAAAAAATAAATCTGAAAAAGTGGGTTTCCCATCCACTTGTTTATAGAAAATGCATTTTTTGCTGTTTGGCACTTTGGGAGAATAGCACGTAACATCTAGCAGGTGAGAATGCTTGTGTGGGTATTTTTTTCTCTCTTTTAAATTTTGTTTCTATTTTTTTTCTTTTTTAAATGAACAACATTTGAATTCCTGAACAGCATTATATTTTGCGTTAAGGAAAACACTGGTGAATGATCTTTTAGAGATGTTTTGAAACTTTTGTGTCTCCTTTGCCTTCTCTTATGCAATTGCTTTAGATGGAAATGTGCTGTTCACAAGGAATTATGCCACAAGCAGTTCCCTCCTAAGAATAATACACAGTAATGCATGCTTGAACTCATAGGAAATTGGTAAGTGCTGCCTCATCACAGTGTGTTCTTGGCAATGCACTTGATACTGCAATTCTAATATTTGAGGCACAAACTGTGCCAAGGTAAGTGTACTTGGATGTGTGGGAGGGTGAGTGCCACAGAAGAAGAGATGCAAAAATTAAGCTTTCTTGCAATGGATATAAGTGAAATTAATGGCATCGCTGCAAGTTAAAGATCAACAGGCAATTTTTGAAAATAAAATAGCTTGCCTTTGTCTAAGACAGAGGAGTCTTTAGAAATGTTCTAAGATTGTATGTATGTATTTAATATATGGCTCTTCACTCTATTACCTTAGCTATCACTAAGGTAATAAACGACCCCATGTATTGGAGGAGGATTCAACTCAAAATCCATGGTAAACACTGCTGTAACTGAGTCCACTGTTAATATCACTAATAAAAATTCAGTCAAGTTTTTATTTCTTCATTCCCTATTTTTATTTTCTTAAATCAAGGATATTTACTTTGTACAGATATAAATGATAAAATTTGAGGAATAGATTAAAAAGAGAATAAAATTGAAAGAACACATTTGTGTGAGGTCTGAAGAGCAATGTGTTTAATAACACTTCTGGAGCTACTTGATGGCTGAAAATATTGTTGCTAATTTTGTTTTAAGTTTAGGTTTAAGAATGGCAGTGAAGTTACTAATTGAACATTTTGTACTGGCTATTCTACAGTATATATCTATCTATACTTTATAGTGGAGCTGGAGCAGAGACAACCAGGAGATAAGTGGAACAGAGTTTGGGGGAGCTGGAAATTCATTCATCCCCTCTGCAAGTTAAACTTTGTTTTATCCTGTAAGACCATGAACATAAAGTCCAATAGAATAAACTAGAAGAGGATGAATTGGGCGGTCATTTGTGTGAGTAATTGCAGAGATAAATAGGATACGTTTGAAAACCTTTAGGTGCCTTTTTGACTAAATTATCCAGTAAATCTGACTAGTTACTATAGTAATTGGCAATTGCTAGGGATAATTAAAAATGCACAAGATTTCAATTTATTTATTTTTTTTTTCAAAAATGTTTACGTGAATGTAGGTACCAGAATGTCTATGTGAATGTCCAGAAATTCTGGTTCTGGACATTATGCACAAAACATAGCCTATTTCAAGCATCTTCAAGTCTTGCATGTACTTATGCAGCCACTAACCTAGCAGCTTTATCATTTATGAGCAGCCCAGGTGGCACACTGGGATTCAGAAACCAATCTAAATCCTTGGAAGACTACATTTAATTTGGACTGGTTTAGATGAGTCACAAAACTGACCTTTCTCTTCATGTTTTCTGAACCTAAGCAGTCCAAACTTTGAGAGTGTTTTTATTTGGGGTATTTTTTTTTCCTTGTCATGTAAGAGAGATCTTTCTGTCAACGTAAATGATATGAACATTTAGAGCAACAATTAGAGAGAGGGATCTTTAAAAATTTCAAGCATTCCTGATGGAAACTGGGGAAATTCAGTATTTTTCGCTTTGTCACTGAAAACTTATCCAACTGTGTCTATTATCCTAGTAAAGGATTCATTATGGGACAACAGCATGCTGCCTATTAAAGAACTGAATAGGGTATGATGGATTCAGACAGAAGACATCCACACTTTTCCTTCTTCCAAGACCAACACAGCTAGTTAAAACCTTATTAACTGTAATATGATGTTTTTTCTCTTGGGACTTGCTTGCTTGTAACAAAGATAGGGTGTATTGCAGGGGAATGCAAACAACTAACATTCGGTATTAGTATAAATTTAAATTGGTTACCTAAATTTCTATGAACCGAATCATCTTTATGGAGGTCAACTTTTTAAGATAATTAATATAATGGGGATGCTTAAATACTATATTTTTTCCACTTATCCAGTAGAGTTCTTCTATCCTTCATGAATAAGTTAGCATGCTTAAATAACCTTGTTCTTTTATTGGAATTAGTCTTTAAACAGACTAAAAAATTCAACTAACCATCCAAATATGTGTTCAGTTTTAACACCTTCAGTGGATCTGAGGTGAAAATTTTAACCTTCTTCTGAATTTAATTATATAGCTTCCAGTGATAATAATAGGTGATCAAACCAGTGCTCATGTAACTTATTTATTCAAGGACAGTTTTCTGGTAACATTCAAAGTTTCAAAACAATGTGTAGAGTGTAGTCTCTGTGCCACAACTGGTACTCAATACATGTTGAATAACATTTTTCTCTCAATATAAGCAGATATTCTTAGTATTCATAAAATGCCAGTAAGTCAAAAGGGGAAAAAATAAATGAGCAGAAAGTTAAAGTAAAACAAAAAGCAGTTCAAAAACAAACAAACAAACAAAGAAGTGTGCATGCAAATTAAAGTATGTTATGGTGGCAGAAAGTGATTGCATCCTAAGTCCTCTACCTTTTTCACAGATTTTGCATTATTCTCTAAACTCTAAAATTATAGCAATGGATCAAATAACTTTCATAAAAACAAAACAAAATCCACTGTTATTAGGCTGAACAGATATACCATGTAGACCTTGTTACTATTTGCTAATTTTCAATTAATTCATTAAGATCATCTCTCATTTTTTAATTTTCAGTAATCAGTGTCAGTCTGTTATGAAAGCACCTCTGCAGTCTAGACGGCACATACTCATTTATGTGATAAATAATGGATAAACACTGAGTGTGCCATTAGCCGTTAATGCAGTAGATTGATTCCCTGCAGCACATACTCTCTGTCCTTGTTTTAGCACTTATGCCACCTGTCTCTTGCACTTACTGCATGATGCTTCAATAATGCGAATGGGGTTCCCTGATCATTCTTAATTTAGCTCATTTTTATTACCTCATAAATAGATTGGCACTGATATGACAGATGTGCAAATCAGAAGGTGCCTCACTACTACATTTATGATTGCTATTACTGCTCTATCCAATGGTTTTGGTACAATACAGACAACTTGTGGATAACCAGATAGAATCAGAAGACCCTTTTTCTTTTCACAGATTTCCATTTTAAATATTGCTACTGCTTTGTCTGATGGCTAGGACAAGGACTAGCTATTTAAAAGCTCTGGTCCCATTTCCTTGAGTTACAGGAATGGGGATTCAAAGTGAATTAAAACAAATTCAATACCAGAAAGACACCAGGACAGCTTGGCATTCAACCAAGATTTTGAAGGAGCTCAAATGTGAAGTTGCAGAATTGCTGACCAAGGTGCCTCACCAGTTGTAGAAATGGCCACTGTACCAGATAGCCAACGTAACTTCCTTCTGCCAAATGGGCTCTTAAAGAGATCTGGGGAACTACAGACCAACAAAGGACTCTATTCCTGATGAGACAGTAGAGAATATTTCACAGAGTTAGATATCTGGTCACACAGATAAACATCATCTGTTGGGAAGTAGTCAGCATGTCTACTTTAAGAGGAAAGGCCATTTGAAGAACACATTGCACCTCATTTGCACAACTTTTATCCCAGTTTTCAGTCAAAACCAGGAAAATAAGGAAAACAATGTGCTTCACACACACGCAATACAAAGACTGATAAGCAAACTAGAGGTGCTGCAGTAGTCAATGGTGCATCCCAGAAGTAAAAGAGGAGATTCAGAGTAGAAAATTTACACAGGAAATGGGGAACACAGTTTCAACCTCACTATGTGCCTCAGCATTGCCAATGGGATAGTAGCTGATGGATGTGACTGTTGTTATTCTGTGTGAACTGGACATCTTTGACCCATGACAATGTGTTAGGTATGGCACAGTGACAGATTAGGACAAGAATGCCTGTTACACTGTAGGAAAGATGAATGAAGGAAAGCACAGGAAAGGAAGGACACACGCAACTGGAAGATGAACTCTTTTTCCTGAATAGTTCAGTGGTTAGAGCAGTCACTTGATATATGAGAAAGTTTGGTTCACTTCTTCCCAGAAGCAGAACAGAATAGAATCTGTAGTTCCACTTCTTGTTCTCTCCAATATGCTAGAAGATATGTTTGGGGTGGGGATAGGATGCTTATGATTATTTTTGGTGACCGTATATTTTAATAAAAAATAAAATACTCTTTATTTCGATGATTAACATTCAGGTTTCATCTCTGAAGCAGGGCTGAAGGCTCATTATGACTGTGGCTGCCGACTTTTGTTTTATGCAAAGGAAAAAGTGGCATCTATAGAAAATTCTTATATCCCATAGCTGAGCCATTAAGGCTGTCACATGCAGATAATGGGAGAGCTACTCTGAATCTACTCTCTGCCTCATTCATGCATACCCATGACTTTTTAGCCTTGTATTTGGATTATTCTCCAAGCAAAGAATAGAACTTGTGTTGCTTATTTCTTGGGTAAGAATTTTAACTTTTAAGTTATTAACTAAACAAGAGGGAGGAAAGATGCAGGGAAAAACAGAGGATTCTTTTTGCATCTCTATGAATAGAATCCTCCCCCCCTCCCAAAAGCACCCTTCAGTCAAAGGGATCCAAGCATTTCAACAGATATCTGCAAATAATTTCAAGACTATTAAAAATGCATTTTCCCTGAATCCATTATTCCTTTCTTACTTGTTTAATTCTACATAGGCACAGCTATCTGATTTTCTCCTTGGATGGGCACGTGTGACTTTCCTAAGCATGTGAGAGACCGTTAGCAGAGAAAATACCCCTTGAAAAATACCTCTACAGAGAGCTCGTTTGTGTCTTAGTATACCAGAGCCAAGAGCAGTGCAGGATGGCCAGAGATTTCAGGAGGTCTCCAGCACTAATTTTAGCCCAATTTTCACAGGAGCTAAGTCTTTAAACTAGTCAGGTTTGTGTAAATATATAACAGAAATATAGTAATCTGTTGTGATACATCTTTTGAGTTCCACTTACACTGAGACAGTTCTTCCAGATTCAATTCCTCACAGAGAGAGTTGCCACTATAAGGTATTTATTCAGGAAGAAGAATTACATCTTGCCATGTCCATTTGTCTTTGCTAGAGTCAAAATGGAAAATTAAATTTTTTGAAAGGCTTTTAGTCGGAGAACTGATTCTTTCTTCTTTTTGCCAGCACTTGCATCTTGCAGAAGTACTAATATAAGAATATTAGAAATTAAAACTGAAGATCATGAGGAAGATTTCAAAGTGATACGACTGGAACTCAACCAAACATTGGGATGAATATTGTTATTGAAAATTAGACAATTATTGCTTGCCAGGAGAACATTATTCACCAGCAGTACCAGAATATTCCCAATGTCTATGGCTAAAGCTTGATAGGCAGGGCTTAAACAAAAAGTTCAATAAGAAATGAAAAACCATCCTAATGCCTCAGAGCTGCCTTTTCCTCCCTATGTTTAAAGTTTGTTGTAGTTGTTTAATGCAGAACATGTACTGCCTTGGTTGAAGATATAGCACACGTTAGTCACTAGCATTAAGCCATGTAGGTAAGGATTTGGGTTCCCATTAATAATAATGTTCTGCTTAGGTGGAGAGGAGTCCCCAGATATGGTCATGGCACTGATACTTGATGCTGTCTCTTCCCTTGGTAACAAGAACCTCCTTGCCAGAGAGCTCAGGAAAACAGCTGGACTGCCTGGAAAATACACCCTGGTGGGGCTCTTCACAGCACCAGCCCCAAAATCTCTCCCTGTTAGATAAGCCAGAAGGTCCCTACCCCGTCTTTATCTCACCTTCCTAGAGAGGCTGAACTTCATCTTGGGTATCACAAAGTTCTCCTGCAGGAGAGGTTTTCTTTTATACTGGCCCTGGTGAGGTTTGCACCAGCTCCGGCTGCTGGCTGACCAGAGCTGGCCCTGGGAGCTGCGTGTGCCGGAGCGTGACTGACGGGCTGGCTCTACAGAGGCACAAACGGATTCGACTGTAGTGAAACAATAGCAGGAAAGGTCAGATGCAAGTGTATTCAGTTTAATCAACAACAACTATTTCCTCAAAGGACTGTAGAAAAAAAAAAAAAAAAAAAAAAGACTCGCTTTTATTCAATCTGCTCATTTTGTGGGAGAAAGCTACTTCTCTTATCCTCAAATTAAATTTATTTATCCAAGCGTGAGGGAAGAAAAGTGAGACTGAGTGATGCCCTGAGATTTAAAATTCAGTATATTTTGCTTCTGGCTCCATTAGATCCTTTCTTTCTTGAATTTCAAAGACTTTTAAGCAACTGAGTCATGCTACCTAGGAAAATTGCACAAAGCAATCTGACTTTCAGAATAATGATTATTATGGCTGAACCTTGGAAAAATCAGTAAGAGGCCAGCATAAAGCACTGGGCACATCTTAATGTCAGTCCTGTATCACTGAGCGATGTTCAGCAGTGATAGTGTACTTTTCTCAGTATGTTTTCGTATTGCACTCTTTGGATGTTTGCTCTGGCTCCTTGCCTGTGACCCCATTCATGGAACAAGACATCCAACCAAGACCAGGGGCCAGTTATATCAGATGCTGATTCTGCCACATTCTTCCCCAGTGCCTTGAGGAAAGTCCAGGGCAGTGACAGAAATCTCCCCACTCTGGGAATTGGGCAGCATATCCCATCTTTGCTCCTGTACCAGCCTAGCTATACTGCCCTAGGAAGAGCACTGAGAAGGAGTTATGTGTATCTGTATATACATGCCTCCCCTTTCTATGAGAGGCAAATGCTGACAATGACAGATTGCTTGCTTTTGACGTTTGACTCCTGATAGATAGAATCGAGCCCTTGATTCCACTTGACATTCTACGTACAAAACCCATCAAAGCTTGTGTGGTGGAAATGCACCAAAAGGAAAGAAATTGCAGCCACTCTATATGAAAGTCACAGGAAGAACCGGGGGGGTCTGCTCCTCCTCGTTTTCTTGCCTGCCAGCACACAGTGAAGTCATAATCTTTTAGCTTCAGCTTCCCATCAGTAGAAAAGGACTATATTCCTCCTCTTACAGAAGGCCTGGGAGAATAAAAAGTGAATCTTTTTAGAAGCAGTCACACACTACAGCAACAGTAGCCACAATAAAGAGACAGCCTCCGCTGGTGAAACCTTCAGGGGAGCCAGGAACTGGCTTCCAGCTGAATCCTACACTTCAGCATGCATTACGTATAGGTATGTGTATATACGTATATGTATCACTGCTTGGCACATGTAGCACTACTGAGAAATAGCAGGCTTTTGAAATATTCAAGTCAGTTAACTGGTATGATACTCATATCTGTATCCTTAAAAAGATAAAAATAGATGTTTAGGTTACATAGTTAATAAAAAGGACCTTTCTTTTTAAAATCTTCCCTGGTACGTCTTTGACTTTATTCTGTCCCTTCTAAATACCTGTAGCCTCTCTGTGTTGCAGCCTGGATCTCTGCCTGTCCCAGCAGAGCAGCCCATGAATGCTCAGTCAGCTCTAGCAGTGCTCTGCCTCAGTGGCAGCAAGGACAGCCTGGTAGGCTTGTCATCTGGAACACCCACTCAGCATCCTAACTCCTACTTTTTCAGATAATATATGTTTGGCCTTCATCACTGTTTTCTTTAACCTAAGTCCAGTAAAATCTGAAGGGAAAAAAATATTTTTCGTGGTGATCAAGAGTTTTCTGACTGATAGAGTTGTGATTTGCTGGAAAACATCTTGTAGCCCCTAAAGAGAAAAGAAAAAAAAAAAATCCATCACATAACCTATAAAAATGCTCTAAGTACTCTTTCATAAATTGTTTATCTGCTTTACATGTGATGAAAGTCAATTTTTCAGAGTTATAAATAACATCACAGTAAAAGTCAGATTAATGTATAGCAATACCAAACGTATTCCATCAAGCAGTACAGCCATTCATGTAGATAGCTTTGGTTGGTGTATTACTAAACTGATTGGATACTCAGGATACTTATAATGGATTTAATTTTGTAATAATAAAGTATTGCTTATGCTAACTGTGCTATCCAGATTAATAGGTTTTAAATGGTTAGTGCTATTTTATTGTCTCTCCCTGAGTAATGAGCTATGTCTATATATGTACTGTACATTGAATGATGGAGACGAGTAATTCAAACAGTCTCATTACAATGTCCCAGTATGGGACAGCCGAGAGGTCTTTTTCTTATATGTTAAAGGGACAAGTTGAAGTTTATGGGGGGAAAAATGCTCTCAGTTTTTAATGCATGCAACAGAAACTGTAAATAGCTGAGAGAACACTAGGAAATTGGTAGTGTCTGAATGCCTCACCACTACTCACTCAAACCATCTGTCACATACTTCTTCAGGAAAAAAAAAAAAATCAGAAATGTTTGTTCTGAAAATGCAAATTATTATTTTTTATTTATTCCCAGTCACGTAGCTGGATCTGTTTCTTACACCACGTCTGCATGGAGATATGGTGCTTATTTAACTGCTTCAGAAAAAGGTTGTGAAGGCTTGGGAATTTGCAGTCCCCATCCAAGATAAGCTTGAAATCTCTGTTTAGCATTGCTAAAGGAAAAGAGGAGCGGATGAGGACACGCAGAGCTCAGTTTAACAAGTGCCTGAAGGTCATGTCCTGCCCCTGCTGCTGGATATGTTGCTGGATATGTCGCTGGCATTTTAATGGGAAAAAAAAATAAAATAATGTTTTACCCTTATCTCTCCTGCTTACACTCTCCAGCCTCCATCACCAGTGCTGGCACCAGCTGCATGAGTGAGCTGGTGGTGCTGGTAGCCCAGCTTGCCCAGGTACTAATGCCAGCAGAGGAGAGGTGGTGGAACAACAGGGTGAGGGGCAGTGGGAAGAGGAACATCACCTCTCAGTGGCACCATGGACTTGCCCCACCCCAAGCAGCTTGTGAAACTGCTGCAGAGCCCCAGCTCAGCAAGTTGCTCAAATATATTCCTAGCTGGAGTCACACATAATATTGGTATGAAAGTAATGAATCATGTGCTTTAACTTAAAATACATTATTAAGAGCTTCCTGAATTGAGATGACTTCCTTCTCAGTACTTCTCTTCCCATCCAGCATAATTTTATTTTTTTACTCCCTGCCAATATGTGCTTCATTTCCCTCCTTGGATATTGCCAGCTATCCCTTTACTTTCCGGCTGCCCACCCATCTATTCTCTCGGACAAGCTGTCTGGCCATGCAGAGCAGGACTAGGGCATGGTGCTAGCCCTCTGCTTGCAGTCCTGTCTGCGTTCAGCAGTTCCCAGGTGGCCTTGAGGAGGCAGATTGGGGAAATAAAAAGCTTTTAAGTCCTGCACTGTAGGGGAGCCAGGCAGTGCAAGACAGTGCAATTAGAGGTCCCAAGTTATAGACAAGTGTAGGTCACAGCTACCTGATTTGTAGGCTGAACTATTTCAGTATCAGAAGAAGGTTTTGTTCTTGATTGCACCGACAGCACTTCACTGAAGCCAGACTTGAAATCTCCTGTTTTCTCAGGACTAAGGTCTTTGTTACACTTGGTCCACGAATGTTCTTCAGTTGTGGTAGCTTTAATGATGCAGTGTATGCAGACAATAACTTGCTATACTCAACTAAATGGGTAATGCCTATACGCTTTCTGAAGAATTGTTGGGATGATACTGGAGGACTAGCACTGAAGAGGACTAGCAATGACATTTTTTTTTTTCTCCCCAGAATGCCTTCACTTTCTTGCTATATCTGTCTTATCTGCTGGAATATATATATATATATATATATAGAGAGAGATATATATATATCAGATATATAAACAGATATATAAAACAGATATATAACATATATCTGTTTTAACCAAAATCCAAGTTAATTTACACTTCAGGAATATCTTTTGTCTACAGTCATAAACTCTTTAGCCATTTATTTATTTATTTATTTATTTATTTATTTTCTGTCAAACCAAAAATGAATTTTTGATATTTTGGAAGAAAAGCACTTCACCTAAACTGTTTAACAGACCTCTATACCTACCTAGGACAGAGAATATAAGACAAAAAGGTGGCCTTTAAGTTATTATATGTGCATGAATGAGGCTTCCCTGCTGATTGCTCACAGCACACAGGGATAGCTGCTGCTAATTTCTCTGTAGTATTAAACATTTATGGAATGTTAAAAAATGAGTGTAATTACAGTTCAAACAAAGATGTCACAGAACTTTTAATTTGCTCTTTTAGTAATCTCTACATTCCAGGGACCTTGAGACAGGAACATTTGTGGTGATGCTATTGGGCCAAGAGTGAATTTCTGTTTCTGTGTGTTGTTATCCACCAAATGGCTTTCCCCAGCTGACTTTCCCCAGCTGTTCCATAGCAAAATATTGTTACTACTTGGGCAATGACAATTTTTAGCTTTAGGGTAAAAATATCTTTTTATTTTTTAACAACCTATCAATGTCCTTATTGACCCCAAAGACAAAGTGACTCCTTTTTTTTTTCTTTTCCCACCTCCAGTAATTCTTTGCAATTATACTGAGACCACAATTATAATTTTAACTCATCAACATGGAATGTAACCTTTTTGAATTTAACAGTGCCAACCCACATGGAAAAGCCAGTGATCCTCAAAAAGTAGCAAAACCATGTACACACATACTGGCAGTCTCTGAAGAAGGGAAACTGTTTCATTAAGTGTACTGATTTGGGCTAAATTGTACTTGCAGAGGTGTGTAAGAAGTGTTCCCATACGAGAAAGGATGGAGGGCGCAGGGCTGTGAAGTCTAGAACACTTAAACATTTGTTTAACCTTAAGCCCAAGAGAGCATCACCAAAATCACTGGGTTTGTTCCTGCACTTAGCAATAAGAGTACCTTTACGCAGCGGCTTAACTTCAGACTTTACTGTACTACACCAACTGTGCAATTCTACCCAGCTCCCATTGATGTAAGAATCGTTATGCAGTCTTTAGGGGGTCATAAGTGAGATTAAATATTCCATTAGAGAAATGTTGTTTCCATTACAGTTTACAACAATTTTAACATTTAAAGACTATCATTAAAATATGTAGCTTTATAACATACTTTATTCGTATATGTAGCAGATTGCTACTTGCTGGCAACTGGTCATGTATTAATTTTTTTTTTCCAGAAATATGTTTCCTGAATATGACTAATGACTCATATCCCTTCCATATCTCTTTATTACTGATGAGTTCTATATGGATTCTAAAATGCAAAACACATGCTGACCGTCTAATTGGAGTGATACTGTCTGAGAAAATATTACAAGTTCAAAATATACAAATTTAATACAAAGTTTCCTGTTTGGGTATTTCACATTGAATACTTGTGGTGTTTAGAAATGGAATTTGTGTTGATCTTTTCACTATTAGGATTGATTGCATCATGACAAATCGATATCTTGCTGGAAATCTTTTAATATGTTTGTGTTTTTAAAGCAGAAAATATAAAATGTGCTTTGCAATTTCTCTTTCACCATGTAGAAAAACAGTTCAAGGATGAGCCAACATTTTCTTTGAACGCTTCTGCATATAAGCTTTGAAACTGAAAATTATGAAAAAGCCGAAAAGTATGTCTACAGAAAGAGATGCTAATGGTGACTGAAAAAAAAAATAATAATAATCCAGAAATCAGTAGGAAGAAAAGGGCTGCCACTGTTGCAACCAGATGGAAGCTCTGTGTAATTTATTGCCCACAAAGAGCGTCCAGTTACAGTGCTGAAGGAAGGAAGTCCCACTTTTTGTCTCCTGTATCTTTCCTGTGATACAGCTTCTTCTGCCAGACAGCGAGGGGTACAGATCCCCTGAGCATCTGTGTGCATATGGGTGTTGTTCTGATAACAGGTTATCTCACAGCTAATGGGGCACACCGCTTTATGACGATGTTCATACTTGGGCAACCCAGGGATTTCTTTTGCCCCTGGTTTACACTTCCATGGTGTGCTGTGCCTCTTTTCACTTGTTCTAAATCTGCGACTGGGTACTTCTCTTGGAGAGAGGCAGGACACCCTGCTAGCTTTTGGGCTTTGAGAGTGTTAGTGAGTATTCAGTTCCAGCTCATGCTCTCCTCATGACTAATGTAATAGGTGCTACCAAAAGGATGTCCACCCCCTGTAATCCACAAAAACCCTCCCTGTGCCTTAGAGACACGCCTCAGGAGCTGAGACAGTGCTGGAGAACTAGAGGTGGGCTTATGTGCCACATACCTGCTGCACTGCGTCCGGCATCTCCTTTCCTGTCTGAAGACATTTTTTCTGGTTTGTTTAGTCCCATTTGGAAGCTGCCCTAGGTTGGCCTTGTCACTCTGCTCTAACTCCATCCTAGAGTTTTCTTGTAGATACTGCACTCATTATGTGCCATCCTGGATTCATACAGAGCTGTATGAACTAGTAACTGTCCTAACAACTGTTTGTCTTCTTGGCCACTGCTGAACGCCGTGCTGATGTTCTTGCAGAACTGCCCACAGTGGCTCCTAGACCCTTTTTTTGATCGCTGATAGTAGCGATGCCGTGAATCTTACAGCATATTTAGAGTTGGATTTCTACCTTGGTTTGTGGTTGCTGACAATGAATTTTATTTCCCTTGTATCTCCCACATATGTGAAACCTTGAGCAGCACAGTTTCAGGCACTACAGAGGTTTTAATGTACCTCATGAAATGTCAGTTAAAACTGCACGTGACAAAGCCAGTAGAAACACTTCAAACTGTTATAATACACATTTCAGACTGTGAATACATTAAGATACTTACTTTAAAACATTTTATTTCATTTTTTACTTTCCAGTGGAAACAGAACAAGATTTCTCAGGAATAAATACGCCCAATACAGAAGTGTGATAAGCTTCAAAGACACATATTATATGTTAGTTTCAGTGAATCAGAATTGTAGTTATTTTGATCATCTACTATAATGTACGCGAGAAGAATTTAAATCAGACTCTGATATGAAAGGCTCTCATAACCAGTTTTTTAGTCACTAGTCCCACGGATTTTAGTAAAAGCCATTATCTTGTTAAAATATTTATTTATCATCTGCTATTACAACATGGATTTCTAGTGGAATCAATGCTGGCCGATGTTTCAACTTTGTTGATATTTCAGTTATACTCCAAAAGTGATGCATTCCCCTGTAGGAAGAACTTCATAACATGAGACATGGGTAACCGAAGGACACTGTGTAGGTGTGTCAAACAAGTTATGGCAACGACTCTCTGAAGTTTCTTTTGAGCTTGTTCAACTGAATGATTAACTCAAGAGAGTGTGCTATCAAAGGGATCTGCTGTCTGACAGTGAAGGAAGTTGTTCACTCATTTGTTAAAAAAAAAAAAAAACACCTTGCTGCTACTTAAACAGCAAATACCATGATGTCAGTGTAACCAACACATCCATTGGTTGTACTGATTACCCCAAAAATCTAAGCTTTCTTGAAGTTATAGCCTCAATTCTTGATATTCATCCGACTTTTGGCAAAAGTGGCAGTGTAGGGGTAACACAGTTGCTTTCAGACAGAGGATTTACTTTGATCTCAAGTTACAGTGCTTACGCATGGATTAGATGGAACTAGCCTGGATCGCATTTCCTCACGTTCACCTTCATGACCTTCCAATTGCTGAGTTTACTAGCTTTCATAAGCCTAACTCCTAATAACTAATTCCTAATTAAAAACCCTGGTGTGAAGACCTGGAAAGTTGAGGAAAGAAACTAAAGCACGTCCAAGGCATATAGAAAGTGGCCGAGGTCCTTCAGTAGGTGGCACACTTCCCTCTGAATCAGTTGTGAGTGAAGGTTACTGCAGGGTGCTCGGGGCACCAGCCTGTGGGAAGCCTCCTGAGATGTAAAACCAAGAGGGCGACCAGTGTGGTTGGGAAGGCTCCCAGGGCAGGTGCCAGAAGAATAAAGGAGATGGGTTAATGCAGCCAAATTCTAGGCGGCTCCAATGCAATGTAATTTTTCTTACTCAAAGTGTCCTCTGCCACTTTGAGGAGGCAAGATGTTCTCCCTTTCCCCCATTTTCGAGGTGTCACTGCACACCACCAAGGTGGCGAGCCCCTCTGTCTCTCCCCAGTCCATATGGGAAATTCTCTATACACAAAAGCACCTGAGCTTTCTTTGAACTGGAAGATGACAGAAGACGGAGAGTCGCCTATTTGAGAAGAGTGCTGAACGAAGGGCTACCAGGTCTAATGGGAATACAAATAGGTAAGCTTTTAAGAAAATAAAGTCACTTAATTATTCAGGCTATATATAACTCAAAAGTTGCTAAATCATGCTGTGCCTTTGGCAGGCTCTTACTTCAGCTGTTCCTAGAAAAAGTGGGGCAGCAGGAAGGGTGGGGTGGACACACGACTGGGAGCAGTACACCGAATCAGTAGGAGCTCCTACATCTCCTTTAAAGAGAAATAACCAGTAACGAAGTGCTAGGATGGCCTGCTTGTTAGCAAGGCAAAGTGTTTTCCCCGCATGCCTAAAAGTAAGGGTCTTTCAGAACTTTGCCTGGGCTGTGATAGTAACAAACATGGCCAAAGGGGATCTTGTGGCAGCACTCACAAGGCTCATTTATCGCGTATTAGAGGCGCACGGTGGGTCACCTGGCTGAGTCTCTGGTCAGCATTGGGAATTTTCATATTCAGCCTGCTAAGTGACTCTGAAATACGGAAGCAGGTAAAAACAATCGGATTTTATTTAAAAACCCTTTCCCAGAACTCACAGGCTTTACAAAATATTCATACAACGAAGGGGGCATCATTTCAGAAAATTGCGAGTTATCTGCACGGCGAACAAAACACAGGTTTGGGGAACGACCTGTGGCGTTGCATAAACGGCTGACGGGCACCGCTGCTGAAGCGTCGCGGCTCCGCGCTGTCGCCGGCCGTTACCCGCCGTTATTAACGGCCCGGCCGCGGTGCCCCCGTCAGGCTGAGGCGCGGCCCCGCCCCGCCCCGCCCCGCCCCGCCCCGCCGCGGGGGATTCCCCTCACGGCCGCTCTGCCCCCGGCTGCGGCGGGAGCGCGGCCCCGGCCCGACCCGGCGCGGCCCCGCCCCTCCCCGCACGACGTCGCGGCCGCTGATTGGCTGCGGGCGGCCCCGTGGGCGCGAGCCCCGCCGGCCGTTAACCGGCCCCGGGGGGCTGAGTGCGTGTGTGTGTGTGGGGAGGGGGCGGCGGCGGCCGTTGGACATAACGGCCGTGTAACGGCTGTGGGCAGGGGGGCGTGAGGGGAAGGGGAGGGGAGGCGAGCGGCCGCGCGGGGAGGCTCCGCGCTGCCCGGCGGGACCCGCATGGGGCCGGCTCCCCGGGGAGTTCCCTGCGCGGGGAGGGGCCGGGGGCAGCGGAGATCTCCCCCGGCGGGGCGAGGCCGCGGCCGTGCCCCCGCCCCTCCGCCCCGCCTCCCCCCGCCGCCCCGCTCCGCTCCGCTCCCTCGCACAGCCGCGCGGGCAGCGCCCATCACCCCGCGGCCGGGCGCGCCCCTCCCCTCCCTCCCCTCCCTCCCCTCCCTCCCTCACACGCCGCCGCCGCCGCCGCCGCGCTGGGGGACCCGGTGACGTCACGGGCGGCGCGCTCCCGGCGCTGGCTCGGCGCTCGCCGCCCCGTAACTTGTGCCGTGGGAAGCGGCGCCAGGAATAGCCCGGCCGCGCTGCGAGCTGCGAGCCCTGCCTCGCCTCCCCGCTCCGCTCCGCTCCGCTCCCCTCCTCTCCTCTCCTCTCCTCTTCTCCTTCCCGGCCCCGGCCTCCGCCTCGCCCCCGTCAGCGCCGCGGTGATGCTGGTGCGTTCCCGGCGGAGGGGCAGCGATGAGCTCCCTTAAGATCAATACGCGAGACAGACGCCCCTTGGCCGCTGGAATATCTCTGCCTGGCCTTATATAAAGACACGCCGCCGGGCCGCCGAGCTCCGGGCACACGGAGCGCCCGGCGGGAGCACCAGCACCGCCGCCAGCAGCAGCAGCAGCAGCAGCAGCAAGGGCACCGGGAGGGCTCCGCTCCCTCCTCCTCCTCCTCCGCCACTTCCCAGGTGAGCGGCTGACAGCCGCCCCGCGGGGCCGGGGGGCACCGGGGCTGCGGTGGGAGAGGGGGGGGGGGCGCTTGACAGGCGGCGCTGGGGTGGGGAGGTGATCGCCGACCCGGCGGTGATCCAGCCGGAGGGGCCCGTGGGTGCCGGGGCCGGGCCTGTGCGGGTGACACGGCGCCGGGGAACGCGGGGAATACCCAGCAGAGCGCACGCCGCCGGGGAGCGGGCTGCCTTGCGCAACCCCCTGCCGCTGCGGGGACGGGGACGGGGGGGGGTGGGAGCGGGGGGCGCCCCGGCCGCGCTCTGCCCGCGGCCCCCCGGGGAGGGGGGGATAAAGGACGGGGTGGGGGTGCCCGGGGCCACCCGGCGCGGCGGCGGCGGCCGGAACGGGCTGGGGAGGGGGCGCAGCGGGGGGACACCCGGCGCCGGGCTGTGTGTGTGTGAGTGTGAGCGTGTGTGTGTGTGTGAGTGTGTGCATGTGAGTGTGTGCGGCGGCTGTTCCCTGAAGTGGGTGGGCCGCGGGCCCGTTCCGGGAATGTTCCATGACGTGTGAGCGCCGCAGGAAGGGGGTTCGCCAGGGGCTCGGCCGCCGCCGCCGGTGGTGCTGGTGGCGGTGGTGGCGGCGGTGGCAGCGCGGGGTCTGCCGGGGGCACGGCCCCTTATGTAAGGCGCGCGGCCCGCCGCCGTTATGTAAGCGGCAGCCCCGGGAGGCAGCGCCGGGCCGCGCAGAGCCCAGCAGAGCCCAGCCGAGCACAGCAGAGCAGAGCAGAGCCGGGGCGGGCGGCGAGGAGATGAGAGGGGAGGGGAGGGCAGGGGAGGGGCGGGGCGGGGAAGCCCGGCCGGGGCTGGCGGGCAGGCGCCGCCCGCTCCTGCGCCGGGGGAGCCCGCGGCGGATGGCCGGGGGGGGGCCGGGCGGCGGCGTCCCGGCCGCGGGGGCTGCCCCCGGCGGGGTCCCGGCGCCTCCCCTCGCCTTGTCGCCGCGGGCAGGCGGCCGGGGCGAGCCCCGGGGCCGCGATAAAAGCGCTCCGGGAGGAATTCCCGGAAAAAAGGGCTCGCCGCTTTGCGCGTTACTTGGCAGCGCGCTGGTCAAACGCTGCCGCGAGGTGTTTTGTTTGCTTAATATGGTAATTGCAGGAATTCAGCTTCTCCTCAGACGTTAAAGATCTTTTATTCCAGCAACTCCGAAGTACCCTTTTGCATTAAGCTCACCGAAATAGTCCTGAATTTCGGTAGGAGCGTTCAGCTCGCTAATTTCCCTTCTCTCATTCCGCAATGAAGTAAACTTCGGCGTAAAACCCGGCTCCTATTTTTTTTTTTTTTTTTGTACGCTATTAAATACGGAAAACACATGCCTACTTAGCCAAAGGTGTCGCTCTTATTTATTTATTTCTTAATTTACTTCAACTTGCGCTGCATCTTGCCCGGGGATTGCTCGGGGAGGAGCAGGAGCGGTGCAGGAGGGCGGCGGAGGCAGAGCCCGGGCGGGCCGTGCTGCTGCAGCTCCCGGCGCAAGGGGGCTCCGGTCATCGCCCGAGCGCGGGGACACCGGCTCATTACGGTAATTGCTGCGCCCGGGGAGCCGCCGCACCGACGAGGAACAAACGCGGTGGGCCCGGCTTTGAAATCCTCTCCTTGTAGGTTACCGCCGGCTGCCGGAGGAGTTCGATCCTCGGGCCGTGAGGACACGGTGCGGAATCCCGTGTTTTGATAGTGAAAATGATAGGCGTGCTCCGAAAGTGCAGCTGGTTTTAAAGATAGGAGCGCCTTTGCCTGGTCGGCTTGCAGCGTGCGGATGTGTTTGGTTAGGTGCACGGTAACCAGGAGATTATATTTATTTACAGCTAGATGTTAAATCTTTCCTTATCCTTCCAGGCAGCAGATACTTCTGAAAGTTTAGATATGGATTACCCGAAACTTTCTGCGGGATTTTTTTTTTTTCCTTGCATTTCTCGTTTTACAGAAAAAAAAAAAAAAAAAAAAAAAAAAGCAGCATTGCAGTTTAGGCTGGGAGGCTTTTTTTTTTTTTTTTTTTTTTTTTTTTTTTTCCATTGAAGTTTTTCAAAGTTACTACCATCTTCGGTAAATAAATCTAAGGTTTTCAGCAGTGCAAAGGACAGCCACGGTATGGTACAAAGCCAGGGCATCATTGCTTTTATTGATGGAACAACCCAAATTCTTCAGGTTTTATAGGATGCAGCGTTGCTGTTATTTTCCAGTGGCTACTGGGCAAAGCAGGTATACACCCCGGCTGTGGTGGCGTGCCACAGCGTCGCTGCTGTGCTAAGAACAAAAGTGAGCAGCACTTGTCCTGAGGCACAAATGCAGAGGACTTTTAATTGTGTATCCAAGTCCGGTGGTGTGGCAACAGCGCAGAACGCCTCTTTGGAGAGACAGATTTTTAGATTCTCAAGTGACTAGATTGCCTCATATGTGAGATCTGTTTACAAACCTTCTTGTTACTATGAAGACAAAACAGAGAGCCATATGCATTCATGTGGTCCTTGCTGAATAATGGTACATGTGTCTGCTTGAGCGTTTGGCAGTATATCGTATTTAGTTTATGTGGTGGCACCCTGCAAGGCCATTCTTTTTTGGCTTTTAACTGTTTCTCATACCCTCGGCTGGGCTCAGTTGTGTGAATAAACTTAGGGCGCTAGTCTGCGTGTTTGCGACCAAGCTGGAAGATTTTAAAGCGTGAAATTTACTGTTGAGCGTTTTGCCAAACTTTCTGGTTTATTTGCATGTTGAGGTGCTTCTTTTCAAAAGAATTAAAGCGAGTTGGATTTAAACAAAAATGAAAGTAACGAGTGCCATTTTGCACGTCTCCTCGTTGCTTTCAAGTCATCGGCAGGGCAGTTACTGTTACTGCGTTTGACGTTTAACCATACCGGGTGAGGTAACAGGAGCAGAGGAGCTGCGTGTCCGGCAGAAGAGCTCGGTTTGGCTAAATGCTGCGATACTTACCCATCCAGAGAGAAATACTTGCTATTTAAGAGTGATACTGTAGGTGGGAAGATCAGTTATGTGGCTTGTAGCATGTTATGAAATGAGGCAAGCTATCTTTCAAATTTCAGTATGGCGTGGTTTTGTAACACGCTGTGGTTGGCTGTATTGATAGCTCTGTACCCAGCTCTGCAGGTGGAGCTCAGCGAACACCACTGCCACGGCACCCGCGCTTGGTTCCACCTGGGAGGATTCCAGGTGAAATCCTCAGAGCTGAGCACCACCAGCTTTCTCCAGCTGTCCTAGCTCCTGGTGCAAGTCAGGTCCAGCAAATGCTGGTTCTTACGTCAGTGGCCTTCACAGGGTGAGGAGGGGAGAACCTTTCATCTGCCTTACCTCAATCATGGGGAAGAGACACGCGAACCTGAGAGTGCTGGGTTATAAACCATTGGTCCTCCCCGCAGGAGGACTGCAAAATCATGAGCAGGTCTGGTGGGTTCAAGTCTTCAGCAAGAGTTAATTGCTAGTACTCTTGGGGATCTCCACAGAAGTGTTGTATGCAGCCTCTGCATACCTTTGCTACTTGAAAAGTTTGATAAGTTATGAGGAAGCTGCTTTAAAAATCTTTGGAGAGGCAGGTTATTTTTTCTTAACAGATTTCTGAAGCAGCATCTCTGAAGTGGTGTTATGGATTAAAGTAACTATTTTTAAAATTACTTGGGTTTTTAGTGATTTTTTTTTTTAATTATTATTTTTTTTGAGTAGAAGGAACTGTCTAGCAGTTCCTGAAGAAGTAAAGAAACTGTAGGCTAGACAGAAAATAGAGAAGAGCGTTTTTCACTGGTGTGTTTCAATCAGTAACTTTGGATGCTGCATTCAATTAAAGTAGCACAGAATTATCACATAAGAATGACAGTTTCAAGCTGTCTGTGACATTTTATTAGGAAATAGCAGCTTTCTACAGCTTTGTTTCTCTTTGTAGAGCTTACATGGTTTTTATAAGACATTGCAACAACTGTTATATTATGGCAGGAAATATTAAAAAGCAATTCAGTGAGGCTGTATTTTTCTTTCTCAAGTGAAATTAGGACTTTTAAAAGTGCTTGTCTGACAGCCCGAGAGCCGAAATCCATTGCAAGTAGAAGTATTGGAAGTTTTTCCATCATAAGCAACTGGCGAGCCACTACTCAGACCATAAGAAATCATCAGTGAATTGAAAGGATAAATTAATCTGTGGAAGCAATCAATCTTTGCATTTTTTTAATCTGAAATTGGCAAATGAAGCACTGCATACTTCTGGTCTTAGTATAACGAATTTTTGTTCGTAAATTAAACAGTTGACTTGAACTAATGACTCATTTGTAGTGGGTTGCCCTCAGTAAGATTCGTCCCTAGGAATCTCTCTCACAGCACTGTGGACGTGGAAAAGGGGTGAGAGGGTATGGGTTGGAGAAGCAATCTGATGCGCTGTTTCCAAATCCCTGATGTGAAATAATCAGAGGACACACAAGTATCTTTGCCTGTCAAGTTAAAAGTCTCTTAGCCTTTTTTTTATTATTTTGTGATGAATTTCTCTCCAACATTACTACGGTCTAAATGTAAGAGTTTCCTCTTGCTGTGGAGGGTTGTGGATCCATTGCTTTGTGGATTCTGGATACTCGTTTTCGTTTGTCTTTCAGGTACATTTTGTATGTCTGCAAAACAGTTGCTCTCTGTATGCTAGCAGAGTGTGGACCACGACTGTTTATGCTCACAGCATTGCTTGTGTTTCTGCATTTCCTCCTCCTGCCCTGGGCATGCCTCTTTTACTGTTTCATGAAATTGGATGTTGCCTCTTACTTTGTCAGATCTTTGTGTGAGGAAGCAAAAACCTATCCGTGTTTTTTTCCTCCACTTTCCCTAGATGGAGATCTCAGGGCTTGTGCTCAAGAAAACACACCACTTACATGATACTATTCTTCAAGTTCTACAGCGTACCAATGTGGATGTAATTATCTGATATAAATTCCCCCAGCATGTGGTTACGTTGGCATGACTAGTTTGTATAGTGATTATATCCATTTTTTCTGAGTGTGTTTATGCACATTCTGTCAGACTAGACTAGGTCTCAATGGGAAAATTCTTCCTAAAACTGATGTGGAAACTGTAACTAAGGTAGTAAAGTAGTTGGTAATGTTTGTGGTCATTTTGTGCACACGTGGGTTTGTTTTGTTGCACCTCAGTTTGTGTAACAGAAAATAGTTTTATTGGCTCATTTTTTCATTTTTACTTGCAATTGACAGCGCTGTCCTAATAAAGCCACCAAGTCTGAAAAATACCACTCGAATGTGAAAGAAATTTCAGCTTGCAGGAAAAGGATTATAGAGAATATCTGTATGTAATTTTAATTCATTGCAATTTAGTAAGTTGTAAGAAGTTGCTGCAACTCCAGCTGAAATCTCTGATTTGTGTAAACTGCCAAAGGGTAGAAAAGGATTTACAGTATTTTTTTTTCAAGTCACACTTTAATTGCTGTTGTGTTGTCCAAGAGGATCTCCAGGTTTGATTGCCACGGAAAGTTAATTTTTTAAATAGTAGTATATCATAAATTCCATACAGAGGAAAGCAGTTAGGTAATTTGCATGTATAGTTCAGTTTAGCAGAAAAGTAAAAACTAGAGGAGCTAAAGGGAATTGAAATTAGAGCCAGGTGACGTTTAAAGGTAGTGAATAAAGTTAAAAGACCTTTCCCGAGCCCTGGTGGTGCTCCTGGAATGTCCCCGCGCTGGGCTCGCTGCTGGGCTGCCAAGGTTCAAGTGCCTGCTCCTTATCCAGTGCTTTGTGAGTCAGCAGGAGTACGGGACCTGTGCTACTAAGCAGTGTAAAAAGCTGAAAGAAATACCCAATTACATGTTGTAGGATGTGATATCATCTCAGAGAATGTAATAGAGCAGAATGTTTAATTTTGGTGAAATAAGATTATTTGATGAGCGGTTTTCCCGTAAAGCAGTATCTGTGCTCAGGCAAGGCAGAAAGGAGCTTTGTGTTTAAAACAAGCGAACAGGACCGGATTGGGATTATTAGAATTAGTTCTATTAGGCAGTGGAGTTTTCTTGAGTATTGTTTTTTCTGCTCAATAAGAGAAATGGCCCATTCTCTTTTTTATGTATTTTGTATTTGTGGTTTGCATTAAAACAAAACACGTGTGGCGTGTCAAGAAAGAATAGTATGAAATAATTACTGGGGTTACCCGTCCTTGACAACAAGGCATGACACTGTTTAGTTTAGAGCAAAAAGTATTTAGTTTAGAGCAAAAACTATTTAGTTTAGACCAAAGTCAGTATTCAACAGAGACTGAGCTGCTGGCACATGTTAACAGCGTTCATAGTTCAGTGCACGGCACTGGAGTGTAGTCTCTTCACAAGGGTCCTACCTCCAGGTGTGTGCAGTTTTGTGTTCCTTGTCTTTCACAGACAGTTCAAATAGTTAATCACCTGGAAAATGTATCATTATTTGCTCTAACTGCTGTTAGCTTATGTGGCGTTTGGGAGCGATTTTCTTTCTTTCCATACACGCATCAGCGGTGGTAAAGAAATGCTCTAGGGAGTGGTGCCGGCCCCTCTGTAGCTGCCGTCTGCGTGCTGACAGCGCTACCTGCATCCGCTGTGACACCTCCGAGCGCCGGTTCCCTGGGGAATCAGAATTTCTAAAACTGTTCTGCTGACGTTGTAGGAGAGAGAACCCAATTCGCCATCTTCTGTCACAACAGAGAGAGACTGGCTTTTGACTTTTTCCTGTTTAAAATCAACTATGTTTGGGAAGACAGTTTTGGAAGCTCTTTATGAAACAGTGTCTCTTCTTACATTTGTCGAGGCAAAATAGTTATTTAATAAGGAAGTTATGTATCATTGGCCAGGCATTCGTAGATTCCTACAGTCAAATCCCAATCCTCTTGAAAAGCTTGTACACTCTGGTAAAGGTAGGATGTAACTGTGAGCTTTCAGACCCTAGTGTCAGATGTTGGGATGCAGTGTGATGTGATAGTCTATTTGATCACCAGGAGAGGTCATGATACTAGGCTCTTAGAGCAAAGCGACTTTGCTTTAACATCTCTGCAAAGCTATGTGAATAGAATTGCTTTCAAAATTCATAGTGAAATTATGTCAAACAGAACTTGTAGCCCCTTCCATTAGTTTGTGCTTGGTCCTACAGTAATGGCAAAATTCCTTCAGAAGTGAGTGACTAGAGTCTGTCTCCTTAAAGCTTAAATAAGGGGTAGGCTATGTGTATTTAATTGGGAAGTACAGCTGAATTTTGGTATGAGCTTGCGAAGGTGTTGCTAATTCACTGAAGAAATTTGTGATGAGTGTGAGGACAGGAGTCATTTACAATGCTCTTGAGTTGGAAATGATGTTAGTGAGAGGGTGTTAAGCAATGTTAGCATGATAGTGAAATAAAAACTCACAGGAAGGTTTTTGTTTTAGAGCTTGCATGGTGCCAAATACGGTGTTGCTACCTCTCCAGCAGTTTGGTGTGGTGGCAATGAAGTTGAGATGGAGAGGGAGTAAAGTTTGTCTAATAAGTTATCTGTCATGTTTGATCCATATTAGCTCCATAGTGTTCACATCATTTTTATTTTTTTTAATTTCTGATTTACTTAATTACTAATTAAAAAAATACACAAATCTGTACTCATCTTTGACCTAATTTATCAGAGTGGGTAATGTTAATTATTGGTAGAAAACTTCAGAGTCAGCCATGCATTAGTAAAACCAGTACATAATGTGGTGTAATTAACAGTGTGTGTTTGAGGCAGCCACATATTTGTGAAGGAGTAAGGCTGTGAGTTGGAACTGGTACTTACTGGTATGAAGGTTCCCTTAGCACTTCTCTTTGGTTTGGTTTGTTGTTGCCAGGACTTCTGTCCGCAAATGTCAGGAGACAAAGGGATGACACAGAACCTTGATTTTCTCTGCCTTTTTTTTTTTTTTTTTTTTTCCTCAATCTGCTCACTAATAGCTGAAAACTGTTACTGTATAGCTGTTCAGTGATGCCATTAAATTGGTTAGTGATCTAATCCACACTCTGAATTCCACACTCTGTGTGGTGCTGTTATAAACAGGCTTAGTAGAGAGGTAAGAAAGTAATAGGCAAGGAAATAGGCATGTATTAGATCCTCCAAAACCTCTCTTCTGGAGCAAGGATGGGGTATGTTTATACAGCACCATGGTAATGTGTGTTTTGCTTTTGGGTTGTACAGATTTCAGTTTCCAGAGTTGATAAGCCCAAACCTTCCTTCATGGCAAGTTAACCCGGGCGCATTCACTTGTAGAAGAAGTGTGTAAAGAGAGAGCTTCTCTTTTTGTTTTGGTCTGTCTCCTCTGTGATACTTTATACTGGTCTTTCTGGGATCTCTTCTTGCTCTTCTGTAGCACTGGTGCAGTAGCCTTGTGGAGATGCACCCTGATTTTCCTTGCCTTGCTCTCCAGATCACCCTCTGCATGGCAGGAAAGACAGAGACGTGCGGGACAATGCAGCTTCTTTACGCATGCCTCTCCGAAGCTTCAGTGCAACATATTTTCCACAAAAGGAATGACTATGAGAGAAACCTTCTAATTTACTTCCTCTCTCTCACACAGCCACAGTAATTAAAGAAAAAAAAAAACCACACACACAAAAAAAAAACACAAAACCCAGGAGGTTACTAAATAGACATTTTTGGATGTACGTTGAATGAGGCATAGAGGGGAGGTTTAATAAGATGGGGAGGGAGGTTTGGATGTAGCTGGCAATGGATTATAATTGTCTACAAGAAGTTATTTGTATTAGATCAAGTCTCCCTCTAATGTTAAGCCCTCAACCTAAAGAATATTAGTAGTGTGGCCTTTAAAACCCCTGTCAAATTGTGGGATGTCCAGTCTTGACAAGTAACTAAGATCCAATAGAAGTCACTGAATTCAGTGGTAGCAATCTCTATTTCCATTGTTTGACTTCTCCACAAATAATTTACCCTCAGAATACATTGAGGTACACCTTCTTATCTTGCTCATTGCTTGCAGGTGTTCTTTACATTTGCTTCTGTGCTGTGTTGATTTAATTTAGTTGCAGTATCATTTGATCCTGCTCAATAGTTCAACATGGTTAACTAGCAAGCAAGGGAATAAATTTAACCAATTTTGGGCAGACTCTTTCTCTGTCAAGTGGGTTGTCTGGCAAGCCAAGAGTGTAATAAATAGATTTTGTGGCTATTTACAGACTTGTGCACTAGAAAACAGACAGCCATGCTTCCCAGTCTCATTGCGTAATTCAAGTGGTGTCACATCCAGATGATGGGATTATACCTGTGTTTCTCTCAGCCAAAAAAAAAAAAAAACATTTTTTTCTCCTGAATTAGTGTTTTCACATATTTTTTTTTTAGTGTGATCTGTTTATTTTCAAGAGCTTTGCTACGCTGCACAAAGAAATATTTAAGTGTGCATGTACAAGTGCATATGTATACACCTACATTGCCTTATGTGATCACAGCTTTTGCCTCCAGTCATGTTCTGTCTCCTCTGTATTACTGAATACCAGGAGAAACTTCATGAGAGCCTCTGGTTGCAAGTCTGGCTTATTTGTCACTGAGAGGAAGATTTGACCTGCTGCTAATCTAGATTCAACTCGTGCTATTTTTTAAATTTAAAAGAAAATATTTAAGCAAGCTTGGTTTGGTTATTTATGTGTGAATATTAGCAGTTATTGTACGAATTTGCATATAGATGCCTATCCACGGCCACGTTTTGTTAAACAAGTGAACAGTCATATTCATTCTCTGTACCCTACTGTGCACTCCCTGTGGGGTGGCTGGCTCCGCAGTCTGCCCAGGTGACCTTTCTGAAGTGGTGTTCAGCATCGGTGGTGCCACCAGGCTCAATATTCATCCGATAACCGGGCACAGCTCTTCTTACTGCCTGTGACTGATCAACCAAGAACGTGTCTTGTGAGCCCCTGAAGATGTTTGCCTTCTAAATTGAGGCACTTTGAATTCCTGTTATATCCTTTTGTTTCTGAGGGCCATAACCATTTCACTCAGTCTAGTCAGGAGGTTAAAGGATTATTTCTGAAGCCCTGTTGGTGGTGGTTTACAGCAGTCAACTTGTGCATGGTGCTCATTAACCCTCACACTGCTGGTAAGATCATTCAGCTCCGTGGCTGAACTAGCGGGGTGCCAGGTCTTTATGGCTGGAGCAATGGGAGTAGAAAGTCAATTTGTGAACAGACTGACTGTGTAAATAGATTATGTGAATGAAAATACCATTAAAAAAACATTTGATAATGCCAACTCCCGTCATCTTGTTGCTTGACCTTCACTTTCTCTGTCAGGTTCAAAACTATCTTACCCTCATCCCCCAGTTTTCTGACCAGTGCCCCACAGCTGAGATGGCACCAAACTGTGCTCAGCACATCTTGTGTTACCTTGTCAACTGCCCCATCTCCTGTGAATAAAATAAAAACTGCGCCCTTTTGCATCAAATCCTGACTCTGACAAAAGTGCAGAATGGCAGGTTTTTATTAATTTTCATGGGACCAGGATTTATAGTTATAGGTAGGAGTTGTACTGCTGAAGTAGCGCTCCTCGTGACTGTCGGCGTGTCAGTGGAAACCTTCATGATACGAGGTTTGTTCTTCAGAGGATATAGGAACACTAGATGAGAATATTGGAAAAACTGTCTACATGGAAACAGCCTCTGGATACTTGAGGCAGAGAAGATAAAAAACAAAAGGTGCTCTCAACAGAAATGATTGTTACATTGCCAGATGGTATAAGGTAATTTGGAAAGAAAGAGTAAAGATACATTACCTACCCCAAGGTGCTGCCATTGTGATTTGAATATAAAATGTGTAAAGTCTTAGGTACAAGTGTTGGAACTGACAGTGGCTTAGAGCTGTAGTTTCAGCTTTGTTTTATTTTTTAACTCATCTGACAAAGAAACCCACCTCTTTTCATAAGGTCTCATACCTTCTAGTTTGGCATTATTGCAAAGTTGTTTTTCTTTTGCTTCTTGTACTCTTCAGCATTAAAAAAAGGCATAAGAAATCATTGTTTACAATAGGATTGCAAGGTTCTAGTATGCTGTTGCACTGTAGTGTAACCTACCTGTACTGTGTAGTTTGTGCTCCACCTGAAACCCAGTGGCACCAGCTGTGTTTATCCCTGATCTCTGGGTTTTTCTTTGCACTTTCACATTTTTAAAGCTAATTTTAAAAGAATCTTGTACCCCTTGGTTGATTAGAGGGGAGGCGGACTGTTTTCTTTTCTTATGTGCTACAAAGAAAATAAAAAATAAATGTGGGGAAAAAACCTAGATCAACCAAGGCTTATGACGTGATTTTAAAATGTGTTACCTTGGGCAAAAGGGGCCAGTTATTGGAGTAGTTCTTGAGTAACCTAATTGTTTGATAAGGATCCTTGCCTGTTTAAGTTGTTTGGTTGTTGGAAACATTCCATTTCTAAATTTGTGCCTTACTGCATACCCTGAGGTATGTGCACAACCCACTGTAATTGCACAGTTTATTATTTTATTAATGAGAGCTATGATAATGTGTTGGCTCTTGAGTTCTCTCCAATCCAGGTTTGGTCTCCTAATTGCCCAGGGTTCTGCGATTCCATCGTTTGTTCCGGGCATGGTGATGGGGAGCGAAAACATGGTTTGAGGAAATCCAACCTTGCCCTGCAGCCTGTAGTCGGTGTGCTGCTGCAGCCAATGGCTGGAAAGGCAGGGGATCTTTTTAGCACACCCCCGATGAATAATAATAGGAGGCAGAAGTAAATTCTTACTACATAATCCCAAGTACCTGAGACTTTGCCAGCTGGAAGGAAAGGGACGCACACCTTAATTGGCCCTCCTAACCATAACAGAGCACCCCTTTCTGCTGCTTTGATCTGGGTCTCTCCTGACTGCTGCTTTGCTCGAGTGGCTGGAAGACTCATACGTGGTTTGCTGTAAGGCACAGCACGGCATGCAAGCACCTGGCGTGCAATAGCAGCTCCTATTTTTAATGAGCCTTAGGGGGAGCAGGCGTATGAGGGTGCCTGCTCCTGTGTTCCATAAACTATGTCTGTGTCAAGACACCAGGCTTAGTAGTAAAAGAGCAGGAAACAGCATCAGCAGAGGTGTGGTCTGCAGAAGAGTTAGGGAAATCCAGTGTGCTATGCCTGTAGCACTGGAGAAAAATCCGATCTTCCTGTACAAGAGAGGCAGCGAAGCCCCACCACCTGAACTACTGAGTGCTGGCTCCTTGGTGCCACCAGCCCTGGGCTCTGGGGACATGGGGACAGCCGGGTGCCTTCAGCCCACAGGACGAGGACGGTGACTTCTCAGCGAGAGCTGTGCATGCTGCCTCCATACTGCACCGGGTGGGATGCTTTTCCACAGCTCCTCAAACTGCTCATTGCAGCGTTTGGCTCCTCTACAAGGGCTTTTCATAGCTGTAGCCCCTGTGGCTTGCTGCGGCATGGTTTTCTTGTGGAACAGATGGTGTATTGCGTAGAAAGTTACTGTATTTTTGTATCACTCATTTTTATTTATTCATTTCACTGTCTCCCCTTCTCTCCTCCCCCCCCCCCCCTTTTTTTTTTTCATGGGAGGCTTATAGTGTAATTGCAGAATTTGGAATTGCTGTCCAATTTATATTTGTTATATTGATTTTTACGTCTCTGTGTGTGCGCGCAGTATTTTGCAGAGCAGCGCCTGCTTTCTGAAGTGTTAACGCGTTTTTGTCAATTTGAAATTAGCTCAAAATACTTTAAGGGAAAATAGCTTATGAAAGAAGATCTTTGAAAGCAAAAGTACATGTCTTAACCAAGCATTGTACTCATTGGAGTACAGTTTCAGTTTTAAGTCAGAAGATGGACTTTCTGTATCTAATCTTTGTGTTGTTTTTTTTTTTAATTGATATCATCTGGTCAATTTGAGGGGAAAATGCTATTCCCATAAGAAAAATATTTATTCTAAATATTATTGTTGCCTAGGATCTTGTTGAATTCATGAGATACAGCAGCAGTCAAGTTGATTTAATATTTTTAACATTTTTATAGTGTTTTCTCATTGTTTCCATGAAAGCAATTTCAATAAATATTTTTGCAATTGCTTTTGGTTTCTTGAAATTAGGTTACCTATTGTTGAAAACTGCATGTTCTCAAACATGGGTTTCAGATCTGCTTTGTCACGATTAGGCATTTGAAATAAAATATAAATATTTGAGTAAGCCTCAAAATGAGCGCTTGCCTTCCCCCCCGAGCTGCCAGGACATAATTTGTTCTGCCCAGTAAATCTCCATAAGGTGATACTTGAAAAAGATAGTTCCAGTCATAGGAGTTTAGTTCCATTCAGCCAAATCACTTTATATATTCAGTTGTATGCATGTGTGAATGCATATATGTATGTATACATGAGAGTATGTATATGCATGTGTGTACACACGACACATTTATACACTTACATGTCTATGGATGTGCACACACACCTTAAATGTATGGGACTGTCCCATTTGTAAGGCGAGGGTCATGTTTTCATCCTGTACCCAGGCCTTACTACACGCTCACAGCAGTATTTTTCCAGTTGCAATGCATTGTTTTTCCAGTAGCTTCTGAACGCGAGGCCGTGCATCCTCCTGTGTGGAAACCTGCTGAGGTATGTGGGAGGAGGGGTGACTTGAGCAACTCCTGGGAGGCCAGGCTTTACTTCTGGCCTCCTGGCTGGGTTGTGTCCTTCTACAGGAGGATGTCCCTCATGGTGCCGCATTTAGCCAGGTACCAAGCACGGTGAAAAATAAGCCCCCTGCTTCTTTTCTCTGCCACAAGTGTTTTGAAGGTAAACGATTCCCTGCTGACAGGTGTTGGACAGTTTGGACCCTCTCATCTTTATGTGCCTTGTTTTCCTCATAAAAGGACATTGGAGTAATCTATTTATAGGATTGCTTGAGAGAATTCCCCTAATGATGAGACAGTTCAACAAAAAATCTCAAGATAATGGCTTTTCCATTTGCACCTCTCAAACATTCTTTCAAATGGAAGTGAAAGAATTATAAAACCCTTGTCAGTAGTTTAAGTTCCCTAGTGATATAATATAGTGGCTTTGTTCTAAGCATTACATGGATGGGTTGTAAAGGGTAAAAGTATAATCGAGTTTGTGGGAATCTGTAAAGATGTTAAATACTGTGTAGGTAGCCAACTCTAAGAGTCTTTTCTATACATATTTGCACTTACCACAAACAGTTTCTATTTTGGAGTGGAAAAGCAAATACTTTCATCGGTGTGCTAAGGGCAATTCACACTTTGCATCTGTCCAATTGCTTCAAGTTTCGGAGTTTAAATGAACAAAAACCAGCAATAGATACAGCTCTTTTTAAATATTGTGGTCATATTTGGATACAAATTTGGATAAAGCATATTGCAAAGATCAGATGGCATTTTATCCTGGCAAACCATGGTAGAGATGGCTTAATACCATTCCTCACCTGATGGAGCATTAAGATGTAGTTGCCTGAAGATCAGCTTTCAGGATGGGGATGAGTATTTCAAAGAGCTGCTCTTCCTTACTGTATTCTCTGTTCTTCAGCAGACAGTGTATGGCAGTAGGTGCTCATATACATATCAAAAATGCCTATTGCAATAGTGTGTGTCTGTGCCGGATGGCTGCGCAGTCTAGTGGCCTGCTGCTCTTGGGCCATGTGTGATAATCTTGATGCCGTCAGAAGTATCAATTGTGTGTGCGTTTTTTTGTTCTCAGGTATGGGGCTATAAATACTTGATCAAGCTTATTGTGAGGGAGTATAGTACTTTATGAGCAGATATCAGAAAATCTAATGACTCTCTTCTTATGTGCCGTTTAGGATGCTGTACACAGTGGAAACATCCTCAGAGTACTTGGAAGGTTTTGTCCCCTGTTCCCTCCTTTCAGGGGAACATGGCTTTGCACACCCATTAATCTCTTGCCCAGGACTGGGTATGATGAGGGCCAGGTTCAGATCTAGCACCCACAACTTAGGGGCCAAATTCTGATCTCTTTACTGAGATTGAAATACTTCAGATTATCCTCGCTAAAGTTGATGCTTTTTTTTTGTTTGTTTGCTGCAAAATTAAAATCAGCTCTGCTCCCTCAGATTGTGTATTATGTACACCAAATGATCGCCAATACCAAAGACTCATTTCTTTGCCTTCTCTTGTATTGAAAAGAGTCCTAATGATTTAGTGCCACACCAAATTTCAGGATTAAGTCCTCAAGTTAATGTCAGAACAAGAAGCAGTAGAGGTTTATTCATGCTATCTGGGCAATGAATCTTTAAGATAAATACTCTTTGAACAACTCAACTCTGAAAAGAAAAGGGTAGAAAATAAACCAGCTCATATCCTTATAGGATATGAGCCAAAATGTTTAGTTAAAAAGTTTAATTGTAAAATTGTTACTTTTCACCTTCTTCTAGTAAAATGAGCAGTTTAGGTAAGCCAATGGCATTGCATATGTCCAACAAAAGATATGATTTATTATAACTATGAGATACAGACATGTGGTTCCCTGGTTTCAGCACTAATGCTCTGTATTACCAGGGCTGAAAGGTTGCCTTCAGTTCCTGGTGTGACCACAGGGTGGTTATTGCAGAAAGACAGAAAAATCCTTTTCAGCTAGTGATGGTAGCATGAGGTGAAGGTTGGGACAAGCGCTTTCCAAACTCCTCTTAACTGTTTTCATCAAAATACTTTGAAGTAAGGGCTGCTGTTTAAATATCAGTTTATATCAACCAGAGCACTGCTGCTCAGTCTGCCTCGGGGTCTAGAGGGAAAGTCTGGTGTCCCAGCCCCCAGCGGATGTTGCTGGGACGTGCTCATTGGGGAATAACTGTTTTTATCACTGTGTGTGGACATGTTGTTCAGAGACTAATGCAAATGGCTCTAGAGCATGTGCCATGAGTGAGAGCGTACTGCTGGTGTGTCCATCGCCCTGCTGAAGGGAGGGCCTGCAGTGACCACAGTGCTTCCCCCAGGTGGTTTTTGAGTGGCTGTCCAGCGGACATCCTGTGACCTCCCACATGCCCTCATTTGGGTCACGAGTGATGGTTTCCATCAACAAGTGCTTCCAGTGTTTGGTTTTAGGGCAGTGACTGTAAGTAGGACTGTGAGCCAGGCTCTCCCTACGCTTGTTCGATAAGGGTACTAACGATTCACTTAGGGTCAGATGGTCAGCCCGGAGAGAAGCAGTTCCTGAATGCTCAGCACCCATGGCATAACCCCAGCGCCTCCAACTCTTTCCTTACGTCAGGCCCTTACTCGCTTCAGAAAGGCGGGAGGGAAATCGAAAAGAAGCATCTGTATTCACTTTGCTGGATTGTCAGCCATCTCTGACAAGTGAATCCTGTAGTTTTACACTCCAGTTTTGCCCCCAAATGCATACACAAAACATGTTTTACTCCACAGGATCCCCAAATATGTAAGGCTTCATCTCCAGATGCTTGCAGAAGTATGGGCTGTAGCAAGAGCTGAGTGCATCTCTATATTGTAATAATGTTCCTTACACAAGCTGAACAAGGAAAACTAGAGCAGCATGGCTCCTGAGCAAATATTGTTTCTAGTCACATACGATACTTTGCAGCTGAGCCTGGTAACACGCTGCTCAACTGTTTTGCTATGCAAGCTCAGCGAACGCTGTTAGCAATAAAGCCGCTGCTGGTTTCTCCCCCAAAACCTCCCTCCTCGCCGTGCGCTGGAAATGACTGAACTTTGGCCCTCAATCTGCTGACACCCTGAGGGAGTGTAAATGTAATGACGTCTTTGCTTGTTTCAGCTGCACAACAGGAAACGCTCATGGCCTCCCCGTCTTCCTGCTCTGAGAAAGCGCTGCCTTCTCTCCCTCCCTTCCCCTGCGGCGAGGCGGGCTGAGACCTACTTTCAGGTCTGCTCTCTGCAGCGAGCCGTGCTCGCGGGGCCCTGGCTGCTGCTGCTGCCGCTGCTCCCCCTCGCCGGGGCCACCAGCCGGCTCGCTGTCAGCACGCCTTCGCCCCAATGCAAGGCGTGGGGTAGTTGGTTGGTTTATTTCCCCCCCCCCCCCGGAGAAGGGGCTGAGAAGAGAATCCAGTCACGTTGCAATGGCTTGCTTCGCAGGGCACGTCACTGGATGCACCTCAGCTGAAAAGACCGGGATGGTCAGGTGATAATTTGCCGTGGGGAGACTACATCACTTGCATAATATAGAGGACACGCTGTCAGGTGGGCACGCAGGGATCCTGGAATACGGCCCAAATAGTGCTGAGTAATGCTGGGCACGAGGGGCCTGAAGAGATTTCTTTGCCGTGGTGGAGCGCGGAGCCTTGCTTCTTGCACAGCAGCGACAGGAAGCCCGTTTAACCCTCTCCAGCTGCAGCTCTCATACTTTGTAACCAAACCAGGGGGATGAGTAAGAATGGTTGTTGAGAAACACCAGCATTTTGCAGCTAGCTGAGGGCAGAGGATTTTGTCCCATCAAAGCCAGCCAAAACATTAAAGCGTTGTGGAGCTCTTGCGAGGGAAATTAATTGGTTCAATATTCAACTGGTATTCTCTAATGCCTGGGGTATGCAATGTGTGTGTGTGTGTGCGTGTGTGTGTCACTCTTTTAAAAATAAGGTGCATACGCACCGGTGAGTTTGCATATTGTGGTGGGAGAATAGGAGCTGAATAGTCTAGAATACAGTGTCCTGAATTTGCAAGATTGAATTAGCTTTGAACGTAGCTGATTCTGGTGCAGTTGCTTATTTATTTGCTTAATGCTGCAGAGGCATTTTATTTGAGGAGCAGCTTTCGTCTGGGCTCTAATAAGCAAGTTCTGAATTTACCTCATTAATCTATTGCACTACCTAGCAAAATAGCTGTTGTTTTTAACAAGCTGGAGTTATGTAACATGAATCATGCATGGCAAGATGCTTGCAGGCAGGGAAAAGCAAGATGTGCAAAGAAATAATGGCATTCAGCCTTTTGCAGAATAGGATATGACTGGGTTTTGAAATTAAATACTGTGTGTTGATACTCTCAGCCGTACAGGCAAGTTCCAGCTATTCATTGTGAGAGCATGTCTTGAAACAAAGTTTTGAGATGGGAAAGTTTAACAGACAGGAGAGCGAATTTGTTCAGCCATGTGCAGTCCTTGGAGGGTTTTGCATCCGTGCCTGCCAAATTCCGCCCCCCTCCCCATTGTTTTTCCTCTGGAAAAGCAGTGTAGAATTATACATGTGAAAAGCCTCTTAAATGGGACCGACCGATTTCATGTGTGAAAGAAAATAACTTGATGAGCTGTGATTGCCCCTATAAATTGTTACATAAATCTCCTTTCTTCTTTTAAATATGCCCCTGTAGGGTCATTAGGTATGTATACACTACAATAGTCCTCTGTCTCAACAGATTTTACAGTTACTTTATGGAAAAGGAGAAGCAAGTGGTTATGTGAATGCATTAGAATCAAAGAAATTGATTTTAAGTCATGTCTTTGACAATTTTTCCTTGATAATTTTCTCTGCTGATACTCAGTTTTCATCTTCGAAGCCATACTGAGATGTTAAGCCGGGAATAAACTTTTGCTCTGGTGGCATGGATACAAATATTAAATAATAATAATAATAGGAAATAAAGGAATGGAAGTAATAGCCCTTTAGGAAGGGAATGGGAATGATGACAGTTTGGGAAAGAAACGATTTAGTGCTCTTGAATTCCTTTTCAGAGGGTCCTCCTCCCTTTCATGTTGACCAAGTAATTCTGTAATTTTCTTTCCTTTCCATCTGTCGATGAAATAGCTGTAAACTGTGGGGTAGGGCCATAAACTGCTGTATTTTGAGATTTTACTGTTATTAGTAACAAATATGCAAAAATAAGTGCTGATAATTATGGTCTTTATTCATATGCTGTGTGCTTATGTATACTATGGTTGATTATGTATTAATACAGACAGCAGCTGAGATGTAATAAGGAGAAGTAGCTACATCTACAAACTGCTTTTATAACTAGCACCATCATAACTATTACCATTGCTGGTAATCTGAACCTGGAGAACAGGAAACGAACAACTATAGATGAAAACATGTATTTTCTCACACAGAAGGCCACTCAGGTCATGGCCAAGTATGTCGAAAAGGCATTTTAAGGAAGCGGGCCGTGTTGCTCTCATTATGTCCTTATTTTCCAAACAAATGCAGGATTTCTCTTGGACTGTCAGTGCAACATCCTTCAGAAAGCACTTGCTGTGAGAACTTGAAAGAAAACTCAGCCTTCAGAAGAATGTTAATTTATCGTACTGAATTGACTTAGTTTTGTACAGTCATGCATTACCATTACAGTGGGAGAAGCATAGAGCCAGGTGTAGAAGTAGTGCCTCATAAGGGCATCAGCATCTGGTGGGTGGAGAATGACCCTGTCCTGAATTTGCGTGATTATAAACAAATACGGAGTTCACCAAATGTTCTTTAGTTGTTTTGAGTCCCAATACTCTTTCCTTTTGACTCCGTGATATTTTCTGATTGACTAATAGTGATGTCCTTTCTGCAACTGTGTGATCTTCTTAATGCAGATGAATATTCTGTAGGGGCATCAAATGAAATTGTTGGCATTCTTTTGCATGTTGTCAGTACTACAGGTCACGATTTTTATGATGTGGTTAATTAGGAGGGTTTAAGTGTCCTTTGCGTAAATTTCCCCTGCCCTTTTGGATGAGAAGCCAAGGCTGCTCTCTGGCTGTGGTGGGAGGTGTGGGCAGCGGAAGAGAGGCTGCCCTTGATTTCTGGTGGATTTTCTGTTGAGATCAGTGCAACCTGAGTGAGCAAAGCAGGGCAAGTAGGTGGCTGATGGGTGAAAGAAAATGCCGTGAGTGACGCTGTTGCCTATGAGGGTGGTGGTGTGTGTGTGTGTGTGTGTGCACGCACAGAGAGCGGCTCGCTGAGGAGCAAACTCTCGCATCCTGGGGTCCTTGAAGAGATTGTCAGAGGTTAATAGCCCAGGTCACAATGCTCTACTGAGAGAGGGATATCTTGCCCTGTGAGTTGTTGTATGCAATTGTCTCATTTTCCTTGCCTATTTTAAAAGCCAGTCTTATCGGTTCAAACTCTCAAGTATCCCCAGATTAGCAAGTTGTTCCCATATTGCAGCAAAACTTGAAATAATTACTGACTCAGTTTCACTATTTTTGCCAGTTTAGAAGAAAAAAAGAAAAAGTGAAATGTAATTTACACTAATTACTCAGTACTTGAGATGCTCAGCGTGAAAGTGGCTATGTGCAAAATGAGATTAAATATGTATAGGAGAAAAATACGTTGTGTAACTTTTTTCATATTTAATGCTCTATTTGTATGTCATTACCAGTCCATCTGCAAGAAGAATTATCTTAGCAGATTGAAGAATTTTTTTTATGAAAAAAATACTGTTGTACAGTTAGGCTGACAAATTAAAAATGAAGTTTTAGTCTGAACAGATTAAGATAGGAGAGCTGTAATAAAATCTCCTTATTGCAGGCTTACTTTCACTTAACTCTGTTTACTTTATAGGCCTTGGTATGATCTGAGGGGCCAAACAGTAGGCATGCTTTTTCCAGTTGTGTTGCTGAGACAGAAACATTTTGCCTCCCTGAAACTCGTGCATGTGTTAAATCAGTGGCTGGGTACTAGTGAAGGTTGTTTAACATCACCTGAGCAGTTCATGGGCCGAGCTCCTTGTCCCAGGAGTGAGACAGATGCACCATCAGTCTTACCAAAGTGCGTGCTATGCTGAACTGCTATTGCCAAGGTACACGTTTCTTTGGAAGCAGCAATGCAACACACTTCTGTATTTCTGAGAGCTTGTGTCACCACCCAGAGATGCGCATGTTCCCTCTCTTTACCTCAGCTGACCCCGGCTTTGAACTTCCCAAACTTTGGAGATGTTTGTAGCTAGCCTTTGCTTTGTGAATGGAATTTGTTTTTCTAAGTGCAGCATGAAAGACTTGGTTTATCTGCATGGAGCATGCTTGCTTGAGCAGTTGCTTTCCACAGTGCAGCACTTGTAGATTAAACTCCTTTCTGTTGTGGTTGTGCCAATTCAATTCATTCTGCAGCAAGTCGGTTTTGCTAGCGTACTGCAGCAAGGTGCCTGGCTGCAGTAGTGAGGAAGGAAATTTTTCATTTCCGCTGATGTGTAATTCTTGTAGATTTGAAATGGTAGTGACAATTTTTTATAATCATTTTGAAAGGATTTTCTGAAAACCAGAATAATGCTCTCTGCTTAGATGCGTGTTATGTTTCACCTGTGAAACTACTTTTAATTCTTGTGTTTGCACTTGGAATTTGAATGCTTTGCATTGACACTAGAAGTGGCAGTGTCACATGCACAGAATATGCCTTTTAGTTTATTGTGGCAAATTTTACTATTTGTCATGTGTGATCACAGGAGCTCAGCAGTGTACTACTGCTCATGTGACACACTTACTGTAATGCTCTACCTAAGGAAATGCGGTCTAGTGAGTAGCTGGCGAGGAGGGACTTAATACCCACAGGTTCAATTCCTGGTTCTGCTACACAGCTTACGAGTTTAGGGTAAGATTCACACCATCTTACAATGTTTTCATGTGAATTAAATCCACAAGGATGAGTTACGCACAAAAATACCTTTGTGGTGCAATATTCTCCTTATGTCAGTTCCATTTCTTTTCCTTACAGGGATGTCATGTAGGCAGATGCTGTGTTTTGCTATTGACCCATAGAAAGCCAGTAGTTTTGTGCTAAAACAGAGTGTAGGATTTGAACCTTTTTTTTTTTTTTTTGGCCATTTTTAAGTGACCATTCTCTGAGCTATAAACAATATACATAATCACAGGATTTACTGTAAGCAGACCACTATTAAAGACCATACAAGTCTCACAGAAATGGGGCTATGCACTGCTTCAGACTCCAGTTCTGTCTCCTTTTCTTGGCTGAAAATGGCTGGGCTGGGTTGTTTTTCTCCCAGACAAACTGGTAAAGTTTGAGGTGGGAATTTGTAATGTAAGACATTGTACTGTGGTGTTAGAGTGAACAGCAGCTTTGAAGAGTGGAGGGCAAAGATGTTTCTGCCGTTCAAAGGATGAATGTGGGCAGTGCAGAATTGCCAGTTTCACCCTGGCTTTTTTTCCATTTCATAAAATACACATTTTGAAGTATGTAGGCAATTCAGAGAGTAGCTGACCTGAGCAAAGCATGGTAGCTGTTGGGAACCCCAGAAAATGCATCCTGTAGGAGGGAGCCCTCGGGGACTCTCCCAGGCCTCTCCTGAAGACTGTGCTGCATCTGCGTAGGTGTGGCTCGTGGGCCACCTGAAAGCCATGCCAATCCACCCCGGATGATGGCATGGTCGTGGGCAACCACTGAAGCGCAGGGGGCTGGACCAGGAGACCTCAGAGGTCCCTTCCAGCCTCAGCCACCCCATGATCCTGTGCCTTGACCTGTCCCCTCTGTGTGGGGGATGGCATAGTTAGTGCAGCTTCTGTCCTGACATAGGATGTTGCGACTGAGCTCTATAAATACCAGTATGAGTGTCAGAAATGGCTGTGGTGAGGAGTGCTTAAAAGCTCACCTCTCTAAGTTCATCTACCAGCAGCTCACGCTTCTCACTGATGGACGTTCCTGAGAAGCGTGAATCACCGCCGGCGTGCTCAGGCCTTGCTGCCTGGCCCTGTCCTGCCCCAGCTGCTGCGAGTGGGCGATGCCGACGGGCCTGCAGGCAGCAGGGAGGGCTGCGCTGAGTAATTTAAGTAATTAAACTTGGGCTCTTGGTACTGCTTGCCTTGCTTTCCTCTGTTTTGCCAGTCTGGTGTATTGATGAGGATGTGCTGCCCGATGGCAGTCCTTTCTGCTTATCGTGTCCCCTGCCTTGTGTTGCTGGGATGCCTCCTGTGTGCAGCTACACCCTTCTTTCTTTGCGAGTTCGCTGAGCATGCTGCTTAGCAGGTGAAGAAAATCCTGTGACGGGTGGAAAACACTGCATACAGACCCAGAGAAAAGAAAAGCCTGTGTTGGGCCAAATATCTGCCAGATACATCTCGTGCTTGCTTAGCAAAACCCCTCAGTGAAACCTGAATTCTAAGCAGATTCCTAAGTTGTAGTGAAATCCCTGGGTCCTACACATGCTCTCGATATATGCTTATGCACTTTGTGAATAGAAATGGCTTATTGAGCTGGAGCCAGGGTGGGGAATTTTGGGACTCCTGCTGCTCTGCTTACAGTATTTTGCTGCAGAGTTTAAGGCTGTAGAATGACACCAACTGGAGCCACGGAACAATCTGCTCCCATTCCTGCGAATTCCAAATTATTTTCCTTCTCACATGCAAAGTTGTACCAAGAGCTGCATTTAAAAACCCATCTGTTGTCCATGTTATATCAATAGGAAGAAAAATTTTAGACTTCAAAAATATTCTGGTTACTTGCTCCATACTGCTGTCATCTGTCTTTCAACTACGAGCCATTTCTTGTAGTTGCACTTACTTCTAGCCACTCAAAATTCTTCCTCCCACCAACAGACGAAACTCCTAGTCGGCTAAAGAGCACAAGTGGAAACAGGATGCTAGAAACTGGTTGTGGAAAGATGTGACTGCTTCTGAAATAAGACGTTTTGATAGCATAAAATAGGTAAATTGATGTAATTGCGTTGTGGGTTTGTTTTCTTTGTATAAAATGTGGAAATAGAAATAAATTACTTTAAAAGTTGTTTCTTCATATTTTTCATTACACTGATAATATTTTTGAAGTCTCGTCAATGTCTATAAATATTTAAATATAAATTGACACACAAATACATAATGCATAAAAGTAGAGCTATTTTTTTATTACTTATTAGTTTTTACAGCAAAGTTAAGCTGATGATTCCAGTGCTACTGATTATAATTAACCTGCGGCTGACCCCAGCTTTCTGTGTTGCAGTGGCAGGAACACACTTCACGCATTTCATGACAGATACCCTGCTTTGGCACAGGGCAGCAGTTGAATTCATCTAATTTTAATCTGTTGTTACATCTGTAACAGTGAGTTGTTGTAGAGCTAGAGAGGTGATACTGTATCATTTCAGATTTGCAAGGCTTTCTTTGCAACTATAATGAGTACTCAGGTATTTCTGTCTATATGTATATATTTGTATTTCCTACAGCTTTGTGGCTTTTCTTCCACTGTTTGTGAAGCAGTAACTTCTCTCTGAGGGCTTTATGGTTTTTCAAATGCTGTGCTGTATTCTGCAGGGGAGATGTTCACTAGATGATAGCTCTACGGCCTTTTACTTTATTGGCTGTGCAGAGGATATGGGTCACAAGCTATCCATCTCATGACGGTTGGATAGGCGTATGTTCATGAGAAGTTCAGGATGGATGCCCGTATTACTCATCAGTCCCCTGTCAGGATTTGTGATTGATATTAGAGCAACCCCTATGTTAGCCAGTGTCCAGATGTGTTCAGTTCTTCCCCAGTATGAAGAACACAAAACATGTATGATTAAGTACCTGCTATCCAGCTGATTTTGCCTGGATATGTATTGCCGCTAGACTCTTATCCCGGTCTCTCTTTGCTGGTTTAGTATTTCCAAAGACTAACTCGAGCGATTTCTCTACAGCCCAGGACGATCCCTATTGATGTCAATTTGCAGATGCCCAATCTTACTGAGGTCTCTTTCTGGGGTTGGGTGGTGGAGGTGAATCACACAGGAGAAACTCAATGTGGAAGGTTTCTGGCCACTGAGAAAGATTTTGAGGACAAGATTTGGGCCAGGGGTGATCCCACAGAGTGAACGGCAGATTTCAGACATCAGCAGGTGAATAGCCACCCTCTGAATTTAAATGGTTGGGTCAAAGGGCAGCACTGTTTCTTTCTGTTTATCAGGACGTTAAGCAGAAGTATTTTTTATCCATTTTTAGACAAGCATTTGGTACAACCTCTGTTGTGATGCTGCTGGCATATGGGTGGAAGGTACAGGAATATAACACTGGTGGAAATAGCAGATGAAAAAGATGTGGCAGACCTCTAAAGGCAAGATATAATTAACGCAGTCATGGTCCAGTAGCATATTGTCTAAAATGTTTACCCGATGCTTTCAAAGAAGCCTGGAGGTGTGATGGACCTTTCTGCCACTGAATTTCAGTCCTGAATATCTGGGGGTAGAGAGCTGTAAAGCAGTCAGCGTTTTCACAGTTCTTTCTGGGTGAAATGCATTTGTATAAAATAAGCTGTATGTGTTGTTTATTGACTTGTCCCTGGAATGTAAAGGCTTTAAACTTTAGATGCATGCATGGGTTACTGTTGTTAAAAGTGTGATAAGCACTGGGTATAGGCTGTTTGCAGGAAACAAACTGACGTCTGCAGTAGCAGATTTTTGTGGCTATGCTGCAGTAATGTCAGATTCGGGGGATATTTTTGGGCAGTGCCCCACTTGCAGGGACCCGGAGGGAGGCTGGGGCCTGGGCACTGACCTGCTGTCATTATGAAGGGGCTGCATGCGGGGTGGGGAAGCTGGACTTCAGAAACAGCCCTGACAGGGGCATAGCACAGTTGGTGGCTTTAGGCTTCTTGGTTTAGTGGCATTGACATCCAAATTCAGGTCAAAGATGAAAGAAGAGTGGGACAGAAGGTCAGCAGGGCATAGCTGTGCGGAAGCGCTAAGTGTTTCAAATTTGTCAGCCTTCCTACTCCCCTGATTTTCTGCTCTTTCAGTTCTGCAGCCACCAGATGCTTTAGAAAACACCTCCAATTTTTCAGTATGCAGCAGAAATCATGAACCCCGGTTTCCTATAAGCATCTGTCTTTTCGATGCAGTTCCTGACTGTGTTTGCGCCACTGTAGAAAAGGAGGTGAGGGTCTGGTCCTTGATGTGAAAGCAGCTGCTGCGGCCAGAAACAAGGCTACAAAAGAGATTTGAGAGGAAGACACAATTAATTCCTTTGAGAATACTTTTTCTATGGGAAGTTCTGTGAAAATGGTAAAATGTTGGAATTGTGAGATATAGGTGATTTATGATTACAATTTTTTCCCGTGGTATTGTGTAAAGGCTTCTGTGAACAAGTAGGCTACCCTGACCTTGTGTCTTCAGGCACACCCAATTTACAACCTAAGTATCTGATAAGGATGAAGAGGGAGCAGAAAGGTTATCACAGGAATCACGGACAGATGGCTGGTGACATGCCCTCCCATGTCAGATCTGACGCCCGGGGACGCTGGGAGCTCCAGCCCTGTCAGTCGGTAGCGCTTCAGCACCGCGGGGTGCTAAGCAGCACGCAGGTCAGCTGGGTGAGCCTTGGGCCTCCTGTTAAACCTTCAGCAGACCTTTTTCCAGCGAAGCTTTGGACATATTTAAAGTTTATTACATGTATCTTTGTGTTGCGATTGAGCCCCTAATTTGTTTTAATCTGAAGTTTAAAGGTCCCTTCTGACATAAGGCGCATTGATTGTTGGAAGATTTATGGAATAATGTCAGATACTGCTGTTGTAAAAAATGTTGTTGTCTTGCAAAAGTGAATTTCTTGTTTCTTTGTCTAGTGACATATTCAGAGCACTTGGAAGGAAGTTTTGGAGTAAGGAGATTTCTACCCTGGGGGAGTAGTATCCTGTGCTTTAGTTAGGTCATGTCAGGCCATTGTTTTGCTTCTCTTATCGTCAAGATCTTGTGTCTTTATTCATGCTCAGCTGTGGACTTGCGTTTCCTGGAAGAGAGTGAAATAATTAAGAATTAATACTACAAAATCATATGTTCTGTGCCTGTAGCTAGGTTTGTTTAGCTGAAGGCAGTTCTTTAGTTATGTATAGTAATGGGTGATATACATAAGTAGCAAGTAATATCTCATATCTGTGGTTATCAGTATAGCTGAAAAGCAACACGGTAATTCTCTTTAAACACGAGAAAACATAAAATGAGAGATTCAAGGTCACCCATCCAATGGCTAGTAAAACGAGGGTCTCTGTCCCCTGCCAGTCTTCATCCCTAACTGTTAGCTGCTGTTCTCAGTGGCTTTGCCTCTGCTGGCAGATGTCACAGAGACAGGGTATGGGAAAGAGCACGTTTAATTTGTTGGTCCAGATGTGGCTGAGGGGACGACAGCTGGGTACACGGGGAGGGGTTTATCAGTGTAAGAAGCCACTAAAGCAGAGCGATGCATGTGGTGCTGAAGAAGGGCATGTGGTGTGTGATGCTTGCTCCTAAAAACCTGCAAATGGCTTCTCAGGGTCACACAGCCTAAATGCAGGTCTGGTGAGAGGGGCTGGGAGAGGAGGAAGGGCACTCCCAGGCTGAACTGAGAGCTGATATTGCTGTGCACTTGCAACATGTGATAGAACAGCAACTCCCTAATGATCGCTGCTAATGGGGTGGCCAAAGCTCCTCTGTCTTGCCTAGTGAGTTTGGCTTGGTCCTGCCATCAGAGCTGAGACCTCACTGAGTGATGTGAGCAGTAGCTACCATGGTCACAGCCTGGGGTGTGTGGCCCTGCTTTGCAAATCTGCTGGATTTCCATCAGGGTTTCTAGTGCTGGCAGTGAGATGCTTTTCACCAGAGCTCAGTTCATCACTGAATAGGAGGCATGCAAAATAGATGCTGGTTTGGTTTCACAAGCATGCAGCTTCTGCTCTGGAATTTGTTATTCCATTTCTTCCAAGTCTTCCTCAGGGAAGCACCTGATTTGGATTCCCTTTGGATTTTACCCTTGATTCTTGAGTTGTTGCTCTCTACCCCCATGTTATGGCCACAGCTTCTGTCTGCTTCATTTTCCCCACCACCATCGCTCCACAGTGGCTCCCAGTAGATGCTGGGACTGACTGACTGGGAGAAGCTGGAGCAAACCTCCTGGCAGAGGTTATGCTGAGGCTTATTCTTCACGTAAGTGGTGATATCACAAAGAGATCAAGCTGTGCAGCCATAAGAATAAACGTGCAGAATCTAAAACTCGCAATCCTGGCTCATCTGTCACATAGCATCCTTTGCAGTGTGAGACGAAGTGTCCAGCTCCAGCTGTAAGCTGCCCTCGGCAGACACGCCGTTACCTTCTAAGTGCACGTCTGTAATCTCATCCTGAAAAATATGATTTTACCTTCCACTTACCCTTCTGGAGACAGCTTGTCAGAACAACATGGTACCGCAAACTTATCCTGCTTAATGTCAGCTAATTAAATTCATTTTTGAATATAGTACTAAACCAATTTAATTCTGTCTTTCAGAGCCTGCAGAGACAGTTGTGACTCTCAGATGGGTTTCTGTCTCTGATTAGTGATCAGATCTCTTTGTGCCATTTCAGACCGACTCTGTCTTTCTTCTGCGTGTCTCTCACCTGTACTTGTGATGCTGGGGGACTGGCTGTTGCTTCCGCTGCTTTCATAGCCCCAACATGCGCTGTCATGTCTGACAGCATGCTCCGTTTAATGACTTTTGTTCTCTGATATGGAACTTCTCTTACTGTTGCTGGAAGAGAAATAGAAATTGCTGTGAAATGCTCTTGATGTTAGCTGTTTATTTAGGAGGTTGTTTTTCAGAAGTGTTGCTCTTTGGAGGGGAGGGATGGCTACTGAGTGACCTTCTCACTCCGCACTAGTGTACCAGCCTCCGGATGATCGTCTGCATCGCAGTCCAAGTGTGACAGCCTCCAGTAATGGTTACCGCCTGTCACTCTCAATATATTTTGTGATCACTAACGTTCATGAAAATGAGGGGCAGAATTTAAAAAAAGAATTAGTCAAAAAAAAAAAAAAAAAAAAGAGAAAGGTCAAAGCAAGTCGCAGTGGGAAAGAGAACAATACACTTAATTAAGTAGTGCTGATGGAGTATATCATGACAAAGACAATCTGGTAGATATTTTTTGATTTTAAATGCCCTCTGTGCAGGTTATCAAAGAAAGTCCAAGGAAAAAAAAATGCTGGTTCTCCGGGGATTTTCATGCATTATTTTTCTGGCACATCATCACTCTTGTTGTGCAGCTTTGTGCCGGGGAGCATGTCTGATCTGTTTGGAACCCCCCGATGCTGTCTGACGGAGGATACATGTAGATTGCAGCAGAGCAGTTCATCCTGTGTTTGTAGCTGTATTTGCTTTCTCTCCTTGCTTCCTCTCCTACATGTTGATGCGGTCTGTTTGTGTTAGGACATTACAGCCACTGAACTGAATTGCTCTTACCAGCCATGTAATTCCTTGTTACTGAGAAACTCCTGCTCTTGTTCATTCCAGGATGTAACCAAAGAGTGTTTGGAAACACGGTTCGGGAAGCAGCTCACGTTGCTGCTTCTCTGTGCTTGTTCTGCACAGAGAGGAGGTCTTTGGTGTGCGTGTGGATGTCAGCCTGGCGTATTTTACAGGCAGCTGATTCATCCTTGTTTTATGTTGCCCAGTAAGGTATACAAGTGCTATGTTGTATGTAATATGGCTTCGGATGTCAGAGAGAACTAAAGAGGGGCTTTCTCACCTTTACTGACATAACGCTTAACTTCTGACACTGGCAAGTGCCAGGGAAGGTGAGCTCAGGACTGTAATTCCCTTCTTAATTCCTCAAATTTCTGAGGAGGAAAGGAGTGGAAAGTTTTGTAGTTCAGGCAAGTTAATGTGTTTTCAGTTCATTAGTTACATTTTTCCTTTCATTTTAGAATATATTTTTCTGAAAGTTTATTCACAAATGTATTTTTTGTAATTAGTAGCTATAGATTTTTTGAGAATCATAATAAAATATATGTATTGGAGGAATTTTTGAGGTGTATTGCTTAGCCTTGACTTTAAAAAACAATTTGGTGCCTGTATCTAGCCAATCTAACCATGTGGGTTTAAATACTTTGACCATTTTATAAGTCCTCATTTGTTTTTCCAGCCAGCAACCAGTATTTGTTGAAGGTGGAGAAAGAATTGCTAAAACCTTGCTAAGCCCTAGAGCACAACAGTGCTTTATAGGCGTGCTCTCAACACCTGTGTCTATAAGATCTCCTCAGCTCTGGTGTGAATGTGCTGTATGCAGTAATATGAACATTTATGGTGCAAACAATTACATGTTTTCTTCTTCAGTGCTGTAAGAAAAGTTCTTCGGGGCAAAAGAGTAACTTACCTGTAGTTCATTATGTTTAAATACAGTTTTAAGATTGTTTTAAGACAAATAGACTCAGTTTTGAGAAGTAATTGTGCCTGATATTTGCATTTCCTTAGAAGTATGCTCATAAAAATGAAGGTCTTAATTGTTGGCACTGGAGATTACTACTGTCAACTATAGTAAATATACAGCTTGGAAAAGAACTGTGTGTATTTTCTTACAGTTCTCTCTTTCAGTAGAGGCTGTATTGATTTGTATCTTTAGTTCCCCATCTTTCCCCCACCCAGATTCAGTGCCAGTTCCCCAGTGTATTCCTGTCTTCACAAGCTATTTCCATAATTGCCAGTGCTGTTTACTTATGTATCTCCTATATAATTTACACTTTCAGGTTTCACAAAGGTGTCCAGTTGTCTTCTTCACCTAGAAAGACTTTGCCTTTGCTTTAAAGAGGCTCTTCTAGGACTTGCAATTTCTGTCAAAATGTATTTTCAGAACTTTGCTATCTCTTTCTCACCAAGGGAAAGACATTAGGAAGTCTCTGCCAGAGAAATCTATGTGAAAGATCTTGAAAGTTGTCAGATTCATGAGTAGTTTGGGCTCCTCTTAGCAGCTTCTCCTTAGCGCCTCCTGCTCTACCAGAAGTGGTTTGTTTTGAGGAATTTTGGCATTCTCATGCACAGTCCCTGAGTTCCCTCCATCTCAACTGCGAGCAGAGAGGAAATAGGCATTGAGTACAGTACCTGCCCTGTGGCCTTGAAAATCTTGACCATGGTCTTCCTTGCAAAGAATAGGATTGAGAATCCATTAAGGAATCTGGGCAAAAGGGTCAAAAGAGAATTAAATGGAGAACTCCAAACTCAGTCCATAGATAACATTGACCAGCAGGATGACAATGACGGCTTTTGACTGCTACCAGCCTGAATTAGTTTTCAACTAATTCATTAGAGATGAAAGACAGCATTTCATTTGGTGCCTCGTGTTGTGATATACTTGTGTTGAGGATGTAGAAGATGTAGCTATTTTGTGGTCGTTCTTTTCTACTCCTGTGGTGATCTAGGACTTGTATTTCAGACTGTTCATTTTCCAAGGGCACCGTTAACAGGCAGCAACAACAAAAACAACAAAGTTTACATGACTTATTCACCTGAAAAGTTCAAGCAGTTTTTTGAAAAGGTAAATGAGGTAATGCAAGTTAAATGATTAGGCACAGTCATTAAGGAAAGATTGATTAAATGACTCCAAATAAATCTGCAAGCAGAAAAAGAATGAGTTGCATATCTTACTGTGTTTTCCTGTTGAAAACAGCTGGCCATTTTTAGCAGCATCATTTTGTGGCAAAGATGCTACAGATGATTTCTCTGGGAGGGAAAGTTCTTTCTAAGCCTGAAATAGGGAAGCAAAATTTAAGCAGATCAATAGAAAGGATCTGTCCAACACTCTGAAAAATGTCTGTTTTAGGGAAACTCCTTTATAGTACCAAGTCTGGATGTGGAGAGAAAGAATTTTTAAAGAATATTTACCCTTAAGTGTATTTGGTGGAATGCTTTAACTTACAAAGTAGTGCTTTCTTGTTCTTTTATACCTATGTCTACCTAGGAATACAGATACCTGCTACTGTTTCGGCATTTCTGGAAATGAGGGACTGGTGAGCCCTCTGTGTGTAGTTTCTGGGCAAAACTCCCCAGGCAGATGAGTAGCTTTCACAAGCTCATGCTCTGAAGCCTCTGTCTGTAAGGTGGGGAGTGCTGTCAGTTTTGCTGTGAGCGTTCTGTCCTCAACAAAAGCGTTCACAGGCGGTCGATGTCGTTCACATCATGTTCCCATCCATCCCCACCAGGGTGAATTTACCTCACCCTCCGTGCTTCAGCCAGCATTTGCACTTATTTGCCAGCAGTCCCCAGCTGGTTTCACACACATTCACATGGTTCCTGGTAGCTTGCAATTGGGCAGTGTAGGCATGGAGCTGGGGGAGCTGGCTGCCCACCGATGCTGTCCCTGGATGAAGGGAGCCCTGCAGAAAGCCCGGGGCAGGGGCATGTTGGGGCCCCGCATCTGCAGCTTGCCCCCAGCCACCCCGACAGTCTCTGCTCTGCTGGTGGCTCCTTACTGCTGTGTCCCATGCTGGGAATCAGTGTCTCACCTCTGTCTTTGGCATTATATGTATTATATACAGCTGATTCTGTTTGCCAACCTGTATTCATACTGATCCTGAGCAGGCAAGCACTAGGCATTACATATTAGCATTGTGCCATGGGAAGTGTACCCTTTGTGAGTATCTTTTTCTTGTTTTGGACCATGGATGTGTTCTTCCTAGCTTAAGCTTGTTATTAAAGACCAAATGCAGAGACACTGTCTTGCTTAGTTGGCAGAAAATGCAGAAGTATGTGGTGCTGGAGAGCTGTGTGACGTTGTGGCTGGCCGGTGAAGCATAATAAAAACAAGAGCCAAGCCACTTTGGAGGTATGAAGAGTCAAAGAAGCATTAGAGTAATTTAAAAAATGTAAACTGTGGGTAAAATCTGAAAACATCATTTCTTTAAAATTCTTTGTTATTTACCAGACTTCCCTCCTGAAAACCTCCTGCCCTAGGATGAGAAGCAGCTTGCAAAGCAGGAGGAAGATTGGTTTCTTCTGGGGGAGGCTTTATCTCTTCTGTGACTTCTGACCGCTGTGGGTGTGTCTGTACGTCTGTGTGTGTCTGGGTATATTTTTGGGTATCCTGTAAGTCATTTTATCCACATTTTCAAAATAAAAGAGAACGCAATTAATCTGCCTTTGATGTCAAAGCTGTGTTTTATAGCTTCATTCACGTCCTCATGCATTGCAGAATAAGTCAATGAAATTTATGTGCAAGAGTTTCTTAACTCTTGTTTCAAACACTTACTTAGGGGGATATACAGCCCAGGTGAGCTTTTGTTTATTTAGGACTGTAGACTTTTAAGGTTGCCTGAGCCTGTGTTTGTTTCCATCAGTTGTGATTTTGCCGTTAGTTTTAGCAGGAAAAAGCTTTTTCAGCTCTTGGAAAGTTTGTTTTCTGCCACTTATCTTTTTCACTGGAGACAATGCTGCTAGTATAAACTCATTTTCTGTATCTGCATATATGAAAATATTTGTTAACAGATTAATTATCAAGTGATTTTAGATGATCAAATAATATGCTTGTAGTCATCAATAGGAAAGTAATGCTCTCTTAAGATCCCTTGATCTTTGGTGGTGCATCTTCTAAACCGGTGACATTCAACTTAAAAAAAAAAAAAAAAAAAAAAAAAAAAAAAAAGATTGAGCACAAGATTGAACACTGATAAGGTAATTCCTTTCACCGCTGCATTATTGTCAAATCCCTGACATGGGAAATCTTTATCTGTCCACCAAACAGTTACAGCTTATGTGTTATCAATGGAAACTAGTTTTCGCTGCCTTGAGATCATGCCTGAAAACTGGCCTGGAGCAGTGGCCAAACGGTTTGCCTACATCAGTGAACTTTTGCTTGTCATCGTGAACAGCAAAATGATTTCTATGAGCCTGGGAGGAGCCCAGATACTGTTAATGCAGAGGGGAAATACGTGAAAATGCACAAATGTGTTAGTAAAGCTTGATGTAAACCTCTGATTATGATGAACAATATATCTGGACTTGTTCTGTTTTCAGGTGGGACCCTCTCCTGATATGTGATCTGCAGCGAGCAACCCTGAATCATACGATGACAATGTTATCACTGCCACATCTCTGGGAACCAGTTATTCATAAGTATACGGTATGTGAACTTCTGCATCTTACATTAACCACCGCTTGTTGGAGCAGCACAGGAACAATAACACAAAGGTGCTAAAAGTCAATGAAGTAAATGTTAAGCCACATGTATAATCAATTATGCCGAGCCGTTCCAACAGATGTTTATCTGCTAGGCCTGGTCCATATGCAGAGCAGTGAACTGTTTTACCTATGAGTAAATGAAAATGTATTTATTTACAGCTGTTGGTAGAAACCTTCTACCGATGTTTTCTTTGGGTGAAGTTATCCTGGTGTAACGATGGCGTGTAGATATGCAGCCTACTACTCTCTTCCTCAAGGAGGAAGCAGTGGTGGCATTGGCATGAAGGGTTTTGTACCTTAACTGTATCATTGCATTTAAAGCAGTACTATTTTTGTGTTAGGAAAGGTCTTTAATTGCTTTTCTCCTTCATTCCATTTTCAGTTTCTGGCCAATCTGAATTCGATTAATTTCACACACCAATGAATCCCCAAAGAAGTGCAAATTAACTCCATTTTACCAAATTCAGCCAGATGATGGCAGGTATTCCCCTGATGTTTAGCTTTACATCACCCACTGCCTTTGAATAAGATTTTGATAGGAATTAAATCTGTATATTGAATCTTTTTTCCTCACCCTGTAAAAGGAAGTGGAGACTGAGCCACATGTTGTGAAAGGAGGCTATTTAATTTATGGTCTACAAAGACAGAAATTTCAAGTCACTAATATCTGGCATGTTTTTATTTCCTACTGTTCTGACTCAGGTACTGTAAACCACGAGCAAACTGTTTTTATGAGAATGGCTATGTCATTGTTTTATGTTCTGGAGCAGTTTATAGCACACCACATAGCCGTTAGCATGGAGCATCTTCATCTGATTTATAGCCGCAATGCAACTCCCACTGAAGCTGGTAGAAAAACGTTTCTTCACGCTGATGGGAGTTGGATTGCACTGCACGTAGCATCTGAGACTTTTGTTTAAGTAATGTTCTCTGTGGGGATTTTTTTTTTTTTCTGATTAGCTACTTTTTAAAGATTAAGTGTTAAAGATACAGCATGAAACAAAATTACAAGGAAATGGATTGACAAAATAACATAGGAGAGGACTCGATGAAAATCCACGTGTAGCTTCAAGAGTTATAAAATGATGAGGAAAGATAACTCTTGGCTCCAAAAGTATGCATCTGGATTAAACGCGCTGTATTTTTGTGTAAAGGTTTGAAGATGTTTGTCAGAAATGTGGCTGATTTACTGCTGCATCAGTGGTGTGAGACATGGAAAGCAATACAAAATCTTACAGGGATTAGGGAAAGGAAGCTCATGCTTCATTAAACAATTCAGTTTGTTTTGGGAGCGCCATTTGAAGCTCAGGTAACTTAGGTTATGAATGGTGAAGAGGTAGCCAAACCTGGCTGAGCTCTGGTTCTTCTATACGGGAAGCCCTTGGGGATGACGTCTCCCACTGAAGTGAGAGAGCATGGATCCTGCTGAAAGGGCTTCTAACGTGTCTTTGTGGCCACCCTTGGTAATCCCTGAAGGAAAGTTAGTTGGAAGAAAATGCGTTTTGCATTGTGCAGGGGCAGAGGTCTGGGAAGGACCCAGTAGGCCAGCTAGGCTAGTTTCCTGCTGTCACAGGAATCTTTTCAAAAGAAGGATGGATGTGTTTTGGTTGACATTTTCCTTTTCTTAGGTGGAAAGTGACTTGTCACAGGGAGAGCAGATATTTCAGGGAGCTACGGGCCAGCTGATGGGGAGAGATGGCTGCCACGGTGGTGACTGCTTGTAGGTGTCTGTGTTCACTGGGACCAAAGAGGAAGCAGAGCAGCGAGGTGTCTGCTTTTGAGCTGTATAACAGGGGGTGCCGTATCTCACACCTTGGGAGAACTTCTGATGGGAAATATTAACCTTCACAGATTTGCCATCTTCTCAGAGAATGAAATTTCTTTTGACTGTTGAATGTAGGAGTCAGAAGGAAGTGAAGGTCTTCTTGGTTGTTTTTCCTTTTGGATATTATTTTTGTTTTCCTCTTAGGCCAGTTCTGATATAGCATTGCAAACATTTCAGGAAACTAATCTGGAGGAGCAAAGCTCATAAAAGATAGGCCTTCTGAAGGACTGCACTCTGCTTATTGCTGAAAGGCTTCCGAGGCAGGCACAGTGTAAAAGATTACAGACTTCCACAGGAAATTAAATTGGATGTACTATAGCAAAAGTGAGAAAATGGAAAGGGCATATGTACCACATTTATGATTATTAAGTGGTAGGAAAACGAAAATGTGTTATCCAGTAAAGTGTGTGTGTAATTTAGATATTGGTACACAATTGCCAATATTTTAAAGAATTTGGCCCTCCTCTTCTATTCACCCTCTCTCAATCTCATCATCTCAGTGTGGAAAATCATTTAACATCTTATAAAATTATGTTGACTTTATATTACATTAATAAGCGTTTTAAAAGCCTCAGAGCAAACCTGTCGAGTGCAGTTCCATTGCATCCTCCAGTGACATGTGCATGTATTCAAACAAGCTGGGAATGAAGGGTGAGAGCCTCCCTCTTTGTGCGGTAGCTCTTCCACATAGAAGCACGGTGCTGGTGGAGAGAAAAGTTTCCCCCTCTTTGTCTCCTTGATGTCAGCTCAGCCCTGCTGGTGAGCTGGGCTCTGTCCTGGCCAGGTGCCTGCAGTCAGAGCACAGGTTTCCCTATCAGGGAACCCTTTCAAAGGGGACAGTAATAACTTCCAACATTTTAATAACTTTTCCTATAAGATCTGGTTACCTGGAATTGCAAAGGATAAGCAGAACTCTGAGAGATTTAACTTTATTAGCCGTCATAAATCCTTTCCCTTTTGACTCTAATCAGTCCCCAGGGTCTTTTTAATGCTCTTGACATTGCGCCGGCCTTTCATCGTCACACAATATACATTTTCCTGTAACAAGAAAACCGACGGTGAGAGCCTGACTTAAACCAGAGGTGAGGGCAGGGGTGGTAGGGGCGTAGTGTGAGCAGAAATTCATTGCCAGTGAAGGGAAAGAGGCTTTGTCAGCGCTGTTCAGCTTGGTTTTTCCATCAGTAGAGGGGAGCAGAGGGGACCTGAGGGTGCTGGAGAAGACTCTCCCTGCAGTTTGTGAAAGCGCATACAGACAGCAGCGCTTTTGTGCCTTGTGCCGGCACGGGGGCAAAACGTGCCTCAGAAAGCCTCCTTATGAGCAGGCACAACCTCACGTCCCTGGGGGCAGGTTTGCTGCAGGAAACGCTCGCTGCGAGCCGGCCGGTTCAGCCCCAGGAGCTGTGGACAAGAAAGAGGTGGCTTGTGGCAGCGGGATGCGGGAACCTGCTGGGCGGAGGCGTGGGGTGAATGGGGCCCTTCTTCGCTGGGGAAGGAGTGTTACCAGGTGGTCGAGGGATGAGGAGTGAGCACAAATGCCTTCTTCATAAAGTAGCTACCTGGGTTACTGCTTTTCTATCCGAGCCACACACAAAATCCTCCGGAAAACGAAGGGGGAATTCCCAGGCTGGTAGTCTGTCTGTCCTTGTGCTGTCCAGGAATCCATGTGATGGGGAAGGCATCCAAAGAATCTGCCCCTGTGTGTAGTGAAGCTAAATTCCCTCTTGTTTTTCCCTATATGCGAGTCAGCAAGTTTCCTCAGCAAATGCTTTAATTTTAAGCTTAATGCTATGCAAATATTTAACTTTGGAGGTAAAAGCCTCGGGCTGGCTTCAGATCATGGACAGGCTTCCAGCTGTTTCAGCAGGTACAGATCCAACGTTTATATATGTGAATGGCTATTTATTTATTTATTATGGTAACCTTTTTATAATAAACTTGGATACTTGCATACCCTGTTTTTACTTTGAACATAAAAATTGATTTATTTGCAATGTGCGTACAGCCATTTTTAGAAGCTTTGGCAAAAACCTCAGAACTGTTGAAGATAATCATTGTAGGCTGAAGCTTTAGATAACGCAGAGCTGTACTGACTTTATTTTTCCTGTAAGTGAAGTGGCCAGAGCTCTGCTCACCACTGAAAGCCCACCAACATCAGTTACAAAACAGAGGTGTAGAAAGACCTGCCGCCTGCTGCAGGAGCTTTATACTGTGATTTGGCTGTTTGGACAAAAGAACATTGAGCGTCAAGAGCGTTAGCTATAAATATGCTTGACTAGGTTTCCAAAGTGTACGAAAATGCTGCCTTGGCATATACATTGTTGTATCCACGTGTATTGCATCTACTTATGCTTTCTCCAGCCTTCGTTTCAGCTGCTGCATGCCTGCAAACAGCTCTTATTAAAAAGGGAAAGTCCGTCGTCTTGTGGACCTTCTGCAGCGTGCTCAGCGTGTGAGCTATTGACTTCATAAAGACAAGAACAGCTGTGTCAAATGCATTTCATTTGCATGTGGCAAGATAGAAAAAGCAAACTCTGTGTGAAGAAGAACAGACAAGAAAGACACTGAATGCCTTAAATACTAAGGGAGTTAATGCTATGCAGTGATTTTTGCTTCTGTTATAGGAAGTGTAAGAACAGTATGCTTCCTGGCGTACATCACCATCCAAACTGCAAAGGTTTCAGTTCCATGGCAACACGACAAGCCCGATTGTGCTTAAGGTGTATGTATTAATGCATTCAGAGCAAGGGGCTGAGAGTGAGATGGAAAAAAAAGAAGACATGCCGAACATCTCCAGTTTACTTATTTATATATAAAGTAAAGGCTTTGTTCTTAGAAAATCAGAACTGACATGATTGCGCCCTCCCCCCCACATTCTCTCAAATTCTTTTCATGTGTGTTTTTCTCAGGCAAGAAGCAAAAGAAGAGGTTGTTTTTTTAGTGATTTTTTTTTTTTTTTATAAGACTGTAAGTGCAGCAGCACTTGAATGTTGCAAGAAAATGCTATTAATTCCTGAGACTGTTGTGTATCCCTGGAGAGAGAGGCTTGGTTGCGGGGAGATTATTTTTTTTCCAAGATGTACTGTTTTACAGACTAGAGTGAAGCAGTGTTGTCTTCTTTTTATTATTATTTTCCTTGATCTTTTTGATCTGCCCTCTTTCTGCCTTTCTCTACATCCACCTCCAGTTTCCCCCATCTTCCCTGGCTGAGGAGCAGGAAACAAGCCTGAGCTCTGTTTCCTGACCTCTAAAGAACTATAAAAGTACAAGGAAATGGGGTGTTTTGTTCTGCCAGCCTGCCTGGGTTTGCAGCCTTGCCCCAGTAATGCACCTGCTCCTGGGCAGGGTCGGGAGTCACCATCCGGAGCAAGCGGACAAGTGGCCAGGGACTAACCGGAGTTGATCATTAAGTGGATTCCCTTTGATCTGCTCAGCTGGCTGTGTGCACATGGGAAAGGGGAGTGTGACAAATGCTCTCTGCTCAGGGAGAAGAAATGCCTGAGGCCGTCCTGCTCCTTGTGCTAGCGGCCAGCGGGTGGAAGAAGGATCAGCCTCCAGGGCCCGGAGTCAGGCTGGGAGGGGGGAACCTCCGGCTGCTGGGATTTCTGAGGCTAGCAGCAGTGCTAAGCTGGCACAGTAAGGCTGACAGAAACTGGCAAGTTAAACTGGATTTACAGCTGCTTTGCATTGCTAAAACAGGCAAAGCAGCCAGAAGCTATCAGTGGATCTGGCCTATAGGTTTCGGCAAGGTTTCTCCGTGTGACTGCAGAGAGAACAGAGCCCTGCCGTTGGAGGCTGGTTGGCTGCTTCCTGTTGCTGTGCCAGGAGGAATAAAATTCATCTCTCTCTTATCTGTATCTTTTTTTTTTTTTTTTTCTTGACTCACAACAGGAAAAAAAATATTAAAAACAAGACATTTTTTCACTGAGGTGAGAAGCCTGCCTTTGAGGTTCCAGTCAGGGGAAAGTTGTCCCTGCTCAGGAGAGCAGTGTGACACAAGTAAATCTTTTCTAAGGGCATAAATTGGATTGAAATGAGTAAATAACCTTGCACTGGCACTCGGCAAAGGGTGAATTTCACCCTCGGGGTGGCAGACCTGGGCAGGAAGGAAGGGTCGCTTTGAAGCAGGCACTTTGTAGAGGGCAGTGCTGGGAGCATGAGCCACATGCTACTGCTGCGTTTGAGAGTCCCCCAGATTTGTTGTCATGCTTTCTATGCAGTCCCCCGGAACAAAAAACAGGCGTAGCTCATTGAAAACATCGATATAAAATTAGCACATGCTCCTCAAGTTACAGGGCACCTTCATTTTCCTGACTTTTCACAATGGGTGGTACACAGGACCCTGGGTGAAGAGCGGGATTAATTCCAGCAAGCAGTGCAGTGGGCGAGGCGACGGGCGCCTGCGTAGGTGTCTGAGCCAGCACAGCCCTCCGGAACAGGCCAGCTGCTTCTGGTGAGCATCTCCCAGTGGAGTACCTCGCTCAGTTTGGCAGGAAGGATGAAGAGAAAGCACCAGGAAACATCAAAGGAAAAAGAAAGGAGGAGAGAAATCAAGGACAGGAAGAGAAAAGAGTGAGGAAACAGAGCAAAGACAGAAGGGCCAGCCCAGAACAACAGGGGGCTGGGGAGAGCACAAAGCAGGAAAGCGAGGATGCTCTGTTGTGCATGAGGGAAAAGTTGTTTTCAGATGTAAGGCAGACAAAACAGAGTGAGAAAATCGTAATACATGAAGTGGGAGAGGATGTCAGAGGTGCAGAGGAGGAAAATTCAGACTGAGGTGAACAGAAAAGATACAGAAACCATTTGGATTACTTTGATACTTTGATACTTTGTCCAGCCAATTTCAAGTAGCAGCTGCGAAGTTCATAGCATCAGAGTGTTGTGCCATTCTTCACAAGGAGGCTTTGGGGGCCGGTGGGTGCAGCAGGGCCATGCTGGGAGGCTGCTGCAGGCACCACGGTTGGTGGCTGGAGGCTGATCTCTCCGGCTGCTTTCTGCACCTCTTTGGGAAGCCTAACACCAACAATATGAATATTCCTGAGACTCGTACCATGCTTGAACGCTGGTGGCAATAAACACCATAACAGTTTTCAATGTTTGCCTTCTTCCATCTCTCTCTGCAGGGCTTGAGACACTGCCCCCTCTGTCCCTGGAGAGCAGTGCAGTGGGGGCACCTGCCTCTCTGGGAGGAACGCCCCACCACTGTTCGGTTTGCCAAACAGGAAAACTGCATTTAGAGACCGGTAGTCAGAAAAATGTGTCTGGTTGTCTTCTAAGTTATCTGAGGAAGAACAGTTGTCAGGAAGGCAGGGATAAGGGCTCCCTCTAGATCCCTCTTCTTTCACTTGTTCAAGCTATCTAGGCTACCAGAAATAAACAGCTGAATGGAAATTTTAGTTCTGCCTGTGAAAAGCAGCTTTTGAATGAAATCTACATCAAATAACAAATGTCTTCTTTCCTCCTCCTCCTCTCCACCTACCTTGTTCCTAAACATTAACTTTTCATGTCACTTGAGCTAAGTTCAGTGTCAGACTCACCAGATCTTACTGAAAAATACATCCGTCTTTTGTGGCAAGCTGGAGAAGATGAGAGGCTTGTGGTGTTTTTCCTTCTCAATCTCTGCTCCACTGGGAAAAGAAGCTAAGGCTGTGTGAAGCTGCCTCCTTCCCACTCTGCTCAGCTTTGCTCCCAAAAATGCTTCTCCCTCAGATGCTTTGCAGCTTCTCTTAAGGAGGCATGGGTTGGCCCACCTAGTGCCATCGTTTGCCAGGGGATGTTTTCTCAGCCTGTGGTGACTTCCGTCATGGTAGAAGGCTGAAAAAGATTGCTGTGGAATAAGTATTGGCACTGCTAGCTGTGCCATTTGAAAATCATTACCTAAGCGTGAAAGAGAAGTAAAATATGAAGAATTATGAGATTTAAACCCAGCCCAAAGCCCCAAACCTCCAAATCATTTCTGCTTCCTGTTTTCTGAAGTCTTGGGCTGTACTCGCAATTGTGTTTTTAAACTTTGCTCCAGAACCACAGAGGTGAGAAATCACCCTTTCTCTGACAGGAGCAGTTTTGTGAGCGGTGGCACTGCGAGCTGTCCTCCTGCAAAGGAGGAGAAGGTTGTGGATGTGAAGGCTGGAGAGAGATGTTGTTTCTGAGAGTGCTTTTTTCTGCACAAAAGGGAATGGCTCTTGCTGGACAGCGGTGCCTGAAATATTCTGCAGTATGCAGTAGTACATACGATTAAGACGGATGCATTTTTGGTAAAAGAGTGGGGACCTGAGCTTACTTGGTTACCTTACCAGTATATCCTAACATAGAGAAAGCAAGTGCTGGAAAGGCCCAATGTGTCTGTTGGTAAAAACGGACTTTGTGACACTGACCAGAGTCTTGCTGTCTTTGTTGGAGTGGGCAGGACTATTCCTGTATCACACCGCAGTTAAGCAGGGATGTGCTAATAGTTACTTACTTTGATCAGTGCTGAAAATCAGAAGCAAAAAAAATTAAATGTGGACTTGGGATGCTGTCACACAATGCTGAATCAGCTGAAATCAAAGCCAGGTCAAAGTGTAAGTGTGATGGTTGATGTTCATGAAAAACAAAATCTCTCAACCAGTGGCTGAATTTACTTTTCAGCTGCTAGAGAAAATTCACTCCTCTCACAGATGCCCTGCAAGCAAGGCAGCTGCAGCTGCACGACACAAGGAGCTCTTTCCTCTTCCCTCACCTTAACCGTCAGTCCAGCAATGAGGAATCAGATTTAACCCTCAGTGTGTTTTGCAGGATCTGTGAATCTTTAATTCTTTTCCAGCAGCAAAACACGTATTTTTGATAGACACACTAATTGTTTGTTAATTTGTTTGTAATCAGTTTTCCGGGAGGTTGCTTTAATGTGGGAGGAACTGAGTTCTTTGGGTGCAAATGCTCGCTGCTGACTCTATTCTTAGTCATTAAGAGATGTTTTTCACATTAAGGCGCCTTTACTTTTAAGGGAAAATGTCAAGTGTCTTCTGATACTAGGCATGTGAAGTGACGGGAGCCATTTGCTGGGCTGTAACATGTGAGGGCAGGCATGGCCAAGGCATTCTCCCTCCAGTGCAGACCTCTCAGGCAGGCTGAAGAGCTCCCATCCCTTCGCCGTGCACCTCTGCTGTGCCTCCTGCACCAGCTCCCGGGGCCTGACATCCCGCTTCCAGGTACCGACCTACATCCATGCTGATGTGCCACCAGGCTGAAGGATGTCACTGTTCTTTTCCAAAAGGAACGTGTCTTTTTATTCAATTCCCTTGCCACCTTTTTGTATTTTTGAACTGCAGCTCTTTTCAGGCTCCCTGCCTCTGCAGTTCTTGCCTTTGTTTAGGTTATTTATGGAAACTGGGGAACAAGGAGGAGGGATGAAATTTAGGGAAGTTGACTGCGCTGTGAGTGTAAAGCTCTTTCTCTCTGTGTACTCTTCTCTCTTTCTTCTGGAGCCCTCCCTGTGGCAGAGCGGGCTCGAGGGCATACCAGAGAAAGCTCTTCGTGCTCCACAGGCCACGTCCTCACGCGCAGAGCATGGTCAGTGCATGTGCTGCTCTCTCTCTTTCCTTTCTGCAGCAACCATCATTGCTCTTCTACTTCTATGGGTCAGCCCAACTGGCCAAGAGGTGGTAGGCGGTCAAACGCTGTTTTGGGAGCTGTGAAATACCTGTGTTGCTTGGGTGCTCATGTACCTTAAGGTGAATTGTGTGCAGAGAGGAGCGCACATCCAACTCTTTGGGAGCCTGGTGGCTGAAGTGGCTGAAGCTGGAGGTGGCCAGAGCCTGGGAGCTCCCCTTCAGCCCCAGCCCCTGCTGGCCCCCAAAGCTTCTGAGTTCCTTTGCATGGCGGGGAGCAACTCACCTCTCACATTTGGAGTGCATAAATGTAAGGAGAAATTTTCTACACAAGAGCACCCAAGAGCTTCCCTGTTTCTGCGTAGGTATTCTAAGACCATCAGCGCAGAGGAAGATATTGACCACCCAGTAGGTCAGGCTGTCCTTTCGATAGCTGAGGCAGTGCTCAGGTAATTGAGATGCCTCTGATTGCCCATGAAAATTTGCTGATGTTTACGCTGCTGTCAGGTCCTGAAGTCACTCCATAACATTGATTGTGGGATCTTGCAATGGATTTTAAAATTGATCAATATCTCAGCACAAAGTGGGAATTTTCCACTTTTTTTCCCCGCGGTTATGAAAATGCCTAAATAGCTGTATAGTACAGTAAATGTTAAACATTAAAGAATGGTTTTGTGTGTACTGATAAGAGAAGATTGGTGGAGAAGGAAGTAACTTGAGTTTGGCTGGTATAGCTGATATGGTTATGGTGGAAATCAAAGTGGGGGATGATCGTAGACTTAAAGCTGTCTTTGAAGGATGAGTCTGGGTCAATAAGAAGAGATAATGAGGAGGACTTCTCCCTAAATTAAAAAAGAGGGGTAGATGATTCTATGCAAAAAGCTGCACAACTGATGCAAAAAGTCAGCCAAATACAGAGAGAAGGAAATCAACAGAACATGAAGTACTCTCCAAAAACACATAGAAATGGAGAGGTTTTTACTACTGTGCTGTAGCAAAGATCAATTAAACTGTGGCAAATGGTTATGCAAAACGTTTGCTGAAGGGAAATCATCGTTCTCTTTGGATTCCATGAAGGAGCACTGGCACTCTGCCTGCGGTGATTTGTTGTCACCCAGCCCCGGTGCTCATGGCTGGCACTCAGTGAGGTTGTCTAGGGCAGATTATTTATTTAATTAGGAATGGCCACAGTTGCACCGAGAGACTGGCAGCTCTGCAGCAGGAAGTCTTTTAGAGGATAAGTCCGGTTGCTCGCAGATAGGCTGCTTCTTCATGCTATAAATAATTAAAATAATAAATAAGTGTATGTTGGCATTTGTGTATAAGCTTATTAACAGCAACTAATAATATCAAATGTGGTTTATGTACTGCCATGCACTGTAGTCCTCTAATTTCTTGATTAACTAGCCCAGGGACCTGCTCGGCAAGCTAAGAAATTGGGTTGTTGCTAACTGAACTTTTGAACTGTTCTTAACAAAAGGACACGTCAGTGAGGGAAGAGTCAAATTTATGAGTGCGTGAGCGTGAGCAACCCAGAAAATTTCATTCCAATAAGAGCAAAGAGAAATCCCCCTCTTTTTAGGCCAAATAGGCAAGGTCATGCTGCTCCTTAGTTTAACATATTCCAAAGGTGACAATGAGCGCTGATGGTTGGAGGGAGTCCCAGGAAGAAAGGGATTTGAATGTGACTTATGAGAGGCACCGTCATTTGAGGCAAAATCTTTGGAAAGTCTCTTGAAGATTTTATATCATGTGGTGTTTTTATATATATATATATATCACAATGCTTTGCCTTTCTTTTAATATATATATATTAAATATAATATATATTATATTTAATATATATTAAATATATATAAATATATTATATATAACTATATTAATATAATATTAATATATTAATATATAATATATAATATATTTAATATATATATATTAAAAGAAAGGCAAAGCATTGTGATTTGGTGATTGTGTTTTTATTAATACATTCAACTTTTTTAAAGAATGAATTCTGGGTTTGATCCATGTCTTCTTTCCCTAATTATTGAGTAATCAGAAAAAATCTTGCAAGAGGAAAAGAAGCAACCTCTTTTAGAGGAAACCGTTCATGATTTTCAGTTAGGGAGTTGGAATTAGATGGTTTTAAGGTCCCTTCCAATCCAAACCCCTGTGATTCTATGACAAGCCGAGCTTTGCCTGGCTTCTCATGTGGTGGTTGGGATGTTCCCCTCACCTCCCCCTGCCCTTCCTGCAAGTGCCGGGTGCTGGTGGGGCTGCTGGGATGAAGCAGTCACCTATAGTGTCTGAAGCACCCCATGGCTCCTCGGAGTGGATACTGGAGTCATGATGGTGAAGGATGAGGGTAATTCCTCTGCTGTCCCCCTCCACCCCCTGCTTTCTGTAGCCCAAGCCAGTCTCTGTGTTTCCCATTCCAGATGGAGTTACAAACAGTATCCACTCAGAATTGGGTTTTTATCGTCAGCACCTGTGAACAATCAAAGCTGGTTTGTGCAGATTTGAAATGAAACTTCGGTCTGAAATGGATGTGATTTCAGAACAGTTTTTTTGCAGTCATTATCATTTTTCACCAAGAAATAAAAAGCTTTATGGTAACTCCTAAATGTGACTCTAGTAACTGCACACAAGAATAAAGCTATTGTGTTTTGACAGTTAACATTATTTGGTCCCTTAAAGCCTGGTGGCATAGATACGGTGTGAGCAGACTCCTGAGACTCCTGCAGTTGTATTATTTTTCATCACCGTATTCTAAAAATTTATTTTAAGAATTTTGGTGAAGAATGGATCTCAAGAGTATTTTGAGTTAATATCTCGGAATAGGAAAGTACGTTTTCCTCAGCTTACGGTCACTCAGCTGTGAATGAGCTAGTTATTGAACGGACCAACTGAATATGGAGAAAGGAAGAACCCTCCAATCCTTTTATTGCAGCTTCAGAAAAGGCTGTTGCTATCAAGTGCTAGTTTTGAAATCTGGTTTCCAGGTGTGTAGGAAACAACTTCCTTAGTCTGATGGTTTGATGTGCTTTGCAACTTTGGCATAAAAACTGTTATTTACTGCTAATGGTGCTACCAAATGGAAACAGCTTAGATGGCTACATAGAAAGTGGTAACTTCAAATTTAATTGTAAATATACCTATTTCTCCAAAACAGAAATGTTGATTTTCATATTAAATATCCCAAACAAACTCACGTCCCTCCACCACCACTCTACCCATTATTACTTGTTTTAGCTTTCTTCGGGGGTGTTTGCATGCAAAGGAAATACCAGATTCATACTTTAAAACAGAAAAAAATATCTATATGTAGCCTCAGAAATCTCTATTTCTATAATACTTTAACTTTTCAATTATAATCAATATTACCTGTTTTGCCCATGCTAGCATTAGGGGAAAAGCCCGAAGAGGTTGATGTGCAGGTAAAATGAGAATAGCATAACTATTTTTATGTTTCTGACATCAGTGTCCTGGTTTGTGTAATGTTGTATGCCACAGTGAGTAAATGCTCCATGCTGTGCTGTCCTCAGTGAACCAAACATCTATTCCAGGACTGCCCCTTGCTTCAAAATTTGTAGAAACCTTTTAAGAACAATTTTCTTATTTGGGTTTTTGTTTTACTGCCTCCTTGGAAAGCTGGTAGTCTCTCTATTTTTAATAAACAATATGCCTACACCCCATTAATGTGTGTTCCTAATAGAATGCACTGGAGTCAGTAAGAGGATTTGTCTGCCTGCTACTTCAAATACTTCAAAAAAACATCAGGCAGCATTGCTACACCAGGGAACCTCTGTGTTTGCTTATATAGTCAGGCACATTCAGTTATCATCACACTTCCTCTTCTGTCCTTTACCTTTCTTCTTTTCTGTTTCCCTGCCCTGAAAAGCAATGCATTTTCACCACTGGGAACACTGAGAGCTGTTCCTACCAGACCCTCACTGTTCCTCATCTCCTTCTACCCCCCCAGGCAGCATCTTCGCCACCCGTCTGTCACGTCCCCACATTCATACCTATTCTGCACGAGGTTTGCTGGGTGCCTTTGTGTTGCAGGAAAACAGGCTTTTGAAAACTCGGTTGGCTTCCAGAGGCAGTTGCACAAACCAGTCTTGTGCTAGGTCTACTGTACAGGAACTGACAGAACTGACAGCTGTTGGGAAGGAAAAAAAAAAAAAGTAAACCATGCCAAAAATGCCACTTTCCAGAGGGAGTAGGTTGCCTGTTGTACATGAGCAAAGGGGTTTACCGTTCCTTGTTCACATAGCTCCTTGGAGGTTGGGGCTGTGTCCACACAATGAGTGCTGAGCCATCCCACAGTATCCTCTGGGGCACAGCCCAGCTGTGGGGCAGCTGCCAGAAGCACCTGGGGACTCCCCAGCCCTTTGGGGCAGGGAGGAGGGAGGGAGCCGCAAGCTGTGGCTTTGCTTTTCTCCACAGGCTGCAGGCAGCCGCCGTGTGGGTGCGGGTCCTGTGGCTCAGACCCCAGCCCCCAGGCACTTGGGCCATGTGGGCTGCCAGCGAGCATCTGCGTGGGAGAAACGTGAGGGCTCTCTGCAAGGCGGTTGGGCTAAAAATAAGGCTCAGTGTTATTTTTAATAACGTTGTCGTGGATAAAGACAGCGAGGTGGGAGTTAGTAGCCTGGGACATTTCTTCCTCCCGCTTTACAGGATAAACACTGTAAATCCTGGAGTGTTTGTTTGGCTAGGTAATGCTTTCCAAAAGTATGTCAATGAAGTAGGCATCGGAGTCATAAAATACTTTCCTATATTTAGCTTATAAATATGCAATAGAAAGTCATTAACTTTTAGACTTCCAAGCACCAAAAGTACTTCTGGAAAGGGACTTGGATGTTGGCATGAGGCGATATAAAAATACGGATTTTAATAGTGCCAGGATTGCACGGTCGGTGCTGTGCTGTCGGCGGCGTTCAGGAGACTCAGCCCCATCTGAGGTCAGCTTGGTTACTGTGAGGGCATGTGGAGGATCCTGAAACTTGAAGGGGGCAGGATTACTGGGGGATTAGCACTCGATTGGTTAATTTGGAGGATTATGCTTTTAACGAGATATCGATACTAGAAACCCTGTTAGAGAGAACTGTGGAATAACTTAGGCTAGAAGGGGTCTCTGGAGGGGGGGCATCTCTCTGGCCCTTGCCCAAGGCAGGTGCGTGGCTTTGTGTGTCGTTAACTCACCTGTGTGTGACTGTGATTTATGCAAGAAAGATGAATTATTCAGATGAATTATTCCGATCTTTTTAGAGCAGAAGAGAGGCAAGTGAAACCCGGAGTATTTCACAAAGCTGGGAATGAAGCTCGTGCTTGAGTGCTGCCAGGCATCGCTTGTATGGGCACCTTCACTGAAAGCAAGCGTGGCTCGGGGGCAGCACAAGGGGCTGAGCACTCCCAAATTCGTTTATGCCGCTGTGCTCCTGGCGGGGTGGCAGCCCGAGGGGGTTGGAAAGCGCGCGGAAGGAGTTGGTGAGCGGCAAAACAGAGGCTGCCCGGTGCTTTATAGGCAGTGGTTCTGTTTAGGCTTAATCCCCGTAATGCCGTGTTAAAATTTACAAAACAGCTTGTAATTGCGGGAGCTGATTTAAACCAGCTATTTGTGGTTACGTCTGCCGAGGAGACTTCAACTTCAGCGCTCCCCAGCCATCTAATGGCAGCGAATCGACTGCGGGTCTCTTGCAAGAATATCTAAATGTAGGCTGTTGAATAATCCCTTTGGGGGCCCTGTAACTATTTTTGTGCCTGGATATGCGTCATCAGTGGGTATTTTCTCTGGTGACTAGCTTACATCAGTAGGTCTCCTACCATCCACTCCATCAGCGAGTGCCTGATGATTGATGGGAGTCGCGGCCGCCGCCGGGCTTTTAGCCGTGACCTGGCGCCGCGGACAGCGGGGATCTCCGGGAGGCCCGGGCAGCGCAGGTACCGCCGCCGGCCGGGTCCGGGACCGGGACCGGGACAGGGACCGGGACAGGGACGGAGCCGCGGGGACGGCGGCGGCGGTGCGGGGCCGCCGGGGATGCTCCCGCCGGGGGCGCGCGGGCGCGACGCCGGGGACGCGCCCGGCACGGCTCGGCCCCCGGGGCGGCAGGACGCCCCGCATCCCCGTGTCCTCCTCCGCCCCGGGGTCTGAGGAGGGGAAGGGGCTGCGGGACCGGCGCCAGGTGGCCGGGAGAGGTCCCCCCGGGAGGTGCCGGGCACCCTGCGGCAGCCCCGCGGCGGGGCACCGTGTCATTTCGTCTTCTTTTTCTCCTGTTCTTCCAGTCTCTTCCGGGCTTAGTGCTTTTGGTACGGCTGTGATGGGAAGGACAAGGTCAGCTCTTTGTGAACTCTAGCTCAGAAGTCTCTCCGCTCCTTCTCCTGGCAACTGGGGAACGAAATGACAGACGTGGATGCTCTCGGTGCGACTGATGGTTAAAAAAGTCCTTACTGCTGTTTATCGCGCGGCAGTGTTTGGCTGAGGGAGGATAGTGGCCGGATCAGGATTCCTCCTCACCACTTCTTCCTGTTGGCAGGTGGCCCTCTCCGCAGAGCCTGCGGTTTCAAAGCCTCGCGCTGCTCTTACGCGTCTGTCTCGGTGCCCACCGTTGTTTTTCACTCAGGTGACGACGCGGTGCGTCTCGTGCGGGATGCTGAGACTTGAAAACTTTGAGAGGGAAGAGGGGAGCTTCGTTTAACTTGCCTGCCCGTCTCCTCCTCCCCATGCACTACCCCAGCGGTCGCAGTTAATGAATGAAACCAGACTTCCTGTACGAGCCACTTAACCAAAGTCTGTGCGTTTGTTGACACAGTGCTTATGTAAAGCTGCCTCCAAGAGCAATGTATGTGCTGCTGTGGCACGGATGCCTTCGCTCTGTGGGATGCAGGGTACCTACATACCTTTCCATTCCCTGCAGACAGATGCCCGATGCAACATAGGAGCTGGGTCTGAATCAAGTTTCCCGATCTGCTCTCCGGCTAGTCAAGTGTTGGTTAAGAGCTGTGTCCAACAGAGGTTGTAGGAAGAGAAGCAGCGACTAAAAAGAAAGTCAAGAGAGAGGAGGGAATTAAGAGGTTTTCATTGAATTGCCATTTATGGGTATACCCTTCCTTTGTTTCTATATAATATTTTTTATAGTCACTTCTGTAAGACTTTGTGATTCATGACAAACTGGTTATATAATTCAAAATCTGTAAAAGCTTCAGTGCAAAAAGCTTGATGAGTCTGGACTCATTTGCACTGCAATTTGTTGACTTTTCCTGGGGTACTGTGCTTAGGAAGCATAAACCTTGAGAACCAATTGATATTGCTATGGGTATGATTTGCCACAGCTTTCTAGGAATCATTACGGCCAGCTACACATCAACATCTTTTGGCAAATATTGACCTCCTTTCCACCCCTTTTACAGGGATTATATGTTAAGTAATGATGATATTTTGGGGTAGCTTTCATTTACAGTGTTTGTGCAACAGCTCGGCATCGCCAAGTTTCTAGAAAGACTCCACAGACCTTCAGACTAGTTCAGACCAGGTGATAGTTTACTGGGAAAAAGCGTTCTCAGGTTGCCCGTTGGTTCCTGGTGCTCAGCGCTGGGGCTGCGTGCATGGCTGAGGGATGAAGTCCAAGTGGACGTGTGCCAGCGTTTGTTGGTGCCTCCCTGTGTGCTGGGACGGGGATGTCATGCCAGGGACAAACAGCAATTGAGGTGATCACCCGGTGGTGAGCTCATGCCAGGTGGATGCCCAGGTCCACACGCCCACACCCTGTTGACTTAGGTGAGTAAATGCAGGCACGGAGTTCTGCTTGCACAGCCTTAATTGAGGAGTGATGACTGCGGTGGCAAAAGCCTTGTTTTTCCGGAACAGCCTTCGCCTGTTCAGTAGCCGCCTTTCAGATCTTGTTGGTCACCCTGGACAATGGCTCACCAGATATTTCATCTGGGGAGTTAAAATAACTAGGTGTCATGAGCAGGGAGCAGCACAGGTTCAGTGGAAGTCCAGACATCCGCTGCTGGATCTCCCAGTAACTCTATAATAAGCCTCTCTTTCCCCCGGCAAAGTGCATTGGGGTTTCAGCATGCATCCCATTCCCAACAGGCATGGGGTTTCAATTACCTTACTTTGGAAGTGAAAATGGCAACTGAACCCGATGCGGTAATATCAGGGGCTCCACGCTGGGATTTTTTGAATGCGCCAGCCAAAGTAAAAGATGCAGTGCAACTCATTTCTCCCCTGCCAACAACATCCATGACTGCATGCTCTGTACCGCTGCTGTGCTGTCTGATATTTGGGTTCACCAGCAGTGAATCAATATTTTTATCGTCTTGTGTTCTTTGGACTCTTAGTACCTAAATACTCTTGACAGCAAAGGCGCACCCTGGGATGGGAAGAAATGCAAAGCTAATAGGAAGTTCCCTTGTGACAGCAGTATTTTGCGTGAGGAGTGACTGTACGGAGCAGGTGGTGCTGCACAGGCATTAGCAAAAACATCGTCGTTTGAGAGATGTTGCTGCAGTGAGCTGGCTGTAAGTTGTAAAAATGCTCTGAAATACGAGGCAAGGTAGTGATTTCACGGCTTCGGGGAACATAGTGTCTTTGCATTGCGTTAGGTCAAATCGTCTTATTATAGTCATAAATATTTGGTCTCTGAAGATGGTCTTTCTGTTTCCATAAAGCCCCATTGATATCTTCAGGCCAATTCCTAGATAGGAGGAAACTCCAGTTTTGGTCCACTTCTGTGGGGAGGGGCTTGAATAGTTTTATTGGTTTGTTTGGGTTTTGTTTCTTGATTTTCCAGGTGTCATGGAGGAAATACAGGTTAGCTATTGTCTCATTTAGACATTATTCTGACTGCAGGGAAAAATAAGGGGTTACTCATTGTTGATGTTTGTAGTGAGTAGAGTAATAAAGAGCCAAGAAGAAGAAAAGAAGTGCAGTGAAATTGTACAAGGAAAATACTGTGTAAAGAAAAGTTGGAAAAGCGAAAAAAGAAATGAATAGTATTTCATTTTTGTGGCATCTCATTTTTTAAAATCCAATTGATAAGGTCAATGAAGAGCTTTCCTTTTTTTTTTTTATAATGCGGTCTGTACAAAACCCTGAATAAATGGAATGAAAAGACTCAGATAACACTTCAATGTTTCCTATGCACTTGGTCCACAAGGGCCTTGGTCCTGAAACCTCTGCCCATCTGCTTAGTCCTGCCTCCTGCAAGTGGCCAGTGACTTTCCTAAGACTGTTTGGGATCCAGGACCAGGCTGTCAGTAGCTTAACAGCTTGGTGAATATTGCCCTGGAATATGATTAGTTTGGAAGAAATACACCCATTGGTTTGGATGTGGGGAAGAGGAAGGAATGAAGATGTTGCAAGTGAAGTCTGCGTGCTGTGGCGGGCAGAAAGGCACCTCCTTCATCTCAGCAGCCAGGCAGCAACTCCTGTGAACTGTGCCGAAGTCTTTTCTTGGTCTCTTGCTCTGCTTCCCGTGTATACACAACACAGTAACTCCTGCATGGATTTTTGCGCTTGGCAGTATTTCTCTTTAGTGCCACAAAGTGAGCATTTTTCATGCAGGACCTCACAGAGCTCCGCAAGTTGTGTGCTGCCAGTGACTCAGCCCATCTGGTAGCAGCCTGCACAACTCCTACCAGGCGCCGCTCCTCAGATGCAAAGCCACACGTGAAGCCTGAGATAGCAGCAGGCTAGGGACAGGGTTACTGCGGGTAAAGAAGTCCTGTTCCCAAAGGGGTGGTGAGGGAAGAAGCTCCCTCCCTTCCAGCTCTGGTTGAAATCTTCCCCATACGGATCTTGGCCCTCCGCAGGAAGATCAGGTTGGCTTGGAAATGAGGTGTAAAAGTGGAGAGAAAGAAATGCCCCACACTGACATCCTCTGGGGCCTTGATAAAGTCAGGACACCTGTCAGCACAGGAGTACTTAAAAAATATCGTTGATGGGAGGAACTTACATGGTACTGCAAGTCACTAATAACATGAATGCAGTACAGGCACTAATTCAAGATTGCTGAAGAGTTTGCGAAGTGTCTTGACTTTGTCCCTTTGCAGACCAGCCGTTTAGCTTTCAGGAGTTTTCCAGAAACTTGTCTTGCCTTTCTTCTCAAGCACAACTGCCAGTTGCTACCTAGCAGGTTAGAAATAATAGTGACCAAGTTAAAAAATGAAAAGTCTTCTCCGTAAAGATCAGGTCATGTGCTAATGAAATGCACCTTTCTTTCAGTGGGGACACTGTTGGTTTTTTTCATAGTCTTGATTCTTAACCAAGATCTAACTTCTCATTCCACTGGAAATTTGTTGCTGGCTACTGAGGGAGCAGGGCTGCTGAATCAGAAGATCAGTTGCTCTTTTTAGTTTTTCGTTTTTTACCTTGATTGCTATTAAATTAGATATAGCGTTTGTCTATATAGATATATAGGCATGACCACCTAAAAGGTTATAACAGTCTCAAAGGAGTGTAAAGGTGCAAACAAGCAAAAGGAGTATTAGCTCAAATACTGGGAAAAAAATCGTTACGTTGAAGGCCAGTTCTCCTGATGGAAACCAGAAGAGCTGATGAGTTGGAGTAACTCAGAAGTGACCTGGACAAAACACTGTAAAATATGCCACATAGATTTTTCTTATTTGGGTATGAGATGATCTAATAAACTTTGTCCATTTCCTTTGTGATCTAATTTCTGGGGTTCTATGATCACTTTTTAAAAAGGTCATTCTATTGCCTGTATCATTGCAAACCCTCTTCCTGAAATTTTTTGGCACTTTTCACCAAAAAGGAAGACATTTACAGGAATGCAACATGGTAGTATTTTGAAGAACCCAAACAGATCTCTCCTGGCCCTTTCTCGCTGTTGTTCCAGGGTAAAATTCCCATAATTCTTGATGGGAGTTTTGCATTAAAATTTTATGGTGGCATATACTCACTAGCTACTCTTCTGAGGCCTGAGAGAGATCCATGCTCTACTCCCACAGTTGCCTTTTTCCAGTTCTTTAAAGCTACACTTGGGCTTTACAGGAAATAATAATCATGCCTACCATACTGTAACTAAAGTATTCAGACACATGAATCTTTTTCTTGACTTCCTATAAAACTGTCATTTGTAGCTTTATTTTGTTCTGGTTTGACCATAATATAAACAAGAGTTTATTAAAGTGTTAGTTTTAAGTTGAAGTTCTTTCTTGAGAATGCAAGGTCTCACAAAAATAGTATTGAAACTGCAGGTCAAAAACATGTATTAACAGAAAAATGAATAATGAGTCTGTTTTCATATGGATTTTTTAAAAAGTACAGCTTGTAGTTGAACTAAATGTACCATTTCTTCCACTGCAGCCAGGAAGCCCTCATAGACTTTTGACAGCGTCGCCAAAAAATTAATGCTTCAGCTGTTTGAAAGATATCAAAAGCTTGTTTGACAATTGTAATCTTTTCCAGGAATTTCCTTTCCCATTTTCCCTCCCTATAAAAATTGATAACAAGATGCTTGTATGGTAGAAAAGGAATGTCCGAGGTATGCCACAAAGCATTGTGCATTGCTTCCAGCCTTGCTGGATGAGGCACAAGATCTCCAGGGCTGGTAGGCCCTGGAGACGTGGAGACGTGGACACTCCGTTGTTTAAGTAGAATTTGCTCCCAGGATTATCTGCTTGCCAAGACGGTGCAGATATTTTAGTGTTTTCTAAGCCATTTTTGAGTTTTTATGTAATGTGGCAATAAACAGCAGAACTGTTGGAGGTGGCTGGGTAGGAACTCAAAGCAGTGACAGAGAAAAGGCGAGGATGGAGGAAGTGAAGAAATTACCGCATGTGTCAACGTCAGTTGACATGGCACGACCGAAGGCAAGGGAGAGCAGCCCTAGCCTGGCTTCTCCTGAATTTCTGTCCTCTGTTTCACACGCAGCAAGGTGTGACAAACCGAAACGAGGCACAGCTTGAACTTTTGTTCTGAAGCGTATCAGAAAGGCACTGGAACGCAGAGTCAAAGGTCAGATCTGTTCCTTTTTTTCTAGCAAATTCCCAAGGCAGCTGTTGATACTACTCTGTCTTTTAAGGCTAACCTTGAATAGTATTTGGTGGCACACAACATGAAATAAATAGTATTACCATGGCTGTTCTCTGATGATGGAAGGGAGATTCCACGTTGAGAAGGGTGAGGCAGTTGGGGAGGTTGCCAATAAAAAAGCCACTGTGTTTGCAGAGGGTGCCTGTGCATTCAGCAAATGCCAATTAGAGAAATGTCACTTTATGGGTATGACGGGTTATTACTGCACAAACACATGTACAATTACACAGTGGGTCAAAAGGGCAGCTAACCTCGCCTCACAGCTATTATTTTAAAGCAAACACAACTATCAGGCACACAAATATCAGGGATTGCAGAAGGGGAGCAGTAAAGTAATGAGTGTTTGGAACTGCATGCTAACGAGAAAAAAAAGTGAATGTAACAAGCCCTGGTGCTGTGGGAGGTATTTTTCACCATGTCTGCACTGCATGGATTGAAATGTCATCCTTACATACTGGAGAAGCAAACGCTTCCTTCTGTCACTTAAATAAAGTCAATATACTGTTGTGTTGTTTTGGAACTTGGAAATGGGAAAAGAATATACATTTTTTCAATTACCTGCTTTTATACCAAAATGCTTGTGTTCTGTGTGCCTTTGTAAACCAGTGTGTGTTTTTCCTTCTGTAGTGTTACAAATACCTTCATGGATGTCCCCTTCTTGCAGCCGTGAGGTAGCACTCTAGCTGACTTCAGTAGAGGGCAGTCCTGCAAGTAATGTGGTGCAAGACAAGGCCATGAGTGCTCATTACTTGCACTCTAGGTTTTTACTTATTTTTTTTACTCTTTTACTTTTTTCTTTTTTTCTCCTTTATTTTGTATGTTTTGTATGAAGCTTCATTAGAGTCAAGTCTAAAGACGCAGAAGGCTCTGTGGATGCTGTGGCTAATCTGGGTGTGTATAGGATGGCTGCACTATCTGTGGATTTCTGAATATTGCTCTAAGGCTATCAGGATTGTCTTCCCTTCTAATATGGTCTCAATCAGTGCTTCTTCAGTGCTGGCTTCTCTCTGGGTCATGAGAAAGAACACACTTCAGCAGGAATTGCATTACAGCCGGTGGCCTGAATCTTTGCTCTTACTTGACCTCGTACTTCGAGGAAGCTCAGCTGACAAATGCAGCCCAGACCATCGTGGTAACACCCTCTGTGGTGTGTGGGCTGCTGGTTAGGTTGTCCTGCTTCCATATATGCCGAGGTATTTTCACTGACAAGCTCTTTTCACAGGTTTGAAGTCACTCTGGCTTTCAAGGAGCGGCCTTGCCTAAAGTGGAAATGCGGCCTTAGCCCAAGGACCAGCTTAAACCTAGAATTTGCCGAGGCAGAACGGGGTGGCAGAAGTTAAACGGAGAGCTTTAGGTTGAAAAATTTTATGAGATCACCATCCTTTTAAATTGGTTTACACAGATGGCTGTCTGGTTTGTTGCTTTGTCCTTGCTTAATAGTAACTGTTTATGGAAAAACGAATTGCTTTGCAGAAGGAGGTCCAAAAGCTCATGCTGTTGTTTCCCTCACTGGAGATCTTCATGTTATTATGGGCATACAAGGATTTGGCCTGAAACAGAGATTAATTACGAAGCGCGCAGTGAATAATTAACCATTTGACTTGTTCCTCTGTAGTCACCGGGTTAGAAATGATTTCCCAAACTGCGGGAGATAAGAGAAGGTTATTCCTGGTTTCACAATGTCCTTATTGTTACGGCTTTGTGCTGTGTGTATTCTGACATCAGCTGATACCTACGCAAGTCGGGTCCAGCTTCTCATTCAAACCACTTCCTGGGGTTTTCTCGGGTAATGGCAGTGATTCAGAAGACACCACCGTGCCTCAGAAAGCCGCCTCTGACATGTCGCACCAGGACTGCAGGACAGGGAGCATGTGAGATTCTTAGGAAGGAGTTTTGATCTTAAAAATACCCACGTTTTTGTTTGTTCAGCATTCAAATTTAGATGCGCATTGCTTGGCTTGTGTTCTAGTGACCTATTCATAGACCAGTGGTATGTATTGTGGGGTACTCGTGATATATATGTACATGTGTGCGTGAGGCAGGAGCCTTAGACTGCCCTCCAGGCAGTCATGCTGATTTTGCATCCACAGTTGTTCCTACCTGGTAAAAAACAAGAGGAAGAAATGATTAAAACTTTTTAAAGGAAATCAAACCTAAATAATAATATTCTGTACTTTTGCAGGATTGTCTACTTAAGAAGCTGAGAGTGAGCTAGAAACATTGATGAAGCCTCTATATTGTGAGGTGGGTATGCATTTTTATTACTATTTTGCAAAAGCATAGAAAATTCAAACCATTTGCCCAAGTCCAGACAGTGCTATTTAAGAGCTCTGAACAGACTCCAGAAGTTTTCTATCCCAGCACATGTTCTGACTGATCGATACCTTATGAATAAGGTCTTCATGTGCCCTCCCGTTGAAGGAAGTGATGAGGTTTTGCATTCTGTTATCATTTGAAGAGCTTCTTTTAATTTTTGATTTCTGACTAATGGAATAAGTGACTCTCACAGATACTTGTGCTCCACTGCCTTCCTGCCCCTGGTGTGCAGTGCATTTAGATCACATTTTTGGGAGAAGGCAATTTATGATAGGGGAGTCAGTGGAAAACAAACATGTCCACTGGATCCAGGCCAAACATAGTCTGGGGTTCAGAAATGTTTAGTGCGTTTCATTACTTTTTAATTTATTTATTTATTTTAGCCTTTTGTCACGGTCAAATGCACCAGCAGGCTTTTAATAAATCCCCTTGTGTGTGAGACTTGCAACTCAGGTTTGCAGACCTATGAGGGCTGGATAATTTGAATAACTGTGAGAAGTGAAACTGAGCATTCGTAGGTCCATCAGCTACAAGCTGCAAAACCAGTGCGTTGTAATTTTGATAGTCTCTGTCATTACGGGATGCTGCATGCAAAACTGTCAGCTCTGCTTGCCCCAAACAAGAGCAGCTCGGATGTGGAGCCTCTGTGTTTTCTCATGCCGTGCTTGTCACCCACCCCAGCTCGAGGGGCCCCACTTGCAGGGGACCTGTTTTAGGCAGCAGCCTGGAGAAACTCTCTCTGAGGCTCTTCACTTAATTACAGTGGTTTCCCTTTTGGCTTTGTGAGAGAAACCCAGTGAGGGTGCTTTGCCTTCTGCTGCACTCCATTGGGATCCTGGATCTGCTGTGACAAGGAATGAGTCAGGACTGGAATTTGTCTCTTAAAGGATTTTGTTGTTTCTTTAAACTGGTGTTTGCCTTTGAAAGCCTTTTTTTTGAATAAATTACTCTGACAGTAAGTACCAGAATATATATTGATAAAACATGAATTTATGCCTGCCAGCATTTATCTGTTTTGTGTCTATTCACAAATACAGATAAATTTCCCCAGCTGCCAGTTTCTGCTTACCTGCATGAACAAAAAGCAGACAGAGTGCTGGGGCACAAGCTGAAGGTGGGTGTAGCTGAAAAGTTATATTCAAAATCTTTGTGACATCATTGTGGCTCCTCAAGTATCTTTCAGTTCATATGGAAAATGCATTTAAAATATGACACAGTTTGATGCTAATGTTAGCTTCACACTCTTCTGAAAAAGGAATGAAAATGCTCAAAGGACAAGTTGCCTATGTGCAGTTTTGGTTTCTGGGTAATATGAGTGGTGCAAAAGCTTTTGTTACCTTAGAAACTTTTTAGTAAGCAGTATGGTTGTTAATTAACATCACTTTTATTTTAAATCTGAATTTTGGACTTTGTTGAATTGGAGATGATAGGCCTACTTGTAATCTGCTCGATAGGGCTGTAACAAGTTGAGATACCTCCAGCCTGAGACTTTCAATTTTCCAAAGATAAGCACCATTTATTTTGCTCAGTTCTAAAGCATTTGAGCTCAAAATCTATGGTGAAATTTGTAATATATCATTTGACTGAAATTATGCAAATCCATTGCCGTAGCGTAATATGCTGTAAGACCTCTGGAAGGGAAACCACCCGCTTGTTCTTTCGCCGGGTGCCCACAAGTGATGCGTGGATGCACATCCTTGTGTGACAATGTCGCCTGACGCTTTGCAACCTGCCTTGCATTGCCCCAAAATCCGAGTCAGTGGCTTCACCCCTTTGGTTTGAACAGGCTCTTCAGTGTCCAAAACTGAAAAGTCACAATCTAGTGCTAGCTGCTGTAGTCATTAATCAATGATTTCGTTATTGGTTATCATTATTTTGGCTTCTGCAGTCCTGTGCGTGGGCAGCTAGTTGGTTTTCCGGTGTTGCTAGAGCTCCAGTCAGCTGAGGAGGGAGCTGAAATCATCACAGCCAATTTGGAGATTTCTTTGGAGATTCTTGAGTGCCCATGCCTTTCGAAACAAAATCCAAGGCCTCAACTTTCTATCCTTGTTGTGGCATTAGGACATGCTGTCAACTTCAGAGCAGCTAGATCAGCTTTTAAAAACATTGAGGTGGTTAAACAGAGAGAGAACCAAAGAAGGAGGAACAGAAAGCAAAAGCTGACTGGAAGAAAATTTAAAACTGCAGAAGATTCTGGAATACTTCACCTGTGCTCTGAGCTGGAACAAAACCTTGAGACTTCTCACACAGTAAGACATCTTAGTCCAGAACTCCCTAAAGGTTGCTTCAGTTTTATTTGCTGAAAAACATTGTGATAGCATGCTAGTATTCCAGCTCATCTCTTAGTCTCATTAAGGAGTAATTCATCAAGTAGTGCAATGCTACTGGTAAAATATTAGTATTGAAGTAACGTGTTATTTCATGAAGCTATATATTTCCTAAATCTTCATTTAAACCAGGGACAAAATCTGTATTTTTGTGGAACTTTTCAGTTCTACCAAAGCAGTATGTTTTATTCAGGAAACTCTTCCAGCATAAAAAATTTTGATCATTTGCACAGTTTTTCAAATTTTCTTGATTCTTACTGTATAGTTTCTGTTTTTAAAGAGAAGTGAGTTGTCTTCTTTTACTGTCCTATAGAGGCTGGGAATCCCTAGAGTTAGACGTTTACGACTGCGTATGCTTTCAGCCCGGACACGGCTGACTCCCCATTTCGGTGAGAATGTTTACAGGCAAACAGTCTCACGACTGAAAGTGCAGCTTTTTACGTGTGTATTTTGCAAGTATTGGACTTGCGCATGCTCTGCGCCGAGAAGCAAAAGCTTCGAATCCAGCCTGCAGAGAGGAAGGAATTTGTCTGTGCTACAGTGAAAGGAAGTATTCGCCGTGTTATTGTAGCGCATGGCCTTTTGCCATCTGTGATAAAGTATTTAAGGGTTGTGCACCCAAAGTCTGCTGCCCTCCTGACCCACCATCAATCACCGGCGGTACGCAAGGGTGGATGAAACACCAGCCCCGTAGGAGATCCATTGTTTCAGCCCTGCGCTGCTGCTCTGAAAGCGGAAGCCGTGGACAAAGCGTCTCCTCGTGATTCCTCCACTGCGTAGCACCGTGGGGTCTTCTCCACGTGCACCTTCTCTGGCCCCAGTGGTACTAGCCGAGGGGTACAGGCACACGTGGAAGCTGTGGGAGTGGATGAGATGAACCTCTGGGATGTTTTTATTCCATATGAAAAAAGGAGAACCAGAAACAATTATCATAACACTGAGCCTGGGCTATATCTTTACATTTATTTCACTTCTGACTATTTAGCACTGCTTATAGATGAGGTTTAAGACAGTGAATGGCCCATCATGTTCACAGCATGCTGTGAATTGCCCAGCCTCTTTGCTTTTTTTTTCTCTCTTCAAGCAGTTCTGGTTACAGAGATGCCAGCATCCTCAGTAAGTATGCCAAGAATGTACAGTTGTACTTTATACTGCTAAATTAACAGACAGGAATAGTCACACCAAACCAGATTCAGCTCCCAGATGGGAAAGCATCTCCTCTAGCCCAAATTTTAATGACATTTTTATATGAGAAAGTTTTCACCAATAGAACACGGAGTGGGATTTAAAACCAGTGCTGTTGTCTTTCTACGGTGAGGACAGGTAACTTGCAGAAAATAGCGGTGATTTTGGTTTTGATGACTGACTCGGGGTTGGAAGAGCCTGGACGTTCAGATACATTAACTCTTCTCTTAGTCCTTTAAACTATTTAAAATTTTAAAAGTTCATTTTTAGTTTATTATTTTTACTTTTCTGAGGACTAGTTTGATGTGAAACATAGGACCTGGTTCATACTTGATTTGTTACATATTTCTGTGTGTGTAGTTCTGTTAGCTTTGTGAATTTAGTTCCAATTACATTCATGGAAGTGACAGGGAAATAGAGTCCTAGGTCGCGTAACAGCAATATCAGAAGAGCTGACTCTGATTGTTGCAGTATGTGGTGCTGACGATACGAAATATTTTCACACACACATTTCTGTCTCCTAACCAGGAAGGGCCTGCTCATGGCATTATGAAATCTGCGGTCTTTATCAATTTGTCTGTGACAGCTGAAATATCGTGGGAGATTTCAGCCTCCTGCAAATTTTAACAACTGTGTGTGATGAAATGAGAATGAAGTTTTATGGTTTATTTAAAACAAGGGAAAGGTTCTTTCATTTTTGCAAACATCATACTTAAGCTACACTGAAGTCCATTGCCTGACTTCTCCTTGGAACTATTTTTGGCTCCTGCCGTGAAACTGAGTGGGTTTCACCAGAAGAAAAAGTTGAGAGGAGCATGCACAGGTGTTCAGGTGAGAAGAGGAGAATTGTCCGTGTCTGTGCCAGCCACTGCAGACACCAGAGCTCTCAGCCATTATAGGTGCTCAGATGTGTGCTCAGAGAGGTGCTTCAGACTGGATTACTTTGTGCTGTGCTCATGTTCATGGTATTTCTAGTTTTCAGTGCACTGTACTGCTCTATTCCTGTTTATAAATCTTTTAAGTGTGCACATTAAAAAAGTAATTAAATTGTCATTATAATTTATAGTATGCCTGAAGTCAATCACCTAATTAAACGGAAAGAGCAGAGAGGTAGTAGGTTCATAAGCATTTATTAAGTACTGCGATATTAATTATGCAGGACTTTTGAACCAAGCAAAAGAGGAAAGAATGGAAACACCAATCTAAAAGGACCTTCCATTGCTGCCCTTCTCAATTTAATAATATGAGACCTCCCCCCCAGTTAGTAAGACAACACTAATGCTTTCTTTTTGTTAATTTTTAATGAAATTTTGATGGATTTTTTTTAATGACGATCACTTGCAGCATTTTCCTGTAATATTTTTTAAAGAATAATCTCCCTGCGTGGGAGCCTATAAATATGTGAGTAGAATTGGAAGATACATTTAGAGCTACGGTTTGGGCCAGATTGTGCAGGAATAGTCTCTCTTGCTCATCATTTCACAGATCATCACAAGGGCAGTGGAGCGTGTGTCAGTTGCATGGGCAGCCTCCAAAAAAGAGCTTGGGGATGCTGAAGGTTGGGGGCTGATCCCAAGAGAGAGTGCTCATCCAGAAGAGCAGAGGGGACAGGTCGGGACACTGTGGTTATGAGGACATTTGCTCTTTCATTGCAACCTTTCTCCCATCTCTAGCTGTGAACCCATGTCACTTGGTGAAAGAGTTGCTGGCCAGCGCTGGGTTGTACATTGGGGTGCAGGGAATGGATGTGCGATACATTTCTGAGCTTGGTGAACAGGCCACTGACTGGGCTTTATTTGTGTCCTGCTGTCTGTGGGGAAGGAACACCATTGCTTTTTTCCTACAAGAACTTATGGCAAAAAAGAAGTCTCTCTCCCAGCTCATTAGCAGTGACACCCTTATAAGACCTTTAGGTCTTTTTGAAAAATTGCCAAAAAACCTTCCATATAAATGGACAGGTGTTAGAGATTTACCTACTCCTGTCATTATCAGTTTGTTGTAGCCCAATTTGGAGCCTAATTACCCAGGCATCACTTTACCTTGGAATATATTAAATAGCAATTCACTGGCAATGCATAAGCACAACCTATAGGCAACATCTAGAAGTTGGGCCTGACTTATTTGAAAACTGTAGACCCAGTTCAATAACCTGTTTTTTTCTGGAAAAATTTGAGATTGTGTGATTGGAATGTAAATCCCTGCTGAAGGCTGTTTCTGTTTGCAATCTTTAAGAGGCTGCACAAAATTGACAGAAAAAAAAAAAAAAAAAAAAAAAAAACCTAGACTGAACAATCAAAAAAATGTACTGTGCATAGCTGCTTCTTCTATACAGAAAACATTGAATCCATTTGACCACGAGTGCTGCAAATTTATGTACCAAGTTGTTTTGCTTAAGGATGCAGAGGATTGTATGCCAAGGCCTGATGCAGCTATGGTGCAGGCAGCAGTTTAATTTGCAGCGCCACTTCCTTGTCCCAGGCACCTGCTGAAGCATGGGCTTACATATGTGGCTAGAGGGAGATTATGACTCGTAATCCAATGAAATCAGTAAGTTTTGCTGCTGTTTCAAAAGATGCAATTGGGATTCCCTTTATAGCAAAGATAAATTTTTACCATATATGGAGCAAATCAAATTATTGACAGCTCTTGATCTCAGTACTCATAATTACCCTATAATGAGCACATTCATTACACTTCAGGTTAGCAACGCAGCAGCATTATATAAGGAATGTAACTTGACAGTTGTCTGGAAAGCAAACCCACATACATATAAGTGGTAGTGGCCTAACCTAGGTCTCAGATGATATAAGTTGGGTTATATAATTCATTTATGGTCAATAAGCCGGTTTTCTGAGCTGCATATTGGAGAGTTAACGCTTGTCTGTTCGTATCAGATATTACTGCTCTTTCTTCAATGCATAAGTTGCTTGTGCCACGCTATTGTTAAGCATGTTTTCAGCTTTGTGTGTTGGCAGCAGGCAAAGGTTGTCCTGGCAGTGATGTGCTCTGTTTGCTGAAATGGTGAAAAATAAGAAAAAACAAACCTTCTTGTTACTGATTCTGAAAACAGGTTGGATGGGTAATGTATTGCAGATGTTTGAAATGACTGCGGAGTAAGCCATTGGGATGCCCTCTGCCAATTTCATTGTCAAGACAGAGAAAAAAAAGTTTTCAAGTATCAGAGCCTCTTCTTCACCACTTCCTTTAGGCATATATTTTCATTAGAAACATTGATTTGTTTTATGTTATGGGTAAGTAATTGATTTCAAGTCCCAAATTCTACTTAAATGCATGTGCTTTATGATACAACGATACACCAAATGAAGAGAGTGTCCAAGCGTATGGTACCATTGCCATGTCTGGAGCCTGACTAGTCATATCAGAAACAGCTTGGAAGCAGGTAAATTGGATCCTGCTAGTGGACCTTAGTGTGTACTCATCAGCCTTCAGATATTCTGTGTAAATGCTCAGATAATCTTTGTGCTGATACAGCTTTACTCCTAGCAGTGCCTAATCTCTAATTGGAAGTGTATGTTTATGTAAGGAGGTAAAACTCCTTGATCAAGTTTGGGTGGGAGCCCCCTGGAATTATGGAGCACATCCTGCAGAAGAGCAGCATTAAGTTCCAAGTATCTCATTACTGTGCCTATTGGTTTTGTATGCGTGATTTGCTCCAGGTGTTTCTTGGGAGTACAATATTAAATTTGAAAGAACAAATGCCACTATAAAGCAGGGAGATGTGTAATGACACATTTGTAACTTCAAGCCTCATAAAATAAATTCCTAACTAGACTTGGTGCAAACATTTCAAATCCCCTTCAGTCCATAACATCAAGAGCCAAAAGGTAACCTCAATTCATAGAACTGCTCAGCAAGATGGGGGGAGCCCAAAGTCAAGATAAAAGAGTGTTTGAGACAAGAAGTATAGGTATGTTGAGTCTGGAGAAGGTGTAATTCAGAACTATAACTATACATATGCATCCAAAAGAGTTGGAAATAATGGGGCAAGGTATCCTCAGATGTTGTTGAAGAGAAAAGGGGGAACAATGCTGTTAATAAGCTGCAGCAGGGAGTATTTTGCTAGACCGTTCGATATGGGAAAGGGGTTACTACTGTGCAACATTTAGGTCAGTGGAGCAAACTGCCATGGGAGGGTGCGGAGTCTGTCATGGCTAGACTAGATGCGCGTCTATGATAGATGATCTAGGACGACCCATATAGAGGTTGCTTCCAGCCCAAATGTTTTATGTGATTTTTGTTCTCTTCAGGTACTACTCTTGACAGATTGGCTTGTTCTTCCAGTCAGGATGTGAATTATTACAGCCCTACTGACAAAAAAGCCCTCTGTGCTAAGAACAGCATATAAGCTAGAAATATTATGAATATTACTTTGCTTGTTGTAACAGATATAACATGCCAAGTAATTATTACGTAAACTCAGTGGTGTGGTACTGCTTATGAATAACCTCTTGTATCTGTAGTAAGTATTTAGATTATTTTTTAAAAACATTTTTTTCTTCTCTCTTAGAATTAAACTTTTTTTTTTTTTTTTCCACAGAAATGTATTGCTATTTTAAGGTTGGGAAATGTATAAAATTTTAGTGAATAATATTATGCAGAAGGTGAGAAACGCTCTGTATTCCTATGACCATAGAAGTTTATCTTTCCTCTTACAAGCATTCATCACAGTCATAGCTCCCAGGGAAGGGTTTATGGGACCTACAGATTAGTAGGTCAACGCACATGTGTGTTTTGTGTGTGTACACGTAGTATACACAATATATGTAATAGTGGGGTAGTGTTACTCAACTGTTACTGTAGTCAGTGGGATTTTTGATTGATTCCAGGGCACAGAAGATGTTTTTTCTATTTCAGGTTATGGTTTCTTTCATGACAGTTTATTGTTCAAAAGCAGGTTGTATTGTTGAGTAATTAAAATTGGTGCATAGAGGAAGACTCACTTTTACCAATAGGAGAAACATAATGTACAGCTAACCACCCATAGCAGGAAAAAATATTTCTCTTTGGGCTCAGTCCAGGTTCCATTGACTTTTACGATATTTGGATGAAGCTTTCTAATCATGTTGCTGTAATGATCTGCAAACCCACTGGGGACTTTACTGCTCCTTGCCAGGACTAGTCGTAATGAAATGATATGAAAAACATTGGCACGTAGGTGCAGAAACACAGCTCTGCAGTTCAAGTTAAGGATTTCTTTCATTTGTCAGAAAGAGGAGAAGCCCCAACATGAATAATAATGACTGTGTTTACTTAACCCCTTTAAAACCCATTTGAAAGTATTGGGGGATCGGAGTATTAGTAAGCAATACTTAGAGGAGCAGTGAGAGATGCTTTAACCTATCCTGAGGACATGCAGCTGGGAAGATCAAGTGTGGTGTGCTGGCCTCTAGCCTTCCCCTCGTGTCTGTTGACCCTGCTCATCTCCCATCATCAAGTAGCCTTGATAGAATAATAGCGGATTTTCTCTGAATGCTTACTTTTTTTTTTTTTTTTTTTTTTTTTTTTTAATAAATATAATTTAAGCTGCTTTTGCTGGTCACAAAGGTTCTGGAATGGCACGATAACTGTTTGGGACACAATTGACTGAATTTTAATATATCTATTTGCACTTCCTGAATCAGAATCTGTGGTGTTCATCTCTGGAAACACTGAAGTGGGACTTTGAATATCTCTTTGGAGATGTAGAATTCAGTGGGGGTCTTTTCTGTCCTTTTTTGATCTAACCTATCTTCTTCCTCAGTTTTGAATTGTGTCTGAGTTTCTGAATGATCACTGTTGTTTGTTCTGCCTTTTGTTTTCCTCATGAGAAGCCTTTAACTTGATTTCTTATGTTTCTTAGCAGTGGCATTATGTTTTCCTGGCAGAAACACTTTTGCTGTTTAGCATGTTGACTGTGCTGTCTGAAAGTGTTTTAGGTCCGATGCTCGCTCTTGGCTCCTTTCCTAGGGCAGTTTTTCCTCGGTTGGACTTTCCACAGTCAGTGTGGCCTCTTACCATTTTCCTGTTTTCTATTAATTTTTGAGCAGAAGCCCTAACATAGAGTGAAGCCTTGAGGTTTTAAGGGGACAAGTCCTGGTGGAATTGCCACCTTCCAGTCTTTACTCTTTTGCCTGCAGCTGCACTAAACCTCTGCTGAACACAGTAGAGAGAGCAAAGACAGCTTGAAACCAGGTTTCCAATGGGGTATCAGTGTGAGCTGGCATCAGATTCTTGGACAGAGACGTGAATAAATTCAGAGGAGGCTCTGCTCACACACATTGCCATTTGTATTTCAAAGGTAAATAATTTTCTTCTCTAAAATATGTTGTTTTAGTGACCTTTTGGGGGATGTTAAAGGTAGTTTAGAGAGGGATCATTTTAGTACACTGTTTAATAGTCTTTATTTTGTTATGGCTCTGTTGTCTGAGCCATCACAAAAGGATATCAGGGTGGTACTTTTACCACAACAATGTTTTCAAGTCTTGAAAATTCAGGATAAAACCTGTCTATCTGCCCTAAAGTAATGAGTCTACTGTCAAGTACAAAATCATGGTTAATTGTTATTTATGGCTCTTAAGTTCAGTAGGGTTCCTGGTAAGTTCATTTCTTCAGCTAGCACAGTAATGATACAGAATTTTAAACTTTCCTTCATGCCTTTTCTATCAGTCTTCATCTGTGCTACAGATCTCAGATACTGGACAGGTATTGCCTTTGCATGGGGCTGCAGAGGTTGAAGATGACACTCTGTCCGTGGACCATCATTGCTAATTAGCTGGAAATTACTACTCTACCACTCTAACTGTTGAAAGAGTCGCACAAGGGCTCTGTTTCTTACTGCAGGCAAAGCCATCTGGGTTGGCTTCAGTGGCTACTGAAGGTCAGTGGAGTGCTCAGACTGACTGAAATAGGAACATGAGCCTCTGGCCAGCAAGAAGTGACAGTGGAGACAGGAGCACCTTCAAATGGGGACAGGAGCTGGAGGAAGGAGAGTACTTCTGTCATGGGTCTTAGCAGCACTAGTTTTCCTTTAAATGAGGCATGCTGGGGTAGATCAGATAGCTCAATATTGTGTATTTTCCTCCATGATGACAGCAGAATTGGTTGAAATCCATAAGCAAAAGCATACCAGAACCTGTCACGTAACTATGTTTGCAGGAGCTTTCCACTGTCCTTCAAAACCTAGCCTTTTCTCTGAGAAGATTCTCCAGGCTGTTGACTACATTTCTGAGAGCTGCAGTGTCCTCGGCGATGATTGCGTCAGGACCATCAGTTGTTATTTCTAGGTCCTCAATTTTCTTTTCAGCCTCCTGCTGTTTTAATCCCAAACCTTCAAGCTTCCTGCCCATGGAAACCATAGTAGCCTGGATTAGGTCCAACCTTCCAGAAATACGTACTGCATGCCTTGTAAAGAAATTAGATAATACTGGGTGGGCAAGGACTGCAGCTCTAGACATGCCAAAGCAAAGGCAGGTAAGCCCTTTTACCAGGCTGCAAGCTGTATATGTAGAGGCTGCCAGATCCCTCACGGATCTTAATTTCCTCAAGGGCATGTTAAAGTCACTGCCCCTTCTCTTACAAAAATCATAGATGACAGTGTTAAAATCTTAAATCACTTGGGTGATGGTGAACAGTAGGACAGAGCACACCTGGAAAATATCTTTTCAGACAGCTCCTGAAAACAGATCCACGTGATAATTTCTTGAAAACACATCTGAAGTCAGCTGTATTTTTCATCATCATAGTGAACGTGGTTGTTTTTTTAAAGCTGTCCCTATAGTCCAAGGCGCTTGGTTTGGTGCAGTTTGTCCTTTCTTGCTGTACGCTGTGCAGATGGGAAGAGAGGGCTCGGGTGGTCCTCCCTTCCCGGCACAGGAGAAGGCTGCAGGAGGCAGAACCACACAGCCCCCCACTTCCCCCTCCCCGTGACCCCAGGGAAGAGTGGGTGTGCTGCCTGGGCTGTGCCTGCTGCCGTGGGCAGGGCCGGGGGGAGCTTTCCCTTCCCTAAAGGTGGTCAAGCAGCAGCTAGGGTCAGTAGGAGGCATGCTAGGGACTGCTTTTTGTTGTGGAAATAGTGTAACCTTTCTGATCCGGGCACCTCTGCATTTCTGCAAAATGTAATCGTGAATGTAAGATTTCCTGCTAGCAGCAGAGGCCAGTGTTGAAATCTTTATGTAGGACTTTTCACTCCAGTCACAGGAATAACACTCCTGTTCCACAGATTTTTGCTGTCGTAACTATCTCGGCCAAAGGTGTAATGAGGCTTGATCCTTGATGTGATCCCTGACTGACGCAAAGCTCCCACTGTTCATACACTTATGACAAACCTCTATTTTTACAGAAACATTTTTGGCTTACTGGATGAGGGAAGAGGGACCTTAGAAAAAAGCTGTGCCAGCAACTAATATGATTTTGCTGGTACGAATGAAGCCTGTGCCAGGAACACACTGTCAGTACAGTTTGCTAGGACAGCTGCACCAGCCGAGCTATCCTATTCTGGATACAGCCTTGTCTTCTGTTCCAGTTTGTCATGCATGATTTATCTTTCTGTCACCTCTTCAGGTCCCTAGGCACCTCTCAGCATAAAAAGAAATTAAAACACAATACATATGAGTCTGCTCTGTATTGGAGCCTCGACCTTTAATGTATCACATTTTTGTATTACAGCTTTGCCAGCAAATAGGCTGTCCTACTAGAATCACTACTGCTGGAGTGATCTGTAGAGGTCCTACCTCAGCCATGCTTCAGATATATTTGCTTCCACCTACAAACTCTCAAGCTGCTTGAAATGCCTTTGAGAGGAGACAAGGTTTTCAGATTGCCTGGGAGATCATAACCCAGAACTGCAGCAGTCCAGTGGGGTAAAAAAACTGCCATCAAAAATCTGAGAAAACACTCCGACAACCCAAGCATCAGAAGGTTTGCTTAGTGTTTTGTCCTGTTATGAGAGTTTAATTTTTATCATTTGATTAATTTTTGGTGTTTTTCTCTGCCCCCACTTTGCTTCTCTCATTACATTTTCCTTCCTTTTCTAAAGAAAGTGCTGGCATCTTGCTCCATGATTTCGTGGCTGCATTCCTCCTGAGCAGACCGGTGTGTCGCTCTGACAATATGGTTCACAGTTAGGCTCCGTAGATCAATAAACCATCTCGGTTAGTTGCTCAGCATATCAGATTTGAATTTTAAAAATCCACGGTCGCACTTAGAATACCACAGAGGCCAAAACCTGATGTAATTTTTAAGAGGCACCTGAAGAATTGCTCTATATTTCAGTCTGCCAGCATCTGACCAGTTCACTGTTTGATTGGGTTTTAGTCTCCTGTTTTTCTCTGCAGCTATTGAAGGTATTTTTTAATTTTTTTTTTCTTTCTTTTTTTTTTTTTTTTTCCTCCTCCAAGAGACAGACAACTGTGTCTTTAAAGAAACAAAACAACTGTGTCAACAGATGGGAGAGAAAATGCTGTGTCTGAAATAGTGCTAGGAATAAACCGTGTTAAAAATAGGTAGTCTTGCCACAACTGTTTCTTGGGCCAATGTGGAAATCCTCCCTTCCCATACTAGCGTGCTATCAAAACTACTAAAACCGTGCTAGAAAAACTGCCAAATTAGTCTATAAAATGTTGCTAGAATAATAACGACCCTTTTCCTGTCTGATTGTAACAGCCAGGCTAGTAAAGGGGAGAGGCTAAGAGAGCTGTGCTGCCAAGGGAGAGCTTGTAACAATTCCTTTAATTGACCCCTGGCCAGCAGCAACTAAAACACAGTTCTTGGAGCTGTGGACATAGATTTTAATGAGGTGGCCCCCTTTGCCCCCCAGCTGTGCTAGGACAACTGTGTAACAAGGAACTAGAGGGTGTCAGAGGCTTGCCCCTTAGATGCATAATTTTGCTACTAGGTATGGAGGAAAATAATTTGCCTGACCCACAACTATCTGGGGAGAACCTATGGCAGTTTTGCTAGCAAGTTGTGTTTGTTCTTTTTTTTTGAAAAAAAAAAAAAAAAAAAAAAAAAAAGAAAACTCCTGCCCTCCCCAAAATAGGAAAGCAAGCCAAACTGTGCTTAAACGTGGTTGCTACTAGCAGAATTACAGCTGCAGTTTAGACATTGCATTTCTGCTTTCCATCTGTTGTCTCACTTATTTTTTCAGTCTGTCTCCTTGCTTTCAATTGTCTCTTCTGTGTCTCAGTTTATCCAATTTTCAGGGCTGGCCAGCCATTTCAGCATTATCGCTGTCCTAATGGCTGTAAGAAGAGCAGAGAAGCTCTTCACTAAATGATTTCTTTTTTTTTTTTCCACAATGCCTCTCTGCTTTGTTTGTTTGGGTTTTGTTTGCGCTTGGTGCTCTATGTTGTGTCATCTCGAAAGAGAGGAGATGTTTGCATAATGTGTGTTTTGCTATAGTTGTTTAATTCCTGCAAACATTTATACTATACGGCTCATGGTGCCTTTGGGGCAAGGACAGACTGTAACCTCAGGGAGTGAATCAGGTCTTTGACCCTGCTCCTCACCCCTCCGGCAGCCTGGAGGGGCTGGAGGACAGGTAGAGCCTGGGCTTCTGCCCAGGGAGACCCACTGTGGAGGAAGCAGCCTTGGGCAGCTAAGCATGATTTCAGGCAACCCCAAGGCATTTTTTATTTATTCGTGACCTCTGAGATAGGGCAAAACATGAAGGTAAATAAGGCCCTTCCATCTGGGGAGAAGGGCAGCAGTAGGCGAGCGGTACAGCCTGCGACCGAGTGCAAATTCCTCATGACCTGGTGCAGCCCTGCTGTTTGCAATAGGCTTTCCCTTTCCCTCGTCTGCAGTCGAGGAATGCTCCTGGGGATCCATGCTTGCCTGGAAGTTGTCTCTGTTAGATTAATGTTTCTTGCTGAGACTAAAGGAAGTCTAAAGGAAAAGAAAAGACTTTAGAGACTGCCCAGTTTACTTCATTGCATCTAGGAAAGAGCCACATTCCTTATGAAATCTTGTGTTCATTTTTTTTTTCTACTCTTTCCTCATTCTCATGTGAGGGAAATGGAAATGGAGGAGTCTATATGCCCATGATTTTTACTTTCTCTTTTGGTAGATAAGGAGGCATCATCTCCTCCTGCCTCCGTGGTTCCCTGCAATTTGTGGGAAGTGTGCATGTTTGTCTGTGTCCAAATAATGCCCCACTTTTTGTTTTGGTTTTGCTTAATCGATCTATGGATGAATTAAAAAGACTAGTATTTGTGTAGGTGACAGTTTGATTAACAGCTGAATTTGACCTTCTTCCAGTACGATGAGCTCAGAAGAAAATTTTTGGTGTTACATCCTGAGTCTGTGAAAAAAATATATTCAGAAGGATGCATGCCATCTATTCACTTTTGACTCGAGCACACGCTTTGCTTTGCTGAGTTGGCTCTACTGATTAGAGATGGAATTAAGCATAAGCTTAAATGACTTGCTCAGCTGTGACTGAGGTTGCATAATTTGTCTGCTCATTTTCCTCGAGCTTTCCTACTGAATTCAGTGAGAGTAGAATCAGGCCATGGCGATGGAGAGGTGATGCGGGTGTAATTGGCAGGATATGCCAATTAAAACTTAGTCCTTTTGTATTGTAAAATGAAATTTTTCTTTCTTGTTATGGCCAATTTCAAATTATGCTCTTGAATTCTGGTCAGATCAGTGTTGTTTCATGGGAAAGTATAGCAAAACATTATTGCTTTAGCTGCAGGAATATATAAATTGGATCCCTCAAAGCTCTCCTATAGCTGTAACCAGGCTAACTGCTATTGGGCTGCCTCATTTTTCAGACCATTTCATTCTTGGGCTGGACACCAAAATCATTAGAAAACATTTACTGGCAGTATTTAATAGCATATTAAAAACAAACAACAAGAACCAAAAAATAAAAAACACCAGACATTTGTGATGCACCACTAATCTATTGGTAATGTGTTTAGCTCCACTCCACCACACATACAGGGGAATAAATTGAAGTGATTAAAATAAAAGTGATTAAAAAAAACAAAAAAACTTCATATTTCTAGCCTTTTTTTCCTTTTTCTGAGAGTCCATGGTGATAGCAGGAGGTGAAAAATTGCAAACAAAATTAAGAAGAAGTTCAAGTTAGCTGTGGAGCCAGAAGTGTGATTCAGGAGCTGAAAATATCTCTGCGCTTCATGCATCAAACTCAAACACTGTGCTTTGGCAACGCCCCCTGGATCAGAAACAGAGTTTGAGGTCATTCCTCCTCCAGCCTGCCATGTATGGATAGGGCCCACGCTCATGACAAATTACCGACTTAGTGAGCGAGCACCAAGAGCACAGTGACATCAGCGCAGAGGGATCTTGCCTCACAGTGGAGGACAGAGGACTCCACGGCCTTCTTTCTCCTGTCTTTCTTTAGACCTGGAGGGGCAGTGTGGAGGCACTGGGAATGAGGACACTTTAAACATTCCCTTTCTAGATGTGTGGAAGTGGCAAGAGGCAGAGAAGGAATGTACCCACCTCCTTGTAAAGAAGTTGTGCAGCATCCTGCTAACAAGGATTCTGGTCAGAAGTGTATTTGTGGCCCATTCAGATTTCTAGGACAAATCATAGACCCATAGAATGGTTTGGGTTGGAAGGGACCTTAAAGGCCACTTAGTTCCAACCCCCTGCCATGGGCAGGGACACCTCCCACCAGACCAGGTTCCCAAAGCCCCATCCAGCCTGGCCTTGAGCACCTCCAGGGATGGGGCATCCACAGCTTCTCTGGGCAACCTGCGCCTCTAAGAAAAGAGTTTTATTCCAACATCTCATCAAAATCTCCCCTTTTAGTTTAAAACCATTCCCCCTTGCCCTATCATCTGCCCAAGTAAAAAGTTGCTCTCCGTCTTTTTTATAAGACCCCTTTAAGTACTGAAAGACCGCTATGATGTCTCTCTCCCCAGAGCTTTCTCTTCTCCAGGTGAACATACCCAGCTTTCTCAGCCTGTCTTCATAGGAGAGATGCTCCAGCCCTCTTAATCTTGTGGCTTTAAACATATGATGCACCTGCTCGTGGTGGTGCTTTGCTGTGGACGCAGACCTGAAAAGACAGTAGTTCATGCTGTGCTGTACAGGTCTTTGCAACCAGAAGCACAGTGTCAGAGACTGATCTCAGAGTGCCTTGAATGAAGTCTGTGCTTTGACTTAACACTGGCCTTGCTAAGGTTTTAATTTTATTTTATAGAAAGTAATGGCTAGATTTTGCAGGTAACTACAACCAAAACTCTGTAAACAGACCCCAAGACCTTTGAATCCTCTGCTGACAAATTTCTGTTGTTCCCAGTCATTTCAGTTCCCTTCTGTCCTGCATGTCTGCCTTGTTACCAACTTCTCAGGGGCAAGTGAGCACTCATCCTGCTGAGCTTGTCCAGTGCTGCTGCCAGTGCTTTGCCATGGCATTGAACAAGGTGCCTGTGGGGATGGTCTTTCCAGTGAGATTGTTCTGGCAGCCCAAGTGTTTGTCATGGGCTTGTAGGGCACCTGCTGCATTACAGCCCACCTGCTTGGCAGCTATCAGTGGCTCTGCTTTGGTTTCTTCATGGTGTGTGGGGCTGTACTTTTTTTTAATTTAAATTTTATCTTTTTCCCCCAAGGTGCGGGTGTCATAGCAGGGTAGTCACAGAATCACAGCATGGTTGAGGTTGGAAGGGACCTCTGGAGGAAGCCTGCTGGTCCCACCCTCCTGCTCAGGAATGGCCACCTAGAACAGCTTGCCCAGTTGTTCAAAGAGGGAAGAAAAAACAAGACACTGGTGCAGGGGGTTCCTCAGGGTGGTTTTTCTGAAGCTTGTTTGGATCACTTAGAGCATGAGCTTTACCAGGAACCCTATCCTGGGCTCAGCTGAGACCTGCTGTTCTTGCCTCTGCCCCCTCCCAGATGATCGCGAAAGGTACTCACGTCTTTGTGCAAGCTGCCTGCCCAAACAGCACGATCCTCTTGGCAACAGCAGACTAGACAAATGGGTTGAGCAACATGTGTATGTGGACACAGTGTCAATTGTCAGCCTGACCATTGTCTAAAAGCATCAAGCCTGGTTAGCTGAGGGCACTGATCTCAGCTGGCAGTGTCTAAACTGCTATTTGCAGTGAGGTTATGGACCTATACTTAGGGGGATGTGCTCTTGCTAATTTAGCTCCTGGCTGAAGTGGAAAAAAAAGTAACCCAAAATCATAGTTCCAGCGCTAGCAGCAAAACAGGATCCTGCACATTGTGGATTTTGGCTATAAAAGAAATAACCTAGAGAGGGTCCAATGCTCCATATAATGCTGTCAAAGAAATCAGGCATTTGATTTTCATAAAGTGGATCACTTATGTGTAAGGTAAACAAAATTCATAGGTGATGTTCCAAAAGTCACTTGGCATAATATATCTATTAGATAAATTTTGTTACTGCTAACTTTCTGGAGAGCCTGAGAGGTAACAAGCAGCTCCACAAACATAGACATGCATTAGTATGTATGGTTATCTTTAGTTGCATAATATGTATACATATGCATATATACATATACACATACATGCATATATGTGCAAACATCTGCATGCGTATGAATTTGTAAATTAATACATTTCAACAAATGAAAAATGATGCAAAGTTTTCTTGGTGCTCTTTGCATTCAGATCTGCAGCACGGTGCTAGCATGCAGAAACCAAAATACCAAAATGAAGACAAGCTGTGAACACAAAATTTTAATGGGCTGTCACACTCCTATTGAGAAAAATGTGGAAAACAAAGAAAGCATAAATACAGAAAAAATATATTTGGCTTCACATTTATGTTTCAGTAATGAAGATGAAAATGTTTACAGCATAGAGACATTTGATTAAAATATATATATACCTTTAAATTTGGAAGTAGTTCAAGATTTGATCCATTAATTTCAGCAAACTGCTTGTAGGAAAGCATATTTCTGCAGCATCAAAGGCTTCCAGAGTGACCTGGAATTAGGAGGGTAAAGGTAGAGGCACTGTAAGTATTTTAATTCATCTATTCACAGGTGATTTGCGTGAACACATTAAGTGAGAACACCAGTATAGTAATGGGAGTAATTTTCTTTCACTTCTTCCAAATTCAATTGCATACGATATGATTGCATTTGATCAGGATGTGAACGTCATTTCTCAGATGATTGTGTTCTGCCATTGATCATATGAAGTCAATTTAAAGCATGACATTGCTTTTACCTTCCTCAAGTAGGGAGGCATTTTTACTTCTAGTCTTAGCTGCTGTAGATATCAATTTGTGTATATAATAAATTGTGCTTTGTTTAGAGAGCGATAACTGTAAAATATTGCCCATTCAGAGAGTAAGTACTGAGACCGAGATTGATGTCTGGAGCTTAATGCATCATAGCGTCAATCAAGCAAGTTCTAGACTTCTTACTCCTCCCAATGCGGACTCTTATTCACAGAATTCTCTGGACTTTGTGTTTGAAAAGGAGAAAGAGCAAAGAGAAAAGTCAAAATGGGCTGTTTCACATATATAAAGGAGGGGTTTGAACCTATGGAAAAGAAGTGGGAGATTTGCTTATTGCCTCAGTGCTTTGAGTTACCAGCCATGAATTTGAGCCCTGGGGTGGAAAGCTGCAGAAGTGTGCGAATTTTTCTACCTGTGTTGTGTGGATCGTCTTTGGTACGAGCAATCTTATAGACCTGGTCAATCTGAGTCCTTAAGTGAATTCCCTTTCCATGGTAAGGTACAGTCTGTGCTGGAATGATACCTGCTGCAAGCCAGTTAAGGAGTAACAGAGGCAAGGCTTTATTTGCCCTTTGTACTCTTGAGGCAATTTCACCCATTTATTGTGCTATTTCAAAACCTTAGAATAATTAGCAGTAAAATAAATATTTGCCAGTTTTTCCTTAAACTTTAGTTTTTCATTAAAATACACATTAGATTTCTGATATATTTTTACCTTGTAAAGTGCACAGGAATCTTCCTCTCATACCTCCTCAATTAACTGAACAGTGACAGTGTAACAGAAATATAAGGAGTAACACAAAACAAAGTGATCGTTGATCCATGAAATGAATTAATCTTTGTGGTCAGATGCTGCCAATGCCTACTGCTACATTTTTGTTTCACTACTGAAGGTGTAGTTATACAATCAGAGTGATTAGTGGAACTGCCAGGGGAGAGTCTAGCACTCTTTTCAAAAGCAGATGGTAAGAGTCATCATCAGAGTACCTCTGCCTTCGTGTTTCCAAGTCCCATGTAAAAGGCTAATCCCTGAGTGTATGAGCTACAAAGTTCAAATTGAAAAAAGTCTTCTGAGCTGTAAATCATGCCATGCTTCTCATACTCTCATTCCCCTTCTGATGTGCTTGTTTAATCTTAGTCTCCATGGCTGGCAAACAACAGCAGTATATTAAAAGTCTTGACCAGATATGACCAAATGCTAGGAAATGATCTGCAATGGTTGTTGCATTGTTGCCTTTCTTTGCTGGGCTGTTGTTAAAGGAACTCGTCTTCTTTCGCTTCCAAACAACCGAGGATTGCACAAGTTTTTACGAATGCAATGATAAAAACAAATTAAAAGTTCCTGGTTTTAGTATCACAACAAAGCCTCTGGGAGCTTTAATTGGGCAGTAAAATTGTGTTTGATGGCACGTGCATCATCTGGAGTTGTTAGAGGCTCTGTCGGTTGGCTGTTCCCTCAGAGCATGTATTCTTTGTTAGCTCCAACATTTCTGTAAGGTTGTTAAGTTAGTAAGGAAAGGCATTAGTACTGTCTAGACAAAATCATACTGTCCTTAACCAGAACTTTGGATAATATTTTACCTAATTATAAGTAAAGATTAAGCTTTTTAAATACTCAGAAACTGACCCAACTTTCATGGAAGTCAGGTGGAGTCTTTCACACTTGGATCTGACCCTAATGTATCCATTGAGGAATGCCGCTGAAGACAGTGAAGTCTACCGCATGAGTGAATATGCTGACTCGCATCAGTTAAAAGCTAAAAGAGAAATTGGTGAAAACAGGATATAGCATTCCTCATGGATTTCAGTTCAAAGACTTTTTTGAAGCTGGAACAGCAGTATGAGTTTGTGTCATAAATGATATATTTCACTTATGTTTTTGTTGTCTTTTAATGGAAGTCCCCTCTGTTCCTCCCAGCTTGCTATTGAGAGTATTTAGTCTAAATGAGCCCCTTGTCTTTGGGTTGGGGGCAAGATAAACAGATTTGCAATTCATGTTCATTAGAAAAAGCTTTATGCAAGTGTAGCCAGCATCATTAAAGCCAGCTTGGCCTGTCTGAAAGCATAAAGCACAGGGCTGAGGGCTAGAGGGTATCCATATACTAACAGGGAAAGCAAGCTGCAATTTGGAGCACCCCTAGGTTTCAGTGAAGGGTGGACTAATAAAGACTCGTGACTTCTTTATTGCTTTGCTTTGTTTTTTGACTGGAACTTTTCTCAGGCTAGCTGTAAAAATCAAGAGTGAAATACTGGCCCTGCTAAAAACAGGATTTTGCCCTTGAGTGCAGCCTTGCCAAAGTTTCACCCATAGATTAAAAACGTATTGGGCTTTGTCTGCTCAGAGATTGAAAAGTGGTTCCTGGCTCCGCATCCAGATTCATTTCCTAGAAAGCTGTATATTGATGTGATAAAGTGTCAGTGGCTGGAGCCAGAGCATATGTTATTTTATATACTCAGATGCCTGTATAGACCACTGTTGACATTGCTGGTTAGTAACACATTATCATTTGCTATTTGTTTTTGTTGCTGATAGCAAACAGTACAGCATAAAGCATAAGCACATGCCTTCTACTAACTAGTTCCAGGCCTGCTTCACCCTTCATGTGTTGGCACCCTGTTTCCCTCAGCTCGTGTTTGCGCTCTGCTGATGGTGGAAGCATGGGGCTTTGCCCACCCGCGTGGTGGTCAGGCTTTTGTCTGGGGTACAGGGCAGTGTGAGGAGCCCTTGTGCTCAGGGGAAGTCCAGGAAGGTTTTCTGCATACTCCTGTGGGAGCTTGGTTAGGCCATGGCCACCGATCTGCAAGTCCAGTGTGCCAAGTTTGGCACTTTCCTGCCAGAGGCCTCCGCCATGCTCCTCTGCCACAGTGCTCGTCAGCCCTTGAGGAGCAGGCACCTTCCCTGCTGCGGTGACCCAGCTGCTCCACGAGGGCGGCCAGCCAGGGCCCAGCGTCACAGCCATGCACCACGGGGCACGGCAGGGCGAAGAGCAGAGGGGACGTACAGGGCCTCCTGCTGGGACCTTGTGCTGTCAGGTGGTTCCCTGTCAGCTCCCCTGGGATGCAGCCCTCTCCAGGAGCATAGCCACCCTGGGATGCTCTCCTCATTGCCCATCCCTGGCATGTAGCCTGCAGTGGCATCTCACATGCAGGCATTCAAGAGCACAGGGAAGCCTGGAAGAAAGAACTCTGGGTACAATGCAAGCTGTGGTTATCTGTGCTTCACAGCATATATCACATAGGTTATAAAATCAAGGCTGACTTGACAAAAATCCTTAAAAATCCTTCGTATTTATTTTTCTAAATAGGTGGAAGAGAGTGTGAACAGCCATATTCGCTGGAGTGCTGAACCGAATTGCCTTGACTGGAACCATTATTCACTTGCACCTTTGACGGCAGCAGCCAGGTAGGAAAGCAAGGAAAGAATGGGTTGAAATGAGCTGGGGGAGCAGGCCTGGGTGAATATCTTTTTGTTCTCAGAAAGCTTTAACTGGAAGTCACTCACATTTAAAGAGTAACTGATTACTTGTCCTTTTGTTACAAGTGAACTCACCTCTTGCTGAAACCAGAAGCATTTCTCTTTCTGGACAGGTTATGTTTTTGGTGATTCAGAAATGGTGTCTTTGCTTTGACTGTATATTTGGTTTGCCACTTTCTCTTCTTTGTACAGTTCTTTCATGAAGAATCCAGGGAGCATACTTTTTGAAAGAAATTAGCAGAAAAATTTACTTGTAAAAAATACAAAGAAAAAAAAAGTGGATGGGGTTTTGATATCTAAAAGAGCTGCTTATATTATTATTATCATTTTTAATTGTCCTAAAGAGTAAGTTGGTGGTTTCTGTTTGACCATCTTGCCATTTCAAGTGCATTGTTGACGATACTTAAGATCAAGGTTTATTTTTTCCTCTGGGTCTTGAACACATGGGTACATGCAAACTGCGATTATGAAAATAATGACACTGTAGTGTCATGATACCCAAGCTAGCTTAAAGTTAGTGGATTCCCAGTAGCAGTTTAGCTATGGTAACACACAGTTCAGAAACCAGTTTATCTTGTCAGGAAAAGGTCTCTTTTCAGCTACTTGTTGCAGCTCCATGTTTGTTCAAGGTGCTAGTCACAGGTTGGACAGATTTCACATTGACTTGGTCTCAGAGACTGTGCCTTCGTGTAATAGACAGAGTTAGTTTTGTTGCAGCACTGAGGAGCTCCTTTTCTCCAATATCTGTGTATTGGTTAGCCTTCTGAATGTAATAAGACTGACTTAAAATAGTGAAAAGTTAAGGAAATGTTTCATTGGCTTTTTTATTATTATTCTTCAATATTTATCTGCAACCGTAAGAACTAGGCATATAAAGAAGATACAAGATTCTCATGCCATATCATGATCCCAGGAAGCGTTCAAGGAAAATATGCAATGTATTTTGAGATAAAACTGTCGTTTTTTTGAGAACTGTAAATAGGATTGGACCTCTGTTTCATTCTATATATGAATTGAAGGAAGGAATGGCAGGCATTAAATTGAAATGGGCTGTCCCTTGACACTTTGCTGAAACCTGGAACTGATCCCAAGTATTCTGCAGTCCATGGTGCTGCTATATGGGATATCTCTTCTTATTCATCCTTTTGCAAGTCCTTGCAATTGAAGTTGTGTCTATGAGCATTGCACTATTTCCCCCCTGCAGTCTGAGACCTGAGATCTTCCCATGCAGCCTGGGATCAGAGCTAGGTGAGAGGAGTGCAAATTAATGCCTGTCAGCAGGCGTGTTAACAGGGAACATGCTTGCAAAAAACTACGCATCATGCTTGCCATAGGTCCTGTGGAATTTACAGTGAAAGTTCAGCAGGGAAACAAACTGTCCTCATGCACTGAGCTCTGTTCCCTGTTTGGGAAGCATTAACAGTGTGTGAAATTTATAAGCAGGAGTAATGGAGTACCGAAACCTAGCCATGTCCTGACTCACCAGGCAGGATTTAAGGGGAAAATTGAGAACTTTGGTACACAAGAGTGTGGCAGCCATCCTCCGAAATGGGTTTTTAGCATAAAATTTTCAGGTTTCATTAGTGTGTAACTTAATGGTACTTTTGTGCATTGGGCCCTTGCTGCTGTGGCTCTCTTGAATGCTGAGAACTCCCCTTATAATTTGTCAGCCTAGTAATGGTGGTTTGGAACAGCTGAACTTTAGAATAGATGCTCTCAATTAATGTAGTTTAGAGTGGTGCCATTGCAACTATGATAATATGTATTGCAACTTTCTGTGCTAAGGATATTAAAGCAAGCGCTTAATACTGGTAGGGTAGTAAATATGCCATGTGAGCTAATAAAAGACTCCCATTAAGAAACTGATCCCTATATTGCCTCCTTTACAGGTGAAAACTTGCAGTTTGATTCCACAGCTAGATATGGGGAGATAGGAAGGCACATTTTCCCTGAAGACAGGAGCATGCAATGCTGCCAAACCAGCAGTCCCAGGCGCCCTGCAGGGGTTGATTCTTGCAGCAGAGGGAGATTGTACAAGCTGTGGTGTGGAGGACTAGCTGCTTTATTTTGGCTGAGAATCCTCTGAAGATACTGGTCCCGATTCCCTACTGTCTGAAACCTTTTGCTATTTATACCTGGGTAAAGTGAATGCCAGGCGAGCATAAAATGCCACTACCCTAGTGCTAAAGGAGCTGTTATCCACTTTGCCCAAATATAAATGACCATGCAAAGGGTAAAGCAAGTTCAAGGTCTCTCTTTTTGTTATGGCATTGCCCTTAGATCCTGCTGCTTGTTGATGACTGTGTGTGAGCAGAAGGCTGTTCTTCAGTGGTGGTGGTTTGAGCTCAGGATGTGGAAGTGCAAGGAAAAACAAGAACACTAATTTCTTGTTCCACTACTAGTCAGAGAGAGAAAAGCATGTTTCTTCTACGTCCAGGAGGTGGCTGAGCAGGATAGTAGCATAACAAATTTATTTGCTAGTTTTCTGACAGTCTGGGGTAGGAAGAAAGATGCTCAAAAACAGCTGGAGGAGGCAGAAATGAACCTTGTGACTTGAAGTCTCCCTGCCCTTGGGCATTCAATAGCAAGCAGTGCATTAACATGCCATATATTGGAAGGACACAGTCCTTGAAATCCTCTGGCACTGCAAGCTACTGCTTTTAAACTAGAACAGAGACAGATAAGGATAATGTGAAGGAGAAATTCAGCATTGCATATTACAAAATTGAATCTGTAGAAAAACTGGTCACTTTTGGCGGTATTTCATACATTGTAAATAGAATCCATATATATTCATGCTTATTTTAAACAGAATATAGTGTACTGCAATTTCTGCTGTCTCCACAAATATCTTGGTAAAGTAATTTAAAAACAGATCTGTTTTGTAACCAGCACTGCGCCAATTTGATAGTAATACTGGGCTATGTTAGAGGTTCTGAGTCAGGTTCTGACAGCTGTATACCTGCTGAAAACAACGAAGACCTAGCACAGGGTGAGGGCATCAGCGTCTGGCTCTTTCTGAGCAGAGCTGCTGGTGAATTGTGTGCTACAATGCACACTGCCATGGAAAGGACCGATTTAAAAAGCAAGAAATGCAAATCATTTTGAATTACAGGCAGCAAGAAGGATCCTTTCATAATAACTAGATAAACCTCCATTTATGTACTGTATTTCAACAAACAGACAATTTATTTTTTTTATGGACGGGGTGTGATAAGGTTATTAACACTGAACCACACCCAGTGAGATTCATTTTATGTAACTTCTAATACATGCATTTACCTATTCACATACACTTTTCCCTCTTTCTAAATATATCCTAAGGTTACATATGCAAGGCTCACAGCTTCAATGCAGACATAGAATGAACAATTGTGGTTTTGAATTTGCTGGTGACAAATACACAGAATTGTTTTAACTTGTCATGCTGTAGTAATGCTAAATTAAATATTTCAAAATGCAAACAAGAAACTTGGATTATGTAGATCTTTAAAAGTAATCCTGTGAGCCTTCCTTCTTGTCGCTGTATTCTTATGAGAAATCTGAAGAATTTACATTTTGGAAAAAATACATAATGCCCATTGCAATTGTGCGAATCCATGTTAGAGGATTCTTTTGCTCACAGATGCTTTGCTAATAAGTTCTGATCCTGAAAAGTTTTGGTTAGTTGGGAATCTCAGATCCGTGCTAGCAGTTAGCTCCAGATGGCTGTAATCTATTTTGTACCAAGCCTTCAGCATCTCAAAGGTTGCATGTTTGGAATTATGAAACACACTGTTCCACTTGTTTTTGCCAGTAAACATACTGTGCATTGTATGTTAAGTTTTGATGCATAGTATAGCTTGAAGAAGAGGTAAGAGAGAAAATGTGGGGAGAGAAAAGGCGAAAGGAAAAGGGTAGAACGGGAGAGGAAAGAAAATGCAGCAAGAAAAGTTTGTCTGCATAATGAATTCGGTCTGACTGGCAAACACAATCTGACTTCAAGTTGTGAATTTCATTGAATTTGATCCAAGAAAGACACAGCTGAGCAATCTGCAGGAAGCAATCTTTTCCTAGAAGTATGCAGCTCCAAACTGTACAAATTCTTCCACTGATCGTAAAATTTCTGTGCACCACTAAACCTGTGTAATTGGATACTTTTGAAAAGAAAGTAGTGTATTGAGATATTCAACTAAAGAATAACAAAAACATCATTGAATGTAGAATTTTGAAAGAAGAAAAACTATATAATTTGAAGTTGGCCAATGAAACCCTAGTGATAAGGACAGTTAATCATTTCTGGTGCAGCTGTTTCCTGACATTTCTGCAAAATGTTGTGGAAAAATTAATGAAGGTTCGTTCAGTAATGGTTTCAAGCTTGGCTAGTGGAAAATATGACAGTATTTCCATCGTCAATTAAGAACAAGCAAGGCTTTTTTTTTTTTTTTTTTTTTTTTCTGCAGGGGAAGTGGTATGCAGTTTGTACTGCACAGGAAATTGTAGACTTGAGAGCAGCTGTGTGATAGCAACAGGTATGCAGAGAATATGAAAAAGAGCCTGGGCCCTTTGCTCTTATCACATACGTTTCAGTGCAGTAGACCTCTGTAACATGCTGGAAGAGACAACTTGCTGTGTGACATGACGCTATCTATCTAGCATGTGGGGTATTCCTTCGAGTGTCTGACTGAAAATAAATGCCCTTCATGCCACTTCAATAAAAAAGGATGTATTGAGTGAGATTTTCGTTGTAACTGTGTTTTATTACTGCAGTGTCCCAAAAGCTCTATATAACTCCATAACTCTTTGTGGTGGAGAGACATGATCTTTTTTTAACTGATCTCTGTAATTCTTGTTGCTTGCAAGTTGACCTCAGCATATATGATTTTTACAGCCACACAGCACGCCTTAGTGAGCACGTGTGGTTGCTGCATTCTCCCGGTGCAGAGCATCCCCTGCTATAATGGGCTGGCCATTCTGTGTCTGGGGGCGGTGAGAAATCTGCGGGCCTCGTGCGCAGTATGGATGTGGGGCTATATATGTGAACCCAACACCATGTATGTGTACGTAGCATTGCATATTGCTAAGAAAGCATGTGGTTTAGAAACAAGAGCGTGGCCCAGGGGTGTATTCACATCGCAGATCAGCATAGCTGAAGGTCACTGTAGCAGCTGAGCAGTGGCCTCTGTCCACTCCTTCACTTCATGGCAGTGGGCAGGCAGCCAGCTGCCGGCAACCTCCTCAGCAGCACCTTGGGGCTGGTGCTCCTGCCCCAGCTCCACAGTGCCCAAACTCTTCCAACTCGGCTTGGTTTCAGAGATACTGTTGGATAGCCTGCATGGGCCAGCGTTCAGTCAGCATGGAAACAAGATGCACAGGGAGTAAGTTGTAAAGTTCAGTCCCATATTGCCAGTAGAATTAACTGGTTTTCCCCAAAGGGATCTACATTTTATTTGGGGTAAAAAATGCCTTAGTGTGAAATTACAAGGCTTATACAGAACTACTGTAAATCACCGCAAAAGTTCAGGTGAATGATTTAGGGACTTGATGCCTCTTTCTGGACTGTGAGGGGTTTTACAAACCTGCCTACTCAAACAGATTTTTTCTTCTTCTAACATGCTGAGATAGTTTGAGCCCTGCCATAAATATGATTTCTAGCCTGTTTACACAGTATGGTGATTCATACTAGCGTGGTTGATAGAAAGAAAATACATTATAATGAATGGTTTATGCTTTTCTAATATCACTTTGTAAAGGAGACGCTTACTCAGTGCTCCTGCTGCAAATTTAGAAGACCCTCAGGAAGCTCACTAAAAATGTTTGTCTTACTTCCTGTAAGGTTAGCTGTGGAGTGTGTAGTTCTTACTGGTTTAAGCCAGTGTAAAACAATTAATAGTGATGAAGTCCCATCCATGATTTAGGTCCATTCACATAATCATGTAAAAGTTAGGCCCAGGTTCCCTGTCTGTGGCGCAGTCAACTCTAAGGAGCTTTGTTTAAGACTTTCCCAAGCCTGCAATCCCTTGTGTTGGTCAAAACTTTGCTGAAGTCAGTGGCAGCTTTATCAGGGACAGCTTATGTATAAGAACCTGTAATTAATCTTGATTTGGGATCAGTTCTTCAAGAGTCCCTCCACATGCTTGAGTAACCAGGTGAGTACTGTGGCTGCAGTCAATATGTTGGTGGTGGGACTGCATGTGTGCTTCAGGGAGTGCATAGGCAAAAGGGAAAGATGAGGGCTCTGGTCCCTCATTTTATCTGACGAGAGCAGCAGGTCAAATATGAGCTGCTTTTAAACTTCTCAGCATGAGGTCTATGCCTACAGCTACGGAGGAACTTCCCATAAACACAATTTGTCAATTGAAAGAGGAATTTCCACAAGAACAAGTTTTCCACTGGAAAATTTCCATATTGCCTATTTTTATTTTTTGCTTTTGTTTTTCCATGGAAATCTCTGAACGAAGTACTTCCCTTTAAGTCACCTTAATTCACCAAGAAGATATTTGATGAGCTGAACTGAGCTAACATAGTTACAGTTGTCGTTAAGTTACTTCTGTCTATTACTCCCTCTCATGTCATGGCAAATGGCAATACAAAAGCTTCATGCTTGAAAAGTTCCTATGGGCAGGTTACCTTGTCAGGCCTACATGTCCCATGGTATATGGGAGTCACTGTGGTGAAAGCATCTACCAGCTAGTAACAAAACAGTATCTTGGTGAGCCAGATTCAAAACCAGAGGCCACAGTCCCTAGGAAACCAGAGGAGCTGTTGTGTGAGCTTCTGTCTTTGCTGTTCAAACACAGTCTCCCAGATTTTCATGTATTTTTTACCAGTTATTTAAAACTTCTACAGCAGTTGTAAAACTCTTGGATCCATTTGAGATTAATGATGAATGAAAAGTAGGTACATTTAAGTGATGGTAAAATCGGCTAAGGTCATACAATCAAAGCGCTTGACGGACGCCTACACGTTTCTTGCCTTATTGCCTTAGCTTTCCCTACAGAAGGCAGCTGGATAATAGCTGGGACATTACTGGAGATGACTGGACATCTGGTGTGGAGCATGTGGGAAGGGAGAGGAATGCTGCTGACACCAAGGTGTTCATTGAATCACACAGTGACCTCTTATGGATGAACATTTAAAATGAATGAATGCTCATATCACAAATACTACTTTTACTTTTTCAAGTAACAGTTTGAATAGTTCAGCAAGGTTTGTAGTAAATGTGGTGTTCTCCTTACAGTACTGTGTCTCCAGACTTTTGTTAATCTTCTTCTTGTCCCTCCTTGGGGGTGGGTGGGGACACACATCCTGCTTTTATGTAGACGTGTTGCCAATGATACTGAATGCACCAAACCTTTGATGATATTGAATAGTGACCATCTCTCAGGTTTGATGGTCGTGGCTGGTGGCATGCTCCTGCCATCCCTGAGGGAAACTTGTCCCCCAGGAGGAAATGGGCTGTACCAGCGACCATGCTGCTGCACGGGAGGAAGCTCTGTCTACATGAGACTGGAGGCTGTTGGAGATTTCTCCACCACATGTGCACAGGAAACAGCATGTCAGATGTCTGACTTTCCTTCAGGCGGTCTCCCCGGTGCTTCTCAGAAGGGCACGGGAGTTGTGGTTAAATATTACAGTCTAACCTTTTACTTGCTCAGAGACCAAACAGGAGCTAAGTAACTTTAAACCATTAGCTCCATTTTAAGTGTCTCTTCCGTGGGACGAAGGGCAGTTGATTCTCAATCACGTTATATTTTCCAGATGAATGACTCAGAACACAAGTGCCAGGCTACCCACAGCAGAGTATGCCAGTGCAGCTAATGAAACAGAGAAGAGCAAGGGTCCTCCTTCGTCCCTCGTTCTGCTTCTTTTACAGGAAGCCCTTCTGCTTCTCTACTGCTCAGCTGCCCTGGGCTGCTGGGGAAAAAGGGAACAGACCTGAATTGAAAGAAGTGACACATACGAACTGGCCATTTAATTAATTAAGTCAAAAAATGCCTTTGGCAGTTACCAGCTCTTTGGCATTCAAGGGAAAGCCAAATATATTTTCTGTGCTAACAGCTAAGACTTAGCTGTAGCTGAAATGCTGAACACAGTTTCAGAGGTAACATAATGTGACAACACCATTTCTACCAATGTACTGTCCTTTGGGGGAAAAAACAAAACCAAAAACTTGTCTTACTTTTAGTCCGCTATACTTGATAAGGTGTTTTTGGGTGATAACTGAAACCAGAGTTTTCATTTACTTATTGGAATTTAAAGACTATATGAAGGAGGGATCGTAGAAGTTATTCAGATCATTTGATTATAAGAAAATAAATCCTTTAGCAAAACTCACATTGGTGACAATCAGTCGTATTTCACAGTTGCATTGCGAAAACTATGAACGGCCTCAGTTCTAAATTTAAGATAGTCAGAAATTGTTCTGTTTAGCATGTCCTAAAATTATCCAGCACAGAAATACTTAGGGGAAGTGTTAAAATTAATTCTCAAATTTTAAAAAGGCAGCTTAAAGGGGAAGGAATGCAGATGTGGAAGCATTAAATAAGTGCCATCTCAATAGCAATTTTACCAAACGCAGGGAAGAGCCATACACTTCATGTCCTTGTTATAAGATTCTTGGAGAAAATACTCCCACTCAGACAGAAATTCACTGTAAACAGCCCTCTTGCTGTTGTCGTTGGTGTACTTCTGAGGATGCAGTAGCTCTTAGAAGGAGCTGGGCTGGTTGTGCAATACTGTGACCTTATGGTGCATAGACACTTCCAGTTTTGGAATGTGAAATGTCTGAAACTGGGAGTGGGCGGACAAGAGGTGGAGCTAGCGAGGAGCCCGGGTGGCTGTGTTTCTGAGAAACTCTTTATTGCTGGTGAGCACTGCTAATCTGTCAAGTGTATGTCCAAAGCCCTGGATATTGCTAAGTAGAGCCACTAAACAAGATCGAGTTGCAAACGGACATGGAGCTATGGGGTGGTATTTTGGAAATTGAGCTTTTAAAACTTAGTCAAAAACAAGGCTGAATTCTTTCAGACCTGAAACCACAGCCTCCCAAAATGCGTCAGAGACTCTTGATGCTGCAGCGAGGTCAGCTTCCCTCCCCCCCACACCTGTGAGTCAGGACAACTCTATTAAAGGAAGCTTTTATTGGAAGCTGTCAATAGAGAGGGAGACAACATGCAGATGTTGAGGACACGGTGGGAAAGAGTTTGGATCCTGTGCCTACATAGATGGTCACCAACGGGAAGAAGAGTATTTTTGTGGAAAACAGAGGGACGCTGAGGAAAGACTAGTATTTAAGCAAGAGGTAGGTAAGTCTGATTTCACCTTCTGTCAAATTAAAGCTAGGATTCAGAGTCCACTCAAGCTGGCATTGTATCCATTTCTCAAGGGGGACAAAGGCTAAGTCTTCTGTGGGCTAGATGCCCTCAGTGCTTGTCCATTGTGCCTTCTGTACCTACTTTTGCTGAAAGTTGCAGAAAAATAATCATAGAGCAGCTCAGTTGAATGCAGAGGGAAAAAGAAAACCAAGGATGAAACAAAGTATTGGACTGGTGGGAATTTCAGCAGCGTGATCTTGATTTCCAGGTAGTTTCAGGTAGACACTTTTTGAGATTGAAACTTCCTACAGTGCCGTCATGGACTTATTGTTTCCTTTGCTATAAATTCAGACCTGTTCATGGGTGGATCGACAGTAATGGGGCTTAAAAATGTCAACGAACAATGCTGTCCCACTTATATTGATTCTCCTTTAACTTTTCCCGTGTTGTTTGTTATTACTACTATGACCTGGACTGCTCTAGCAGAGTGTTAGCATAGATGAAGTTCCTGTAACAAGCAGCATTGCAATAACTGGGACCTGTGGTTTTAGATGTGATCTTTCCTTAATACTGGTGGGTGCTCTGTGCTTACTGAATTTATGTGTACCAGAGAAGAAATACCATACAATAGCTTTGTGACTGAAAAAAATACCTCTAGAACTAATTCATAGTGCCAGTAATTTTATTGTTTCTATGTGAGATTGCTAGCAGAAGGAAAGAGATCCTGGAAACCAGCTGCAGCTATTTAATTCATGACCTGTCAGGAAAATAGGTTTGTGTTCCAGTCCTGATGAGCATCTTGGGTGAAAGGCAGAGCATGGTCCTGGCTGTGCAAAGACCTGACCTTCCCGAACCCTTATCACATTTAGTAGCACTGTATTTGAGCGGTTTTCCTGAAAACATCCCATGTGGAGTTTTCCTCTGCTTTGAAGGCTTACATTACGCTGTTTTGATCCACTTTCCATTTCACTGGTGGCCTATTATCTTTCTCACAAAGTGAATCAAACTGCATTTTAAAAAAAGGAAAAAAAAACATTATTTTTTGCACCTTTACTTTTTCCTTTTTTTTTTTTTTTTGAATCCATGTGTGTTACATTTTATGAGCAGTCCCAGCAATGCCTTGTATCTAGAAATGTAAATAACCTTTTATTGAAAAATAAAAACCAGCTGGGTGCACTTGTGCCGTCCCTGACTGCCAAACATTCATTGGCAAACACTGTACTGCAGGTACGGCTGAGCCCATATGTGGATGCATTCACATGTGGAGTATGAGTTGGAGAGAATTAGCTGCTTTCGGTAGACTTACTGAGGCAGGTATCTGCCTCAATTTACATTTATATTTTCCATTCAGAATACATTCAGTCTGAACATGGTGGTGAAGGAAAAGAAACAGAAATACGTGTTCCTAAAATATAAAGCAATGGCTTCTCAGATCTGTATGATGAGGGGAGAAGTGGTTGGAAAGAGAAACCCAAGCACAGCAGCATGAAGGCACAGGGCTGCACCTGGGGGCAACTGCAACAGGCAAAGGGAGCTCCTGGACGTCATGGTGAGACTACCTGCTATGGTCCCCATTAATGTGATTCAGCAAATTTTTACCCTGTTGGACAAGACAAAATTGTATCTCCCATGCCATCTGCCTGGTCCCCTCCCATACAAGTCTGCTCTGAGCAGCCAACAGGAACTGTGGCTGCCTTTGAGCTTTCCATGGCCTTCCTCTGCTGGCCTTTTTCTGGCCTTCCTCTGCCCTTTGCACTTTCTGGCAAAGTTCTGGTGCAATCAGGCTGCAGGATGGCAACGTAACTGTCAGCATCTTCCAGATGTCATATGAAACAGAGCAATGAGGTTTATACCAGTCCTATCCTTGCTACGTCTTTTGCTAAGTGGGTTTACACAGAATATAGAAGTCCGAATCCTACCTTGAAATTAGATTTGACATCCTTGAATGGATTAAAGTGACAAATAAATTGTTATACTGAAGAAAGCTATAAAGAAAAAATCAGACTGGCAGCATCTTTTTTTAAGTTTTGCTGATCAGAAATCAGAGGCTGAATTTTGGCTCAAACGTCTATAAGCAGTCTTGCAATCAAATACTCCCAGTTTGCAAGGATACAAACAGCAGCTCCTCTAGCTTGCTCTAATGAACCAGCAGCTCTTTGTTGGTGCGAGCAGAGCAATTAGGCTCCCTGCTAGAAGAGCGATGTTTGTTATGCAGTTTCATCCAAGTGATTGGGGTTATTTTATTCAAGCAGACCTCACTAATCCGCAATTAAAATGGCATTTTCATCTCACACTTCGAAGTCGAGAAAAAGCTTTGGAAGATTTTAGTAGCTCTGATGATGAGCTTGTTGGAGGAACAAAATCAAACGAGGACCTTTTGTTGCAGCGGATGGGTCGTGACTGAGACAGTTGGCTACTTCACTACAGCAAACACGTAGGTGGCTCTTCTCGTGTTTTTAGATCCAAGAGGGGAGCAGTGACTTTCCTGACACCTTTTGGGGGAGAACAGGCTGGGCTGTGTCATCTGTGCCACATGCAGCACCTGCTGACAGTCAGCCCTTTTCCTCTCCACCGCTTTGAAGTAATAGGCCACATTTTTCTGGCAGGATCAGGCCCAAGTGGTGAGGTTGCAGTGGGTTCAGGCAATTTAAAATCTGTCTGCAGTTTTTTGCACCTGTTTCATTGTGGTATTTGTGGCTCATTTTTACCTGAGCTTTCTGTTTCGTGTACTGTTACCAGCAGCCTTCCTAGCTGGTACTGGTGCAACTCTGAGGGAAGAGAAGAGCGCCAAGTGCAATTTGGAGGATGATCAGGGTGAGATCAGTTCTTGAAACCTGAGTCAAGTTAATGATGAAACCTGACTTTTGTTAATAATACATTGTGATTATTACACCAGGCAGGGCAGATATCTCCTATTTCTTATCTTTTAACTTGTGTATCCTAGCTGAAGCGACCTAACTCCTCGGCCATCCCACCTGGAGAGCTGGCCTGTCCCCACAGCCAGGCTGGCGGGCCAGCTTCCCCCGGCAGAGCAGTGCCTGCAGATGTCAGCGAAACACACAGGCTGGGAGGAGGGTGTGTGATCAGCAGATGTAGCAGCAGAAAGTTAATGACACACGGCACCTAACTGGAGCTGCCCTTACGTCAGCGCTCAGCACCAGGCAGGCCGGTGGCAACCCGCCCCCCACGTCCTAAGGTCTTCACAAGAGAAAAACTGCATTATGAGCCACGCCGCTTGCCTGCCGTAAATGCCAATAAAACGTTAATCCTAACCGCATCTATCTCTGGCAGCTGGGAGATCCCTGGCCCCATTGGGGAGGTGACATAAACCAGGGTGCATGTTCAGGGCCGGTCAGTGGGAGGGGAGCGGTGCTGGTGAAAGTGCCACCACCGCGCAGGGGCGGCCGGGGCGGCTGCGGCAGGAAGAGCACTCGCGGCAGGATGCAGGCAGATGCGAGATAGCGTGGCCCCTCCTCACCTACGAGCCTCGTTTCTTGCCACCTCCCGATGGCTCCTGTCACCTTCTGCCTCACTCTCCTTCGCTGGAGCACGTGGCGCCAGCAGCCTCCATTTGGCCTCCTTGGCCTTTGCCTGCCCACCGTGCAAAATCGGGAGTGCTGCCGCTGGTTTGTGGAGATCCTGGCTGTGTGACCCGGGGTGCCGGGAGCTGCTGTGCCACGTGCTTGTGTAGGCCACAGTTAGGGACTTACTTACATGCAGGACAACAACTTTCCAACACCCACATTTCAAACATTGGCTGACGAAGAAATCCCACAGCAGGAACTTATCGAAAGGAAAAGATAACACCTTGTCTTGCTTTACTTCTGCTCGTTACCTCGCCTGTATCGTGACTGTTGCATGTTATGCTGGAAGCAGAAAGTTTTCATGACCTTGAGCACCCCATAGGTGGGCTCTGTAGTAGTCCAGCAGACCCTCAGCCCAATTTGGGTAGCAGAGGAGGCAAGAAGAAGGTGAGCCAGCAGCCCTGGAGCTGTGAGTTGGAGGTGGCATTCGGTAGGATGTAGCCCCGTGGCCCCACCATCTCCGTGCTAAATCTGAAGCCCCTTGCCCTGCTCCTCCCCAACCCAGAGCTGCTGCCACATCCCCTCCCTGGCAGGCAGGGGCTGATCCGACTGAGAACGTAGCACTTCTTTCCCCCAGATTATTTCTAAGTTAGCACATTTATTTGGTTTAGATTGAATTGGGCATTTTGTCTTCTCCTTTGAATTTTTTCTTCCTCAGCTTTAAATTTGTAAGGATAGGTGATAGGTGGTATATTACTCAAACACAAAGTTTTTCCAAATTTGGAAGTGGGGGATAGGTTTAGGCTCTGATCATTCTGCTTTTAGCATTACAATTTAAGAGCCCCATGGTGGTTTTGGGTATATAGCCTCATTAACTTTATATAAATGTACTGCCGGTGTATGGTCTTCAGTATTTAAACCTACTAATAATTATTTTTACATTCATATTTCATGTAGTAGAACAACATTTACTCTTAATTTCAGATTAAAATTAAATTGTCTGAAGAATAATAGTATCAACTGATTTGTCTTGCACTTCAATGTTTATCTATTCTGGTAAAAAATCAGTGACTATTAAATTTACTGCTAAGGCATAGGATGAAAAAGCAAAGCTATGATGATGAACAAAGGATGGTTGTATCAATGGGAATTAATCAGCATATCAAGAAAAGAGCATGCTTGCAATTTCCCATTGGACTTCATGTTTAAAATATAATCTTATTAACTTCAATTACAGTGTTGTTCTTTTTTTTTTTTAGTTTTAAAATAAGATCAAAATAAAAATTGTAATGCCAGAGTAATCATTTTTATTGACTCTTGCATGTGAAGTTGGCAGTATCTTACAGTGGGCTTTTTTTCCTGTTGTAAATGAGAAGAAAGATCTGGTATAAACCTGTGCATTTTTGTGTAACCCCAGCCCCAGAGTGATTGATGTGAGGTCTTTGGAGCCACACAGGAAGAATGGATAATAATGAAACAAAACCCTCATGTAAGCATGAGCCAAACGAGTCACAACATTAAATAGAAAAACCATAATTGTAGAAAAGACCATTTCCTTGTACAGCTCAAATGGAGCACTAGAAAGTTGGCACGTGTATGACTTCCAGTAGTAATGTTGCAGTAATGTAGTTTAAACAGTTGCAGAAACTCTTCAGAGAGTCCTTGGGGCCTGGCTTGTTTTCCCTTTGTGTTAAACTCAATGCCGTGCAGAAGCGTGAAGTTGCTCCGGAAACGGAGGTTGCAGAATATTGCTACTGCCTAGCTGTTGGTCATCCTGTAGCTATACACCTTCAGGTATGGCATCATGAGCAAGTGCCGGGTCTGGGGCTGTTCCTGGGCGCACGGACCAGATGCTGCTGGGAGAGTTTGAGCTCCCATCTCCACTCCTCCACGTGTGCCCGCTACTGCCCCAGTGACAAATATACCAAGACTGGAGAGGTACAGTCATTAATTCCTGTAAATACAGGTCTCAGGGAATAAGAAATTCATGTGTGGTTGGTGGTTCTTCTCAATATTCCTCATAAGATGCTAAACTGTATCACTTGGCCAGATGGTCATTTATACTTGTGCCACTTTATTAAGCACTGTAGGAGTGCTTAAAATGGCAGTAAGTTATATTTACACCCTTTCTAACAGCTCCTTTGTGCTGATAAAAGGGATGTAAATTGGCCTCAGAGTAGGCAAGATTTGCAGAATAGGGCTGTAAAAGTGCAACAGCCTCTTTTTAGCATGCAGGCCTACGTGTCTGCTTCTAGTGGGGCATAGCCTTCTCTCCAGGGTAATGCTGACTGAGGTAATGGCTCTGACATGACAAGTTCCCACCTTCCCTTAGCTCCCAGAGCCTCATTTCTGGTCCCTGGAGAAGCTTTCTGTGTGCTGGTGAGGAGGAACTGTGTTGTAAACCTGGTCATTGAAATGCTCCAGATTAGAAGAAAAACAAGGAAAACCATTCCCCCCTTCAATTTTAAGACAACTTTTCTCTGAGATCCTTCTAGTGATTCAGCTTGCAGTAGGGTCCCACAAATGTTGTGGCGTGGCTGCAGCTGGCTCAGGCATCGTGGAGGGGACGGTGCAGGTTGGGCTGAAGAACAGTAGCTGCCTAACACAGTGCTGCTGCCAGGTCTTGGCCCAGGCGGAACTCTGCCCACCCCATCAATACTGTTTTGAAGACTTGCAAGTACTTGAAAACATGTTTGCTTCTGAATCTACTTCCTAGTCCTTTCGGCTGAAGGAGGATGCCTTAGTTAACAAGCTCTTGTCCCTTCATTATGTGATGCTGGAATGCAGACACCAGGTAGAAGTTCTACCCAGTCTTTTTGTATTTTATCTGTTGGTAATCTAAGTGAAAAAGGGACTGTTCCAAATCTGAGTTTTTTCCCCTCATCTTCTCGTTTCTCAAGTTATGTTTAGAAACAGGAAACTGTTTTGCATAAAGGTAAGATTGTGTTTTTAACAAGTAAAGTTGGTGTTAGACTAGCTAAATATACCTACACAGTCATACTCAGTGGGTAGTCCTGGCTATTTTTAGGCTTTATTTTTGCCTCTCTTTATTTATTTTTTTTAGTGACACCTCCACTGTACCTTCAGCTTCTTGTGAGGCACAGCTTCCTGAGCCTCTATGAAACTTGCAATTACAGGAGGAGTCAATCTTGTCAGGTGTCATTTATCATACTTTGCAGAGGGCTGATTCCAGAGAAGGGTGAACAAAGCTTAATAAAAAGAGAGAGAGAAGCATTCTCTTAATAATTTGCCCTTTGCAACAGCAGACCCTTATCTGATCACCCACGCTCATCTGGCTGCTGACGCTGTGCTTGCTTCATTAGTACGAGCTATTTTTACACCTTTTGTGTCTTTTGAGGAACTGTGTGGGCCTTCTGGCTTGAAATGATTCACCATCTCCAAGCGAACAGGGTGTCCTCAAATCCTGCAAGTGGGGTAGGGAGAAAGAAGTGGGGGAAAGAGTTCAGTTGAATAAGCAAGCGTTGATTGTCTTAGGTGGTCTGAGTGCCAAAACATTGCAGTTTAGTCTAGTGAAAATAGCTTACGTGCTTTTGGTTTGCAGTGGAGGTTTTCAGACTAAGAGCTATCTCAAGAAGCATTTACCAATTAATCAGTCTTACTGTAACTTAGCAAACATGAAGCCCTATACGCTTGTGCATATACTCTTTGCCTTCGTGTTGATGGTACTTTCTTTTGTTCATAGTGTACAAGTGTCATTGGTGTATCACAGGCACCCTTGGAGACTTCTGGGTCAAATCTTCAGCTGATTTCACTTCCACTTCTGACACTGGAAAAAAACTAATTCTGGTGGAATGGGCCAAGCATGATGTAGGAGGAGAACCCTGTACAGAGTTGTCTGGGGTTTTCTGGAGCTGAGCAGTGGTTTCTTTCCCTTTCAGTGCACCATTAGCACTCAAAATGTCCTCTTAGACCCTGCTGAGGTGTCACTTGGTGGCTGATATTAAGGTTTTTGCTGTCCTTAGACTTTTCCTGTGTAAGAGAGATTTGGTGTTCAGTTGTGCCACTTTTGAAGTACAGGATAATGGTTTCATATTGCAGGCTTCCTTGGAGTCATTTCAAAAGTTGGTGTGATATGGGAAACTCTAAGGAGCTGTTTGCACTAGGGAGGCCCTGAATAATGCTCCCTTGTCTACACTTGACTGATAGCAAGTCCTCGTGAAACCTGAACAGTGCCTTTCCCAAGAGAAGTTTTGTTGTGTTGTTTTTTTTTTTTTTTTTTTTTTTAGTGTATTTCTCTTGTTGAGACTGTAACTGAGCTGGCAGCTTGGACTCCCCTCTCAAGTATCAATCTGTGGAGTAACAAAGGCATGGCATATAGATTCAGGCATTTTTGGTAGAACTTCTTCTTCTCAGTAGTGTTCACTCAGGTGAGTGGTCATCACATTAATAAGCAGAGTTGATTTGTGTCTTGTAGAAAGTAGCAACTGCACAGAATGAAACATCTCCTATACCTACAAAACACAGCAAGAAAGCGTATGCATATTTTATTGAAATTTTTAAGAGGTGTTCTGATGCAATTGGATATTGTGCATACTGGCTTCCAATACTTCATGCAATAAAAAGAAGGAAGTACTATAAAAAATAGCTAGGGTAATTTAAAAGAGCTTTTTTTTTGTCTTTTTTTTTTTTTTTTTTCCTTTTTTATTTTTCTCCTGTTAAACATCCTGAGGGCTATAAACAAAACATCATCCTTAAATGTGCAGTCTAATTAGTGTATCTTATGTGACCACTACAGTGGTCATTAGTCTTCAGGCAATGCTAAGTGACCAGATTTGCTACCGTAAAATGCCTGTGTTCAGTCACTAATCAAAACCAAACATTAGGGCTGAAGGGTAGTGACTGTTGTGACACCTGCGTGATGTATAGAGCTTTGGGCTTAATATCTGATCACAGATGAATTTTAACTAAGGCTTCAGTATTGATTGAAATAAAGCCGTCACGAAACCCCACTCTACTTTGGGTTCAAATCATGGAAAAAATTGGTAGGAACATGCTACTGATGCTTTGTGTACATCTGTTTTTGTTTTGGCATGTGGTGACCACAGAGTTTAGTAAATAATGGAAGATTTTAAAATAAGCTTGTATAATAAGCTTGGTGTGAGTGAAACACAAAAGCAAGTTCAGGTACTATATATGTCTTCATATGTAATTCTTCCTGGGGTGAGTGCATCCATCAGAGTTGGTGCCTTTGCCCATTCAGGAAAATATTTGAAAGACACTGATACTTTTGTATGAAGTGCAGGTGACTTCTTCTGACACACTATGAAAGGAAGCATAGCTGTCTGCAAATCTTGCAGTGATTGCATAATTAGTATTGCATAACTTTTAACTGAAAAAAAATCACTTCCCAGAAAATTCGGTGGTATTTTCCCTCTGTGATGGAAATGCTAGGGCTCTGCCTAATATTTTTCTAATATTCCATTTGGCAACAGAATAACAATTATTTTGTCCCTAAAAATGATGTAATGTTTACAAAAGAAAATATTTTTTTCCTGGGAAAATTTGGGGAAATCCTTCGTAATACCTTAGCAGGATCTTACCAACACTGGGCTGTTCTTCCCAGCTGCTGCCCAACTCTGCAGTTCTTGTGTGAAAATGAAGAATCAATTTCAGAAATGGCATGTAATTTCAGTTAGGAAAATTATTATATCTGACAACCTTATCAGTCTGAACTGTCTGGTGGCACTGCTCTGACCCTTCTTACACCCTTATGGTGTTTTTAAATCTAGAAAAGACTACATAGCGCACACTCACTGGAACCTTGCCCGTTGCATATACTGTATTGTTCATAAATGTTGCTAACTTCATAGTTTGGTTAATCTGGCCTTTATTAAATATAAAATTCCCCTTTCTGATTAACACATTTCTAAGTGTTGAATTAAGAATAAGGTCTTTAGTCTCACTAATTTTCACCAGCTCTTGCAAATGCAAAAACTTAATTGCAGTCCCTATAGAGTCTTGCATTTCCAGTTTAGTGTGATATCCTCATTGTTCAATTGCTGTGGCTTAGAAGAAAGTGAGATAGAGCTGAGTTTTTGCTGATTAAGAGAGCAGCCCAAGAATTAAGAGCCCATTTGTATCTCAGCACCCTCTCAGATACTGTTATACATCTTTTCTGCACATTTAGTAAATACAGTTTACTGACTACTTATCTAACCCTTGAGTGAAATTCATTCTTCTACAGATTGGGACCAACAAGATCATGCATCATACCAACTTAACTTTAACAATTGTTAATAGTGTTTAAAGAGGGCCTCAGTGGTGTACAACAGTTTCTGACTGTTCTCTGCATGGGAGCTACTCTTGTATGTCACTACATACTCTGATTCAAAGACAAGTGGGGGAAAAGAACAAAATGACAGTGGTATTTTTTGTTGCCTTCCAGATTTTTAATAATACTGGAAGTATGGGCTGTCAGATCTGCCATTGCTGTGCCATCACATTTTAAGGTTCATGTGGGTCCATTTTCATTTCTTAGTGTTTTCTCCAAGGAAATAAGTAGCAGTGTGAGGAGACTAACAGCTTACATACTTCTCTTGTTTAGTTTTATATCTGAATTATCCAAATCCTTTGCTTTGGTGTCACAATAGGTTTAATCTGTCCGTGCTTGAACATGGTCAGACAGAACAGGTAGGTTTTGTATTACCTGACGTGTTGAAGCACCTCCAACAAAATCCTATGTGCACAGCAAGGTTAGGCATCCAGAATCAAAATATTTACCTGATCTGTTAAAAGCAGTGAGCTCAGAGAGATCAATTAGCTACTAATTGACTGACAAGATTGTTTGTCCTGTAGGCTGTTTTGGCATCTCTTTGATAGCAGTTATTTGTTCAATTCAAGAGCTGTGGTTAGTTTCAGAACTTTTACCTATAAAGGAAGTGTTTAAGATGAATTTGGCTCCTGTGTAGCTTTTTTTTTTTTTTTTTTTCCTCTCTCTCTTTTATTTTTTATTTTATTTTATAGTCATCCTGTGGAAATAAGTCTGTGTTCAGTTGGACTTTGGCAACGTGAAAGTTTTTTTTATACATTTTTTCCATCCGGTAGTAATGTGTACATTATGTATGATGCTGAAACAGGAAATAGTGATGTTCTTTAAGTGAGCAATCTGTGTCATTGCAGTGAAAAGGTCAACGTTAAGGCATTTCTGCTGTAGGCTCCTTCTGTGACTTCTTAAAATATACACTCAACTTGAATTTAAGTTTTTGGGGGATGCTATTTTTCTATAGAGAGTGGCAATTTAAGATTATATTTGAGATACTTAACATAGCAAAAACTGAGTGCAGCTGTGCTCTTAAGCATTTAGGCTGCAAGCCAGCATCTCTTAAAGAAAATCATCCGTGTTTTCTTAATACCATGTAATTGAAAATATATTGCGGTACATATTACGAATTTCTCTGTGGACATCTTAGAATTTAGAGGTGTTGGATTAGTTTATTTTCAGTTTGTAATAAATAACCTCAGATATTTAGTATATACATGTAGGATGATAAAGTCTAAACCTAAGTAATGCCTGATTCTGTGAGAATTTGCTCTTACTTTGACCTGCTGTTGAAATAATTTGTTTCCTTTTCCTCACTCAGAGGCATACCTCATATCTGATCAAAGCTCCTGAAGTGAAATGGGAGACTCCCGTTTCATGCCTGAATTTTCTGTAAGGTCACCACAGAAGGGATATAGGTTTTCTATCTTGCTATACCAGTGTGCCTGGCCTCTGGCTTGGTGGGGTCAGGTTCAGAGGAGGGAAGGAGAGTCTTGTTCTTCACAGCATGTACCCATTGACTTTGGGATGCAATGCCTAAGATAGGTTCCTACAGTTAAGATTACAGGAGTAAAACAGATTCCTTTCTTTGTTTTCATCATAGAATCACAGAATGGTTTGGGCTGGAAGGGACCTTAAAGGACATCTAATTCCACCCCCCTGCCATGGGCAGGTCCACCTCTCAGGTTGCTTTCAGGCAGACTGATTCATTTATTTTCTTCAGCATGCTCAGGAAATGGTCTCAGAATAGTCTTAATTAGCTGAATTAGCAAATTTAAAGTCAGCTTAGTAAAGCCTTCATATGAATGAAATAGTCAATACTACTACAGTTAACTAAAATGTGCCATTGTGTGACATCACTCAACTGCTGGAATTCTGGAATATTTCTCAAAATCTGGGCCAGGTTTAGTATGATAACTGAAATAATAGTCGCAGAAATCAGGATACCAGATTTCATACAGCTTCTAGTTTTATTTGCACAGATCCTGTCTCTGGGAACCAGTAGGTACCATGGACACCAAAGTGTGTTCTTAGAAACCTGAGAGTAAAAGCCTAAAACCATATTCAATCGTGGAGAGCTTGCAGTTGCAAAGAGCCAGAATATTCTGCTCTAGATGCTTCTGTAACTTCATCTTCTCAGTCAGTCTCTTTGGTTCCTGACTTCATGGGGAACCCATGTGAGAAGTGTTTATCCAACAAAGAAATGAGTAACAGCTAATCTCAGTAACAGATTCTGCCTTGTAGCCTCTCCTTAAGCAAGTTTAGTACAGTCTGTTTGATTATTTAATAGTAAATTCACAGCATACTGTATGTGCTTGCTGAGCAGTACTTGTTTTTATATTTTCTAGTACTTTTAAATAATGTTTAAAAATATTGTAAAGATTAGTTCAGCTGTCCAATTTTAAAAATCTGTGTTATTCTAAATATTTTAGGATATTTTCAAAACTGTGACTTTCTTGCTAGCTTTGAAAAATGGCAATGCATTCAATAAAACACTGAAATCCAGAGGGCAGGCAGAACATCTGGGGTGGAATTAAATGTCAGAGTAAAAGTCAGAGTAATGTCTTCAAGTATGAAGAGGTAACAACAGTAGTTACAGTACAGAAAGTAGCAGATTAAAATAAATGCACCTAACCTATCTTAAAATGGCTGCCTTCTTGAAATTGTGTCTGTAAAAGGATGCCTCACAGGTCCTGCCAAGCTGCAGCAAAAGCACGGGCATCTTTGCGTTCCCAGTAAAGCAAAATTTTGCCAAGTGCCAGTGGTTGACAAAGGAATTTACAGCCATTCCTAGAGGTGTTCAAACAGACAGGTAGAAGGCCAGCTACAAAACCACAGTCAGAAGGGACCCCTAGCCAAGGACTGCTAAAATATGAAGAGAATCTCTCTGGTCAGGAGTGGGTAGCCTTTTTTACAAAACTGGGAAAATTAAGAAGCATTTCATTTTCCTTATCTTTTAGTAAGTATAGGTCAAAAAGTGAAGAAAGGGAGTTCACTTCCTGATGGCATTATCAAGTGTGGTATCAAGTAGTATGAAATGCGTGAATTTGCTTGTCTCGTGTTTGTTTTTGTTGTTGTTTGGTTGGTTTGGTTTGGTTTTTCATTTGTGCAAAATGCCAAAGCAACATACCCCAATGACTACATTCCTTTGTTACCTTGCTACAGTGCAAAACCAAACTCAGCACACAAATGAATATGTAACCTTACACAGAAGGATGGACAAATCCTCCTCCTCCTCCTCCTCCTCCTCCTCCTCCTCCTTTCTTTCTCCTCTCCCCCCTTTTTTTCTTTCCTCCCCACTGGGATGCCAACACCAAACAGCTCTTTGGGGAATATCATTAGTGGGACAGAGGGAAACACGGGGTAGGATGGCAAGCCAAAGGTATGCTCCCCTCTTCTTGAAAGGCCAAGAAGCTGAGTTTTATTCTCAGCTGCAGGTGGGGAAGTGCTCAGAGGTGGCCTCCCTTCCCTGTAAGGCTGGCTGGCTGCTGGGCTTGTCCCAGACATAAACTAGACTTGGCTAATAAGGGTCTTGGCAGAGGTCTGTGAGTGAGCATTGGGATTTTATAGGAGCCACTGCAGCTTGTCTGTACTAACGATTGCCCTATAGAATAAGAATCCCTTAGGGGCCAGTTACGGTGGTTTTAGGCCGGTTTTGTGCTGGCAGTGCTGGACAGAAAAGATTTAAAGCATGGCTGGATCTGACCCTTAGTCCTTACTCTAGAGTCAATATTTATTCTGTATGGTGCACTCAGGATTTAGCCGGGAAGACATAAGCTTCCAATTTGTTCACTTGCAAGAGCTGTAATATGAGCTACAAATTGAGAAGTAGTAAAAGTTGTATTTTGCCAAATTTTATTTTAAAGCTGTTGAGTGTAACCATTTTAATGGTCTCAAAAATAAAATAAAATACAAAAAAAATTAAAAGAAAAGGAAAGAAAAGAAAGGAAGGAAGAATCTTGGAGCTCTGTAGCCAGCCAGATCTATGTCTCTTGCACGCAACTCACAGAGGCACCGCAGGAACGGGAGTGACAGAATAATGCTCCTTTTCTAGAAAGTTTTAAAAGTCTTGATTTAGTAGGTGCATCTGACATAAATACAGTTCCCAGTCTCCCAGTAATCTTCTCATGTTCAAAGCCCGCAGAGAAGTGAAATGCCCGGGCTTGAAGCAGGCAGATAGTGCAGTTGGCGTGGCGGAGCTGGGGGGATCCGGCTGCCAGGCGGCGCTCCTACGGGAACCTGGCCTGGCCCACATCCAGCGAGGCCTCCGCAGCTGATGGCGAGCGAGGTGCTCAGCCCAGCCCAGCTCGGTGCACTGTCTGATCCGCCTAGGTGGGCTCCTCCAAGCCGCTCCACAGAAGCCGAACGGTGCCAAAGGTTTTAAAGGGAATGCACATTTTTATCATCCGTAGTTCCCTGCTTTGAAATATGAAGCATTTGAAATATCGGGAGTTTCTGTCTATTGAAGAGGGTATTTCTGACAAAGAGCAATGCTGACAAGTATATTTACAGTGTTTTCTAAAGGAGTAACATTAATCTGTTGAAATTTGGAAGTCTCCTGTTGGATTTCTCCATTTAGGCCAGTAAAACTTAGCATTAGGGAAAAAAAAAAATAAAAAGAAAGAAAGGATATTAAAACAATCTTTGACACAGGATGGATGGGAGTTCAAACCAAACCAGAAATGGCTATGTTGATTCTGGAAAGGGATTTATTTTCCCCAGGAGAGTGACGTTGACCAAACTTAAGCCGTCAATAATCCCTGTAATTAGTCTATACCTGTTTCATAGTGTAGGTTGAAAAATTATATAGAGCACTCTGAAAATAGCAGGACCACAGAATGACTTGAACTCTGTAGCAGATGTCTCAGTCCAGAACTGGAAATTGATGGAAGTATATTAGCATCATCTTTTGCTCAAATAAAACCACTGCTGTCACATTTCTGTGACTGGCAGATTTCTTCTCTGAAGATGTTCTTGGCAGAGGGAATATGGAACAGAAAGGATGCTTCCATCCTCTAGAAATTTCTACTTCACCATTTGCAAAATTGCCTAATACGGAAAAAAGTATTTTTCTTTGAAGATGGCTTATAACTTCATGCTCTTTCACTTAGGAACATTGCCTCTAGTCCCTGTTCCTGCTCCTCAGTTGCTATATTTCCCTTTACTTCTGTACTTGTATGTTAGCATCACTGCTGACACGAGACTTGGTTTAGCTCGGTTGCCAAAAATGTTTAGCCCTTTGCCTGCCATTTGCTAATAAGGAACCGCAGATCTGCTCCATTGTAACCAATTCTCATATATTGTATATAGTGCATAAGGCTTATTTTTTACATTTGTAGTGACACTTTTAATATGAAGAAGCAAATTAGGAAAATTTAAAGTTTTTCTTGAATTACATTTTGTCTTTTTGCTGATGGAGGATCAGACAAGAAAACTATTTAAAAATCCATTAACACATCAAAGCTGAATGACTTTATGACCTAAAATATTGCAGTTTCCGTCTAATAAATTGCTATTATTTTGTACTATATGGGAATCCTCTATAGTTACATTTTTAGCTTTATTTGTGCTATAAAATAAATAATTGATAACTGGTGGCACAGTAGTAATTCTATTAACATCAAATCATCAGCCTTTACTAATGTCCATTCTTTCTTTGAAAGTGTTATTAAATAAGTATTTTTAGCACTTACTGTAAGTGATTACAGAGAGCTAATTTTTTTTTACTTTTAGGTACATTTTTTTTTTATACACTTTACTATTTCATCATCTGTTGGTTTTATTCAGTGGAGAAAACATAATAGTACTGGCAGTTTTTCTGACAGTTTCTAATTGGAGGTTATTATATTACCCCATATCCCAGCTAATACTTACGATATTTCTAAGGATTTTATATAAAAATAAATTGAAATGCTCTGGCTTTTGTCCTCCTGGATTTTTGTCTTCTAAAGAAATGTTGAATATTGAACAAACCTCATTTTTAACAAAACAAAACAAAATACATTTTCAAGATTGGATTTGTCGAAAACCGCAAGGGAGAATCCTCATTTTACTGTAAGGGAGAACTGATCTTCCAGCTAGAGAGATGCTGCTCAGTTTTCCTTTTTCAGATGCATTCCCTGTGCTGGTCTTTTCTGTAATGCAAAGAGTAGCTTGCAGTAGCAAATTATGGCAGGTACATAAGTCTTTTAGATATGTATTTGGTCTGTAGGTTTCTCTTTTGAGGAGGAAGCCACATATTCTTGAGCACTATCCCACTGGTGTTAACTGGTCTGGAAGCTTACTTGTTTTCACTACTTTTTTTTGTGTACCTTAATGGTGACATCCTGGCCAGGATTTCATTCTGGTCCCTGAAACATTTAATGAGAAGCCTAGAAGACCTAAAAGTATTAGCTGGAGTGAGGTATTGAAAGGGGATTTGCCAATGGGATTCAGGAATAATCCAGGTTTAGCAAAGGTGTAGGAATGAAGAGCAACATTGGGCAGCTCTCTTTTTACCGATTCAGGAACGTGAGACTACATCAGTTTAGATTTGCAGTTATCCTTAAAAGACCTTTAAAAAGCTTCACACTCATATTCTTCAAAATGTGCTTGCTCAGATCTCTGAGATGCGATGTGACATTTTCCCAATGGGTGGATAAATGAAATTTTCAGGCCTCTACTGTAAATAATAGAAAATTTTCTTCAGCATCTATACTTAATATCAGTAACTTCTTACGACTGTATTTTTTTTTCTACAGAAAATCTGAAGACAGTCATGCCTATTAGATGTTCAGAAGATGCAGGTAATTGTTTCATACCTAAAAAGGCATATATTCTCATTCCCTTGTTGTTTTCTTGTACTTCTCTAATGTTTCTTCAAGCCCAATTCAGTTTTTGCACTGTAGGAATTAAAAATATTCAAGTATCTTTAATACTGCTTCTTTTTATAACCTTTTTTTCTTGCTACTGTAAAATAGCGACTTTATAATTTGCACTTTTTCATCCAGAAAATGTCCTCTATTTGGATAATACAGAAGCAGGAAGCCTGCATTGTTCTTCTAATTCAAATGCTGTACTTACCTGTGAACATCATACCTCCAAGTTTTCTTCTTTGTAAAAGAACTTTGGGATCCTGTTGCATTTAAGCATAAAAACTGCATGTATTAGCTGGATAGAAATGTTTGAACATTGAAATCTAAACTGCTTAAGGCACATAAAACAGTCAGAGCTCATTCCTCTAATATGTGTTTTACCTCTAGCAATACATTCTCGCTAAAATGTAATATGGTGTTTGGAAGATGGAGATGTGGAAAGGTACTAATACTGTTGTGTTCAGAAGGCTTAGCTGATGTCTTTTTTGACTGTATAAAAGTAGTGTAAAAAGGTGATCAAGACTTCCTTGTAAAAAAAAGAAAAAGATGATATAAGGTAAGAAGTACCTCACTATAGCCATCTTAAAACTTGGAATATTATCCAAGGTAGTCATCTAGGATTTCTGCCTAGCCAACAGTGAGAAACAGGCATCTCCAAAGTCGAGGGCCATATGCATAGACATCACATCTGAAGCACACACTATGATATGGAAAGATTTCTCCTCTGGAAGTACTGATCACCATCCTCTGAATTAAGAGGAAAGCCAGGTGACTAAAGTACATGTCTGAACTGCAGGTGAGTAATACTGGATAAGGTAGTTCCTGCCGATGGGGTTAGGACTTTTATTATTATTATTATTATTAGGAGTTTTATTAGTATTTTCAGCAGTGATTGCTGAAAGGTCTTTGAAAGTAGATGTCAGACTTTCTGAGAATCAAACCTCTTTAAACTGTCCTGAGAAAGCCTTCAAAAATTACTGTTCAGGTTGGAAAGTGTAGATCACTGTTTTCTATTCTTAGGGCTTTTATTGAGTAGTGAGTACACTTGTGTGAAATCTCTGGAACAATTCTTTACTGTGTCTCCTCACAAAATGGGATTTTGTGAAATGCAGTTACCTTTACTTAAGTCTCTTGGTATTTTTAATGAAAGGCTCAATAAAAAAATAAAAATACAACCAACTGTAATGATGTTGTTTTGCCCAGCTATATTAACTGTTATTTTTTTTTGTTTGTTTGTTTTGTTTTGTTTTGTTTTTTTGCTTTTTCCTTACAGATACCTGTGTCACCATGGAGGAGATGAAGAGAACCTTGCTCTAGTAGATCACAAATATCTCTGCGTCATTCTGCATCTCAGTGTTTAATAACAATGGAAAATGTCCAAATGCTATAACAAGTCTTTGCAAATGTATAATAAACTGTTTAGGAAAGTTCATGCAATGAACAGGACTGTATAATAATCACATTAGTGTGCAGACACAAATCTAATGCCTATAGACTACTGCGTGGAAAGTTCCAAAGAGAAAGAAAAGTCTGTGAACTTGCAACAGCCCTGGAAAAATGGGAGCAACAAAACTTTAAAAAGCACAGCTTTGGACACACTCCATGAGTCTGCACAGCTTTCAAGTGAACTAGCACTTAAGACCTTGTGTAACAAAATGGACTCTGGGGACACAGCTATAGGGCAAAAAGCTACCTCAAGGTCTGGAGAAACTGCTAAAGTACCAAGTAGATGGAGGCAAGAACATTCAGCTGTTATTAAAATGAGCACTTTTGGCAATCAAGAAGTACAGAGGCAACCACAAATAGATCACGAGCAAATTGGAAACACAGCATCAGCACAACTTTTTAGTTCTGGGAAACTGGTATCATCGAATGAGGCTGCACAGCAAGTCACGGAGAAGCAATATCCACAGCATCGTCCAACTCCTTACTCATGTCAACATTCACTTTCTTTCCCACAGCATTCATTGCCACAAGGCTTCTTGCACAACATAAAGCCACATCAGAGCTTGGAAGGCCCTCCTTGGCAGTTTCCTAGCCACTTGCAATCAGTTGCCTCAGAGGACTTGTTTCCTTTTCATATGCATAGCCATAGTGGAGGTTTCTCCAGGAAGAAGATTTCAAGTTTGAACCCTGCATACAGCCAATATTCACAGAAATCTTTAGAACAATCAGAAGATGCTCACAAAAAGGAGCACAAACCCAAAAAGCCTGGCAAATACATTTGTCCTTACTGTAATCGGGCTTGTGCCAAACCTAGTGTACTTAAAAAGCATATTAGGTCTCACACTGGGGAGCGACCATACCCTTGTGTTCCTTGTGGTTTCTCCTTCAAGACGAAGAGCAACCTCTACAAGCACAGGAAGTCACATGCCCATGCAATTAAAGCAGGACTGGTACCTTTCACAGAATCAGCAGTCTCCAAATTGGACCTAGATGCCAGTTACATTGATGTGGAAGCCGAAATACATTCAGATGGTGAGCAGAGCACAGACACTGATGAGGAGAGCTCACTGCTTGTGGAAGGGTCTGACAAAATGAGCCCTGTTCCGCAGCTCCCCCTGGACATTGCTAGCAGAGGCAATTTTCACTCCTCCATGGAAGAGTCCTTGGTGGGGCCAATGAAAGTGCCCATTTTGATTATCCCTAAAAGTGGAATTCAGTTACCCAGTGAGAGTTCACCCTATATTGGCTCTGATATGTTGCAAAACCCATCCTTAAGTACTAAGTCTGATGACTCTCACACAGTTAAACAGCGACTTGCACTAAGACTCTCAGAGAAAAAAGGGCAAGATTCTGAGCAGTCATTAAACCTCCTGAGCCCACACAGTAAAGGAAGCACTGACTCTGGCTACTTTTCCCGCTCAGAAAGTGCTGAGCAGCAAATAAGCCCACCAAATACTAATGCAAAGTCTTATGAAGAGATCATCTTTGGGAAGTTTTATAGGATTAATCAAAGGACAGCACTAACAGTAGCCACAACAAATCAGGAACACAGTTTAATGGGTAGAAAGGGTAAAGCAGAGCCATTACCTCTCTTAAATAACAGAATGGATATCAAGATGCTTGAGGAACATATTTCTCAGCTTACTCCAGGTAAAGAAGAACTCATTGACTCCAGTAATTTGAGCACTATTAAATCTACACAAGTTTATCCAGGCAGCAATACAGAATCTAGACAATCCCAGGCCGCATCATCCATCAAAAGTGAATCCAACTTGTATCAAGCCGGTCAGCAGGGTGAGGTGCCTGTCCTTCTAGAGCCCCCAGTAGATTCTTCTCCTCTTATTAGAAGTAACTCCATGCCAACCTCTTCTGCAAACAGCCTAAGTATTCCCCCGTCTCTGAGAGGAAGCCATTCATTTGATGAGAAGATGACTGGCTCAGATGATGTATTTTACCCTGGCACAGTGGGAATATCCCACCAAAGGATGTTGAGAAGACAGGCTGCCTTTGAACTGCCCTCTGTGCAGGAAGGGCACTCAGATTCAGACTATCATGGAAGACCAGGGAAAAATATAATTATTGCTTCCAGCAGACAACCAGCAGGTGACAAAGGACCATCCTCAAAAGAGAAGAAAGCAGGAGACAAGACCTTTTATGACTATGATGCCAGTGGAAAGCACTACAGAAAATGGGAAGAATATGAAGCTCAGAAGCAAAACTACAGGGACTCGCCATCCTTAGGTGGAGCAAACAAGGGGGGAGAGTACTTCATTGATCCACTCGGACAGTCTCAGGCAGTGCCATCCATGCTTGGAACAACTTTTGAAAACAGAAAGCGCAGGAAAGAGGAGAGTGTTGGAGATGAGGAGGACAGTCCCATGCTTTGCAGCAGTACAACTGGCACCACTGGAGGAATTCAGCCTTTGGACTTTGATCCCAAATCCCAAATTCAGGATGTGCCAAGGAGTGGATTTTCCCTTCAAGGTCTAGACAATTCTGCTCATTGCCATGCAGAGCGTTTTGAAATGTGCAGGCCTTACTTGCAGTCTGGAAGTCCTGCAGCTTCTCTGGAAGACTCATCCTTAATTGCAGAGCAAGAAAGGACTGCAGAATCACTAACTAGAAAGCCCCCTGGAAATGTCATCTCTGTCATTCAGCACACAAATTCGCTGAGCAGGCCAAACTCATTTGAAAGGTCTGAATCTACAGAACATGTTGTATGCCAGCAGGATAAGATCTATTCACCATCTGAAACATGTGAGAGTGAGATTTCTGAGTCCCCCATGAGCCCAGACCGAGCTCCACAAACAGAAAATACTGACACCAGTAAGCCACCTCCATCCCAGCAACCTCAGCCGTATCATATGCAGCCCAGATTGGTTCGCCAGCACAACATACAGGTACCTGAAATTCGTGTCACAGAGGAGCCAGATAAGCCTGAAAAAGAAAAAGAAGTGCAGAACAAAGAGCAGGAGAGACCCACCGAAGAATTCCAGTGGCCCCAGAGAAGTGAAACCCTTTCTCAACTTCCAGCTGAAAAACTACCACCCAAAAAGAAGCGCTTACGGCTGGCTGACATGGAGCACTCCTCTGGAGAGTCTAGCTTTGAGTCCACAGGTACAAGCCTCTCTCGCAGCCCTAGCCAAGAAAGCAATTTATCCCACAGTTCAAGTTTTTCAATGTCCTTTGAAAGAGAAGAAACAATGAAGTTCATCACACCTCCCAAACAAGATGAGTTTGGAAAACAGTCCGAGTTTTTAACAGTTCCAGCTGGTGCTTACTCACTTTCCGTCCCTGGGCATCACCATCAGAGGGAAATGAGACGCTGCTCGTCTGAACAGATGCCCTGTCCTCATGCTGCTGAAATCCCAGAGATCCGAAGTAAATCCTTTGATTATGGGAACCTGTCTCATGCCTCTTCAGCTGGGACACCTACTACTGCACTATCTCCATCACGAGAAAGGAAGAAATGCTTCTTGGTTCGCCAGGCTTCCTTTAGTGGTTTTCCAGAGATTTCCCAGACTGATCAGAGCACAGAACAAAGTATAAAGCAGGAACAGATGGAACACGCACAGGCTGGTCTCCGCTCCTCCCAGCTTGCCTGGCATCACTCCCCTTCCTCTGTACTTCAGCCCATTCAGGTGGATGACTCTGGAAAACAGGCTGTTGGTTCTTGTGCTCAGCTTAGTAATAGCTCATCCCACCTTGCCCAGCAACAGGCTCTTCTTGCAGATAGCCCAGAAATGTTAAGGACTCCCTTGATCCAACAAGCACCTTATATTTCCAGCAAACATCCATCAGAGCAGCAGCAGCTATTTGCACATCAGGATAAGGTCCCATTTCCCCCTATTCATAACGCCTTATTTCAGTTCCCATATCCAACTGTCTGCATGGTTCACTTGCCACCATCTCAGCAGCCAGTCCTGTGGCAGTCATGCTCAGAACCTCTACACTTCCAGCATCATTTTGTACAACAGCTGCAGAAATCTTATGTCAAGCCACCTTTCCAAACAGACATTCCTCCAAGTTATCACCTGGAACATAATTCAGAGTTTATTGGAAAGAAACCAGCTGATTATGTACATGCTAAAGAGCAAGCATACCAGCATTACTCAGGAACATCTGGGCAGTATTCAAAAAGTACTCTTGCGAAGTACCAGTCAGATCATAGCATTAAACCGACCGATACCTCCTCTGAGCAGCATCTTCAGCCAGAGTTTGACTCCCCATCTGATGGATCTGTACAGTCTTTGCCAGGAACAGTTGTTCCCGTCAGGATTCAAACCCATGTGCCATCATATGGTAGTGTAATGTACACAAGCATTTCCCAGATCCTTGGACAAAGCAACAGTCCCGCAATTGTAATTTGTAAAGTTGATGAGACTGTTTCTCAAAGAACATTGGCAACCAATGCAACAATGCACGGAATTGGATTTAACATAGCTCAGATGCTAGGCCAGCATGGAGGGCTAGAAAAATATCCTTTGTGGAAAGTGCCGCAGACACTATCACTTGGACTGGAGCCCTCGATTCCCCTCTGTTTGACTTCCAGTTCTGATATGGCTTCTACCTTGGGAGGAGGCAAACGGATGCTTTCACCTGCCAGTAGCTTGGAGCTCTTCATGGAGACCAAGCAACAGAAACGAGTCAAAGAAGAAAAAATGTATGGGCAGATAGTTGAGGAGCTAAGTGCTGTTGAGTTAACTAACTCCGATATAAAGAAAGATTTTCCAAGAATGCAGAAGCCTCAACTGGTAAGGCAGAGCTGTACTACTGAGCCAAAAGAAAGTCTGCCATCCATGTCATCCTCTTCACCACTGTCATCTTCATCATCTCAAGATTACCCACCTGTCAGCATTCCGACAGCTGATGCTTTCCCACTAAGCAGGGAGAAACTTTCAAGTTTTGATTCCACATCACCAGGGCAAAAGTCCAGTGGCCCTTCTGAAGGAAGAGACTCGCCAGAAGAACTGGATGTGGATGAAACAGCCTCAGATATGAGCATGAGCCCACAGAGGTCTTCATTGCCACCAGGAGAAATTCAGCCGGAAGACCAACTGAAACATCAGAAAATGCCTCTTGGAATGCTAGTCCAGATGGCATCCAATAACAGTGGGAAAGTCACAGGCTCTACCATTCTCCTGACAGATGTAGCAGATTTTCAGCAGATCCTTCAGTTCCCAAGTCTTCGCACTACTACAACTGTGAGCTGGTGTTTCTTAAACTATACAAAACCCAATTACATTCAGCAACCAACCCTCAAGTCTTCTGTTTACGCTTCATGGTGTATAAGTTCATGTAACCCAAACCCATCTGGGCTAAGTACAAAGACCACTTTAGCACTTCTAAGGTCTAAGCAAAAAAACACCACAGAAATCTACACTCTGGCTGCTATGCATAGACCTGGAGCTGGTAAACTGACATCATCAAGTGCATGGAAGCAATTTGCTCAGGTAAATAAGAGGTTTTAATAAAATTAAATTAATATATCTTTATTTGAGAAAATACTTGTAAACTATGAAATGTAAGGTTCCCCCCGTCCAAAAAAATAATATATATATAAATATATCCCCATTGAGAAATCAGGCTTTAACATCTTCCCATGACAATTATGAGCCTCGATTTACCCCTCTGCAAACTCTGATACTTCTGTTGCCTCTGTCTCCATTTTGAGAATCAGTTGTGAAAAGTGAGGCTTTTAAAGCCCTCTCTTCACATGTGCCAGAACCCAATACATTATCTCCTTTTATTTTTCCTACCTTTTTGCCATGTCCTGATTCAAACAGTAGACACAAACATCCGTGCAAGTTCATAAGTAAAGATTAAGTTAAAATTGAATAAGGATTTTCAGGTCATTTTAATGTCTTTTACATATTGACTCTTCCTCATGAACTAAGCATTAGATAATGGTGCCAGGGAAAATTCTGTAATAGCAATAAATTACCTTCTAAGGCTTTTCCATCTCGATTTTCCATGATTATTTTTTTTTTCCTGGGGAAAGATATGGTGCTGTCTTTTCTGTCAAGACTCTCATAAAAATTTGTCCATGCTGCCCCCTCTCTTATTCGCCATCAAATTGAATGGGACAAATTAATTCGTTGTATAGAGTTGCACCAAAATGAGAGTTTGGCTTTGACCTGGAATGTTAAAAGTACTTGAAATGAAGTGTGCATTTATTGTGTGTTCCAGCAGTAACACCATTCCTTGACTTTGTTCTACAGATGAAACACGAGCCATTCTTCTTGTTTGGCAGCAAGCTTGAAAAGAAAGTAGTGGGGAATATTATAAAAGAAAGAGTAAAAGGAGACATTCATGGAGATAAAGACATTACATCCAAACAAACTGAGCCGATACGAATTAAAATCTTTGAAGGAGGGTAAGAAAATGCAACTAGAAATGTCAAGCTCAGCCTGTTGTTTTAAAAAGATTTGAAAATGAACATGAATGAACTGGGATGTAAACAGTCTCCTGTATTTCTGCTGTGTATTTTAGCTCCCAAGCTTCTTTCTGTTTTGTGTATATGTCAGTCTTAAAACAAACTACAGGATACCTGTATAGTTAGTTACTCTTGGCACAACCTTTGCTATTAGGACAATTATATTTTTTAATATCTGTGTGAGAGCACTCACTCCAAATTGTCACTTTCATTCTTTAGGTCAAAAATAAATGGATAGACACTTAACAGTTTGTCATTTTCTATACTTTTTTTTTTTTTTTTTAATCTAATGGCTTCTGTGAGGACATCCTTCATTTTTAGACTCTGTGTGCCTCCACTTACTTGAATGGGTTAGCTAGGTATGCTTACTCTTATTCTTATAATACTACATTACTGGATTTTGAATTCTGGAGATAAAATGTGAGATGTAAAAGCAAGATAGCAATGATATCTATGATACCTAAACCTAATCCATAGATCTGTCATGTAAGGTTGATAAAACAATGCTTAATTTTACTATGGCCATCTACTACTCATGTAATAATAGAAACAGCTAACAAAGAGAGTGAAAAAGGAGACCTGAAAGCCCATTAGCAATGTTTTGAGGCTTATGAAGCTTGTTATAAAAAAAAAAAAAAAAAAAAAAAAAAAAGGATAGTTGTTTGCCTCTCTTGGAGTATACTCTAAAATGCAAGATATTGTTTTATTTGTTTTAAAGAATTCTGCCAAGATGCAATTAATTTGACAAAGGTTAGTAGTGAATAGTCAGGTGGCTGAACAAGCTGTTTATTTTAGTCTTACCACACCCAAATGGTCTCATAGCGATGTGTTATTGGGATAATTAAATAGGTTAGGATGGAGATGTGATGAATTTGTACATGCCTTTCATTCCTCCGTCATTTGGTACTCTAAAATCTCAGGTGTCCTTCATTCCCATCGTGTGTTTTGAATCCTCTTGGACCCTTGGATAGTCTCCATGAAATGAACATTGACATTTCTTTCTAGTCTGCAACAATGGAAGGGTATAGCCTACATCTTGCTTGAAAGACTGAAAATGTTATTTTGGAGATTGTTATAGGTATGCTGACCCAGACACTCTGATCGTGGCTGTTCTCTGTAGCTTTACAGAACTTAATACCCCAGTCAGTAAGGCGGCTACATGAGAGTGACCCAAATTCAGGGGTGAGTCTAAGTTTATAAGAAATTTAAAGAGCTGTTGCTTAGATTCACACCCACTTTGAAGAATAAAATTTGCCTGCTTCTCACTACGTATCATTTCTGAATTTGGATCAGTCAGTTGAAGATAGTCTGCACTAAGGCGCATGATGAGAGGTCAGAAGAGTAAAAGTTTGTTAAGAAAAGCAACTTTTAGAAAGATTCAGATTAGCATGGGCTGTAACAGATCACTCTACCATCTAGCATTTTTTTTAAGAAACTGAACATTACTCACACCATCTTAAGTTTCCTTGTACACCAATAAGGTTTATGTAACTATTTGTGTAAAGGCATATAATTCACGTCAGCCAGACATACCTCCTAGTAATACTTGGCTATGTTTACTTCATTAGAGTGGAACAAAAAGAGAGAAACCTTGATACACACATTAATTTCTGGAGTTGGAGGAGGGGAGGGGGAAAAATAATCTGTGCAATGTACTTCCCTAATAGGATCATATAACCTTCAAAGCTTCAGTGAATGCGGTGATAAAGTGTTAATCAGTCCACCCTTTCCTTATAGATCTTCATTTTAATGTACATTTTATAGGAATTGTTTCTGGAAGGGTAGATTTTTTCCTTATATTAGTTTGGTTGCTGTTGTTGTTTTTTTTAGTGGATCAAATATCCTTTACATGTTATAACCATGTCTTTCATTATTTTCTGTCCTGACTAATGAGTTTGTCCTCCTCTTCAGGTTTTTGTTTGTGACTTCTGAAAGCTAGCTTTTTAACATGGGTGGGTTTTCATGCTTGCTTGCTCTTGTCTGTAGAGCTGTTCTGTTCTACTCTGTTCTCTTCTGCTTTCATCAAGCTCATCTTTGCGTCACCTGAGCACACACAAGCAGTGCACTGAACTATGCAGCAGATGTCTGTTGTGTTTGTTTCATGTCCCCCCCCCCAGACAGACAAGTATGCGTGGCGATATCTTGTTTCAGCAGGGTATTTTCCTCTAGTTTTTGTTTGTCTTAAGGAGTGGATTTACTTACAGTTCTTGATTATTTTGGTTCTGTAAATGTGGAGAAGGCAATTCAGAATTCACAGTTGAGAAAGACCTGCAGCCATCACAGTTTTCAGTTCCTGGAAAAGTCTATTCACTACACAGGGAAGTGTAGTCATGCAGATGCTCTATGCCAGGGGAGTGGAGCGCTTGTATGACAGGTACAAGTAGGTTTTAAAAAACAAATAAATAGGGCTGGGGACTGGGGATCCGTGAGAGGGTGAGGTAACAGAAAGAACAGAGTTCAGCAGAAAAGTAGATGGCATAGCACATCACCACATCACTTGCTGCACCAAAGTCAAGAGCTGTTTGTAAGCATCACAGCAGAGGGGTTTTTTGAAGGAAGAAGCTAACAACCATATTATTACCTCTGGCAGGTGGCTTGATTCAAATGAAATTATTTAAATCACAAAATCAGCTTTCCACCAGCTGTGACTACCAAACCTCGGTGCAATGTGAAGCAATATTCCTCAGTGAAAATCAACAAGTTGCAGTTTGGTAGTTGCTACAGTAGTTAGATACTCACAGTGTGAAGTTGAAAGAAAGGAGGGATAGAGAATGTTCCCGCTCATCTGACATCTTGCTTAATGACTTCACCAGCTTAAGATTGCACAGTTTTTTTTATGTTTGCTCTTGTATATCTATCAGTAATAGATTCTAGTTGAAAATCCCCAATAAAATAGCATTTCAGGTAGAAATTGCATGACTATGAAGTTTATGAATGCTTTTTAGCTCTAGAGCCCCATTCACATCAAGCTCAGAGTACCACTGACCATAGTCTCATGAAAGTTGTGTAGTGGGAAAGGGAAAGTCATTGAATGATTTGAGAGAAGCAGAAGTTAGTAGAAAGCTCTAATATTCCTGAGTGCTAGGAAAGGTATTCACCATAGACTCAGACTTCTCATGCTTCAGTGTTTGGACCAGGCCATATTTAAATGTCAAAATTGTCTGTGTCATTTCTCTTGCAGTTGTTGTGCTGGTGGGGCATACTTAGAGAGTCAAGGTCAATTGTGGTCAAGAACTGTGCATATGAGTGACAAAGAGATGACTCCTGTCTAATTGACTTTGTGCCCAGGGGGACCTGAGAGGTGACAGAAGATAGTAGAATGAGGTCAGGCAGAGGATGTCATAACAACATTTTTCTTAGCAGTATCAAGCAGGGATGGTTTGGTAGACTCCATCCCAGCAAAATCAGACTATAAGGAGGGATGAAGAGAAGATGGCAGTCTTTCAAGCAATAATGAATATTTTTTCTGTCTGTGAAAGAAGGCCTAGAGGTGGCTGATGAAGCAATAGATGTGAAGATGAAAGAGAACGTGGGAACTGGGGCCCACAGAAAAGCAGAATCCCAGAAATGTGCAGCCAAAACTACCAGAGAGATGGCTCTTAAACATCATTAAACTACATCAGTTTTGCCTGTGATGCCAGGGACAATGAAAGAAAAGGGAGACAGCCAACTTTATTAGAAAGAAGATGAGAAAAACTGAATTTAGGCACCCACATTTGAAAGATAAGCTGATGTTTTTCATAGATAATGAGATGGATGTGAGAACAGGACAGTGTTTTATGTATTTGTAATATATTAGTTTCAGTATTTATATTGTTGGTGGCATTATTGAATATATGGAAGAAGTGTTACTCTAAGAAAAGCAGATTTGAAAAATGTTTCAGCTCTATAACCCCAAAATTGCCACTGCTTCTTGTAGAGTTATCATCACATTAATAGAACCTTCCACACAAACCCTTATTTATGTAAAGTGCTGACTGTCAGTACCAGTGATAGTTTGTGGTCTCTGCATCCACAGTGTGACTGAGAGTACTTTGTGCTGCTTAGAGAGAGGACAACAGAGGAAAAAGGGTAGAAAATTTATTATTTCTCAGTTCTTGCAATTTCTGGATTTTACTTTGGGTGAATGAGGATGAAGTTCTCCCTCCAGGGAATGCCCAGCAACTTCAAACCTCAGAATAGCTGGAGCAGATCTCTTCAGCCCTTTTAGATTTCAGTCTTACCGTTTTAGCATAACAGTAAAGGAAATGTACAGCTTTACATAGATTTGCATATCTTATTTATTATCTAACTACAGATAATGTAATCAGCAAAAATAGCATGGAATGCTTACGCCTGTGCTGAGAAAAAATCCTTTAACAGTGTTCTGCTAAGTAAGCAGGTTGGAAGTTGCCAATTTTGTTTGTAGAGCAGCAAGTACCTGCATGAGATCAACACGGTGTCCCTTAAGGAGGGTTCCATCTTCGTGAAGTTCAGACATCTGTAGTGTAAATACGTACATACTTGCTAGTCATCTGCATTCCCTTTATGCTTAGTGGAGAGAAACAGGATGTGATTTATCTGATCCCAAGGGATAAATATACTAAAATAGGTCAAATGAATCATGCCACAAAAGGGCTCTGTCTTCAGTGGTGGTAGACGCCTGTGTGAAACAAGAGTACAAATTAATCCAACACACAGATCCATATTTGAGGTTGTGCTTTGTCTATAGGAATAATCTGTTTCCTTACAAGGTGTTTTCACTATGCCCATACTATAGCCCTTTGGTCTTGTATTAAAAATAACTAAGATACACAAACACAATGGGACCAGTGCATTCCCTGAAAGGGAAATACATTGTGAGCTCCAGCATGAAAAGTTTGTGTGGAATTCTGTGGCAGCTTTGTGTTGAGATACATACAAGATCAGATCAGATACACAGAGCCAGTGTTTGTGCATGTGTGTTACCTAGCGGCTGCATTATTTAAATGCTCATTCTCTTCCAACAGGTATAAATCAAACGAGGATTATGTCTATGTCAGAGGTCGTGGCCGAGGAAAGTACATTTGTGAAGAATGTGGAATTCGCTGCAAAAAGCCAAGCATGCTCAAAAAACATATCCGCACTCATACTGATGTCCGGCCTTATGTATGCAAGTTGTGCAATTTTGCCTTCAAAACTAAAGGTACTTGACCTTTTTTGCTGAACTTTTGCCACTTCCCAAACAAATCCTGAGCAATTTTGCCATCTGGAATCCAAGCACCCTTTTCCGTCAAGGAAAGTTTCTTCAAAATAAAATGGCTGTATTTATGGGTACAGGACTCCATGAGAGAGATTGTTCTCTCCTGTTGAATTTGCCCAGGAATTTCATGAGTCTCAGAGACTCCTTGGATAGTTTCATTAAGAGCTATTGGCTCTTGACTGGTCCATCTGTCTGCAGAAAAAATCTAGTAGCATAAGAACTGCACTTACAAATAATACTTTCTGCCAAAATTGTTATGTGGTACAAATTTTAATTGCAACAACACTCAAATGCTACCGGGAGAGTACACTTATTATGACATAATGTAGAAGCAGAGCATCAGCTGCTGAGGAAAACATGCCTTCACAGGCTTTACAGTGGGTCAGTTTCAAGTTTATAAATAATGTATGTCTCCCAGATGGGCAAGTCCATCCACTGCGGCATTAATTATGAATAGAGATCTGATAGCCTGTGTTCACATGTATTTATCAGCACAGAAAAAAGCTTCCATTTGTCACCCTGAGGCCACAGATAATGATATTCTTTGGAATTTGGATTTGCCATGAAGCTGTCTCCTTAAAAGAAAAAAATCATTTTCTTTGATAGCATTTCTTTGTAGCGCAGCCCAAATGAGCCTTACGTTCTCAGTTTCTTAGCTCCCCTTTGACAGGCAAGGGAAATGGATTCTGGTCCCACTGCACTGAATTTACTTTAAGGGGGAGAGAGGAAGCTGAAAGAAATTTCTCTTGAGATCCCAGCACAGCTTCATGGCTGTTTTGAGGATTGAGGATTGTAATAGTTTCCATGACTCCAGCACTTCTTCCTCTGCCAAAGATGGGAATAGCTGATGGATGGTAGTAGATCCATCAACCTAATTTAAGATGAGAACTTTCATCGGGGTGTAGAGACAAAGAGAAGGAGCTGCTCATGGTAGTCCCAATGGGCCATCTGTGGAGCTGTTCTCAGATCACTGTTTACATTTGACATTGCAGGAGAAGTGGGTCTTGAGGAGAGACTTGAAGAAGGATTGTGGTTTTGCAGCTCTGTTCAGAGAGGACATTCCAGGCAGAAGAGATGGCATGGAAATAAATGTGAAATTGCTTGCTGAGGCTGGCATTTCTGGCAGAGAAGAAGAAACAGGGAGGAGGTGGCGTGCTATTGCACAAGAGGGGGATGAGTAGGAAGAGACTAAGCCTTCAAAGTGCAAGAAGTGTCCAACTGTTGTGTTACTGCTCATGGGCAGTTGTCAGCCTCATAACTATTGTTGCTATTTTGCTGAGGACAGCAGGGGACGGATCTTCAAAGATACTTAGGTTTTCAGTGTACACCCTGAGCGTTTAGCCACCTAGAGGCATCAGAAGCTGTGTTCGACTTTTCATGCAGTGCACAGACACCATAAGAAACTTACTGGGAAGAGAATTACATAAACTAGCCAGGACCGAGCATCAGTGAAGCAACTTGTGTGCTTCTAAGCACTTCTTCACTATCCGAGAGAGTGGTGCTGTGTTTCTCCCACCATGTTGCATGTGCCACCCATACCATCTGGTCAGGGTCCCAAAAGTAGCATAGGTACATTCAGTGCTTTCCTTGAAGTAAGAAGTGTCATGTCTGGGTTGTCACTTTCCCTGTTGGATGTTGCAGATATGGCCTAAGAGGATAATGGATTAGAGTGATATTCTTGTTTTTCTGGCTTGTTCTCTTTGCGCTCAGGGTTCTTTGCCATGAAATGTCTCTTGGGGCCAGTCTCAACCCAGTTCTCTTATCTGTGAAAAAACAGACCAAGACAGACACTCCAGAAAGTCAATAGTCTAGTGTTAGATTGCTCCCTCAGGGGAATGGGAGATCTGATTTCAAATCCCTGCTGTGTCTGGTTCAGATCCGTACTCCATAGCAGGGAACTGAACCTGGGTTTACCACATCCCAGGTGAGTACTTTAAGTACAGCTCCTCTCAGTTCAGAGATGGCAGCCAGACAGTAAACTTGCACTGAGAAATCACCCACGAATGTCTTTTTTGTTGCTCCAAAATGCTTCAAGCACAACGATTGTTTGGAACCCACATGTGATGTAAATGGGAGAGTCCTTAGCTTGAGGTGCCACTGTGAAACTCTGGCTGAACCCTGAACAACTGGTGTACATTGGTGTTACGTCAATGTCCAGGCAATCTGTACATATCACAAACACTAAGCTCAGGGGTAGATAACATAGAAAAGTGAGTTTCTGAGCTTGCTGGGGCACCTGAATGCAATGTGGAAAATGGGAGAGATGCCTACATACCTCTCAGGCCCTGAGTTTAAGTATATTTGAACATTATTATTTTTTTGAAGATATAAAAACCCACTCTCTGTGTTTCTTAATGAACAGGCTCTGAGGGCAATAGGCTGGATGAATCAGCCCCGTCTGTGTTTTTTTGTTTGTTTGTTTGCTTGCTTGATTTTTTGTTAGTTTTTAAACTAAAAACCCTATCTGCAGAATAATGGAGTTAAGATACACCAAAACCTGAGTTGGAAAATGATCTTTGCTGTTGTCAGTTAATTAGACTCATCTCTGATCCATAGGAAATCTGACAAAACATATGAAGTCTAAAGCACACATGAAAAAATGCCTGGAGCTTGGAGTATCAATGACATCTGTAGATGATGCTGAAACTGAAGAAGCAGGTATGTCAGAATGATTTAATTTAGTTGGAATGGCCTCTGGAGTATGCAAATGACTCATTGCACTTTAGCACAGTGGCTGGCATGGGAAAATATATTAAGAGTATTTTGGGCATTTTTTTAATTAAGAGACGTCTTTCTAACAAACAGGAAGTATAAAAACTAAATCTGATCCATTTGTCTGAGTTATGTTTTTTATTATGATACACGAGGAGAAGCTAGAAATAAAAGTATGACCTCTTATTTGTCATGCATCTCATACAAAGTACCAAGTATTTTCAATTTAGGTCTGAGAGATGGCAACATTCAGTGGAGTTACAAGGTGAATGATGAAATTGCTTTGTATGCTTTCCTTTTCACATGATAAATTTGAGTGTAGAGTTTTAAGGTATTATTATAAGGCATTATAATTCATATATTATTATATATGAAAATATTTTTGATACCATTAAGAATGGCTTTATTTAGCCATCCCAGATGAAAAGCATCCAGCGATGGCACCAGGTGTTCTGGGTGGGGAGTGAATGTGGCAGGAGTGAGAAATATTGCATGTGCTCACCATTTTGACTTGTCGTGGCTATTTCAGAAAACATGGAGGACATGCAGCAAGAGGCGGAGAAGAGTAGCAACTTGGCAGGCCTGTCAGCAGAGCATCAGTTTTCTGATGCAGAGGAGTCAGATGGTGAGGATGGTGATGACAACGACGAAGATGATGAAGATGACGATGACTTTGATGATACTCAGGGAGACTCAACACCAAAAACCAGATCAAGAAGCACCAGCCCGCAGCCTCCTCGGTTCTCCTCCCTGTCGGTGAACTCGGCTGGGGCATCGCAGGGGGCTTCCCCTGAGGGCTCTCTTTCCGTGGGACACTCCTCCCTCATCAGTTATTTGGTCACCTTACCTAGCATTCAGGTTACTCAGCTTATAACACCAAGCGACTCCTGTGAAGACTCACAAATGACAGAATACCAGAGGTTTTTCCAGAGTAAAAGCACTGATTCAGAGCCCGACAAAGACAAGTTAGACATACCTAGCTGCATGGATGAGGATTATGTGCTTTCGTTAGACCCCGGTTCATCTCCGAGGGACCTCTCACCTTCCAGTCGGCAGTCATCCCCTGGCTATGATTCTTCACCGTATAGAGATAACTCACCAAAGAGGTATTTAATGCCAAAAGGGGATTTATCACCCAGAAGGCATCTGTCACCCCGGAGAGATATTTCACCCATGAGGCACCTTTCCCCGCGGAAGGAGGCTGTGCTGAGGAGAGAGTTATCACCAAGACGGGACGTTTCACCGAGACGTCACCTATCACCACGGAGACCAATGTCACCAGGGAAAGATGCGTCTGTTAGAAGAGATTTGTCTCCTAGGCGAGAGAGGAGATACATGGCCTCGGTTAGAGCGGCATCTCCCAGGAGGGGCTTATACCATAATCCAGCGTTGTCCATGGGTCAATACTTACAGTCCGAATCTATTCCAGTGGGGCATTCAGTAAGTATGAAAGAGTATTTTTACTCCTGTTGTCAAAACCAGTGCTCTTGCCTAATCTGCATATAGTATTTTGAAAAACTTGGCAGCTTTGTAAAAAAAAAAAAAGAAAGCATAAGCTTTGAACTTGAGTGGGAAATCCAGGAATGAATGCAAGAAATTTGGAATAGGCAGGGACCAAGTCAGGACGCTGATTCATTTAGATGCAATACAGTCAGCCTAAGGGTCAAATCTTCACTTGGTACACATCAGAGTAGTTCCATTAGCTTCAATGAAATTAGGCTGGCTTGCATTAACTGCCCCTGTCTTTATTTTAAAATGTCCCAGGAAGCTTACATGGTGTGTGGGGCTTGTTACAGCACTGTAAAACCTTTTACCTCCCAGACTGTCAGATGGGATCAAGCCCAGATCAGGTCTCAAGGCCCTTATACTGCAGTATGGTGCCCATCCCTGAAGTATTGTTTAATGCAATAAAAACACTAAAATAAATGGAACCCCTTTGAAAAGCAGGGTGCCCATCTAAATCAGGATCTGTGGCTGAAGTTTAAAGGATATTACTGTGTGACAGGAGCAGACAGCTGTCTGCCCTGCAGAAAGCACCATCACAACTGGCTGTTCCGGCAGGGACACAACTGTCTGAGTGGAAATGGAAATATGCAAAACTTGCACAGCTGCTGTCTGTGCTGTTCCTGTTCAGTAAATAAGCTCTCAGAAACTGCCGACTCGTCTCTTTTGACAGGCCCTAGCATTCACAAAGCACTCTGTCTACAAGTAAATTTGGTCTTTGGAGTTAGGAAATGGCCTTACTGTGTATACGTTTATTTATATATGGAGTATGCTTCCTTTGCCGTGTTTGCTGATGCTGCTGCCCTCTCCCTGCCTACCTCACTAACTGGTGTGCGGAACCAATACAGGGAAGTTGTGACAGGCTGCCACCACGTCAGCCCCTGACAGGGCTGCCCTCCTCTCCTCCTCCTCTCCTCTCTGTCACCAGTCTTCTTTACTCTTTGTGTAATTATGGCTCTTCTCTGTAGAGGAGAAGATCTGAATTAGCATTTACAGAGCTCTAGCTTGAATTTCTCTACAGAGATAGGCTGGGGAAGCTGGGCTTGGGCAGATTTGATAACTGCACCTGGCAATGCAGCGAGGAACACAGCTGGGCCAAGGTGGCTGGAGCAGGGATGGATCAAACAGTGCTGAGGAGTGCAAGCTTGGCAGATCCAAAAGTGGCTTTTCAGGAGGGTTAGGGAAGTTGCAATATGAGTAGCTAGGTATGTAGGAGATAACAACATAGGTTCCTGCAATCCTGTGCAGAGCCTATTCTGCCCTTGGCCAGAGCCTGTGTCAGGCCTCTGTCACCAAACTCCATCCTTGCCCCAGCCACCTCCTCCTGGCCTCACATCTGGTCCCTCTCCCTTATCTTAGATGTGGTATCATGGTCTGGTAAGTTGTTGGAGAGAGAAGCTTAGAGGGGTGGCTTCCTAAGCTGTCCTTGGGGAAGGGCACATTGAAACCCTGCTGTGCTCTCCCAGGCAGAATTGCTGTGTAGCTGAGAGAGGATACAAATGCAGTTATCAGCCATATCGACAAAGTAAGTACAAAAAAGGATAAACAGCCACCAGTTTAAAAGTCATAATGCCTCAGTATTGAGTGGAAGGGATTATATCACACACATAATCGCACAGAATCATCTGGGTTGGAAGAGACCTCCAAGATCATCTAGTCCAACCTCTGACCTAACACTATGAGATGCTACAGCTGACATTGTATAGAAAGTTTAAGTCCCTAATGTCCTGCATAAGACACTTCCACTGTCATCCTGTAGTAGAGATTTTGGATGTGTGATGATGTTGGCAAAAGGGTATGTAACAGTCACCCTTGGCGATGTGACAATTCTTGCTGTAATATTTGCCTTGTTATGTACACCTTCCAGCAAGGCGTTTAGCACATTGCAAAGACTCTTTTAGCACCCTTAGCTCCTTCTTTTGGAAATTGCTCTTCACCATGCCAGATGGGCTCTTAACACTTACCTTATTTTTGAGGTACGATCAGGCATTTGTCCTACAGAAAGCACTCAATGGCATGTTGAGTGTTTTGAGAGAAGCCTAGACCTCAGTACAGTCACTAGACCCTGAACACTGGTGTCACTGGAAGTGGAGCCTGGGCAAATTTAAATGAGGGAATTAGAGTTGAAGATGACTGCCCATCTCAACAAACACAGTGAGGAAAAAAAGATGGATTCCTTGCCTCTTGAAGCCTTTCCAGATGATATACTTGAGCCAAACAGAAGTTGAGTTTAGGTGAAATACACATTAATGCACTCAGTGTGTGGGAAGACAGATAACACCTGAGCTTGCTATAAATGAAACTGTTAGAAAAGATAAAGGAATAAAGCATGTTTTTCACTTTCAGAGAAGTGAAATCCAGCAAATCAGAACATAATTAACAACTGTATCAGTGATACAGATGCCAGCTTGCAATCCTGCTTCCTGTTTCAGAGCTGCATTGGGTTCCCAGTCCTTGCAGGAATTAGAGGATTTTTGTGTTCTGGTGCCTGAAGTTACCAGAAGAAGCCACTTTTCTTTCTTCTCCATTGAAATTGATGTATTTACTCTAGTCTCTTTGGCCAGTGCTTATCTGGTTCCCCTTCATGTTTCTTCACCTTGAATGTTCATGCTGTTTGGCGGTCTTGTGCAATGAGCTTTGACATTGAAATCACCATATAGAAAGCAGTTGAAATTATTTCTTTAGGAAGTGGAAAAGAGCATGGGAAAGTAACTATTTTTGTAGACTATAGACAACAATACAGAAAAATATCGTTTTTCCTTTGGCAGTTAATAACAAGATGAACTCTTGCAATAGGATACTCTCTCCAAAGTAGCCCAAGGCTCTTGTCGATGTGAGTGCATGTTTGGCTTTGGCAAGTTAAATTGCCATCTTTAAATTTAAAGGCACATCACCATTTCTCTCTAAATACATTTGGGATCTTCTATTCTGTCAATGGCAGAAGTTTCTTTTCTTTCTGAGAAGGCTGGTGCCAGTATTGCAGGGCTATGATTCTTCTCTCTAGTCTATTTTATACCAGTAGTGAGGGAAAAAGGAGAAAAGGGAATGCTGCTTTTATTCAGCTTGAGTGCGACTCTGTTAGCATTTTAGTTTGGATAGGAATGTGCTTTGGAAGTGAATGTCTCTATTGTCATATTTATTGTGCTTTGACTCACATCACAGAGCGTTCTTGGAATAAGTGAGCTGGATAATTTTCAGATGACATTAAGCTGGAGAATGTGCTCGAGGAGTGCACCAGGTGCACTTAAACTGTGAGTGGGCATTCAAGTGAGTGAGAAGGGACTATAGGGTGAGTCCAAACTAATCTTCCTCTCCAACCCCACAATACACATATTGTGAACAATAGGTGCAGCATCAATCGTTTCACTCTCCTCCTGCTTTTCCCCACTCCTGGTACACCCCATTACCTCTTCATGCAGACAAAAGCTCTTTCCTTTTCTTCCAGTCCCAGGACTAGCCACAGGAAGACTGTGAATATACCTTGCTGTAAGCAGCAAATACTTGACACTAGCAACTTCTTTGGCTTCTAGGAGGTAGTGGATTTTTTTTGCCTTCTTTGCTGGTTTTCACAAGCAGTTGCTGAGTAGGAAATTAATGCAATTTGCTTTATTGATGTAAGTTTATCTAGAGTCTGCTTGTGTTGCTATTTTGTTGCACCTTTCTTTCATTTTGAAGTCTGATGCCTGTCTCAATGTATTCAGAAGGGCTGAAGGGAATTAGGCACCTCTATATACACTTGAAAGGCACTAGGACTAAGGTCCTTTGATCATCCCAGACATAGGAATATTAGATCCCTTCCCAAACACTGAATACTTTATTGTCTTGAGTGAAATGCATTCCTGTACAGAAAGCCAGCATAAAAGTCCCGAAGTCCAGATGAACTGTAAATAGGTCCACTGATGTATGTCGCCTGCTGTAGTGCATTCTTAATAGCACTGCAAATCAAGTTGATCCTGAAACTGAAGTCCACATAGATTTCAGTCACTTTATTGAGCATCATGTCTTTTAGAAAGCACATTGATAATGATGTTCTCTGTTACCAAATTTCCACATCAAGTTCAATGTTTTTTAGTTTTTAACTTTAAAAAGACTCAAGTATGTTAAGATATGGTAATCAAAGTGTTGTTTTTTTCATGCACCATATATTTGCAAGTTGTAGTCTAAAGGGAATCTGGGGCTGCCAAGAGGATGCCTGTGAAGGGCATTTGTCTGAGAAACATGGTCTTCCTCTTAATTCCCCATAGCCTGTTTTGGGTGATGTACCAGTCATCAGGTGATGTACTGGTATTTTCCCTTGAGGCACTCTGTGAAGTTGGATATGGCTTTGCTCAGGCGTGTGGTGTGGAGGTGTATCTTTATGATCAGGTTAGCTCAGTAAAAAGCTCCTACAGAATATTGTTGTTTTGAAAATTATGTCACCCGGAGTTGGAGGGAAATACACTAAGCTGCAACAAATGAGAATTAATAGAAGATTAAAAGGATTCCTCTTGGCTGACAAAGAGAGGAACTCATCTCACTGCGCTGATAGCAATCCATTCTGACTGTACAGCAAAAAGATACTATGACTTTCCTTACTGTAGTCAGTGTTGAGATCTAATACTGCCACGAGAATAAGGTCTTCAGATTTTCAGAATGTTTGTTAAAAGAAGAGATCATCTAACATTCAGTCTCTCCCCTGTGAATGTGTGTATGTCACAGAATCACAGAATCATCTAGGTTGGAAAAGACCTCTAAGATCATCTAGTCCAACCTCTGACCTAACACTAACCAGTCCTCCACTAACCCATATCACTAAGCTCTACATCTTTAGAAGTCCTTTAAAGACCTCCAGGGATGGTGACTCCACCACTTCCCTGGGCAGCCCATTCCAATGCCTAACAACTCTCTCAGTAAAGAAGTTCTTCCTAACATCCAACCTAAACCTCCCCTGGTGCAACTTTAGCCCATTCCTCCTCGTCCTGTCGCCAGGCACGTGGAAGAACAGACCAACCCCCACCTCGCTACAGCCTCCTTTAAGGGACCTGTAGAGTGCGATAAGGTCGCCCCTTAGCCTCCTCTTCTCCAGGCTAAACAACCCCCTGTGTGTCTGTATGTATGAAAATGTTAGATATTTGTAAAGGATATAGAATCATAGAATATCTTGAGTTGGAAGTGACCCACAAGGATCACAGGGTCTAACTCTTGGGTCTGCACAGGACCACCCAAAAATCAGACCATATGTCTGAGAGCGTTCTCCGAATGCTTCCTGAAGTCTGGCAGGCTCAGTGCCATGACCCCTGCCCTGGGGAGCCTGTCCCAGTGCCCGACCACCCTCTGGGTGCAGAACCTTTCCCTAACCCCCATCCTGACCCTCCCCTGTCCCAGCTCCATGCCGTTCCCTCGGGTCCTGTCGCTGTCCCCAGAGAGCAGAGCTCAGCGCCTGCCCCTCCGCTCCCCTCGTGAGGGAGCCGCAGGCCGCCATGAGGCCTCACCTCAGCCTGCTCTGCTCGGGGCTGAGCAAACCAAGGGCCCTCAGCTGCTCCTCATATGTCTTGCCCTCTAGACCCTCTACCATCTTTGTAGCCCTCCTTTGGACAATCTCTAACAATTTCACGTCCTTCCATCCATTGTGGCACCATTGAGAGCTGCACACAGCACTCGAGGTGAGGCCACACCAGCGCACAGCAGAGCAGGACAACCCCTTCCCTCGACCAGCCAGCCGTGCTGTGCTCAGTGCACCCAAGGACATGGTTGTGCCTTTTGGCTGCCAGGGCACACTGCTGGGTTGTGTTCAACTTGATGTCAACCAGAACCCCCAGATCCCTTTCTGTGGGGCTGCTCTCCAGCCTCTGGTCCCCTACTCTGTACATATATCCAGGGTTGCCCTGTCCCAGATGCAGAGTCCAGCACTTGCTCTTGTTAAACTTGATGTGGTTGGTGATTGCCCAGGTCTCTCATTTGTCAAGATTGCTCACCATGGACTCTCTACCCTCAAGGGAATCAACAGCTCCTCCCAGTTTCGTGTCATCTGCAAACTTACTTAGTATACCTTTGTATCATGCATCTAAGTCATTTATAAAAATACTGAAGAGAACTGGCCCTGAAATGCAGCCCCATGGAACCCCACTGGTGACTGGCCGCCAGCCTAATGTAACCCCATTAACTACAAGCCTTTGAGCCAGACACATCAGCCAATTGTACACCTGTACATTATGTTTTTGCCTAGCTGAATGATGGACATTAGTCCAGAAAATACTGTGAGAAACAGTATTGAAAATTTCACTGAAATCCCAAAAGATTATATCAGCTGGCTTCCCTTGGTCAACTAGGTGGGTAACCTTGTCATAAAAGAGAATTAAGTTAATTAAACTAGACTTTCTCCTCATGAACCCGTGTTGGCTGTGACTATTTTAAAAATAGGATGAAAGGTGTGAACACTTATTAATGCCTGTAACCATTTATGATGGCCCTTTCAAAACTCATCTGCCAGAGCTAGAGAAAGATAATCTGATACGTGCTTAGGCAGGCTTGGAAGGCATCCAGTGGACACTGTCACTGTCTCTGTAAAAGTAAGGCATGAGACATACATTGGATGATAACTGCTGATCTTGGAGCATATAGCAGTTTCTATCATGTTAACTACCTCTGTCTGGCAAGGACAGAGTGATGTCTTACTCCCTTTCAAAGCTGTGGCAGGGTACAACGTGAAGACAGTGTCTTTCTCAATTAGAGATATGAGTATGACTAAGTTTGGTCTTCAATGAGTTTTACTCCTTTTGTTTTGGTTGCTTTTGCTCTATTTCCCTTGGCCCAAGTTTACATCAGATGCAATAGTGATAAATGTCATGGCTTAGGAAACAGCCAAAAGGACAACATGACTGAGAAACGGGTTGACAGAACAAAGATGGAAAAAAAAGGGGGGCAAATAACTGTGCAGAGGTGAGGTTAGTGATGGGAAGGGCTGACAGGGTAAATGAACTATGTCTTGTGGCTTGGCAATTCTAGTTTATTCTGTAAATTTTTCCCCTTTCAGCAGTATAACGTGCTGTCACTGTACTTTCTTATGACAGTTTCTCTTTTATGAGACTCAAGTGTCTTGCTTTCTGAATAGGAAAATTCCCAGAATTAGATTATTCTCAGAATAATAGCATCTTTTAAGTTCAAGTCTGATGATTATGGGTCACTCTTCCTGTCTCAGCATTGATTTATATTAAACAGGACAAAGCATCTGAGCACAGTGAGATTCAGCCACGGGGTAGCACAGAAACTGAATCTTTAATTGCCCCCTAAACCCATTCCCTAGGATGGGATCAAGAGGTTGCTTAATGCTTTGAGAGCTAGGATTTCGCAGCAGTGAAGTGCTGCCACTGCAGTGCATTGGCATTTAGCAGCACAGTCCTTAGGCTGCCATACCAGGACTGGGGCTCTGGGCAACTGATAGGTGTTCGGTCAATTTGCAGAGCAGAGATGGGTATTTGTGTTCATTTGATTTCCTATGGGCATCCCCGAGAGCTGTGTGGCCAAATCCCACATACAATTATGCAAATGTCATCCTCCACTTCTGTCATCGTTATTTCTCTGTTCAACAATAAATGATACTTAATCATCAGATGGAAAACAAATTTTAAAAGTTAAGAATGAAAAAAAGAGAAACCCAAACGCCCAAGGCATATTTAATGCAGAGTGGAGATGAAGCTATTCATTCTTCCAAGGCAGGAACTAATGGGAAGACACTGAAAAAGTCAGTACAGTGCGATTGTTTTTTATTAGCCATTACAAAATCCTTCATTCTTCTTAATCCCATTATGAGTGGGTGAGTGTCCCCACTACAGAATCATCACTTTCACTCAGAGTTAATGCCTGTGCTTTTGTTATTATTTATTGTTTACAGATAGGCCAGAATGGTGCTCCAGTGTGTTAATGACTATAAAATCTTGAGTCTTCTTTGCACAGAAATATTTGAACTTCCCTGGAAATACTTGTCCTCTTTTCTCAAGGAGGTGGATGGGTAAAGCTTAACAGTGGGGGTAGGAGGATGAAGTCCTTTCCCTTGGGCTTCAGAGCAGGACTTTTCAACAGAAAGAACTTGGGTATGTGCAGTCAGATTCTTCCCATACTGGTGGCAAACAGGGAACATTCAGATGTGCATTTCTCTACAGAAAAGAGAGATATACCCAATGCAGACTGCCAATACCAGCACAGTTTGCGCAGTTTACCAAAACAGAGGGTAAGATGGATATCCTGGCCAAATTTCTCTTGGGGAATGAAACTCTATCTACCCCAAATTCTCTCTGCAGTTTCAGTTGAATATAATACTCTTCACTTCCTGACCTAAATTGCTGCATTGTATTGCTGAACACTTAACTAGCTGCTGCATTTCACCTCAGAGGCAAGAGCCCTGCAGGGCTGAGCTAAGCAAAACCTCCTATGTTGTTTGGATAAGCAATTAGTGGAGTTTTCCAGACGCTTTGGGATCCATCTGGATGAAAGGTGCTGTGTGAACAGGAGGCTGTGTTGCACAGGAAAGCAGATAGGTGGTTTGGCAGTGTGACAAGAATTTTGCTAGTGGCAGCGCTGATGTTTCTTTTGTTTTTCTGGTTACAGAGGAGGGGATTGTCTCAGGGGCCTTACTTCAGCGTATATGGAGAAAAAGGAACTATGGAGCACCACGGGTCTAGCCCATTCCCCGAAGGTCCGAATGACTACGTCTTCAGCCACCTTCCACTACACTCCCAGCAACAAATCCGAGCACCCATCCCCATGATGCCTATTGGGGGTATTCAGATGGTCCATTCAGTACCTGTGGCCCTTTCAGGTTTACATCCTCCGTCCACTCTTGCCCTGCAGAGGGAGGGCTCTGAGGAGAAGCAAAGAGGACCTGCAGAAATCCTCACGAAAGAGTCATACGGTGTTTCTAAGCATCACGAGAAGCGTACCTCTCCGCACAGCTTGCACCCGACCGCTCCCTCCAGTGCACCCTCCTCTCCGTTGCTGTTGCTGACACAGAGCACTTCAGAGGACAGTGTAATAGCGACAGAGGGGGAGCAGGAGGAGAACATACAGACTTGTACGAAAGCCATAGCCTCTCTGCGAATCGCCACAGAAGAAGCCGCTCTGCATGGGGCAGAGCAGCCACAGAGGCCTTCTGAGCCTCACCAGAAACCCTCAGAAAGTGCACATTTTAGCATTAAACACTTTAGTGGATCTGAGCCGGGCCAGACCTGTGCCTCAGCCACCCATCCTGACTTGCACGGTGGTGAACAGGACAGTTTTGGTACATCACAGACTGCGCTAGCCCATCCCACCTTTTACAACAAGAGCTTTGTGGACATCCGACAGATGGGCTTTCACAGCAGGAATGAGCCCCCATCAAGCACACAGGAAAGAAAAGATCCGTCGTCTGAGAAGAGCAAGCCACATTGATCTGAGATGCATGGAGACTTTCACCCATACATTTACCCCACTTTTTTTTCTAGAGATAGAAGAAGTATTCAACTTTACAGCATGCCTGTTCTAAGTTACAGTAGTTTGCTATTATATATACTTTTGTTATATCAAAAGAATTAGATAAAATAACAAGTCATCATGAGCCTGACCAAAATTAAATTTGAAATTCTTATTGGGTCTGGTACTTTTAAATTGTACAGATGTTTGTGCCTTTTCTTTACTTTGCTTATATTCTTATAAGCATTTTTTTAGCAGTAATTTGTACATATTTTAGAATTTGTGTATCTGCTTTGTAATAAATGTAATTTCTTTCCTTTTTTGGACACTTGGATCTAAATGATGTAAAGCAAAACAGCATCAATATATGTGAGGTTGCACTAAAACATATTTTTATATGATTAAAACTGAACAGCTTTTATGTACAGCTCTGATTCTGTAATACTAATATTTATTTACTTTGTTTCATAAATTGTAAATTTTTTTCTTAATGTTGTGGATTGCTTTTCTATGTGAAGCATGGGATTTACTGTTGCGTAATTAGAACAAAATGTATATTGTAAAACAAGATATTTAAACTAGAGTATCTTATCTTATTCTGCACTTATGCATTAGTTAAAAAAAAAAAAAGATAAAGGATGTATCAGTCAGTTCTTAACTCTTGTAATTTTTTTTTGTCTCTTGTTTGCTGGATTGACTATAACTTAAGTGCTGATTGTGATTTTAAACTGATAGTACCGTAAAGCATTAAAGTAAAACAATGTGCTATTGTGAGTTTTTTCAAAGCTTTATAAAACAGTTATAAATATATTAAAAGTATTTGGTCTTATGTGAACATGTTGATCTAGATACTCCTTTAAAAAGCTATGGGAAAACATTCCACCCCATGTAGATATGTACAAGTGCATCACTGGTGCCGGCTGCGTAACTCACCCGCACACGCCAGGTCGGCCGTGCCATGCAGGCGCTGAGTGGGGGCACCACTGGCTCCAAGGCAGGCAGGCCATCAGGCCACAACTTCACCTGCTCCTCCCTCTCCAAAAACAGGGTGGCAAGGCCCCTATGGCCGCATGGGGCTGGGTGAGGAGCCGGACAAGCGGCACCACACTGAGCCCCAGCAGTCCCCAGCTTGCGAGCATCCGCGGTGCCTCTGCCCAAGCTGAGCGTGGAGCTTAGGTGTCACGCAGAGGTGCCCCGGAGTGTGAGCAAGGGACTCGGAGGAGGAAAAATGACATTTCCTCACACTTGAACACCAGCAGCTGGTCACTTCCCACTGCGACACCTGAGTCAGCTGTAGGGGAGGCTCCCCGTCCTGTGGATGGAGGAGCATGATGGCCCTTCCAGCTAAGCAGACAGCACCACCACCCTGGCATCTTCAAGGAGCAGGATTCATGGGCCAGAAAGTCACAGTCTTCCAGAGCAGGGTCTCCATCTGTGTAAGGTTTGATCCAGAGGAAAGTCAGTAGGAGCCCAGGCTTGTGTTTGAACATCTGTGGTGGGTTACCACTACCACCAGCAGCATGCGTGCGTGTGCACACACACTCTCACACACACACACTCTCACACACACATACACATGAAAGAAACCAACAATCTGGATTATATTTTGTGCTATTTAGTGGATTATAATTCTGTGAAACCAAGTTTGTATATTGACTTACAATACATTTAAGGAGTGTTCTTTAAAAAGAAATAAATATACAGTTACATGCATGAGGTGTCTAGTTTTCATGTGTTCTTTGCATTTTCCAAGTTTACTGGCGTTCCAGTACATTGTCAGAAGATCTTTGTTGTGCTGCTTTCCTGCACAAGGAGCACCCCTAAGAGTGTGAGTAGCAGCTAAATTGTGGATCGCATTTTGGCCTCATGAGATATTATCAGACTAAACCAGTTTATTTCTCCAATAATACCATGTGGGGACAGAACCACAGAACTGGTATGTTGTCATAATTCTAACACCATGGCATACGACTAGCCTAACACCATAATGGACTGTGACCAGCTATAACCATTAAAGATTAGTTTCTTATCTCCACTGGGGTGTTCTTACCTTTATTTCAGATTGTTATGGTAACCCTACCAAGATAAGTGCATGCAAGAAAGCTGGCTCATCTCAGGCTGGAGAGAGAAGCAGTGTCTGTAGTTGGAGGCGAGCAGCTTGTTGGATTGTGCTTCCATTAAAAAAAAAAAAAAAGTCAATTATACATTTTAAATAAACAAGTCTTATCTGATAAAAACCTCTCTTCTCCTTGGCTTCATGGCTGTATTAAGAACAGAATGCTCTGCACAGTGATCAGCTAATCAGGTAATCACAGATATTTTATTAAAAAGGAACCAAGCTAACCCCCTGATGGTAAATGTTCTATTAACATTGCCTTTATAAGCAACCCCCTTACTGTGGCAGTAACTGCTGGCTTGTCTGATTATTTTAATTAATTTGCAGCTGCAATTTACCATCCACCTTTTCAGCCTTGGGACTTTTTTTTTTTTTTTTTTTTTTTTTTTGTAATCATTGAGCAAATATCACTGAAATTACATGTGATATTTTGGGGTTAGAATGGAGCAACCCTAAAGAGGTTTCAGGTATTTATAATCTTAATTGTATTTCCTTAATGAGTTAATGTTTATACAATGCTTTAGAAAAAAAAAAAACACACACACAAAAAAAAAACATTCTCATGCAAGTCCTCAGCATTGATTATGACTACTTTTCACGCGTTAGAAGGGATGTGGAGGAGGAAGGCAAACAAGTCCGACAAAGATTTCACAGGCACAAGCAGCTTTCAGAACCGACAAAGTCAGCACAGTAATTGATAGTTGAGTGTTTTGCCTGCTCTGAGCCATCAGCAGTAACGAAGGTGTAGGGCTGCACTTGTGTGCCGCTGTGCTGAGCTAACACACCTTTCCTTGGGCCTGGAGACTCCGGCTCAGTGCTGCGGTAACACAACTTCATGACCTCCTGCTGGGGCTGCCTGTGCTGGTAGCTCTTCTGAGGGTGCTGGGGTGAGGGTTCCTCAAAAATACTTGCTACAGTGGGTGCACAGAGGCCTGATGAGAGTTTCATGAGTGCTGTGATTATCTGGCTCTTAGTTCCCCAAGGCCCAGTTCCCAAACGTGGTTGGTACCACTGCAGCTGGCAGTGACCTGTTGGCTGTTTCATGCAACAGCCTCTTCTCATCCTCAGCAGCCGGTTAATTCTTCACGGCTAGCCTCTGTCCTTAACAGGGGGATGGGACCAAGAAGAGTGACTTTGAGATCCCTGCTGTAAAAGTTCCGTGTTTTTAAATGGGATGAACACAGGAGGTTTAACAGGGCACATTAGAAAACTGCAGAACCTAATGAGGATTTTTTATATGCAATATACTATGGAATTTCTAAGTTGGGAATATAATTACCTATTACATTGTTCAAGGAGGTTATAATTTGCTGTGAAGATCCATATGTCTCTTCTGTAAAGCACAAGGGAGATACAGATGCTCTGGCAAGCTCTCTTTATTCCATTCTCTCAGAATACTGTCACCAGAGTCACTTCAGGATTTATTTGCGTCAGCAAAACAGAGCATATCGGTCTCACATAGCTGCCTGCACAACGCTCTTATGAAACTTTAGATTCCAGCTATGGGTAGCTACTCTATCGCATGTTAAATGCCATTGTGTGAACTTCCCTGTTGTCGGACACATTGCCAGCTGTGGGTAAGAATTAGTACCAATAAAGGACACAGTTAGTTGAAGCAGGCCCAAAGGGGATTCAAGCTACTTAGTTACACAAATTTCAGTCCAAGAATGCTGGGGTTGGCTCCCATTTAACTCCAGTGACACCTAACCTTAGGAGGCGCCACCTTGCTTGAGGCTGGTTCCTTGAGTTCTGCTTTTGGGCACGAGCTGAACTTCTCAGGACTGCTTGAGGCCTGTTCTCCTCCCAGACCGACCTAGACATCAGAAACTACACATTTCTTGGCCTAGATCCTCTAAGGGACCTGCCCTGCTGAAGTGGGTCTTTGGAAATATCTCACATATGATGAAATGAGTCTCCCTGTTGAATTGCACTTATGACAAGTACAGTCACCACCTCTTATAGATTAGCCTAATGACTTAGTACCCTTCCCTGGGTATCTAAAAATACATTTCTGTCTATAAACCTCTCATTTGGTAGTCTATTAGTTCAGTCTCCTGGGAGAACCCTAAGTACCCCCACAAGGAGTAGGAGAGTCTTTGCTTTCCTGTTGAAATTCTGCTACTGCAAAGCCAAAAATTCAAGATTGATTGGCTCAGCAAGACTGTAGTGTATGCTCCCCAAGACAAAAAGTTGTTTGGAGAAGTGTATGTAAATATATGGCCTGCTCAGTGGGAAGGAATCACCTGGAAGGCCAGTGACTAGAGCGATGTGGCAGAGGCTTTGAAGGACAGGGACTGGAGCTCATGCATGTTCCTGCCTGTGGCTACCTGAACAGCTTCTAAAGAGTGGTATCAAATATGCTTCTTGCTTAGCACCCAGCTGCTCTCTGAGGTGGCTGACTCTCCCACGTCCCATGGAGGCCAGATGACAGGCTTACATTACAGCACTGTGCTTCAGAGTGAGGACCAAGCCCTCAAAAGTTAGGTGCTGCAATGCTTGACTCCTTTATTGTTTTTTGCCCTAAATAGCTCAGAGAGAACAAGCCTTATTGATTTAATACCTTGCACAGTGGAACAAGTCAATGGGACTTATCCTTTTAAGTCATTTAGCCACCTCTGAAAATCCCAATCGATATTCTCTAAAGAATGTCCCTAAAGTAAATTCAGGATATTCAATGCAAAACCTACACAGCACATTATATATTTTAGTCTAGACACTTTTTTTTTTTTTTTTTGAGTTAAATTGCCTGCATGAAAAAAATCAGCAGTCTGTATACTGATTAGGTTTATTACAGTGATGATGTCCCTGTGCCCTTTTCTCAATACAGATCACACACGCTAACATGGACTCTGAACACATGCTTACTGTAGGCTAAATTTAAAGTGAAATTTCTGGATAGTTTGACTTGTTCTGCAATTATTCTTGGGGTCTTTACATATGCTACATCTGCCACTTGTGTTTCTGCAATCTTTAATACACCTGCTTTTAACTGGATTAGGCAACCCCCAATACCACCAGGAATGTGGGAAACAGCTTTCCCTGTGAAACACTCAGATTTTGACTGTCTGTGATGCCTACAGTTAATTTGTTGTGTGTACAGAAGTGTGTTGTGCTTTTTTTTTTTTTTTAATTTATTTAAATGAATTTTATTGTTTTTATTTATTTATTTATTTTTCCAAATGATTGTGTTTGGGAAGAAAAACTTAATTTAAGAGTTTCTTTCATTTGTGAGTATAGAGGTATCCTGTACATATGGTTCATATGTGTGGCGTTGTATAGGCAGACACTACACATGATTGACTTTAAACAAGAGATAATGTCTCTGTCTTCTTTATACAAGATGATCTTGAGCTGGACCCCTGAGGAGGCTGGGATGGATTAAACCCCTTGCTGGGATCAGCCCCCTGCAGTGACCATGAACCACTGAAATCCCCATAAAGGATGAAATGGCATTCAGGGACTGCTGGTTCTCCATGCTGGCACCTAGCTGCACATCATGCCTTGGTGTCATTTTCCCTGCAGCTTAAGGAACAAGAATGACCTCCTGTTGTGTCATGCATTGCTGTAAGTTGTATAATCCTCTCCACTCACATCAAAGCTAGAGGCAAGCTCCTCAGCCAAGGCTCATCAAGCTAGCTCCAGTGCTACCAGTACATCTCTGCTGCAGAGCAGCCGAAGGACTTAGCACACCTAACACCTCTGAGGTCCAGTCAAACATTTAAATAACCTGCACAAGCTTGACTGCTTGCAGGCTGGTGAAAGAAAAAGAAAAAAAAAAAAAAAGTGCTTTTGAAAAGCAGTAAAAATTTCTGCTCTAGTGCGTTTCCCTGTTTTTCTGCATTGTATGAATATTCATTCCGAAGCTGACAGGAGGAAGGGAGCTTGATCAGCAGCAGGCCTGATCAAAAACAAAACCAGTATTACCACATAAACTGCCTTTTTGCATTCTTTCCTGATGAGTGACATCTCATAACTGACAGGAGTATTGCTAAGCAAGCAGTCAGTATGAATATGTATGGCGGCACACACAGACCCACGAACACCCAGCAAGGTGGAGGCAGCTCCGGCTCTGGGCTAGAGAACAGCGTTTCCTTTCCCTCTACCCTGCCAGAATATAAGAAGAGGCTGACACTATGCCATAGAAACTAATGGAGTTTCCACATTCATTTTAACAGCAGGAGATTCAGTCTCTGAAGGCTTGTTTCCATGAGGTGATGAGAAATCTTGCTGCTAAAGTTGCAGGGATGTCAGAACATTTGGCGCTTTGCCGGTTCAACTTCTTTCGCTCCCATCTGCTCCCAGAGAAACGAAGGTCTTCGCCTGCCTCAGCTGCACTCTGCCAGGGCAAGGGGCCGGGGATGCAGCTCCAGGCTGTGGAGGGTGCTGGTCTCTCCATATCCTGAGTGCTGGTGTCCTGAAACCTCCAGGTGTATTAGCATTGGCCCTCTGAGCAGGGAGATCTTCTAGTCTGCAAGGCTTAGGGGACGACTTGTGTGCTTATTCTTCCTAAAGAGATACACACTCGTGATCTCCAATGGGTTATTTCAAAAGGGTAAATATTTCACAAGCCAGGTTTGCTGAAGAGCTGGGGTGTTTCATGGAGGCACTCATATGAAGTGGTCAGATTTTTCAAAAGTGCTGAGCACTTGTTCTCGGCAGAAACTGCTGGATTCTGGGCATGCTGGAAAATCTGGCCCTTAGAAACTTCTTAATGACTAACTTAATGACGTCTGGCACTTCAGTTCCATTTGTTATTTCTCACAATCTTCCTTCCCTCCACAATATCCATATTTAGCCAGAAAGAAAGAAAGAAAAAAAAAAGCAACAAACAAATGAATGAAATAACGAGCAAATTTTCATGGCTCAAATAGCCTGCTCCATTTTGCTGCCAGGAAAAATGAAAATGATAAAGTGGAGAATTTGACCAGTTTTGTGACAAAGTTTTTCCTCTCCATTTCATATTTCATTATTATATTTTAACAGTTAAATGTGGGACCGGTGCAGAGAGACATCTTGGACTCATCTTAAATCTTTCAGAAGTTTTGTTTGGACAGTCAGTAGAGAGGGGCTTTTAAATAAAAAAGAAAAAAAAAAAAAGAAGTGAGGGAAAGGCATGGTGTGCTGAGGGAAGCTGTCTTTCTCTGGCAGAAGATGAGCTAAATAGGCTAATAGTTTTTTCCATCTGTATTTCCTATCGTCCTACTGTGAGCAGAAGGGATTCGGATCCAGCTGATCTCTCAGGGTGGGGGGCGGAGGGGGCTGGCTGATGCTGTAAGCAGAGCCTGGCTGCCTGCTCCATCACTTAACACAGGCAGCAGTGGGAAGCTGAGGGGAATAACACCCCCGCCATGTCGCCCCCACTCCACAGGATCCCACCAAACATTTTCGCTGTCTCTCTGCAGTGCTGGATTGCAGCCAGGCTGTAAGAGTGAAGGATCAGCCACCGTCTATAGCGCTGCCCTGTGCTAACCTGCTGGATTTCCATGTTGAAGTCCAAAGGAGAGTTAATACTGCTTTGAGCAGCCTAAGCTTTGGCTGGGCTTGCTCTCTAGCTGCTACCGCACAGCTGTGCGCTGGCTCTGATGGTGCCAGGAGAGCCACTGGTGGGGTACCACTGGCTGGGCAGGCCCATGGGTCAGGGCATTGTGAGGAGGGAGCTGGTGGGGGGCTCCAGGGCGGCTGCTCCTGGGGGACACGCTGCTCAGGCTCTGCTGGCAGGTTGGTGTCCCACGAGGAGAACTTGGAAATGCTGTGTCCTGGAGCTCGCAAAGTTTCCTGGCTCCTGCAGTCTGATTTTCCAGGAAAGGGGACAATCTAAACCCTCTGACAATTTGGTTTGCTGTTTTTCTTAAAATTAAGGTATTTGAAATAATGCCAACAGTGCCAAACATTACCAATTCTCTGGGGGAACATGGGGCAGGAACCAAAAATATGTTGTCACGATGCAGACTACCTGAGAATTTCACTAAATTAAAAAGGGCACTGAAGAAGCAAGTCTCTAACCATTTTTAAAGGGTAGGATAAATCTCTCTCTCCCCCCCTCTCGCCCCCCCTTTTGGCCTGTTAGTTTCAGAAACATCAGCAGTGACGATGATTTAGTCATCTGTATTCTGCTTTAATGGAATGCCAGCTCCTGATTTTATACACAAGTTTCTTGATAGACTGCCTATTTCGGCAGAAATTACTGTTGTCAGCTTGGTGTTCGGGGTGTTAAAATCATCAATGTCACAATGTTCTAAATAGGTGATGCAAAATGTGACATCCAAAGAGAAGAACTCAGAGGGTGTGACATTTTCCAAAAATTCACCATATTTCAAACACTACAGAGTCTGCAGCAAAAGGAATAGGGGGAAGGGAGAGGAGGCCTTTCTGTGCTATAACGCCTGAAATGCTACAATGGAGTTTGAAGGTGCAAATCAGGCTATAACAAAACATGAGTGTGCATGCTTTCAACACCAAAATGACTTACTGGCTGCTAATTAAATCTCACTGCAAATGGGATTTCATTTTTATTTTTGATGGAAAAAGTGGTTTTATTACATTTACTTGGCTGACAGCCAGGAGTACAGCTCAATACGAATAGAGCAAAGTTAAAGGCCTTCTGCAGCAACATATGGCTTGTTTGGGAAGTATGAGTCATAAATGGAACCAGATGCAAAAAAATATAGTTATAAGAAGGTAGCAACTGTCCTCAGGCAGATGCCGATATTGTTATTTCTGATGTTTCCACCTCGTTGTGAAAAATTTACATGTGCATATTAGTGAACAGTTTTTTTCCAGCACGGACTGTCTGTTTCAAAGCCCTTAGATGGCATAGGTCCACTCACTCTGCTCCTGTTGCTGGTTAATACCTTACACAAGTTATTTTGTCCTTGTGACTTATTAAAACAGGACTTCCAGAGATGTTTCTCTCCTGGTTTGAGTTCATATCTTAAGGTGGGCCTACGCAAGCATTGACTCCTGGCTCCCTGAAGACCCCAGGTGGCCTTCAGGGCTGCTTCTGACACACAGGGCTGGCCTTCATCTTGCTCTCCGCTCCCTGTGGAAATACAGGCTGGCAGGAACGTGTCCTTGCATGGGGAGAAACCCCGTGGACGCCTCACCACCACACCCTGCGCCTATCTGTGAAGATGGCCTGCGTGTGTGTGCCTGCAGACACACAGGCCAGCCGGGGTGCCAGGAGAATGACAATCACCACGGGTGGAGGAGCTGTCAGGGATCATCTTCTGCCAAGAGCTCCGGCAGCCTGTAGTGAGGCAACGGGTAAACAGGGAGACAGGAACAGTGAATGGCAGAGGGTGTGAGCAGGCTGTGGGCATTTGTGCACCATTAGTAGGGCTGCCAGCTCTTCGCCCAGAGGCTGCTGGCGTGGCTGCTGGTAAAGGGCCCTCTGCAACCACAGTAAAAGCTGCATGTACATGTACGTGCACTCATTGCTGCCTTGCATACCCACAGAATATGTGTGCTTTTAGTACAGAGGCCCGCATGTTTCTAAGAGTTTGGCTCTTGAGCCATAGGTACCATTTTATTTCCACCAGAGCCTTGTGTCCATGATTTACCCTGTTCCTGTTGTGTGTCTCTACTAACTCCTCCAACCCTTCACTGCCTGTTTCCAAGGATGGGTGTCAAGAACTTTGGCAAAGATTAAGTCAGCAAGATCCTATTCCTTCCCACATAAAATCCCCTCTTACAGAGTTAAGACAGATACGCTGGAGATCTCTGTGGGGCAAAGCCTAGGTAGCCCTAGTTGCAAGGGAAACAATGTCTTACACTGTAGAGGGAAATGGTCATATACTCTTGAACAATGACACAAACCACTTAATGCAAGCAGTGTAGGTGTAAGCATTAGGCTGTAGGTTAGGCTATAGATCAGTCCTACCCGGTGGTGGACACCAGAGCAAAAGCACAGTGTTAATGAACCCTGCTGGAAGGCAATGCCCTGCGGCAGGCATCCTCCTCGCCCCAGCTCTCCCCGAATCCTTTGCCAAGGATCCTCTGCTGTGGGGGGGGTTGCACAGGTGAAGGCTCTCACATGGCTCAGCCCTGCTGCATCTCCTGACAGGAGATGGGCGGTGGGCAAGGTCCTTGGAGATCTTGTGAGACAGCCTCTTTGTGCAGTGGCCTTTTCCAGCAGGAAGTACAAGAGCTGCCTGGGGCTTTGCTCACGTCCTTCACCTGGGAAGCTCAGCACTTGAAGCACAGCTTGAAACACTGCCCTTTTCGTGACAAGCTTTTTGTATACTTAGAAAAAGACTACTGTATTAATTAAGTGGTTATCAGATCTCACAGCATCTGACGTCGTTTGGTCTACAAAGCTTAATATGTCACCTGGCTCTCTCAGCAGAAATACCTTTGCATTCCGTGCCCATAGCCCACCCAAAATGTCCAGTCACGTAGTTACACCAGCTCTAGTCTCTCCTTTTGTTGTTTAAGCTCCTGCCCAGTTACTCTGACATATGAGCAGCCTGGCTCAGCTGAAGAGGGGAAACCAGCTCAGCTCATAACTTGAAGGTATGCTTCCTCCCTCCTTATCTGAGTGAAAAGTTGAACTACAGGCAAACACTACCTCCCAGGGCTTGCATTACACCATACATGCAACCCTTTGCATTTTAGGAATTCAGATTGCATATCTGAGTTGGAATGTTATTTCCTTCTTTTGCACCTGGTTTATGATGATGTCTGGGATTCTATTGATACAGGAGACTTGGCTGTCAGTAATTTTGAAGGTGATACCAGGGACTGAGGATAAGGGGAGAGTTGCTACTAAGGCTGTTGCTTTGCATGCACAGAAGTCCTCTGGGAAGGTGAAGGAGACTGTATGGCCTCTGGGGTGAACCCGAATCTGTCACCTTGGTGGGGAATCAAGAGATCAGTTGGATGACCAGACAGGTTGTGCCATCTTGATGGATAACGTTTATGCCTGTGAAAGAAAAGAAAAACAAACAAACAAACAAACAAACAAAAAAAAAAAAAAAACAACAAAAAAAACAACCCTCCCCTATACCACACAGTGCTACTTAAAGGCAGCTAGATTTTGCAATTCTTGCTCATGCTGATGACATCAATGGGATTACTTAAGTGAGCGGGTGTTTATTAACATGAATAAGGGCTGTGCTATGTAGCATTAAATGCACCCTGGTTGGGCTGGGGGTTGGGGAGTTCATGCTTGTGACTAATGCATGGAGCTTGCTAAGAGCTGGGAGTGCCAGAAAAGGAGCTCCCAGCTCCTGGGGGAAAGGGTTTACTTTCTGTGCATTAATAGTACTTGCTTTGAATGTTGTGAAGTAAAAAACAAGCTTTGCAGCATGCCCTCCAAAGGCTTCCTACCTCAGGAAGAGCTGTGGGAGGTTTTGTGTGCGAATGCTCCATAAGAAGAAAAGGCTGAGAGGATGGAAAAAATGTGTCTCTGTACCAAACTCCCACAGAGAGAAATTTCAGGGGGGTTGGTCCTACTAAGCTGGAGGTATATGCTTAACTTTACACAGCCAGGGAGGCCCCATTGACTTATTTAAAATCATTGTATGGTCTAAGCCTTGTATGCTCTTTCAGTCAAAGATTTTGTCTGCCTCTTTGGCCAAGATTTTGTTTCAGACAGTGCATCCTTCCAAGCACAACATTTGTGGCAGTGAAATGGGTAACCCTATTTCTATAGTGCAGGAAACCTGGTGGTTGTTTCCATGCTCTGGGGTTAGATAACCCTCCACCATATGCTGGAGGCCAAATTTCCGTGCTGAGCGTGCTTCCTGGCTCTGCAGGAGACGTGAGCCCATGGAGGGCTTGGGAGCACTTAACTCCTGTGCAGCTCTCCAGAGTGCCTCATATATGCTGGTGGCAATCCTGTAACAGAACTTTCTTGATGTAATTCAGAGTATTTGGCTCCTAATTGTGCATGATTTTTGATGAGCAGCTGGTGAAAAAAAGCTGCCTTGAACTGAGTTTTGCTTTGACTTTCTGAGGTTCTCAGGTGTGTACAAAACTTATTAATGGCAACCAAAACCATATCTGTACTTTTGTGGAGCAAATATATCTCTCCTTATGCTATACATGGCTTCAGCTAACTCTATACAGTTTTATTCTCATGACTTTCCTTGTCAGAAAGTCACTTAAAATCTATTTGTTTCCATCTCACCAAATATAATATTGTGATGACGGCTGCTATCGTAACTCTCAGTGTTGCAAGCTCAGTGTCACAGAAAGCTTAAATTTTCTAATGATTGTAAAGCAGCCTGAAGCATTAGGATGAGAGATGATACAAAAATAATCCCACAAAATATCCGCTATGTTACACAGACTAGACACAGAAAAATTCAGCACCCACACTGAGAAGCAAGCTACTTGCTGACAGGCGCAGGTGAGAGGGAGCATGCAATTGCACAGGCTTATAGAGCTCTGGCAGTCTGACTGGGCAAATTGGATTTTATTGTTTGAATGAAAAAACATTTTCTCTCAGTTACCTTGGGCTGCTGAGCTGAAAGCTGGGTTTGTTAAGTCAATGAAGGGAAAATCATGAAGCACTTTCCTGTTGCTTCACAGGTGCAATTTTTCATGGTTATCCTTTGGCTCAAGCTTAGTGATGGTTTGCTGGCAGCTGGCAATAAGGTGCAGGAAAAAATGCAAGCTTTGGAGTGTTTGTTCACATCAGCATACAAATCTGGAGGCCATTCAGGGAAGCCTGGAGGGGGTCAGCTCCAGGCTACAAACACCCAGGCCAGAGGAAGGATAGGAACAAAGGGCAAAGCTCAGTTTCTCAAATGTCAGGGACAGGACAGTGGTCTTTTTAAAGTGCAAGCTGATCACTGCAAGAGGGGGGAATGATAATAAACACAACAACAACAAAAACTAGAAATGCTAGAAGGATCTCTTCTTGTACAAGGTTATGTTCCTATTATGTTATTTTTTATGATGTCCCTGTTCAAATATCAGTCCCACACAGAAGCAATGAAATTGCAGCAGGTCCCAAGTACCCAAACTTGCAGAGAGGAATTCTAGGAAAGAGATGCATGTAGGGGGCTGGTTGCTTCTGAGAATGGGACAGGTACAAGGTTTGAAACCAACTTCTAATTTGGGGCGGGTTGCATTTTGGAAGCTTTGGGTGTATTCAGAGTTCCTGATAGAGAAATTTACTGTTGAAAAGGAAGTAAACATCCAAACCTTTCTTTAGAATATTTCACTTGATTTGTGGTACATTAATATCCGCTGCACTATAGTGAGACAAGTGAGATAAATTAGTCAGGACATACAAGATAATAAATACTGTAATATTTTGTTATGCTGGAGGGAGATGGTGGACATGGTGATTTGGGGAAACTGTCTAAGAACAGTTAATGGGCTATAGATCTTGTACACTTGTATGATATAGAAAGCTCTATTTTATCAGAAGGCTGATCTTTGTGTTCTCCCTCTGGCTTGGACTAACGTTCCTAGGAGGACCTGGCACAGAGTTTGCAACAATAATTAGTGATACTATTGCAATCCCATCAAGTCAAACTGGTTCATCAGTGTATAACTTAGTTTGGCAATGCTGTCACCTGGCAAGGGTACTGTCGTCATCAGATAGGGTGAATCAGATCTGATCTGACAGAGGACAGAGAATGTACCCTCTTGAATAATTTTAAACCTCAGTCAGTTTATACTGCTGAGGAACAGCCTGCAGGAGGAAATCCTTCAGACAGGAAACTCCCAGCACTGTTGAATGCACATGAATTACCAGGGATGTCCAAGAGGGTGGATGAACCAAGGGGCAAGGGACAAAAGCCGTTCCATGAAGATGTTTGTCCTTGAAATTCAAGTAAATTTGGGAGAAACAACAACAAAAAAACCCACCACCATACCCACCCCCAAAAAACAAACAAACAAAACAACAACAAAAACACAAAACCACCAACAAACAAGAAAAAATATGTTCATGCATCTCCTCTTTTTTTTTTTTTTTTTGCACACATGGGGTAACATATATTATCTGTGTTCTTGGTGACTTAATACATAAACCAGTAGGTTTGCTTCTCCTGTAAAACTCTGGAAAAAGTTAAACTCTAGGAACTCTGTTTGAACCCCAGGAATAGGTAGTTTTTTTGTTTTGTTTTGTTTTGTTTTGTTTTGTTTTGTTTTTTTGGGGGGGTCTTAACCTTGAGGAAATAGTGCTAGGGGGAAGATTTACTTCTTTGCTAACCCCTGAGACAGGTAAAGTGTCTGGACTCTTTTTTTACCCCCCAAAGGCTGAAGACATGCAAGGATTCTGTACTGCAGCTGACTTGATCTCTCATGTGGCTGACAAGGTGCACTGTGCCAGATGTTGCAACAGCAGCTCCAGACACGATGAGACCGATGTGCACACTAGATACACTTGACTTAAAACAATTACATGTAGCTGCTGATCTCCTCCAGGGAGTGAGATACTTGTCATCACAGGAAAACCTCTCCCAAGGGGCTAGGTCTCCGCTAATGCTTGCAGCCTTTGGAGAGAATGAGGGAGTGCATACATGTGCACAAGAAAGAGATCATACCTTTATTTTAGCAAGGGTTTCCAGGATAAATAGCCTCTGGATAGCTAGTAAGTATTGAGCTAGATTTGTCTTTCAGAGCAGAGGGTGTGAGAAGAAGGTGAGAGAGGCTCCACAGTGTGAGCAATGCATTGATGAATCCCAGTAGTAGTTCAGTGGAAGTGAAAGGAGCCCCTGCTCAGACAGCAACCCATCGTCACAAGCTTGACAAGTGCAACTTTCTGTTGAATAAACATGAGGGAAGGGAGGATGCAAAACTGGACTGTGATATTTTTGAAGACTTTCAGAAAGCACTACATTTGCTTGGTAAAGTCATGGAAATTGGTAATGATACAGAAACTTGAAGTAAATGGATCAGCTAGGTGTATTAAAAACAAATAGGTCATAATAGGACTTTTGTGGGGCGGAAGCTGTTTGAACATCCAAGAGTTTAGTGGGGGGCCACTCAGCCACTTTAGGGAACCATACCCTTGTACAATGGGCAAACATAGGACACATGAAGTATACTAAAAGTAGAATGAGAATTTGAGAATTGAGATACAGTAACACCTGGGAATTGTACAGGAATGAGAGTGCTGGCTCAAATGTGACATGACTGCAGTGAAATGGGTCATGCAGGGCAGTACTGGAGAATAAAGGAACCAAAAGAAGCCTTCAGTTAGTCTCAGGTGCAGAATATGATGTGGAGTTGTGCAACTGTTCAAATCTGGGGAAATTACGGAAACTTGGAAAATGGACTGCTGAAGTTTGAGCAATAATCTCTGGATAGCTAGGGCAGTGGATGATCTAGGAGCTGTCTGAATTTCTTTGCTGTTGTGTCATAAATGTCAGGAAAGAGGACTTTTATGTGAACGGATTGAGCAAATAGTTTGTAGGCAAATAGTTTGCTGTGGTAAAGTGGCCCTGCAGAACTGGAAGCAGAGCACATAATAAATCGTATATTGCAATAGTGTTCTAGCAAAGGGTGGAAAAAAGAAAAAGCAGCCACCAGCTGAGTCTGGTTTTAAGGTCCAGGTTTAGAGATGAATTTTAGATTTCAGCTACCAAAGTTCTCACAAATTATGGATTCTTACTTGTTTGTGCAATAATTTTGGTCCATAACAACATTTTACTTCTGTTGTAGAAGAGAACTATGACACTCCCAAAAAGAAAAAGTGAGCCAGAAGATTTTGTAAATGATCATCTATAAGGAAACTGCAAAGTTCAAGGAGATGAAAATGTCTTCCTTCGAAGTAGGAAGTGGCCTTGTCCTTCAGCCTCCCTCATCATCCTGGTTTAAAAAACGTCAGTGACAGCAAATTTGATGTGGTTACTTAGTTATTTCCCTTCACATAAAGGACTGCCTAAGATGCAGGCAGAGTAAAAATCATTGACAAAGGAGAGGTGATATTTGCTGCAGAAAAGGATCTGTGTAAGACAAGAGAAGCCCTTGTGCAGGCATATCTCATGGGATCATCAACAGATCATGGTTTTGTTCTGTTTTGTTGTGTTTTGATGTGTGTAAGCCTTTGCTTGAGGCAGAGGCATGCAATCAATATTTGCTGTCAGCAGCCAACTACTTTACAAAATGGTTGGAAGTTTGTCCAGGAAGGAGACAAGAAGCTATGACAGTAATAAAATTCTTGACCAGTTCTGTTAAAATCACGTAAAGAGATGGTTTTGAACCTTGAATTATTCAGTTAGTTTATGAGAACCAAGGGATCAGCCGACTCCAGTCACCCTGGCATTCCACAAGATAAGGGTCAAGTACTGCACCTCTGGGACTGGGCATATTTGTTTCTTCTCATGGGTTACGTGGCTCTCCTGATTATTTCCTTCTTTCCTTGTAAGTGAAGCATGGCTTTGCGCCCTCTTTGTAAATAAATCAGTCAACGCCCAAGAAGCACAACTTGTGCCAGCCTGCTGTCCCCATGGAAGCAATCTGCAAGGCCCAAACTGCTAACAGCTCAGGCCAAAACAGAGCCTGGGATGGTGGCAGGCAGGTTGACTTGCTAGATCCTGATAAATAAGAAATAATGCCCTTCCTTGAGTGTATTCCCCAAGGTCCCTTCCCCTAGATGGAAAAGATTTTCCCCAGCCAAATAAATACCCCCTGAAGTAAAAGCACATGGTGTTCCCAGATCAACACTGCAACCTACTGGCCATTTCCTTCTAATAAACTTACTGAGTCTGAAGCAAAATTCATTGTCTTCAGCAGGAACCGGATCAGGTCCTTGCAGACATGCTTGGATTATATACAACGTGTCTTTACCAGCAGAGTCATAATACACGCTGAGGGTGGCTTAAATATGTTTGACTTGTTGTGGCAGATCCAATATATCTTCATGGAGAATTTGCAGTTACTATAGCAAAATAAGTCATTTAAGCTGCCTTAGTTATATCTTGGAATTTCCTTTGATTTATTCATGGTTGGAGGATTTGCAATTCAGAGTTTTGGCAGCTTGTCAACAGTTGTGTTTTTGAAGGAAAAGATGCATTCCACAACCTTTAAATAGTCTGAGAGCGTCTTGTCGGATGTGTTTCTAACATCTGACCAAATTCCTTATGCTTATAGTTAACTTAACAACATTTTCTTGCAATTATTTCCACTTTCTAGACTCTACTCTTACTTTTTTTTTTTTTTTTTTTAATTTTTCTCTTACAGCTTGGATTAAAAAAAGACATTTGTAAACTATGAATACAAGACTATTTGTGACAAGTTGTTGAAAAAATAATAATTTTTAGAATATAACCTCTAAGATAAATTACTCTCTAACATAATCATTCATTATCACTTATTTTGTTTTAGACTCAGCACACCTTCTCCAGGTAAAATATTGCCTTTCTTGTAATCCATTGGTGGTGTATTCATCAAATACTTGCATAAACATAAAAAATTAATGTGGAGCACAATGTTATTTTCAATAGAAATGATTGCATTCCTGAAATTTGTCCCAGGTTAAACATAGATGTTCTTCCTGACCAGAAAACGTACACCAAAATTGTTTCAGCAGTGATTAAATTCATATCTCCCTCCACCGCTCTAACTCCCCCTGGAATTAATTTTTGCTGTCTTGATTTTATTATATTACTTATCATTAATTGATGTACAAATTCAGAATTAAAATATGCTTCAGTTCCTTTGCTTGCTTCTTGAAATGTTACTTCACCTTGATTTATTTTTGGAAGAAGACGAAGAAAAAAAAAAGAACTTAAAAATATTTTGAAGGGTCTGGAGATTCTAGCTCAGTGCTAGGGAATTGTGAAGGAACTCGGACAGAACAGCATCCTAAATCTCTGAAACACCACTTTCAAAAGCATATTTTTCCAAAGTAGGACTGCCCTGATCCAGCCAACACTTAACTACACATTTAACTTTAAGCACCTGCCCAAGTGCCTCACCGAGCCAGTTTCTTTGTCAGCTGAAGGGTGCAGGAAGGAGCTGCGGGACTATCTGGCATTATTTCTAAGTGAAGGTTTCATGCATGGTGGTGGTGGAGGAGAGCTGTGGGAGGAATCTGAACTGATTTCCACCTCCCAGCCTGAACATAATGAGGAATGTGATCTGAAGTTGCAGTGTTCCTTTCCCCTCCAAAGGAAGGAGAGAGCAGCCAGTTGCTCATGTGCTCACCTCACTGGCCAGCCAAGAGCTCTGCTCCAGCCCCAGCAAGGCCCTACTCCCCTTCTTCTGCATCAAGTGCAGCCATAAGTGCTCCACTTCATTTATTCATTACATATTTTATTTCCAGTAATTCAACCGTTTATTGATTATTTTTTTTTTTTTGGTATAGACAACAAAGGCATTGTAATAGGGAGGCAACCTTTGGCCTTGAAAACACAGAGAGGCAAAATAGGCAGTTGGTATCACTGGAAATCACCCTGTAATTACAATCCAAGACACTTGTTATGATTGGGTTTTGGCTTGCAGGAGCTAGCATAACCCCCCTGGGCTAAAAGATAAAGGTCTGCTGACGTTAAATTAGGGTTGCGAATTAATGCAATGAATGACTTTTAATAATACCCTTTCAGAGATGGCTCGGTGTTGTTAGCAGTAAGTTCTGGCTGGATTTGCTGTGTGGGCCTGAGGGACTGGGGCATGCACCGCCAGGGAAAGTAAATGGCAGTGGGGGTGCCCTTGGTTTTCTAGAAAATCCCCATGTCCTCTGTATGGCTCCTGTCAGTTGCTTCATTGCTCATAACACCAAAAGGTCAGAACCCACCAATTTTATTTCCAGAGATGTGAGCAGAGCAACTTCAGGTGGTGTTACATTATTAGGTCAGGCCTTAGGAAGACATATTTCTGAATCCTGAGGGTGTTCCTATTTCATCTCTTCAATAACCAGGGATGAAACCATGATGGTCAGCAGCTGTGAAGATGTTTCTGGGCCAAATGCAGCAGAAATATTTTCTCTAAGAGTCTTCTTCAGAAATGGCACTTACTAATTTGGCTCAAACCCCAAAGGGCTGCAAGGGCAAAATTATGGCTGAAAGCAAAGAAAGCAGAAGCAAAGAGCAGTAAAGAGGGAAGGGTATGGTAAAGCAGAATATAGCCTCTTCTAGGTGTGCTCTGGGCCACTTTTAATTGTTTGGCACTTGGCTTAAACTTACATATTCCCCAGGCGGTCAGCACAAGAAGTGGCTGGATGCCTTCCTTTACAAAGTGAGCACAGCCTTTGTGGCTGCAGTAGTGGAGGAAGGAAAAGTATAGCCCAGACTGAAGTAGTGGATGGAAAAACCCTCAGACATCCTCATTGTACTGATTAGTATCTTGAGTCATTGCCTTTGGGGGAGGTGAGAGTTTCCTCAGTACCGCTGAGTTAGACGAGTTCCTTTAATGAGGTTAGATACAAGAGGCATTGCGCAGTATGATGGAATTCCCTGGGGAAAAAAAAAAAAAAAAAAAAAAAAAAGATGTCTTCTTTTTAATACTGAGGGTCAAGGACTAACTGGGCACCATCAGCATCAAAACATTAGCCTTTGTGAGCTGCCAAAGCTGCCCCAGATACCCAACTGATGGCAGCTGGAAGTGACGGACAGAGTGGTGATGCCACGCGGCTGCTCCATGCCCCGCAGATCTGCCTCGGGCTGAGGGTCTGTCACCACAGAGGGGTCCCCATCCTGCCTGTCAGAGGCTGTCCCTGCCCCAGCTGCCACGCAGCCGGCGGCGGTGGCACAGCAAAGGCCAACGCACGGGCGGTAACACTAATGCAATGTGAAACCTCCCCCAGACAGCCAGGCAGGAGGGCGGAGGGGAATGAGGACACGGGCGAAAAAGGGAAAGAAATTGGGCTGTCTCTTTATCTCCTTTCAACAGACCTTTGTTACACAATGTGCATATTTGTGCTGCTTTATATAGCACGCGTTAGGTTTTCCTGCTTCCTGTGTGCACTGTCAGGACGTGGCATGAAGACAAAGTGTGAGCCTGCTGCGCTTGAGGAGTTAAACTTGCTGAAGGGAAAGGGAAGGTCTGACCTGCACGAACCTCATGACTGCTAATCTCTGTCCTGTGGCTAGTGTGAACCCCCCCAAATCTGGCCGTTCCTGTTTGGAAGCAGCTGGTGCCCTGCTTCGGTCCCAATGGGCTTTGCGAGTTTCAACACACAAGAGGTTGCGGTTTGCTCTGAATAACACAATCTGAGCTCGGAAAGCAAAGCTGTCGCCTTTGCAGTTAGACCTGCTGAGCACCTTCAGCCACCAACTGGGCAAGCAGGTTGTCGCGCACTTCACCTAGCCCATGCGGAGGGCTGACCTCTGCTGCACTGGAAATCTGTTATTGTTCCTTAAATGCTCAGCAAAAGCTGTGGAGCAGGGCAAGATCAGAGAACTCACTTTGCATAGAATGACCTGGTAGTACTGAGGCTGTTTTTTGTTTGTTGGTTTGTTTTTCTATTTCTTCCTTTCGTTCTCCTCCAAGAATTATAGCTCAGTCTCTCTCTCTCTCTCTCTCTCTCTCTCTTTATTTATTTATTTCTAATAGTTTGGAGTAAATTTAGGAACTTGAGATTCCTTTCATTACCACCTTTTCCTTCTTGAAAGTGCCAGACTGGATTTTGCACAAAAGGCATATTAATAGATTGAGAGCTGTTGTAGTTATAATAACAACAGCAGAAGTTGCAGCCAGCACCCTTCTGCAGGGAAGCAGTGAATCCAGTTGCCAGTGTCTGTCTAACCCAAACCAAGGGGCTCTTGGGAGCCCTGCTTCTGCTTCTGCTCCTGCTCCTGCCTGTGAGAGAGCTTGAGCTGGCAGTGATGTCTTGGTGGTAACAGGCCTAGGTAAAGCTGCCAACGGACATAGCCAAAGGGCCTTAGCTAAAGACCTGAAACCCAAATTTAGTTTTGGACCTTTTGGGAACAGAGGGTGAAGTGTCTGGATTTGGGGTTCTTGGTAGCTGTAAAACACAGGTGAACTTCAAAATTATAATAAAGCTTTTGACAGCATGTGGGGAAGTTGGTCCTGGGATACCAAGTATGGATGTACCTCAGCTTCCTGTAAAAACACCACTAAGCTATGCTAGTTTTTTCTTGGTGAAATGAACATTTCTCTGGTCCCTTTAATGCATTTATCGCCCATACTACCTTTCAAGATAATAGCTATGAATGCCTCCTTTGTTATAAGACGTGCACTGCCCTGTGTGCGTGGGAGGTGGGTGTTACGCTAGGCATCATGCAACAGTATTCTGGTATTTTAATAAATGAGCTTCTGCTGGAGGTGACATTACTTGAGTGTAAAACCAGGCATATCTGTCTCCTTAGCAAGATACAGGGTATTTTGTGGGGGTGTGAAGTAATTTTCTTTGAATAATTGAATTAAGTAATTATGCGTTATATAAATGTATAAGGCTCCAATTGCCCATAGTATCTGTGTACCATTCACAGAACTCAACGCAATATTTTCTTCTGATTACATGAACACTCTATTCTGAATATGCCAAACAACCTTCCTTTCTGTTTTTTTATAGCTCCCTGAGAACTACTTCTGCAACACCCATGAGATGTGAAGAACAACCAGTGACCTCCTACAGGGAACAATCTGCCACCAGAAGAGCTGTGCATTTAAGTGATTTTTTTGGCTCCATTGCCAACTCACGCCCTCATTCTAAGACACACACACACAAATCAACACCATAAAATAAAATAATTTTTAAAAGTGTTTCTTGGTGAAGCAAAATCTCAGAACTTCTAATGTGTTCAAAAGATTTTCATTTGGGTACTTGCAGATGAAATAAATGCTATATTCACAAAAGCTGATGTGGGAGGATATATTACCAAGTATCCTGGAGCATGCATAAGGATAGGCGAGCTAGTTAAGTTTCCATCTCTCCCAATAAATCTGAGTGCATGTGCCACACGGCACAATGTTATCACTAGTCCCCTGCAAGCTGGTTGTGTTTATGCAAGGTTTGGATCATTGCTCCTTGATCTCTTCCAATGAGACAACCACTTTGTGTGCAGCATTTTGCATTCACTGCAACACATTCTAGAAACCAAACTTCCACTTCCCAGCCACATGAGTCATTTTCACACTTGTCTTCTGCTTCAGCAAATGTTAAAAGCATTTTATTCCAAATAGACTGACATCAGTTGGAGTATCTAAGGTGACTCACCTGACTTTATAGTGACCTGACAGTGCTTTGTAGGACATTCATCTCTAAGATGGAAGAACTAGGCTCAGATCTTCCCCTAATAGAAGCATCAGAGCCTTGAATGGGCCCCTAGTGCTCCCCAGCAGTATTTGAGCCTCTAGGCACCTGTGAATCTTAGGTGGCTCCTTTCAAACTCTCCTCTTGCAGCTCTTCCTTGTCAGTGCTGAGAGCAAGACTGTGAACAATTCCCAGGGGATGGAAGCACTCACCTGAGAAGTACAGGGGCACAATTCTGTGTGCAGGGCTTAAGCATGACACAGTTGTACTCTACAGGGTTTCAGTCACCAGAATAACTGTGGGTTATAGATTTGACATGGACCACCTGGACAACACTGTCCATGGTGGTGGACATATGTGGCTGAGGTGGCAGCTGGCGTGCTACTATATCCTTCTAATTCCCACTGTTTCTGACTACAGGGTCGTATTTGAGTTAAGCAAAGCTGGCTGGTTTTGTTTGAGGACTCTTCAGATAAACTCTGGGAAACCAGGCAAGAACAGTGTTTGAGGTTACCGAGAAAGATGAAAAATTGTCTGATATCAGCATGTTGATGATTGGAAGCCCATACTTTTCTTCTCCTCCTTCTTATGTGGAACAAGAGCAATAAGCATGAAATACAAGTTTCCTATACCAAGCTATATATTCACCAGTATTTACTGCTCTCTGGACTAGAGAAATAGTGAAGGCTTAGCACTGAATACACCATCTTGTTTCACCCTCAACTTATCTTTTTGACATTCTTTTCATTTTGGTGTTCTTCTAAAAGCACTGAATTCTTCCAAGATCCTCTGCAGATTTCCAAGATGTAGATTTTTGCCTTGGGCTTCAGTGATCCCACTTGTGCCAACATTTAGATTCTTATCTCAGTTGCAGCTCTGAGTCACAGAACTGTGTTTCTTCCTTCCTTCCCCCCCACCCCCCCCCCTTTTCTCCTTTTTAGAAACATCAGAAAATGTTTCAGTTCCCTCTGTCTAAAAATGCTTTGGCAATCTTAATAATTGGCAATTAATGGAGCTGTTTCAGTGTCTGTAATGGGAAGCTAACATTCATCAGTTTTGTTTATGATTTTGAAGTAAGTAGGTTCTGATTTGCAATGCTGTTTGCTCCTGGCTTTGTCTTTTGGCAAGATTGTTGAAAATCATAATGTCCCTGGTGCTGACCATCCGAGAACAGTGCATTTTCATCCCTTCAGGTGGCTATGCTGAAACCAAATGTCACCAGGCTGCCTTATAAAGTCTGTGAAATGTGGAATAAACCAGTCAGTAGCCTGGGGAAGTACCCCTTTCTGGGTGGCTTTGTGTTCCTTGGCAATTTTATATGCCTGCATACATTATCCTTGTAAGTGTGATCTGATGTGTAGGTGGTCCCTATTTCTGACACATTACATTTATCTGCATCTCTGGAACAGATTAAAAAGTCAAGCCTTTTTTACAGTCAGAATATTTTTGCGAATGTGATGTATTCTGGATACTGTGTTCTGCATCTTGAGCATTCAGTTAATCAGAGCTGTGACTCCAGCTGGCTGCATTTTGCCAGTGAAATAAAATGGAACTATATAGGGAGAACACGTGAAGGCATGCAGTAAATTTTTATGATCCCAAGGATGGAATGACCACATTGCTAAAGACTCATGAGCAGAGAGTTATGAATGGCTTAACCACATAAGCAGCAATTAAAACTTTATAGCATTTCAGATTGTCATGTTTGTTTGTGCTCTATGTGTAATTTTTAGGTCTTATTTACACTGGCACTGGTGGAACTGAGGACAACACCTGTCACCCCAGTACCATAATTTCATTTTGTTGTTTCATTTTGTTTGTTCCTTCATCTTTCTTGAAGTTTCTCAGTTTCCCTCCCCCTCCCCACCCCCCTTTTTGAACCACAAAGTAGTACACAGCCAGGAGGGTGCTGTGAGGTAACATTGCCTTCTACCCTTCATGCAACATGGTGGGTTTGCCTGTGCCAAGTGGTGACAGTGCCATAATATATAGCTTCTCGTAGGAACTCTTTTCCTCCAGAAAGTATATTTCTGTGGATACCATGGAAACGGAAATGTGCTAGTGGTGCTTATCATTGTATAACAAATGATGAAATACAGGCATTTATAATGGCCACGGAGTATATTCACTAGACGTCTCGTTGAACCAAAACTGGGGATAAAGGGGATAAATGTTCTTATGAGCTTTGTGCCTGGCTCTAGCCTCCTTTGGCTTCAGCCTCCTTCCAAGTGTGTGTGTTTTTTTTTTTTTTTTTTTTTTTTTTTTTTTTTTTTTTATGGTTTCTTTTCCTACTCTTGGTACAGGTGGTCTGTCTGGTTCTCTTTGGGTCCTGGCAAGGGTCATGGAGGTTTGGGCCAGACGAAGAGGAAGGGAGAAGGTGTCAGCTCAGTGCAGCAGGGAGAAAGGGAAGGAAAAACACCTCAGTGAAGACAACAAAGCAGAAAGTAGGGCAATACAGAGTTAAATAGCTGGGACTGCAGGATCAGATTAAAAAATACAGTGAACGGTCTTGGGACAACTCTTTTCCCGAACCTCCAGCTGACAAAACCTGAATGACTCAGTCCTATTCACATGATGAGAAAATCTTCCACTTTGAAAAGTCAGGCCTCTGACATTAGTGCTAAACACCTCCCTCCCCATTCCTGGCATTAACATGCTCACCAGTTTAACCCTGGAGTCCTGCAAGATGTTGCCTCAGAGATAAGTCTCTCCTCGGGGAATCATAGAAGACAGGGACGGAAAGCACCTCAAGAGGTAATCTAAGCCCTGCTGTTCCCCCAGGCAGAGAAAGGCAGATTGCATATATGGGCTGGGTGGGGGGTGCATGGGCAGGTTTGTTTGCTGGAAAGCTGGTAAGTAGCATGTTGGGAGAATGGTGAAGTAATGGGAATGGCTTTGCCTGCACACAGGATTGGAAACCCTCTGGTAGAGATTAAGTATTTTGTGGTGACAGTGGAGAGGGAATAATACAAGGTAATGACTATGCTCGAAGTTTTCCTCATCCAAATGATTTAGGGCCAGATGGACATTCTGGCTTGACAGAGAAGATCTCCATTATGCATCTGTATTTTCCATGAGATAGGGGTAAGGACTAGGAGGGCTGCAGCAGGGCTGTGGCAGAGCTCATGCTGTGCTGGTAAGGCAATCTCAATATTGAGCAACGCTGCCCTTCCTAGTCACAGCACTGATGGATCTAGCCTGGTTGCTTTATAGGGTCAATAATTTGCAGCAATCAGCTTAGTAGTTGAGCAAGGTAAGAAGCAAATTGACCTCTTCAAGAAGCCTGACTATTTCAGACATCTAAAGTGCTGTGATTCAGAGGAGTTAAAAGTATTTTCAGACACAGGCTTCCATGTTCCTCCTCTGTGAATTGTAAAAGTTCAAAGATGTCAGTGCTGTTTCTTGGCATATATAAATGTAGAGTAATGGGGAAATGGGGACGACTAATGGGAAATCTGAGACTCGACTGGGTAAGGTACAGAGTTAGAATATATAATATCTGGCTGCTGAAAGTCAAATGATATTGGAAAGTGAAGAGGGAAAGTCACAAAAGGCATTGAAAAGCCCAGCTCTCAGATGGAATGGAGAGGTCACAAGGGAACCCCTCAAAGGAGCGCTTCAGCATTTAGCCTGATAAAATTCTGTCAAGTGATTAAATTAAGAAATAAACATTTCTGCAGAACACAAGTAAGGCTCAGTGCAGCAGCATCGTGTGCCGTCGGATGGTGGTGGGGGTGGAGAAACCTGGTCCTTCCATGCCATCTAGTGTAGGAAGCTAAGCAGCAATCCTGTGCCTGATGGCAACACCGGGACCTGGGCAGCCAGAGGGGTTTCAGAGAGGACAGACTGCGTGGCCTATGCTTTTATACATATCAGCTGAAAAAAAGATCAGAGTTACCTAACCTGCAGCTCTCGTCAGGTTGGAAAAAAAAATAGCATGGGATGTTTGCATTATGATGCTAAGTAGCATGATTTGAAATTCTTCATTTCTGGGAATTAAAACTGGACTGTGGCTAAATGGACGCAGTGTATGTTTGGTTGGTTGGTTGGTTTAATGTTTCTTATTTATTTATTTATTTAGTCAGAATAAGAGAAGTTTGTGGTTGATTCCTGTGAAAAAATAAGGTGTGATTTGTGTGAAGAAATAAGCTATGGTTATATTAGCAATTGGTCTACAACGCAGCAATGAATAAAAAGGGCCCAAAGTTGTGGTGTGCAGTTTAATTGCTAAACATCCATATGCTTCAGCTGAGCAGTTAGGAATAATTCTCTAGGAGCAGCTAGCTCTGCAACCAGCTAAATCAAGGACACTTGACCTTTCTTTGAAGCCTTTGGTGCTAGTTTCTCTTTGATACAGAAGAGCAGATGAGGTGGGAAAGAATTCTGATAGCCATTCTTGCTCTGGGAAAATCTATACCATGTCATTAGACTTTTTCAAAACTGCTTCTTAACAGATTGCAATGTCAGTCCAGGATGTCACCAATCCCAGAATAACCAGATAGCTATATATATTTCACCCAGAGCATCTCTGGACAAGGGCACCTGCATACTGTCAGATTGTTATATGCATAAGATATGAACTGTGTTTATAAGCAACTTCTGAGAGTAGCACCACACAAGTCATGATTGTTAGCTTTAGTAAAAGGGAAGAAAAAGGCAGAGTTATCCTGAATATTATGTTGAAAAACCTGCATCAAACATAGGAAGAAGTAATACACATTTAGTTTCTGACATGCTAATCATCTCATTTTTTTTCCCCTGCTTTCCAAATTTTCCTGTTTCACTTAGTTTATTCCTACTAGTAATCTTCTGCTTGAGGTGCCCAGCCACTGTCCTGCTGGGGCTGATATGAAGCATTACCTCCAGACAGAAATGATCCATCCTTGTGTCGTGGTTCCGCTCGAGTGGGCAGCCGAGCTCCACCACAGCCGCTCTCTCACTCCCCCTCCTCAAAGAGGAATGGGGAGAAAATATGTGAAAAGGGCTCAAGGATTGAGATAAGGACGAGAAAATCACGCAATAATTATTGTAACGGGCAAAACAGACTCGGCATAAGGAGATAGTAAGATTTATTGCCTACAACTAACAAGCGAGAGAAGTGAGAAAACAAAGGAAAAAAAAACCAAAAGCACCTTCCCCCCCCATCCACCCTTTTCCACCTCCTCCCCCCGAGCGGCGCAGGGGAACGGGGAATGGGGGTTATGGTCAGTCTACAGCACTTCTTCTCTGCCGCTCCTTCTCGGTCACTCTCGTCCCCTGTGCTGTGGGGTCCCACCCACGGGATGCAGTCCTTGATGAACTGATCCGGCGTGGGCTTCCCACAGGCAGCAGCTCTTCCAGAACTGCTCCAGATATGGGTCCGTACCACGGGGTCCATCCCTCAGGAGAAAACTGCTCCAACCTGGCTCCCCTACGGGCAGCAGCTCCTGCCGGGTCACCTGCTCCTGCGTGGGCTCCTCTCCACGGGCTACAGGTCCGGCCCGGAATCTGCTCCGGCAGGGGTCTTCCACAGGCGGCAGCCTCCGTCGGTGCAGGGCCACCTGCTCCACCGTGGTCTCCTCCACGGGCTGCAGCGTGGAACCCTGCTCCACCGTGGTACTCCATGGGCTGCAGGGGGACATCCTGCTTCACCATGGTCCTCACCACAGGCCGCAGGGGACTTCTGCTCCGGCGCCTGGAGCACCTCTCCCCCTCCTTCTACACTGACCTTGGTGCAAGGCTGTTCTCTCACTCCCTTGACTCTCCCGGCTGCTGTGTGGCGCAGCGTTTTTTCCCTGTCTTAAATATGCTCTCACAGAGGCGCAAAACAACATCGCTTATTGGCTCGGATCTGGAAAACAATGGGGCCCTTCCCAAACATGGGGCAGCTTCTAGATCTTTCTCACAGAAACCACCCCTATGGCTCCTGCTACCAAAACCTTGCCACGTAAACCCACTACACCTTGCATCAGGATTAAAAGCAGATTTTGCCCTTCCTCCTTCCTGCCTACTGACAGATGCCTCACCTGTGTACAGGCTTCCATGCTCCCACACGCCTCCACCATGGTGCAAATAAGTCTTTAGGCAGTGTGTAAACAAGGAAATCCCTAGAAGCAAAAGAGCACTTCAGAAGTTTGGCTTGCATGATGGCAAAATGATGACATGTAACTGCAGCACTAATAAAGGCCGTATGTCTGCGTCGTATGTTGAGAAATGGGTGAAACATAGCACAAGGGAGGAAGAGATGGAATGTCATCATATGCTTTCCATTTGCACCCACGTAAAAAAAAAGATAATATTTCTACTCTTTCCAAGGCAATGTGATGTATGTGTCTGGTTCCATTATTAAAAAGATATTAAAATGATTTAAAATATGTTTTAGTATTAAAAAAATATAAAGGGGATGTTGGCCGTTTTGAGTCATCCGCCAAACTCTTGGCCTTTCTGTTTTCTCCTTTTCTTGGAACTCCCACATATCTCTAGTTAGCAGAACCCCCAAAGATGACTGATGTTTAAATATTTAAACTACCTCTTTTTCTACATTTTTCTAGCCTAATTATTGATCCCACAATGTTTAGTATCCAGGAAGCAATCCTAAGTTCCTGAAATGAAAACCACCTTCCAAAAGCCAGGCTTTTAAAAGATGAGTCATTGGCTGGCACTTGAACATTTTTTGGCACTTAGCTTTAAAGTAAAGTGTTTTGAGGATAATTTCTGTGTGTGAGAAAGTAAAAAATAAAATAAAATAAAATAAAAATTAAAAGTGCTTGGCATGTAGACTTTCAAAGAAGGGTGTAATAAAATCATAGTGTCCTGAGTGAAACTAGAGGCACCCTTGTGTTTGGTGTTTAACTCCTTCCTGAACAATTTGCAATTTCTGAAAGTCCTTCCTGTATTTCTGTAATGCCAGAAAGGCATGACTGGAACAAAACAGCCCACAGGCCCATATTGCTCCCTCTTTGTGAATGCATCTTTTCCCTTTTGGAGCTGTTAGAGTCTGCCAGGTCTTTGGTTTCCTCTGGGGCTGCAGAGACCAAGGTCTCTGGTTCCTCACCAGCTCCTGTTCCTTCTTCCCCACTCCCACAGGATTATACTGCCCCCCCCCCCCCTCCTTCCCCCCCCCCCCCCCCCCAGGATGCCAGCTTGCTGGAAGATATCTCATAACTGATTCATTTGGGACTTGCATTGACTCTTTGTCCCTTTAGGCAAGACCTGGAGGAGGGAAACAGAGGGAAGTCACCTGACCATGTCAGCTGAAGTGCTCTTAACATCTGGCAGTAGATTAAAGTCTTTTCCTTACTGTTTTCCCCATCTTCCTTCTGAAAACTCCAGTCCAGTTTCTTCCAGTCCACCAGAGGAAGCTCTGCTGGTTCAGGTCAGCAGAGCTTGACATAAAACAGAAGGGAACAAACAGGCAGGAGCTGGCATGCATACCTCCTGGTGCCGAACAATCCCCCCCAAAACAAGCATGCTACCAGCAGGATGCGCGGTCTCTGTTAAGCCTGAGAAAGGGAAGACTGACTGATCATGTACACATGGTGCCTGTAGCAGAAATGGCAGTGCTGCAGATCCCTGGCTCTGCTGCAGGCCTATAGCACACTTGCATGTTCCATTTTGCCTTGTTTCGACTCCATGCAGGAATAAATTAGGAGTCATGCCAGGGAACTGAGAGAAACCAAAGACCCAAATTCTGCAAGACTGCAAAATCAGTCTTTAATATTAGTAGTGTTATAGCTTCATTTTGTACATGAGGCATGGTCTTATGAACAGTGTGTGTGTATTTCAGGCAGAACATTGTGTTTATCTGTTTTTTTTTGTTTTCTGGAAATTAAGAAAGGATGAGTGGGTTGATCTAAAATATTTTTTGTAACATTTTCAACAAATAGAAAGTAAAAGAACTCAAAGCAAAAGATACTTCAGTTCAAATGTTTTTTAATAATAAACATATAAATTAAAAGTGAGTCTGAATAAAAAGCCCAAGCAATTTAGAAATTGTTCACTGCATTAATTTAAGTTTTATTATTCTGATACAATTTAGAAAAACATAACTCAACTTTAGAAAAGATTCAGTGATGTGGAATCTGTTCTTTTTCTCCAGGAGAAAAACAAGTGGATGCATTTTTGTCTAGTGCAAGCCAAAATGCTCCATGAGATCCTGTGCCACAGCTATAGGTCTTTATTTATTGTCACTGTCTCATTTTAAGGTATGATACACTGCTTGGCTAAGACAGTCTTTTGTTTTGAAAACTACATTCAAAATATCAGCTACAAAAGCCCAGAGGAAGAAATTAACTGAAGAGTGAACTCCAGCAGGGCTTGGCTGACAGGAATATGCCCTGTGCTTGCTGTGCTGGTAAAGCCACTGCTGCTAATGGAGCCTCTTTGGGGAAAGCTGGGTGGCTCTGAGCTGCCTGGCAAAAGTTCTCAGTAGCGCATGACCCACAGCTAACAGTGATTATAAGGAGGGTGACACCTTCTGCCTCAAGCTTGTGCAACGGAGCTCCTGGGGAAAGGTTTGGTCCTTATCTCGCTCTCAAGACAAGGGCAGGCAAAAAGGGGAGTTCTGTGAATGAGGCTTTTTGGAAAGGATAGGGTACTTATTTGTAGCAAAAGCATGTATCTGCAGCCTGAATTAATTGACTGCCTTACATCCTATCAATCTTTGCTATCTCAGAGATTACCATCCCTTTGCTGCTAACTCAGATAAATGCCGCAAACACCCTTCTAGCAATATAAAAACTGCAAATTAATCTTCATGTGGGACAGTCATAATCAATTTCAACATCTACAAATTGAAACCCAGCATTTTGCTTCTTTACAGAAGAATGTATGTAGAACTCCAGTACTCATAGGCATGCATCAGGAAAGTTTTCTGAATGTAAACCGCAGGAGAAAAGTGAAAAGTTCAGTGGGGTTGGACAGTTCAGAATCAGGGTGTTTTTTTTTTTTGTTGTTTTTTTGGTTTTTTTTTTTTTTGGTTGTTGTTTTTTTGTTGTTTTGTTTTGTTTTGTTTATTTGTTTTTACACTTTTCCTCATGAACCCCAGAAACTTGCAGCTTCCCATCTTCAGGCGGTCATGCCTCTCCCTCCAGAGTAGCCTGCAGTGGCTGAGCATTGCTTGTTTTGCTTCAGACTTTGTAATTAAAGTCATGAAGCCTTGTCACAGTGTTTACGGAAGATAATGAGGATCCTACTACAATTTCCAGTCTGGATATCTCCTTGATATACTGCAAGCTGGTGAGGACTGGAGCTATGGACATGCCTGGACACTGGCCACGTGAAGCTATGCAGCAGCAGACAGGTTGGTAGAGTTCTCTGGACTCAAGCAACATTTTTCAAGCACATAGGGTATAGCCAGCTAAACCGGAATGGCTGTTCGTTATCAGTAGCATCACCTACAGGATTTTCTAGTCAGTAGCTGTTAGCCCACCACAGTAGCAGCTGGGGAGAAGTTTTCCATGCCAAGTGCTGCTAGGAATCTGAAGGAAAATTTCTATCAGTGTACTTGGGATGTTCCTGGAAATGAGCAATAAAACCTCTTTTGTTAAAAAGTAATTTTTTTCTTTTAGATATCTTTGGTGCTTTTTTAGCAAGCTGAAATTTGGTATAGGGCTAATGTTTCACATCTGGAACATGCCCATTCCGAATGCTAAGTAAAACCCCCATGAAAATCAGTGAAGTTGTAAGATATGGGGGAATAAATATTTCCCCGTGCCTGCTCATTAAAGACTTTCTGTAAATAAATTCCAGCAAGTGCTATGAATGCTGCAGCTGCCCTGAGCAGGTCTGAGGCTCTCAGAGCCAGCAGCCGGTACACAGTGACTGCGCCGAGCAGCCCAGCCTGCCTCCCAGCCGAGGAGCTGGGCTTTCCTTGTGAAGGCGGCTTCCCACTGCACTGCGCCAAGGAGGGCGGGACGCGAAACCCCGAGCATTTGGCCTTTGCCCCCCATATTCCCCTGCTGCGGTCAGCCCAGGGCAGCAGGAGGGGTGGGAGCTGTGCAATTCACGTGGAGAGGAAAGGAGCAGATAAGGACAGGGAGAGTAATGAAATGAGTAGCTGGAGTCTGGGGAAGTGGGAAGCTGACCTAAGGAGGGAGGAATGTCATTGGGGACATCGGGGTGGGGACTCATGAGCTTGGCAAAGAGACCGGGATGGGAAGCCAGGAAGGGAGGGTGTGGAGAAGCTGAGATTAGATGAGGACCAGAGAGAAAGTCTGGGGCTGGGCTCATCTTTGGTTTGGGAAGAGGACTTTGTCCAGAAACCCAGAGAGTAGACCATGCACTGGTCAGGCAGGGATGAATGAGGGGCCTGAGTCAGGAGGTGCACGAGGAAAAAGTTGAAGAGCATTGGGCATAAGGGGTGTGCTGGCAAGGAGACAGAAAAGCTTGCACCCACATGCTCCAGCCTCCAGAACTGGACTGGGACCCAAGAGGACTGTGTGCTCTGAATACTGTCTGCAAACGTTTTCGAGACTTGTTCTTTAAGACAAGTTGTGACACCATGCTTTCAGCTTCTTTCATGCTTCACAATTTGGCTGACCTGGAATAGCATAACTTTTTTAGGTAAAGTAAAAGGCAGGAAGGTGAAATGTTATATATATGCCTAACAAAGTAGTCCCTCATAGCCCCTCCTCCCCCTTTTTTTTTTCTGCTTTGTCATGATGTATTTTTAAATAAAGAATCACATTTTATGGCCAGAGAATTTGTCGTCAGTTCCTTGCTTTGCCTTGTAATTAATGTATTAGGTCATAAATTTTATCCAATGCTGGAGCAGACTAATTTTAGAATGTTATCAGAAAAAAGTAACACATCATAAAAGAAATATAAACATGTTCTCTTGCTTTATCTTCTCAATTTTTACCGTCCTTAAAGAATTTTAAAATTGTAGCAGACATTTTTCCATTAATGTAATTTATAACAGCTGTTACATGTGAACAGAACCAATCAAGACATATTTCAATATTTCCATGCATTTCAGGCTGACAAAATGTAGTAACTCCTGTGATTCTTAAATAGTTTTGGCAGAGAAAGTGAGGAAAGGTTATCAAAACCTGTCTTATCATTAATGTATTTAGCTGCACAATATAGAATTTGAACTCAGTAGTCAGGTGGAAGCAGTTATATCTTTTTGCTAGTTAACTTGCAGAAAGAACAAAATTTAGGTAAGAGAATGGCCTACAGCACTTATACTTCTGTAAATACACATAATGCATTTTCAGTGCCATCAAAAAATAATCATGGACTGAAATTTTTCCTTTCTGCTTTATTTCAGGAGTGTAATTAAGTGCAGGCTTTGGGTGAGATAGTGGGATAATACTTTTTTATCTTTTTTTTTTTTTTTTTTTTTTTTTTTTCTTATTTGGTGTTAGTGTAAATTCTGCACTAGAAGCAAGTTTGACCAAAATTTCTCAGTGTTCCCTTTCTGAAGCTTGATTGGTAAATTCAGACTTTCTTGCAATTACATGGCAAATAAAAGAAGAAAAAAAAAAAAGGGGAGCATCTCTGAAAACAGGACAGATGATCACTCAGCTTCTGTCACTTATGGTGAGGCCCTGCAGTCCATTCCCTTCCCTAAGGGGAAGAGGAAGATATATCTGTTCCACACGAGGCAGCACTTAGCAGAGAAAGCTGCAATACTTCAGCTGTCTTTAAAACTGGAAGCAATGTAGATGTGTCTGCACTGGGGTTAACACAATTATATTGGCTGGTAGGCCACAAGTGACATCTTTGGTACAGTGCTTTGCTGTGTGCATCTACTGACTTGCCTGGAAGTTACCTCTATATTTGTAACATTGCACAGTACAGAGAAATGGAAAATATGATGGGATTTACTAATTGAGACTACATCAAAATGCAAGCATGTGAGGGGGCTCGGAATGATAAACACTTGATGAGAGAGAAGCATTCAAGAGAGAGCACAGGATACTGATATGCTTGCTGCTTTCTGGTAGTCCATTACTGATAGACTTTGTAAAAAATCTTTGATTTTTTATTTTTATTTTTAATTATTATTATTTTAATGCAATGTGATGTTGCTAAAAGCTATTTAATGAAAATAAAACATTTTTCCAGAACAGGTACCTCATGAACAGTCCAGCTTTCCTTTCTACTCTTCATGTTTTTACCACATGTATTAGCAGTGCAGTTTTTAAGGCTCTCATCCAGCAAAGTACTTGAGCAGGTGCTTAATCTTAAGCATATGCTTAAATGTTTTTCTCTCTTAAACCCTTATTCTTGGCTTCCACTAAGATTGCTGAAAAGAGTGATAAATGTATGGAAGTTTCTGTGATGTAGAAAGCTGTCTATTAGTAACTGCAGAGAAACCACCAAGTGATTCCACATGGACCACCAAACTGTCTTTAGAGTCTAATGATTTTCATTTGCACTGTCAGTCTGGGGTAGACTTAAGATGAAAAGTTATGTAATCTTTTTCCAACTCCCCGAGCTATTCAATCCTCCTTCCATCATTTGTTTAATACATTCCTCATATGTTGCTCTGGTCTCCTGACACCCAGGCTGTTCCTGGGAACAGCTGAATTCCCATATGGGGTGAAACACATTTCCATATGTTTTTTAGTATTTCAAAAGTGTTATTTTATTTAATAGATTTAAAATATTTAAACCCCCACCCTTCCACCCCCCCTTGGCATGCTTTCAGTGGGTGTCTTAAGAGACTATAGAGCAGAAATGAGAGAAACTACAATAGTACAGAAAAGCTTTTCATAGGAGTTCAGGGTGACATATAGTCAAGAAATACATGAGCAAATGATTGCTTTGTATAAACTGAACTCAGTCTCCTCTCAGTTTTATTCAGACCTCTTCACCTCTCTGTCTCTTTTCAAAACTACTTTTACTGTTTTAGTTTTAAGAGCTAATAAAATATACAGAACACTTGCATCAATTTTAGATTGTTAATGTCAGGGTTATATTACTCCATTAGCTACACGACTCCATTAAAATGTCGGCACTCCATCAGGAAGGAGAACCAGGTCCACATTATCTGAAAATTCTCTCACTAGTATTTTGGGGCTTCTTTCAACTTGCAGATTAGAGATATCTTTAATATGTAAGTATTAGTCTGGTGTGAAGCTGATGTGGGAAAAGAAAATGGACTAAATTCTTTAATTGCATGGAGAAGATATGAAAAGAAAAGAAGAAAAACTCCTAAAGGCAGAGTATGTTCTTAGTGAGGTCCATTTGCCTTGCCAAAGGCTCCAAAACCATGGAGGACAAAGAAGATAGTTATCCCGTGGAGCTCTAAAAAATAAAATTTGCAGAGTGAAATACTGATGGAGCTAAAGACAATTAGTTTTCTTCTTGTCTTTTATGTGAGAAGATATTACACACAGTATAGATGCACAGATCATATCTCATTTCAAAATGAATGATTTTGTACACCCCAGTGAGGTGAAGTCATTACAGACCAGCAGATAGCTAGGAGATCCCTGGAAGAGCAAAGTTTCTCAGCAGCTGCAAAGCTCCATAACTATGAAGCTTCACTGTATAGAAGACAGCAAAACAATCCAAGATGCAACATGGAGAACAAAAGTAACATACCACTGAAATAAATTATTATTTTTTTTTAATAGGAACAACATGAAATAACATGGTGTTCACTAACTTTTGCTCTTTGGGATCTCAGTGTTCTGCCTATCCAGGGAATACAATGTGGTCACCCTAGGCATGTATAGTTTCCAAAAAGAGTGGATAACTTACCAAATTAGAGAAAATGTAACAGAGCCAGAATGCTGCCTTGCATCTTTCTCCCCGTTCTCGTCCTATCTATGTCACTAAGCATTTTCCATTAATGCTTCACCATTATCCCACACGGTGCCAGAACCTGAATGAGTCACAGTTACAGAAGGACTTGGATGGCAAAGGCAAAGAGGCAGCATTACTAACAGTTTCGAAACAATAGAGAACACATGAATGTCCAAAAAAGGAAGCACTAAACTTTTGCTGTACTAGACTGTCACTGGCTTATTGTCAACTCATTAGGCAGCATCCCGAGCAATGACAGAGGAATGTATTTGAAAATACATTTGGGACTGGCTTGCAAACAGCAGAATGTTTACACTCATTTTGAGATTTCCCCTACTTTGTATTGGATTATTGTGTTAAGGGTATTTGTAGTTAGGATTGTTGATTAGTGCTGGCCAGAAAACAGCAATTTCTTTTGGTGAGTATTTCTGAGGTTTTGAAATTTGGTTTTCGTCCACATGTGGTGGAATGAAAATGTGAAATTCAGTGTCTTTTAGCAAAAGGAAGCAGAGAAGAATCAGGAGAGAGAAAGCAATTGACAATAATTTGGTTTAAAGATGAGCCTGGCATTAACTTGTCATATGGAAAAAAAAGAGCTACTCCTGGTATGGTCAGGACCTCATAAATAACACCTTTGGCTGTTCTGCATTCTTCCATCATAGACTGTAGGAAATCTTTTTGATTACCAAAACATTCTAGATTTTGAAGAATGGAGATTCTGGAAATAGAAAATATCACTGAAAATATTTTCACTGGCTTTACTTAGAACCCAAAAGCCAAATGCACCTTGGGAGATTAGACCTAGAGGCATGGAAAATGAAGAGATCTGCAAATCCTAATCTTGTATTCCCTTTACAGGAAGCTGCCCCTAAATTACATTAATTTTAAAATATACCATTTCATGAGAAAGCATGAGTGACACCTACATTTTACTCTCAGAAACACAAAGAACATCTCAAGAGTAATGTCTGCAAAGACAAATGTGAGGCTGGTGTCTTTATAAATTCTCTTGTTACCAAGTTGGTATTTTTTTCCCCTGAACACGTATGTGGTTTCAAAAAAATAAAAAATAAAAATCCACCTTGGGCTCACCATAGCCAATAGCTATTGCAAAAAAAGTTTCATACACTGGAAAACAAAACAAAACAAAACAAAACAACAAACAAACAAACAAACAAACAAAACAGAAGGAGGTCAAACTGAAGAACATTAAAGGTAGATAGTTTGGTTTCAGTTCCTGCTTTCCCTTTTCAGGTATGTCTTCCACTACTGTGACCACACCTCAAATTTATAAATTGCTCTGAAAAATTGAGAATGCTATAATTCAAAAAAATACAATTATTTGGAATAAATTACCAGTAAAGGAAATTAAAGTGAGGAGCATAAATAAGCTTAAGTCACGTAGGTTTATTTCTGGAAAAGCAATGAGGTACAGAGAAAGTAAAAAGCAAGAAATTGTAATAGAAATTTAAGTGAATGAAAGGTAGGCATAACAAGATAGCTAGCCTTTTTCATGTTTTTAAGCTGTTTTGTGCTTTAATCATAGGCCTCACCTAAGGGCATAAATGCATTCCCACATCCTCTAATTGCAAGCAGACAATATCAACACCAGGTAAGCAAGATATCACATCGGGAGAAAAAAAAACAAAAAACACTATATGTTCTGGAATTTTAGGAATCTCTGCAGGTAGGTGACCCAAAAGTGACCCAAAGGGTGGGCTTGATCCTGCCTCCTTTGCACCCTGTGCACCCTGGTCCTAGCCCGAAGCGATAGGTCCAGTGCTGTCTTGGGTCTGGGAGCTGCTGTGCTAGCGCAGCACGGTGCTGTCAGCGGGGATTGGTATGAGCAGCCTCCTCCACTTCAGTTGTGGACCTAGTTGGCATCATTTCAGGGCTGTGTATGATGCGTATTACTATGCTGTGTGAACTTGAATAGTCCTATGGGACTTCGCCTGCTGTTTTAATGTAAAGTGAAACTTGGATTGCCACTGCATCCCAGAGGTGCAACACTTAGTGTCTTCTGGCATTCACTTCTGGTCTTGGAAGACAGAAATATTTCTGGCTTCAGTTACAGAGAACAGTATTAAAAATTGGCTTTACTGCCTACAAGGAGACTTAGATGTTGAAACAGGCTTTTGGAAAAGCCTCTGTTGTGCTTGTGTGTAAGTGTAGGGTTTCCAGGGCAGGAAAGGGCCAGAAGAGTACTCCTGTGGCTCTCATCTACAGGCTTCTTGTGTCTGAAGCACGTAAGAAGGAGGTGGTGGCTGTCACCACAGCTCTGTGGTGCTCAGGACGGAGAGGCTGTTACAGATGGGGCTGTGCCTTGCTGACAGCAACAGCTGAGCCCCTTCCTTTTCCCAAGCTGGCTGCTCATCTGGAGAGGTCTAACAGTGGCATAAAGATAATTCCTCCTTCCTTCTCCCAGTCTCTGAGAGACACTCAGAGAAGCATATCACACCACCTCTGATTTAGATCATTTTATAAGCTTGCCTCATTTATTAATTGTATTTTTTTTCCCAGAGTTTCAAAGGTCATAATAACTGTCAGAGAGTTTGTCGTCTTCACCACAGGATTATTTGCCATTATAACCTGAGTGTTTCTACTGTCACAAATACCTTCCACATGCAAGCCCCTTATTTTGAGCAGGGTGGCATTTTTAACTCAAATTAGTGGGTTCACAAGGGAACATTAGCTACAGTTTATTAGCTCAGCTCCCCAGCTGCTAATCCAATCTCTGCACAGAAAGCCAACCACTGCGTGTACTACAGGTGTTACTTCACAAAGTACTCTCAAACAAGCAAGGCTAGCCCGAAAGGCATTAACTTCAAGTCAAATGGTTCACCTCAGCAGTGAAGACATGGTCAGTATTCAATCACTTTGAGAAAGAAGCCATAAGCAATTACACAACAGTCCTATGACCTGCCACAGCAAGAGATGCATTTCTTTTTCCCATACTAGCACAGTGTCTGGACTCACACTTCAGCCCATGATTTTGTCTATGGTTAAAAATACATTGATTTTGCCTGTCAGTGAGCATGATTTATGGTAGGGGGCTAGCCATATTTGCTGCCATGCAGCCTAGGACACTGAGTGTAAAGTATATGAAGAGTAAGTATAGAGTAGGAGTAGGAGTAGGAGTAGGAGTAGGAGTAGGAGTAGGAGTAAGAGTAAGAGTAAGAGTAAGAGTAAGAGTAAGAGTAAGAGTAAGAGTAAGAGTAAGAAGAGTAAGGTATATAAGAGTAAGTATAACTAGAAAAACCTACCCATCAGTAAACTATGACTCTGAACCATCACTATGAATGCAAGAAAGTTCCTACTGTGGTTGTTTTAAAAGCTGTCTAGCTTGAGCAGCACCACAGAGCACTGCGGAGGCCATCCATCAGCCACAGGCTGCAGGAGCACACACACTTCGTGCTTGTACAGCTCCCAGTGGAGCTGCAGCATAGGATTGCCGGAGCTGGCCACGTGCCCTCTCCTTCAGGTGGGGACCATCCAGGCAGAAAGAAGACCCTGCTGGGGCCAGACCCACCTGCTTGCTGTTTTTTCTGCATTGGCAGAGAGCAAATGTGAATTTTCCTTTCTTTAAATGACTCTTTAACGTACAGCAAAGTAAATGAAAATGGTATTAAGTCTTTTGTTGCATTAATGGATGTCCTGGACACTTGTTTTGAAGACCTGGCTTAATAAAAGGCCTCATCATACCCAAGACCAAGGCAGATGACTGCAAGTGACTGAGTTACTTCAGGCCTGAGCTTTTAGACATATGGTCTGAAAACATACATTTTACTCATTTGGTCTCTTTCAGATCCCTGTAATGAAGGGGGAAAAAAAAAAAAAAGAAAGAAATCTGTTTACATCTAATTTTGATAACAAGTTGGAAAGCAAGACTGACATCTTGCAGTAATGTAATGTGTTATAACTTGTGAGTCCATTAGCACAGAAAGATTATGGGATATGGACTTTATGGATAGCAGAGGTTTCACTGGCTCCAGCTTTCAAAGGCTTGTTTGTGCCACAAAGTTCAGATGAGCAAGCCAAGCTGTGAATTTGCTAGAGTCTAGGCCTCCCTTGTTTACTGCATGTGAAAGTAAAGTAGGCAACTTCTACCTTTATGCTACTAAGGGCCACATCTAGATATCCTAAAATCTGCCAGCAGGCTTGCCTGGTGTTTTCTATTGACTGATCGTAGGCAGCTCCCTTTATGGTGCTTGTGCAGTCTCTTTGACACATACCTTTGTGGTTCTTGGCCTATTCCACAGCCTGCAGAGGTGCAATTAGGTGGTGTTTAAGTCACCCTAAGACAGGTTTGAGAATGGTCATATTGGGCAGGAGTACAGTCCCTTTACTGTAGTGTAAATTCTTAGTTCACTCTCTCGGTTTTAAGAATCATTTTCTACCCTGAAATTTAAAGGTTCAATCCTAAAATTAGGATAAAAATCCCCAGTAGAGAGCAGAAAGACTTGCTGACTGGTTGCTCTGTGGAGGCTGAAATAGTAGGTAACGTTCTGGCCTCCGACACAGTGTAAGTTTTTGCTTAGGTTGCAGGACCAGGATTTCACCTGTTCTCTTCAAGTTGCTTGTGGTAAATGTAATGGTTCCAACTGAAGTTCTGTTCTGGGGAAATGAGCAATATAGTGGTTTATGTGTGGAAAATCAAATAGCTTGATGACCATAACCTAATGAGTTCCCCATATTTTTCATCAAGAAAGTTTTTTCCCAGTTGCATGCTTTAAATAAACACCATAAAAATAGTTGGCATAGTATACCAACCACATACCTACTATTTCAATATAGGTAGGTATGCAAAGATTAAGTAAAACTAGTTTTTCAAGAGAATATGCAAAGTTGTACAGAGAAGAGTGGATCATCATCTGACAGTAGCAAGATGTGAGCTATTAAACTGGACAAATCCTGTGTCTGCCTACTCCAATGTCCTGGTTTTAATAATAAGATGGGATCCCAGCACACACCCACACACCCACACACCCACACACACAAAAAAGTAGAGGATATTTGCATATACCTGGTATAGGAACTTTTCTTTCCAAATCTATCAACAGGTGATTCGTATCCTGAAGGATGAGAGAATGTCAGCTCACATTTTTACTTTCTAGGTATATATGAAAAGAGAAGAAGCACATGGACATTATAGAGTTCCAAAGTATTTAATTTTCTGTCTAAATAATTACATAATGAGAAATGCAGGATGTGTTATTTTCCTTTGGTCAACATCTTTCCATCACATTCTTGAGCTTCTGGACATATCTCACTGAAGATGAGCTCTATTCAGAGTACTACCCAGACTGGGTTAAGAGAGCCTCAAGATGAGTACCTAGAAGCAGACTCAAGGAATTCAGTCCCAGAGAACATTTCAGAAATGCCAAGATGTTTAACAGATGTATCATCTTTCAGAGTTAAACTCTTCTGAGCTGCAGACTAATGCTGATGTAGCAGAGGTTAATAGCTGGTTTCTGTCACTCCAATCTTCTGGCTCAAATGCATTTCATTGGAAAGAGTTTAGAAAATTAAGCACTTGGTCACTGGTTACTTCATCTGATAGGCAAAAGAATCATCCTCATGCTCACTGAAAAGTGGATATCAGAGTCCATTTCTAGAGGCACTTGGATGCCAAGTGGGGTTTTCTAAAAGATCTTTTGATCTGTAAATGTAGCTTAAAAGTTTGATCCCCTGTGAACCGTATTATTGTATTAGAGAATGTAAATTTGGCATGTGAATGACCTGAATTAGATTTTTTAAACACATACTTCCCTTCTAGATGAGTTTTCCATGTTGAACTTTATTTCAGATAATTGCAGGTGTAGACAGAAATGTTGGAGTTGTTCCTAAGAAGAAAGAAAAGATGCTGTATATGGGAAAGTATTTCAGACTGTAAGGGCCTTAATAGGATTTTGAAGGTCTTTGGAGCCAGTCCTGGATCAGGATTTTTATTTCTCTGAGTTTTTTTAAAGGACATGTGAATCTTCATGCAAGAGAACTTTGTAACAAACCATTTTAAAAAGAGAAGATTTTTTTTTTTTTAGTTGATCACGACTTTTGACTTCATTTTCCAGATACTGTAGCCATTCTACATATCTGGAAGCAATTGCTAGAAAGGTACAGAAGATAAATCTGTCAAGTTTTCTCAACATATATCAAAAATGTTCTTACATTAATCATCTAAGCAGAGACTGGGAGTTCTGTGTCTTTTGGAAACCTTGTTTTGGTGGTGTTGTTTTTTTTTTTTTCCACTCAAGTGGAAAGCAAGGTCAGAAAAGAGCAATTGTTTCTTTTCCTTGCCTTGCACTATTTGTCTGCACTGATTTTGAAGTTTGAACACTGTTCCCTGGCTGCGTTTGTAAATCCATCCTAAAGTAAAGGATCCACATTTGAGTTTTTGCCCAATTAATCATTTCACTAGCTCTCTCAAAATCCTGGACTAGCTCTGCGCAAGAAGGGCATGAAAGTATTTGCACTGGTGAGGGCAGAAGGGAGAAGAAGGGCTGAAAATGTGCTTTATGGGTTTGCTCAAAAGATGTGGAAGCCAGCCATTGCGTTAATAAATTCACCTAAGCTTCTTCCAAAAATTTGCTGGATAATGGATATCAGCACTAAATCCTTATGCTAGAAGAGCTTAGCAGTGGTGGTATTCAAGTGTTTGATCTCAACATGAATACTGTTTTCTGCTTTAAGATTTATCTCTGTGTTACTGTGAAGCTGATTTAAGGGAATAAGAAGTGAAGAAATATGGAAACTGCTGATTTGGGCTTATTAAGGTATGCAGGAATTCTTGTATCTTAATTGAACTATCCTGAGTGAATTATCCATTTTCCATGGAGCCACAATACAAATCAAATCCACATAAAAAAATGTTACCAGCTTCCAGATGACAAATAACACTGAAAACAAAAACACTATGAAATTTTGAGTGATTCTGGTACAAGTTTAATGAAATAGGAAAGAAAAATTGTTGATATGACTTGTAAGAGTTTGAATGAGATTTTTCTGCAGTCAAGCTTTGACCTTGGAAGGAGACAGAATACCTTGCTCTTAGCTGGCTGCTCACTACCACAGAGACTGTGAAAGTGCTTTTTCTCTCTAGGCCCACCTGCAGCTCTGTGTAGAGGTCACAAAACCACTGTGTATGCTCTGACACCTGTGTGGGTTTTGGGGCCAGCACTCTCCCACAACAAGCTACAAGGTGTAGCTGGTCCCCTTGCAGATCCTGCAGTTTCAAGGTCTCCTCCACACCTTCTGGACCTTTTTGCCTGTAGTGAACTGATGGAGAAGAGATTTCCATGGAAGAACCTGGGCTTCTGACAGGGCAGAGTTAGATCATCCCCATTCTATGCTCCACCACCCCTAGCAAAAGCACTGCGCCAGTTTCACTGCTAGTGGTGTCCCCATGGTCCCCAAATTTGCCTGACTTCCTCAGCACTGGGGTAGTTTTGATTTCATGTGTAAAAAGTGCTTTTTTAAGCATTTCTCCAGTTGGTGAAGACAGATCGCTCCGTAGTGTCTGTTTCCGCTCCCTATACAGATCTCCTGTAGATATAACATATGCTCATAAAACCAGCTGGAAGTGGGACACGTAAACAGCAGTCACTCAGCAGTGGCTTCTCATGCCAGCTTCAGTGGAACAGAGTGTGAGGATTAAATTTATATTCTCCTGCTTCCCTACAGATAATAACTCTTTCTCTTGGCACCAGCTCCTTAGCTTGTGTAAAAAGTCAGAGAAGCCATGCCAGTTTGCACTAGCTGATGGTCTTCATCCACCTCTGAATGTTTAAAAATCTCTCCTTCCTGTGGAGAAGGAGATGGGGGAAAAGAGAAAGTACTTGGCTATACCAAGCAAGAGCCTGTTCTGGGCTGGTGAGATTGCCAAGGCACAGTGTTAGCGGTTATGTTACTTTTCCTACCACAGGTGTTAATCTTGGCATGCGAGAGAGCTAGCAGAGCAGAATGAGCACTGGGTTCCTGCGATGCAATGACGTTTCTTTAAATGGTCTGTTTACTCAGGTTGACAAATGGCAAACTGGCAAAATTGGAAACAGGTTTTCCATTGATCCACAAAACAGGTACAGCAAGGAAGGAGGAAGAGCAGACTTCACTATTTCCCTTTCCCCATTTCCCTCCAGCCAACCACTCACCTCTTAAAGGATTTCTTCTGTGGGTCATTAAACTGGCTTTTTAACTGACAATACCTCTCTCACTACAACTGACTACATTGTGTCCACAGTAATGAATTGTGTTGCTTGTAAAACTCTCTCAAATGCCACCAAGAATCTGCCACTTGTTCCATCACTACTAACTAGGCTTGGATGGGACACTGTTTTCAGAAAGATTTTTTTCTCCATCCTCATCTTTCTTTAGTGAAAAAAAAATACCATGGAAATGTCTTACTGTAGCACAGACATATCAGGTTGTCTTTTGGGTCCAGTTACTCCTAGCACAGGTACAAAAAATCTTTCCCTCACTATCCTGAACTTATCTGCAAACAAACAAAAAAGACAAAAAGGAACCTTCTTTTGGAAACATGGATAGTTTAGGAATTACAAAATTTATAATTTGGTCTGTTTTGTTGTACAAATTGGCCCTGTGGAGGAGAACACCACTTTGAATCAGCTTCACAGAGACTTTCTGTAATAAGAATGCAAATGAGGTAATTTACATGTTTGTCACCTTTGGGCAGTTTTCTGGCAATTTCAAAAAGTGCTGAGGTGAATGGCACACCTTTAATATAGGCACGTCATTTCTAACTGCTGAGATTGAAAGCACTCAGCATCAAGGACTAGGTATTGATCACCTCTGAGTAGTGCACACAGTGTGTTGGGGTGGTGAAGAATAAAGAGACATCTGAATTCTAGCACATTTATTGTTAGTATGTTATTTCTGAGTATGATGATACAACTATGCATATAAGGCTGTGTAGGGCCAATTGTATGTGTTGTGCTTTAGCTTTTAGTCTAGGTTAGACTTGTATTCCGATCTGTCCTTTTACGAAGTCAGATGTAAAAATTGCTGAAGCCTGTGGCTTTGAGCTAGGCTCACAGATATTAGCTGTGACACCTGGACTCATCTACTGGCTACTTTTAAGTTCCTGCAATACTTTTTAAGGCATGAAAAACATTTAATTAAAAAATTAGAAAATTTAATTTAACAAATAAAATTTAATAATAAAATTTACCAACTAATAAAATCTAATAAAATTTAATTAGAAAATTAAATTTCTGATGGAAACATGAAATCCCTTTAAATATTTTGATTGTAAAGAAAAAAAAATACTTTGTGTGCATTTTAAGCCAACAATAATTAATTAATTATTATTGATAATAATAATAATAATAATAATAATAATAATAATAATAATAATAATATATGTTAGCTCTTCTCGAGGTAGCATTGGTTTCAGATCAACAACTGAGCTGCAACAATTCAGGTCAGAAACACCAAAACAGAGACTTCAGACCTGCAAATTATAATTAATTTTGAGCAAGGTTTTTTCCTTCCTTTGCCTTCAACAAAACCTACTCTTTTCATCTATTCTTCATCTTCAGCTAGTTCAATTAATGTGTAGAATATAAAGAAATGCTACATTTTATTTCATTGTCAAGATTTCCTGCAGGCCTGTCATATCTTCCATAATGTTTTCAGTCTTAATGACAGAGGAGAGGAAAGATGTTCTGCGGATTGTTTTTCTTTTCTTCTCTTGGAAGTATTGGTAGAGGAGGACAGTGTGATATTTTATATATGTTAACCAATTTCTTTGCTTTTTGTTGTAGTTAGTTCACTGACACCAGGACTGAGGTGACAGCTTTATACTTGAAAGCTTCATTGGTAATGTGAATATAGTTAGCTCTGCAGCACTCATCATGTATCCATAAACTGCACAGCTTTTGTGGATACACTGTAACTGACATTTTCTTGATTTACTTTTTCCTTCCTCTCTTTGTGGTTCCCATTCACTCTCAAGATACTCTTGCTTGCAGAAATGCAAATTCATTCTCCTTCACCAGCACTGAAAGCACCTCATCTGCTTTATTTAACACATCTTTTCAGAGATGGTTCTGTAGACTATTACTGTGACCTAGGGTGTTATCTAGTGCATCTGTGAAACTTTCAGCAAATCAATAAGTTAAAAAGTTTTAATCAGTGCAAGGAAGATGTCTTAGCAGATCTTCTCTTTGGTCGGCTTTCTTTGAATGAAATTATTATTTTTTGTTTGTTTGTATTAGAAAATACAAAGTCCAGTCTCAGAAAAAGCTACCCAGATTGTTCTGCCTGTTAAAACAAGAGCAGACTAGTCTCAGAGTGGACTCAATGATTGTTTTGTATGTCTTGTGTTATATGATAGGGGATGGATTACAGGGAGGTGGGTGTCAAAATCATGTGATTTTCATGTGCCCTTGAAGTTCAATGGCAGCTGTGTCTGCTTATATAGGGGTAAAACTGGAAACAAAGCCTTTAAAATGAATAACTGCCCCAATATGTCATAAAATGAATGCAACATAGATTGTTCACAGATAACTTGTCCTGCAGAATTTAAACACAGACATCAAAGTCCAGTTTATTAGCCAGTAACCCCACTCCATTGTAGATCTGAATGCATAAAGTAGTGAAAATATTTTTTATATAAAGGGATAATCATTTACAGAAAAGCCAAATCATACCATCAAATTTTTAGCAGACCTTCATGTTGTAATCAAAGAATTGTGCTTCCCAGAACATGAATGGTAAACTGTATTTCATGGGGAAGTGTTTCAGGGACTGGGGTAGGCATAAAAATGTGCTTGATGGAAAAATTGGCATAAAGCTTTCTGCCCCTTCCACCTCTTCCACCCACCCTGCATTTATAATCTTTGCCAAAAGATGTAAGTTGTTCTTCTTTAGCTGATTCATTCTCCTTTATGATCTAAAAACACTCTTCCAGCCCAGAGCAGATGTGGAAACTTAGAACAGCAGATGTGAGATTTTGTGCTTCAGAAAGAATTGGCATTGGAGCAACAAGCATATTTGACACTTGCTTGTCCCTTGTAAATCACCTAGCCTTTTTATTTAAATGAAACCATGCCATCCCAGGGAACTGTGAACATTTTGAAGGCAGTTTTCTATTCAGCATCTTATAGGAAAATATGGGAGAACTGAATGGGAGAGAATCAAAAGCTAGAGTGATGAGGGGCAGACCCCTGTGTCAAATGACCAGACATATATTCAGTGGGTAGGTCTGCTTTGCTAAAACATGTCTTGTTCTCAAAACAAATGCTCTGTGAATAACAGCCTGGTTAGGAGATTCTGTTACAATAACAATGTTGGTTCTGGTCTGCCTGCCCTCCAGAAACTTGTGTTGCTTGTACCTTACTGTGTGAATTCTTTGCACCTATGCTTGGGTAGTCATTTCTCTCACCTGGGATACACTTACAATCTTCTTTCACAGCTGAATATCTCCCACCATTTAGATCTCTAAAGTTCACATCTGGGTATTTATTGAGCAGTCTTCTAGCTTATTCGACAGCTTCTCAGAAAGGAAAGCACCACACAAGCACTATTTTTATACAGGTAAGTGGATACATAACAAGCTGCCCAAAATCACACCAGGTTGATGTGTCCCCTCCCAGAAGAGAGCACAGTTTACGTCCCCATGAAGGGGGATGATGAAGATTTAGCTCAATCTTAAATGAATGTGAATGGAAACAGTCATGCCATCCCTGCACGGTGTGCTACACAGAGCTTTTGCTGTCTCAACCACTACAACTAAACTCAGTTTTATAGCTAATTCCACTTACTGCTTTGCTTATCATCACATTTGTTCTTTGGGCTTTTTCTTCATCATCTTACATGGGCATCAATTAACATCTTTAACTCTCTTTTCAAGCAGGTCTTTTGAATGCATGCTGCCAACTTTCCCTTAGTGCCCAGTGTATTTCTGAAATGTGTTAGAAGACAAGTCCAGGAAAGGAAAGGAATGAGACACTGCAAATTAAATGATAAAGGGATGCTGCCAAACTTGGTTTTTGAATACAGCCCAAGGCACGATATGCATAAGAATTAGTTTAGGTACCAGCAGTTCAGCCTGCAATGTTTTGTGTGGGCTGACTTTTGGACTACATGTTACTATTAGACAAGTATTGTAAAAAATTAGGAAACCATTTTCTGCCAGGAAAGTGTGAAGTCTAGAGATATTTATTGACTTTTTCACACATAAGTTTTCTTTTTGGTATGTCTTTCTGTACTTTTCTGTGTGTACAGGCTCAGGTACTCTATAAATTTAATGTTAGGCTTTGAAGGAAAAACATATGTTTACATTGATAGGTGGGAGGGACTGTGGGACTGGAGAACTTAAATAGATGAGATGGCAGTAAAAAAGTAGGAAATGCAATGGACTGAAAGTACAAGGCTAGGAACTTAATGAATTAAAATTTCAGAAGGGAGGAGGAATTAAAGTGGATCAGTAAGTAGTAAGATGGTAAGTATTATTCTTTTTTTTGTTCCTCTTCATAATGTGTATACATGAAACACAAATGGCACACACACACAAAAAAAATCTGCAGGAAGAGCACATGAAGCTCCTTACACTATTCAAGAAGCAAGGCATAGCACTGAATGACAGCTGTAGGCACCTGCAGGTGGGATACATGCCTTTCCCTTGCATGGGGAAGTTGCTGAGGGTCAAAGAATGGTGTCCAGGTCCTTGTACCCAGTGCTCTTGAATTGTCCAAGTAGGCCTAATGGGACATGAAGAAAAGTGCAAAATGATTTTTAACGCGTTGAGCATCAACCACTTGGTGTACCTCTTGCTTTATCCATTTTGCATCTGGAGATGCTCAGGACTGGAACTGTGGAGCTGCTTTGTGGGACAGTGTTAAAGACAACTCCTCTGAAGAGAAATGGGACCTGCTTGCCATCCGATAGCCTTCAGGAGAGCTGGCACTTTAAATGATTATATTAATAGTTAAACATTTCACAGCAGTCACTCAAGAGAACATGTTTGTTAGAGGCAGGTGGTGACTAATCATCCCTTAGCCCACCTTTACCACATTCAAGAATTGTCAGAAAGCTGACAAGTAGAAAAAACTCTTAGTAACTAACTCTTCATTATAACAAGTTGACACAGGAGACATCGACCCCCACTGCTCAATCAAGGATCAAGATGGGAAAAATAGGGCTTCTAAGTTTCTTTTTCTTATCCTTGGAGCTTCATTACTTAGGTAATGGCAAAAATATGTTCCTCAAATGTTGAAACTAATACATATGTAATCCTCTTTCCCCACACAGAAATTAATCATGACTTCCAAATTCAGAATTTACATTTATATATATATATATATAAATATTTTTTTGTTGTTTTTCTGGAGCAGCTGAGGTTAGACATTTAAATGGTCCTCCTTCACAGTCCCATGATGTTCCTTATGAATTGCCTGTCAGTGATACATGTAAGCCATACTCTGGTATTGCAGGTCAACTTGTAATTCTCCAAGCAGAGATGGATGGCTAAGTGTCAGCATATTCTCAAGCCTGGGACAGATGTTGAGGTGCCTTATATTCCATAGCTACCAGACAACATTGTAGACCAGCTCTGAGCCTGCTAGGATATTGTTTGAAGGTTGACACAGCTATTTTTTTGGTCCCAGAGCTGAGGAGAGACAAAAGGCAGAGTGAAGCTGCTTTCATATGCATTCTGCTAGGAGTGGAGCTAAAGGTAGCTCAAGTGAGCAAAGAGAACCAATTTAAAATGTAGCAGATGCTGATCTTAGGCTTAGCTTATAAAAGGATAAAAAGTGTTTCTTTTATTAAAAAAAAAAAAAAGAGAGAGAAAGAAAAATTAGCAGTGCAATGGGGAAGAATATACTTCAGCTGGAATACAGAACGCTGTAGGGATGAAAGGAAGGTATCCTTTGAGATGGCAGATGTACTACCAAATATTTATTTCTTTTAAATATTTTCTTAAGTCTTTAAAGTAAAGTAGTAGCGTCTATTGTTTCTCTTGGCAGCTTATCTAGCCATGAGTTTCTGTGTGTAATGAAATTCCACCTACAGTAAATCTTCTGAGTTCCTGAAGTTTAACTCTACCAGTTCTGGCTCAGCTCAGCTGCCTCCCCCACATCAAGTTAATTCCAACACATTATGAGCTTGTTATCAACAGTTTTGTCCTGAATGTCCTGGACATTCAGTTGGATGAATTAGGTCAGCTCTATTCTCTATGGTTCTCTTATTAATCCACCTAATCTGATCACTGGAATTCTCAGTCTTTGTTCCTGCCTTAGAACTCACTATTTAGATTTGGAGAGTCAATTTCTGAAAATTCAATATATTTATTAGTCACTGGGTCATTGCAGCTGGGGAAGACACCAGCCACACCAGCTGGTGTGGTCAATGATCTACAGGCCTACTGTCCTGGTCAACGATCTACAGGCTGGGCTGTCCCTGTGACTTCATGTAGTGAGAGTACAGCCTGTATGTATGGAGATCTTTTATTATGATTGGTAAAAGATGGAATTGGCCAGAGCAAGCTGCTGTCCTTTCCAGGGTGGCTCCTCTGATTTTCTTGCCATTACAAGCCCAGTGATTTATTCTATGGATAAGCCACGAATTCTGAGTGGCTGTGCCCCATTTCATGGTTTGGAGCTGTATCTGCAATAACCCCAGATGTCTGTATCTCTTCCTGCTCTACTGCACCAAACTAGATACTGTCAGCAAGAAGCAACTCCTTGACCTGGTGAATCCACCCAAGCAACACAGAGTCAAACATCAGCAGAGAGATGGTGAATCCAGAAAAAACATGTGAGACTGTTGTGCAGGAAGCCCACAGACCCCCCCCTGTTGCCTTGGTCAAATAATAACTGGACAGCCTCAGCTCAGCCTCCTAGCTTCTTCTGGAGACTCTTGGCTGCCAGCCTTGTGGGAAGCAGGAGATTTTCCTATGTATCTTGAAGTCCTTTCCATGTGGAAAGGCCTTTTCTGACTTAAGAATATTTGTCAGCTATTTGGGAACTTTATATTATTTCTGGAAATAAAGACAAAAATGCTAATTTATTGAGAAAAGAAGGGCACAGGGTATCCCGCATAAAGTCTCCAGCCTGAAGCTGGTGCCACTGTACTTGAAGTGCCAGCATTTTTTTTTTGGTGGAAAACTTGATCTGTGTCTGCTCCAAGAAGAAATTGCCCAGAAGATTAAAATAATGACACTGAAGTCACCAGCTGTAATCATCTGAATCCCTTATGCCTGTAAGTCATGCAGACATTTTACCTTCATGAAATCAAATGTAATTCCAAGCAGACAAATTTAGTTTAAATAGTTGGCTTGTCTGAATAAAGCCTTTGAGAACGTACAAAAGAACTTCTAATTTTGTACCTAAGATGTTGGAGTACTTTTGATTATCTAGTGCTGCTTTCCTTCCTCTTAAAGGACTATGCTTTAATGGTCAGTTTTACATCATATTCTGAATGTGACTTCAGTAGCCCAAACAATAGGCTGAGTGCCTTCTGTTTTTCTCTGTCTTGAAAAGAAGGGAAGGGAAGGGAAGGGAAGGGAAGGGAAGGGAAGGGAAGGGAAGGGAAGGGAAGGGAAGGGAAAAAAGTTTTCAGGAACATTTGTTACTCTATGTTTCAGAACGTTTCCTCTCTTTACTACAGAATAGTTTTCTTGATTACTTCTCACTATTTGATGGTAAATACTGTCTTGATTTTTATTTAACAGTGTGACAACTCAGCCAAAAAACAAACCTGAGGAGAGAGATGAAATCCACACTGAATAAAGGAAAAGGTGGAGGGGAAAATTAGCGCAGAACTGAAGTGACTCATTCAGTGTCCATACTGGAGTCAGAAAGTCAGAAATAGAAACCAAATTGAAGATGAAGGAGATCATTTTATCATTTAGGGGAACCATTTTTGGTGGCATAATTTTTCCAACTCTTCATTCTTAACTTGTTTTTCTCCAGCAGGAATTGCTGAGCTTACATGTATATAAGCCAACATCCTTCTTTGATTCATTCAAACTACTCTTCAGAATTCCTTTGCTCTATTGCAACTGACTAGAACATTAAAAAGAGAGCTACTTTGAAGGACCAATAAGATGTGTGTGTGTATTCTGGTACATGTGCCAAAACTTTGGTCTGTATCTGTAAATAGTGGAAGGCACTTCTTTCACTGGTAGCAGATGCTTAAGTGCCATTGAGAAACAGAGCTTTACTGGGAAATTATGTAAACTTACTATATTTTTTTTTTTTATCCTTTGTTTTTATGATCCATTTAATTCAGACTGTAAACATTTTGTGGAAGGAAGTAACCTTTACTGTTTAAGCATACTGGCTGCTTAATACATGACCAATTGCCATAAATAAATAATCAGTCCAGGTCACTGTGCATGATACTGCCTCTTCTTTTGCTGACTAGCTGAAAAGGGGGAGGTTAGAAATGACAGAGAAGAGGCTGTGTGCATATTTTTTTCTTTCCTACCACAGACTAGGAAACAGACATCAACCCATTTATACTGACAAAATCTGAATATTGGCTTGTTTTGTGTGTACAAGAACTTCCCCTTCTGTATGATATCCTAGTCTTTCCCTTAGGATCTATGAACATTACCTACATTACCTAACTATCAAACAAGAATCTGCGCACTGTGTTAAATTTCTGAAACTTGCAAGAAGGAATGTGTCACCTATCAGAGAGATGACATCAGACAGGTCTGATGTCAGTCAGTTTAGCTGATTGCTTTGAAATAGTCTCTAGCATCCTTTGCGCATATTCTCTGTGAAATGGTTTAATAGGATGAAGTGATTTCTTTCAGCTGACAAAGCTTCCTGAGTAAATGAAAAATAACTAATCTCTCCTGTAGATTTATTAAGACACAATTAAATAGTAGCTATTCAAGTGAGACCAGAGCTACATGTACCTGGTGTATGTAATTAGCCCTGTGTACCCAGGTACCATATGTATCATAGCTACTTTAGCTATGGAATGATATGTGTTTACCCTACTGCAGGGTAAATCAGTTCTAAAGGGCTTCAGCTGGCATGCTTATCACACTTTTTTTTTTTTTTTTTTTTGTGCCAGATCAATGTACTCGCAGTAGTAAATATAGTTGTTCTACTACCTCTTCCCCTTTTCCCTCTTAATTTATATGTTTGTTATTGAGGCTCTGAATTACTCCATACCATACCTTACCTTTGTAGACCATGATTGGTTAGAAAAATTCTTTCTCTGTTTTATGGGCAGAAAAATGAAGCACGGAATAGGGTGACCAAATTCCAGATTCTGGATCTGTCTGTAGCTCTGCATCCTGCTCTTCATCCCATCACTGAGATGAAGCTATGGGTGAAGCCATGACACATTTATTTGTATGGAAACTGGAAAAGGAGTAGTATCATGATACAAAGTGTTGTGCAGTTTCAGAATACTATTGACATGGAAAGATGATCAGAGCTTGGGAGATTGGAAGAATTTCCTTTGAAAACCAGTGTTAATGTACCATTAACTGTGTCATACAAAACAGCACCTTTCAAAAAAAACATTAAGGGTTAAAAGTATATAGAGCAAAATTTGATAGTAATATGTACAACTCTATCTTTTCGCTTACCTAACCTTTATCTTTTGTTGTAAACATTTCTGAATGTCCATCTGTCCCGCTCCCAGTTGGTGATCTGTCACTTTGCAACCCTGTCAGCTCTGTTTCATATGCTTGGTCAGTGGTCAGTTACAGAGTCCTGCTAGAGTCTAGTACGCTCCCCGAGTCTTACAAGTAGCTTAAGAGAAGCATCATTATGCAATTTCTGGCCAATAACATGCTGTATGGAGATTATTACATTCAGTTCAGGCTGTTTTACAATTGAAAAATTTTGTAGAGGTAAGATACAGTGCTGGAAGACCATGCCCGGATTCCAGTATTAAAGGAACCCAACTGGAATTGCTGTCAATCTTGCTGGTACATCTAGATCTCAGAATACAGTCCCCACAGAAATAACTTACTGAATGATATCATCTGGACTAATGTGCTGAGATGCAGAGATATGGCTAGATTTCAGTGAGCTTGTGCTGTTATTTTCATCAAGTAAATAGTGATAAATTCACTACCTGTTATAATCATCTAATAAGTTGTGGTTTTTGTTTGTTTGTTTGTTTGTTTTTTGAAGGCAGCCCAGTCTAGCAGTGGGAAAACTTTTTACAAGCTGGAAATGCTGGGGTTAGATGATCATCATAATAGGACCTATTAGATGTTTCTAGATTGAAGAAGACTCCAGAAAATTAATCTGGTGGAGTTCAATTAACTTATTGATTGCTTCTGAAGTTCATAACCCATTAAGTACACATAGGCAAGACTTGCTCTGGGCTTATGGATTGCCAGTAATTGAAACTGAGCAAGCTCAGGATCTGTACTTATACATATATGTTTATACCCAAAATTGTTTATAACGTATTTTAAAAAGGAGCTAATCTCATCTGCTTATCTTATATGAAGAAGTACTGAAGTACCAGACACACAAATCTTCATAACTGGTATTTGTATGTTAAATCTTAAAAGCAGACATATAAAGTGCAAAACACATAAATCATTTCTGATAAGTCCACAGAAAGACTTTGCTAAAATAAAAATAAAAATCTTTACAAGCTCAAAGCTCATCTAAAGGTTACATTAAGCCAGTTAACATAAGTGCTCAAGGATCATGGGAATCTCATTCATAAATTAATGTGACCCAGAAAAATCCTTTGATCAAATAAACATGTCAGTTAAAATAAATGCATACGTATTCTTGTTTAATGCAATATGAACTAAAGAAGAAATATTTTATCTGTGTCTTTTTTGACCTAAAGCTACAAATCAGTAAACTCTGTAAGCCTTGGGTAAATCAGTGTTAACCCTCTATGAAACAGGTTATGTTTTAATACAAGTTCTTCAATGCCACCTCTTATAAACTGATACCAAATGAAGCAGGTATTTGGGAAAGGCCAATGTGGATTTTCCAAAGACAAATCACGCCTGACTAACCAGACTACCTTGAACAGGAAAGTAACACTTTCTGCCCACATGGGGAGAGCAATGTGTATTGTTTACTTGGATGTCTGCAAAGCATTTGACACTGTTTTCCACAGCCTCCTCCTAGACAAACTGACAAGATAAAGACTGGATTAGTGGTCTTCAAATGGAAAGGAAATAGTCTAAGGGGCCAGCCCAGGGGGTGGTGGTTGATGTTTTTTACTCAGGAGTCAAAAATAGGATCCCCCGGTGTCAATACTTGGCCCCACACTGTTCAATATCTCCATATATGACCTAGATAATGTGACTGAAAGTCCCCCTACCAAGTTTGCTGATGACACTAGAATGGGTGGTGAGGACACATCAGAAGTGGCCAAATTACAGAGAAACCATCTTACTGAGAAAACTGTAAAGGCTAAAAGAGCAGCTAAGAAAGAACTGCATTAATTTTAACAAAGACAAGTCCTACACCTGGGACAACACAACCAGAGAGCACAGCACTGGCTAGGATCTATGTGGCTGGGTAGCAGCCCTGCTGAAAGGGACGTAAGTGCTGGTGGAGAGCAAGTTCTCTTCCAGCCTGGACTATATGCTGATCCTACAATTGATTCTAATAAACAGTTTCCTTAGTAATCCTTGTAACACTGCTGTTGGTTTTATTTTCCAACCACATTCTATTAGTATCATTTTTCTTTTTTTCTGTCTATATTTATAGCAGTTTGCTTAGTAACAAAGTTCCTGACCATATTCATACCAGAAAATGTGGTTAGCTGTTTCAAAGCAGAAGTTCTGAACTTGCAGTGTTGTTTTTTTGTTTGTTTGTTTGTTTTTTGTTTTGTTTTGTTTTTTTTTTTCCATGAACGGGGAAGACCCAGTAGTCAAGTCACTGAATCAAACACTATTGACCATTGCCATATGGACTTTGTTGTCCTTATGCATTATGCATTACGTAAGCATCCTTTCACTGCACTGACTTCAGTGAATCTTACTGCTGTACAAGAATCACCAGAAAAATTTGAGGTACACAGAACAGTAAGTGCCTTGAGCCCCTCACTGTTGCAACTGCCAGTTGTTTGACCTTAATATGTCATATTTCCTGTACAATTGAAAGAATTGCAACTTTAAAAATCCTTTCAAAAATCAGCAAGACATTTCTATACTATTCTTTGTCTGGATTTGTAATCAAGGCATCACCAATAATATACTCATAAGAAAAGTAAAAAAATCCTAAATCTAAGATTGTTCCTTTCGAAAAATGAGGAAACTGCTAGAAGCACAATAGCTGATGTTTTAAAATTCTCTCTAGACTACAACATCCATTTCACTGAATCACACGCAGTCAGTCCAATGAATAAAGTCTGTGTTTATGCTGGCAGTAATCCTGGTCACTGTCAAGGGAAACACTGCCTTCCAAAAAAGTGATGTTTTAGATGAGAACTCAAAGACTTCTTCTTGTTCTTGCCATCACTATGGGTTCAGAAAATAAATCATTACAAAAACTAAGTCAGTACACAAATGTAATGCCAGATATTTTAGTAATCCATAACAATTCTTTCCCTGTGCTGAGATGTACTGCAACTTTTTTGTTCAGGGATGAGAGTGGTATATCCTGAACAGTGGAAGGACACTTGATCTTGTGAGAAGGTGGAGGAGGTGCAGGTATCCATTGTTTCCTGTGATTTTGCAGGAACACCCTGGAGGGCTACATGTTTAATGACCTATAAGGTGTTTCAGGGCAGCTCAGGTAAAATACTGAAAATAGATAGGCAACTATCAACTATCTTCCCAGTCCTGGAAATTTGAAAAGGATACTACACAATGAATAACAGATGAAAGGGCTGGAGATAGGTGATAGAGGGTCTGTACAGGAAGAAGGGAGATTGGCAGGGCACTTGAATGTCTGTATGATGACATCCAAAGGCCCATCTGGTACCTAGATAGAACATGGAAAGGGGATGCCTGGTAGTCAGGTTTTGAAGTAGTTTTTGAAGGGAGTAGAGTAGGAAGGAGGATCTGAGTAGGGATAGAGAACACAGAAGAATAATTTATGGGTGGGGAAAAGTGGTGGCCAGGGACTTGTTTATCAGGAAAAGGTTTAGATTCATAGTCTCTTTGTTGTGAGAGACGAGGAGGAAGAAAACATCCCCCCAAATCTGCCAAAGTAGGATCTCCACACTGCTTTTCTACTGTCACTGGTAGCCCAGTGACCCAGTTCAACCAGCATCCCTTGCTCTGGCCTCTCCAAAGCTTGGCCAGCTCTTCCCAGGGAAACCTTAGGTAAGTGATTCCAGACATTATCAAGATACTAGATTCTCCCTTAAGGATGCAGTATTTATCTAACCTAGTCCTCATTCCTTTTGTGTACCCAAAGCTGGAGTAGAGATAAACCACAGCTGAATGTATTCTGTACTTTAGGTGGTAACAAAAAGGATTTGACACAGGGTAAAGTCTCTAGTATGCAGAGGGTCTTTTAGGTATTGCAATGCCCTAGCAGCAAAATGTATTGGTATTCCTTGTATTGTCCATCCTAAGCAACAAAGCAAGACTAAGTGATGCCTGATCTCATAAAAGTGGGGCTGATCCTCAATCCCTATTCAGGCTGTAGTATATCTCACTTCAGTGGTGGCATCTTCCCATCAGCAAGGCATGAAACAGCTCAGCACAGATAGATATTTGCTCTGTGGACTGGTGCAGTGTACTGATACCACAGACTCCTTCAACCAAGTATTGCAGAATTTATTTCCAGAACTTCTAAAGATATATTTTACCACCAGCCTCTCTAATTCATCACCATATCTCTCCCTTTGGGCAGAAACTAGATGTTAAATGTTAAAACTAGAGAAGTAAACATCTTCAAAATATAGTAAGAAAGCAATATGCTAGGGATTTCTCATGAAAAATGACTTTGTCTGTTGAACTGCAATAGGTTAGCCACTAAACATTAACCCAAGTAAAAATGGCTGTCATGACTTGGACTTAATCAATGAATAAGATAATTTTCTGGTGGCACGTATTGGTACTTTACCATTCAAAAAATATTTAAGGCTTGATGAAGTTCCAGTTTGGAAAGCTAAGGGGAAAATTTTGTATTCATGACAATATAATAAGAGACTAAACTTTTCTTGTATGTATTTTGTCTTCTTTAACATGAGGAAAGGTGGAAAATATTCTCTGTGGGAAAAATGGAATCCCACAGCTTCTAGATCTTGGGACTTTCCCCTTTCCCCTTTCCTCTCTTATAAGGTATTCTGCTCTTTTCTTGGGAGCAGTAGGATGATCCCACATGTACAGCAACCTGTATACCTGTGCTCCTATTGCACAGAAAGTGCAGATCTGTTTGAGAGTTAACAATTGTTTAAAATAGTGGTTTTTTTTTTTGTTTTGTTTTGTTTTGTTTTGTTTTGTTTTCTCTTTCTTTTTTTTTTTTTTTTTTTTTTTGAAACCTTTTTCTTCAGGTCTTTTCTTGATTTCAGCTTGCATCACCTATGAAAATGGACTGCTACTATGCAATGCCACAGCTTTGTACTGCTTGCTTTCCAGACATGCTGACAACACCTAACAAGATAGTATTTTATTTGATGGAGGAATAGTAGGAAAAGGGAATTGCTGAAGGAGTTAGTGTTTGGAAATGCTTTTTTTTTTTTTTTTCTTTCTTTTTTTTTTTTTTTTTTCACTTTACTAATCTTCTCTGTATTTTATACTCATATCATCTTTCTCCTTAATTTGACCATTTCACATTTTCTGATCTGTTTTGTGCATTATTGTAGCAACCAGTTTTGGTCTATGTTAGACAGTGGAACATAGCTGTATTTCATTTATATAAAATTCTATGGGTTGTATCTTGTCTTGGAGACTTTTTCATCAGCTTCAGGCCACTTGCAGGAGAACAGCTGGAGCTGAAGTCTGATACTCAGACTGAAGTGAGGCCTGTAATAAAATACAAATCTGAATAATGAGACTTTTTATGAGTGAGTTTATAACAGATCCACTTTTATATCATGTGGCCATAGTGCTTTTGATCTGGTATTAGAGAAAGCCCATTTAATGGATCCCTTTTATGACTGAACTACATCTACCGTATAATTTTTTTTTCTGCTTTCTAAATGTTCTATTTTTATCCTTTTTTTTTTCTTTCTCCTCATTTTCAGATATCTAGGATATAGATTTTTCAGATGATTTTGCCCACATCTGCTTGTGTCTTTAACACTAAAAATGGGCTCATTCACTTGCGTTAATTAGAGAAAAAAAAATAAAGAACTTTACCTTTGAAGAAACAAGTTTTTGTATTTTTCTAAAATATTTGACATGGATTTTCCTTCTATTTTTTTCCATTTAAGTGCAGAATCAGATATAGCAATGATCTTAGAGAAGGGTTGTCTACATGAAATTTCCAAGGGCTTTTTCTCTTTTTTCAAGAAATGAAAGATGTAGAAAGATTGAATAAGCTTTCAGACTTCTGGGTGATTGCTTGAATCAAATCCAACCCCCAAACCTTTCAAGGCTTCTTTGCAGCAAATGTGTATTGACCAACAGACAGTCAAATGCCGCAGAAATAGGCTCTGGTTACTGATGTTATTGAATGATGCTACCAGAAGAGCGCTGAAAAGGAGGGCAAACATCATTTTATATTCAGATTGAAATTTATAATCTGTTTTGTAATCAAAATTACTCTCCATTACAAGCAAAGCCTACTCCTTCATTCTGATGTCAATCCCCTCTAGTATAAAACTTCTACTCTTCCATATTTTATAAAAGCAATCCTTTTCATAAGAGTTCAAAGTTTAAGAGTTCCTTCTTCCATTTATTTGCTTATTAATAACTTCAGAACCTATTTTTCTTACTTAACCCAACTGTTCCACATTTCTTTTCCACTGACCTATATGCATTCCTTTGTCTTCTTCAGGCTCTATCCTGAAAAATATCATGATGTTATGGCTTAGCTGTGCAGTTCTTGGGCACCTTCAACTCTGCATGTTCTTCTTTCTCCAGTTCAAGAGTAGGCATTGCTCCAACTGGTCATGGTACCTTTCAATTTATTCTTAGACAGAAACTTTGTGAGTGATAGTCAGATCTGTGGACTCAGATTCTGCTTTAATCATACAATTTGTTCGTAAGTGTAGACTTGCCTGGCTAGTTGAGTAATCTGTTTTGAAGATGGGATAATCAGAAATGGAAACAGGAAGAAAGTTTAAGAAAGTGCATTACTCTTATATTAACAAATACCATGCCATTAAAAACTCACCCACCGAACATGACAAGAGGATATCTTGTTCCTTCTTTTCACCCAAGCTGCTCAAAACATATATTAAGAGAGACCAGCAAAGAAAATCTTACACTATTGAATCCCAACAGATGCAAGCACATGTCTTTTGGCAGTGAAATTGTTCTTTAATGGCTGATTTTTCCCAAACTGGCCTCTGCCTTTCCTAGAGAATGGGAAGTGTTGCATCCTCAATTCCAAAAAAAGCTATTGTTCTCCTTGAGATAAAAATGGAAGATTTTATCTAAGACTGAGTTTTGTCAAAAGATGTGTTTATTCTGCCTTTTCCTATCCAGACGTGTAATTGTATGTGTATTTGTGAGGTACTGGAACAGACTGTCCAGAGAACCTGTGGATACCCCATGCCTGGAAGTTTAAGGCCGGGCTGGATGGGGCTTTGGGCAACCTGGTCTGATGGGAGGTGTCCCTGCCCCTGGCAGGGGGTTGGAACTATGTGATCTTTAAGGTCCCTTCCAACCCAAACCATTCTGTGATTCTATGATTCAGGGAACTCTCTACAAGTGAATCTCCCATATTGTCTCAAATATGACTGGAAGTGGAGGAGAAGAAAACTGTTCATCACACACTGAAGAGTTCATGTGAAGAAAACATAGCATGTTCCTTATTGCACAAAATATCCTAAAAAATTCATATTGTTATGGTGGTAATAGTAGTAAAATGAGATGCAGTATCATATCTACATCCTCTGAAGTTCTCTGAAGATATATATATATATTTTCTTCTCCAAGAATATTCTTCCTATGACATTTTCTGGGTAAGGGTAAAATCAGAACTAAAGGTCAAATGAACTACTCAAATTCATGGTGAAGTTAAGTTCACAAAACTAGTTTCCTGACTCTTTGTCCAGCAAACTAGATCATTAAAGGACTCATCTTCTCCAGGTACATTCCTAAGACATACATGCCTGATTTTATTTTTTATTTTTTTCTCTCCCATCTTTTTCAAGAAGGCAATGGAGAAGACATTTTGATAACTGGCAATTATGAGTAAAATTAAATAAACTTATGAAATACCAAAAGGTTTTTTTGCTTGCAATAAGGCACAATTTTTGAAGTGAAGTGAAAAAACTCTAAAGCTACACACCAATAAAACAATATATTTTTTCAATTTGTTGAAAAATCTTGCAAAAGGGTCCTCATTTTTCAAATTCCATGACCACAGCTGAAGCAAATAAACTGAAAAGATGTGCTATAAAGACATAAATCTTTATAGAAATCACAGATTTGTCATACCATCATTTCTGTTCCTTGGCAAAACCATGCAGTCATTTTCCATTCATTTAGAATTCAGTCAAGTAAGATCAATTCAGGCTTTGCTTGTCTGTATCCTGTGATGTAATGTCATCTAATGAAGCTGCAAAGTATAAAATCTGACTTCAGCCAGCCAAACCATTATAATGCTCTTCCTTCTGTTTTGACCTTTAAATAAAAGTGTAACACACGAGGCAATGAGTGCTGCCTGTATGAAGCAATTGTGGCAGCATATTGAGTACAAATAAAAGTGATGGGTCTGTTGCAATGAATCATTTACATAATGTTATCTAAGCAAATAATTTATTTCAAATGAGAAAAGTTCGTTAAATAAATGGTAAGACTGCAAATCTCAAAATATAGGAAATAGTTGACCTGAGACAGGCCTTCCAGCTTTAGTTCAACTCCCTTTATATCTGCCATATCATGATTATATTAGAATGTGATCGTGTGCTCAGATATTATTTTTCTGTGGATGTGTTCAGCAGTGGTTCTACCTCTGTTGTAGTGAGCATGTAGCTCATGAAATCACAATCTGAATGTAAAACTATACATTTCCTGGTAGGTCTTCTTTTGCTACAAGACCTTCAGAAAGACTGATCTATCCTGTTTCTCTCTATATGTGTGTACAGTCACACATGCACACACATAAATGTATTAATCAGATTTCTATAAAACATGTTATTGCAGTTTTATGAATCCTATATAAGATAGAAACAACAATCTCCTTGTGTAGTCTCCGTAGCAGTCTCCTACCAAAAAAGTTGGGATACCCTTGGAGAAGGGGCCAATTCCCTCCATGCATCTTTGGAGTGCAGCATGCTCAGTCCCCTTCAAGCTGTCTCCCAGACAGTGCAGCTGTGATACGGGGACTGTCATTATGACCAAATCTGGGCACATTTCCAGAGGACTGTCTGAGGTCTTCTTTACATATTCAGTGTTATGGCAAGAAGATGCTCAAAAATTCTAGACTACACAGTGTAGCTGAGAGCAAGCTTCATTAAAAAATAAAAAGCATAAATAAAACAAGTGAATATGCCTCTGAAGTGTTGTACACGGATTAAGAGTTCCTTGCGACATCTGGGAAAACAGTATAGGTAGAAACTGTTACGTTGCAGATGGAGAAATCAAGATCTGGGCTAAGAAAATCTGCCAAAATCAACATGAAAATCCAAGACCAAATGGGAATTAACAGTTGTGTTTTTTTATCTCCCATTTCTGTACTCATTCTTTTCATATATGCTGCTCTTCAGTATTTTCACATACTGCACTGTATTTTTCAGCAGTGGTACTCAGCCTTGAAGGGGAGCTTGACTGCACTTTGCAGTCAGCTGCAATCAGCCAAGCACAAATAATTGCCATGTGAGCTCATGGCATCTTCTCATCCCATTCGGTTCAGTGTTGTAAGTCAGAGCCTCTGTACAGTGACCAGCTGTGTGTAATGAGGTTAAAATGCATTTCAATGGCCATTGTCTGTAGTTCTCTGCAACTCTGTTTACAAGTGGACTTTATCAAATGGGTATGAAAAAAAATTAAAAAATACTTCAGACAGCAATGCTGCAGGATACACTTTAAATAAAAATCCGAGACATAATTTTGTCTTATATTTTCCCTTGACATCAGTAAGATGTATAACCCGCTTCAGATCTATCCCAGACTGCAAGTTTCCGCAGTAATCCAAACATCATTTCAGGGGAGTCTTGATTACTTTGAAGCTAAGGCCATAACTTTCATTGCATTTAAGAAACAGTTTTATACCAAGAGTATCTACTTTTATGCAAGGAATCTGCTGGAAAGCTCACTTGGAGCAGGGGAAAGAGGATAGGAAATTGTGTCAGGTGGACAAGAAAGAGTACTTGAAAACAGTTTTGTTCCAGATCAAAACTCATTATTCACCCCAGTGACTGTTCAAGATCTGCTTTAACTGCCCATTGCATAAATTCTGGTCATGCTGAGTTATTTGATGCTCTAGCCTGGCAGTCTAACATATTACAGATGAGGCAATATAAAATAATTTTCTGTTTTCCTTTCTCTGATTCAGCACTGCACATACACATTTTCAGCAAGGTTGAAGAATCAGAATCAGCTGTGACTTACATTTCACTTGCTTTTGACAGCTCTTTTTACCCAGACTTATTTTCTAAGCAACATTCTTGGGCCTGCATTATATTTTCTTCCTCTATTTTTTTTTTTTTTTCCTACAGTGCTCAGTGAGAAACATCCATCAACAATGCCATGGAAATGACTCAGGAGGTTAGGTTGCTAAACAAATTTTCATACACCTTATTTTCCTGGAATAAATAACTTAAAACACAAAATTATCATTCTGGAACACTGAACCACTAGGTGGCTTCTCCCAGCATTTATATTTTTAAAAATCTACACTAACTCCAACGAATTCAGAAGAGTTACTTTGCAGTGAGAATAGAAATAATCCTATCCAATAAATGCAATGCTAATACACTGAAGATTTAGACCAACATAGCAATCCAACTACAAGATATGATCTCTTTTGTTCTCTCTCTCTCCTCTCTCTCTTTTTTCTTCTTTTTTTTGGGAGGGCTGGGGTGGGGGGAGGTTTAAGATTATATGGGCTGTTGTTAATTGAGAAGAGCCTTTCCAAAATGTTTTTCATTAGACACTAAGGAGGCCTCTCAGTTCTCCTTAAAAGGCTCACTACTAGCAGGTCTTACCTGAAAATGCAAGCTGGGAATTTCTTATATGGGAATTTGCACTCCAATGTTACAAAATGAGTTCTGTTAGCCAAAGTTACACTTTGAGGGAGTACATACAAAGAAGTGCAGCAAGGGGAAGATCCAGCATCCATATTTCTATTAACAAGGACAGTGTATTTTGGGAAACCCAGGCCCCTTTCTTTTACATTCTCTTTCCAATGAACCAGCTCAAACAGAAAGTGTTTTGGAGGAAAATTACAGAGACACTTGGTTGTTATGTTGTAGTGGGTTTACGTGGCAAGGTTTTGGTAGCAGGGAGCCATAGGGGTGGTTTCTGTGAGAAAGATCTAGAAGCTGCCCCATGTTTGGGAAGGGCCCCATTGTTTTCCAGATCCGAGCCAATAAGCGATGTTGTTTTGCGCCTCTGTGAGAGCATATTTAAGACAGGGAAAAAACGCTGCGCCACACAGCAGCCGGGAGAGTCAAGGGAGTGAGAGAACAGCCTTGCACCAAGGTCAGTGTAGAGGGAGGGGGAGAGGTGCTCCAGGCGCCGGAGCAGAAGTCCCCTGCGGCCTGTGGTGAGGACCATGGTGAAGCAGGATGTCCCCCTGCAGCCCATGGAGTACCACGGTGGAGCAGGGTTCCACGCTGCAGCCCGTGGAGGAGACCACGGTGGAGCAGGTGGCCCTGCACCGACGGAGGCTGCCGCCTGTGGAAGACCCCTGCCGGAGCAGATTCCGGGCCGGACCTGTAGCCCGTGGAGAGGAGCCCACGCAGGAGCAGGTGATCTGGCAGGAGCTGCTGCCCGTAGGGGAGCCAGGTTGGAGCAGTTTTCTCCTGAGGGATGGACCCCGTGGTACGGACCCATATCTGGAGCAGTTCTGGAAGAGCTGCTGCCTGTGGGAAGCCCACGCCGGATCAGTTCATCAAGGACTGCATCCCGTGGGTGGGACCCCACAGCACAGGGGACGAGAGTGACCGAGAAGGAGCGGCAGAGAAGAAGTGCTGTAGACTGACCATAACCCCCATTCCCCGTTCCCCTGCGCCGCTCGGGGGGAGGAGGTGGAAGAGGTTGGATGGGGGGGGAAGGTGCTTTTGTTTTTTTTTCCTTTGTTTTCTCACTTCTCTCGCTTGTTAGTTGTAGGCAATAAATCTTACTATCTCCTTATGCCGAGTCTGTTTTGCCCGTTACAATAATTATTGCGTGATTTTCTCGTCCTTATCTCAATCCTTGAGCCCTTTTCACATATTTTCTCCCCATTCCTCTTTGAGGAGGGGGAGTGAGAGAGCGGCTGTGGTGGAGCTCGGCTGCCCACTCGAGCGGAACCACGACATATGTATTACTACCTCACTCTTTTATGTCCCATACAGCTTCTATAACTGCATCATTTCATTCTGCTATTGCTGGTTAACCTATAATTTTGGTATCCCTCCTTCCCTGTATCTCAGTTTCTGCAAAGATGAGAGAGATGGGGATTTGTTATCTCAGAAGCAGTAGAACTTTCATAATGAAAATTCGAATCAATTCCTCCAATACATGTTGATATCTTTTCAAAGGCAATCACTGCAAAGAAAAAAAAAATCCCTACTGAATCACGTGCCATTGCTTATCAAACCCATTTTCACCAAACCCAGATGATGATGTACCAGACCAAGAGAATGGGTAGATGAAGGTCTACTGTTCTACTTTTTAAGTAAATTTGAATGTATTGATTAAGTGTGTTTTTCTTTGTCTTTAGACCTGTTTCTGCTGAACCTTCATTTCTTTAGCAGAAGACAGAGCTTACTCTGGTGGTCAGTTATTTTGATTTATTTTTTAAAAATAATTGGCCAAAAATAGAGGTTTGTTTTTCCAAAAACTGGATTTTCTGGCTAGCAGGAAAGTCTGCGGTCTCCCAGACACCTGTCTCCATGGCAGAGAACCCGGGGACCCCTTGCAGAGTTGGCCATCCTGAAGCTGCATATCCTAGAAATTCAGTTTCAGGAATTATTAGAAAAAAACACTGGTTCCAGTTGCAGAACACCTGAATAATTTAGATGGCCTTTTTTAGTGTCTTGCTAGGGGAAGATAGTAGTGAAGCCAAATAAATGTTCTGTGCAAAAAAAAACCAACAATGCACAAGTATTTTTTTAGTACTGGTAAACTGATCCTTGTAGTAAAAAGACTGTTAAAAGTAATGATAACTAAAATTGTTCCAAACAGATAAAAATCAATTTGCATTATGTGTGAGCTTACCAAGCAGAAAAGATCAAGGACTTCTTTATTTGCTAACTTTTGATCCCGTTTTTCAAACTATGTACAGCCTTTTTTAGCAGAGTTTACATTTTTCTTTTTCTTTTACTTATTTATTTATTTAGTTATGCTTATGTAACTGTAAAACCCAAACCATTCAAAAATACAGTGTCGATGTCCAAAATGTGTTAGGCAGCAGTTCAAGAATTTGGAATTAGTGACAATAATCAGTTACAAATCTATCTCCCCATTTTTGCAATTAATTTGCAAATCAGATATTTGGCTTAGATTCTGATAATGAGATTATTTACTGTTTATTCTATTAAATTTAATTGCTGTTTTAAGTTTAATTACTGTTTTTCCCATTTAAAGCTTTTCCCATTTAAATTATTAGAAAAAAATACAGATTCATATTAGTGCTGACTCCTAGTTTCTCAATCTGTCATTTGTCTACTGAAAGAAATCTTACTTCTGATAACCCTTACACCAGTTGTAAAAGCTGATCCCAATTCCTCTGCAGGTGGTGGAAGGACTTTAAATGTTTTCACTGACTCTGGATCAATTTATAAAAGCTTTAACTTGGAAAAATATTAAATGTTGAATTCTTTATCTTGGACCTTGGACCTTCTTTGTCAGTAAGGCATTTTCAGAATAAACTTTTCTAACTTTTCATCATGGCACCTACTATAAAGCAGTACCTCTGGTAGTATTGAACTAATTGGAAGCTCAAATGATTAACCAGAAAACTTCTGTATCTTCCTTTACTTTAATTTAGGGATTAATTCAGTGTTGATTTATGAAATTCTATGGCAAGTATAATATATATTGTCATAATAAAAATAAAGCCCCTTTATTTTTATTGTAAAATTAATGTTATATAATTTAATGGATATGTATAGGTAAAATTTCATCCATAAGTCATTGGACAGATTTATGTATGGTGGTGGTGCATGTGACTACTAATGAGTTAAAGAGACAATATCCTTAAAACTGAGGGTTTTCTCATCAAGAATGGCACAAAGATGTATGTTCACTGATTATTTATTTATTTATTTATTTATCTTGAGATTCATATTGGAGAGAAAATGTTATCTTAAAATGAGCCAAATTACCAGGTGATATTTTGTGATATTGTGATACCTCACAATCAGATAAGATTGTGACTCATAAACTAATATTTCAGTGAAATCAAAGTATGGCATCCAGGAATTTCAGAGCTGTATAAAGTATTCATACATGGGAATTTCACAGGCAGATGGGGAGACAAATTCCTTTCATTTAGAATTACTTTTTAATGCAATGACAAGGACTTATGGCCCACTCTACAGATCAGAGATATTTTCAACCCATACACATTCTAGAATAGAAGTTTTAGGATTGTCTACTAAATAAAAGGTAATTTCACCATTTAATATATATAGCATTACTTAAAACTTGAAAATATTCTTTTTCATAAAAGTATTATCAAATAAAATAAACTTCAAGTTGTTCTTGTAAACAATTTTGGTTTCTGGTTTCTCATTATGTACTTTTTAGAATGTAACTTTTTAGAGTAGCACAGATTCTCTGGGCCAAAATAACATCTAAACAATTTAAACATCAACCTCAGAGGAAAGAACACAGAACAAAACCACTGTTCTCACAGGAGCTCTGACACTGAAATCTGAGCTCAGCTTCCTGAGCTGGCAGCAGTACAAAAGGCAAAGGGCAACAGAGAAGCACCAACATTGATGGTGACTTCATTACACCCTAAGACATTGGAACTAAAGGTCATCCTATTTTAGGAACACCATGGGCTATTTGTATAAATTTGTTAGAAAACTACTGAAAGTTTTGTTTCAGTCCCACTGGAACAAGCATGCTACATGCTATGAGTGCTCTAGGTAAATAAATGTGTCCTTCATCCTAACCCATTTTCAGCTTTGAATGCCATGGTGTCAAAGGCAAACCGTTCCCTGTTGTGTTTTCTATTCTGCTGGGGCAAAGGACTATTTCTTTCTACAGTTAAGTTAATATTTTTAAACTTTTTTTTTTTTTTTTTTTTATAATTTATTTTTGCATTTATTCCCCCCAAGAGGGGAAAAATTACTCTTGATTAGATGTGTGCTAAACCTAACAATAAAAAATATACACCAGCATTTCTATCAAGTGCTTATCATTATAATGATTATTAGAGTGGAAGAGTGAAGCATCTTCACTGTCAAGTATTTCTGTGGCTTTCAGGGACTTGTTCCTCATGCTCCGCAGTTTTTCACCATGTGCTTGTGCACAGTGCTTAATGGCATTTGGAACAAAGAAGAATAGTGCAATACAATAATAATGATAAGTCCTCTCACAGAGAAACCTCACATTAATTTTAAAAGAAACTTTAGTCATTTAGGGACTGCAAGATTAGGCTAACATTTAATGAGCTTTGTTCTGAAGTTTATCCTGATAAAATCAGCAATTCTGTTTCACAGATGGGGAAGCAAATAAACAGAAGGAAAATATTTTTCCAAAGATATTTAAAATCATACTCAAGAGAAAAAATATACAGATGAGGGTAGGGGGTGGGGTGGTGGAATGATTATTTACCAAATAATATATTTTAACCTATTTTCCCAGTGAACAATGAACAAGTCCAACCATCAACTTGGCCTACTGAGTCCCTCCACTAAAACAAGTCCCTTTAGTGCCATGTCCACGTGTCTCCATGTGTCTCCACGTGTCTGATGGCCTTCTTGGCCCTCTGGGCACACCACTGGCTCATGTTCAGCCAGCTGTCAACCAGCACCACCAGATCCTCTTCCGCTGGGCAGCTTTCCAGCCACCCTGCTCCAAGCCCATACTTCTGCATTGGGTTGTCATGACCCAAGTGCAGCACCTGGCATTTAGCCTTGTTGAATATCTATTTGAAATCTGTTTCGCTTTATTTCAGTGATAGGTTGTTTACCAATTATTGTCCTCATCTTAACACAGTCTAAAAAAGACTAGTTTGTTGCTATTCATTGTAAAGATGATCATCTTTGCTTGGTATTATAAGTATACTGTAAGTGCTTTCAGGTCATTGAAATATGAGTGTTACCAAAGATATTCTAGGATAATAGAAATATTATATTAAGAGTATAAATTACTATCCTATAACTTGGTGGACATTTTAAAGTGTGGGTTGGGGAATTACATTTCATTTACAGATGCAGAAACAAACTATGTGCAAGGAATTGAAATTGTGTTCTTGTAATACAAGTGACCCTGACATTTTTGTGCAGGATACAGAAGGAGTTCATTGAATTTTACAACCCAGTATGTGATTGCTGGATGTACTTGCTGTAAATACTTGCTGTGGAATCAGTAGTATAACATCATTAGTAGTGACAGCTTGCGTCATGGAAACCAAAATCTGAATAGGAACAGTAATTTCTCTTCTTACTTTCAGATGGCATCAAAGTTAGATGGGAAATTCATTTTAATTAATGCATTTTTCATTGATGGCATTGGGAAAAGCATTTTTAGTCTGGAAAAAACAAATCAACTTTTTTTTTTTTTTTTTTTTTTTTTTTTTTTTTAAGTGGTGAATATGTATAAGTTATTTAATTTAAAACTTCTTCAACATATGCTTTACATTCTGATTTAGGAGGGACTTCAAAATCATTACATCAGATTTTTATTTTGTTTTATTTATGTATTTTTTTTGTTACTGTGTTGTAACACAGCTCTGCCTCCCAGTTCCTTTAGAAGCTGTTCCTGGTACCAAACTGCAACTGAGGCCTCAGCTGCAACACCAAGCAAAAGTCAAATCTCTATCTTGGACTCTTAGTAACCATCATAGTTTGTGAAAGACTATCACAATATTTTCTTGTGTCCAATATGCAGGAAATGACTCATGTAAAACAGAATCCCAGAATGACTGAGGTGGGAAGGGACCTCTGGAAATCCACTAGTCCAACCCCCACAGCTCAGAGCAGGGCCAGCTGGAGCAGAGAGATCAGGGTCATGCCCAGACAGATTTTGAATATCTGTAGGGACAGAGATTCCACTGTCTCTCTTGGCAAAATCTTCTGGTGATCTAGGTTCTGGTCAACCTTACATTGAAAACCACCACTCTCTCTCTCTCTCTTTTTTTTTTTTTTTTTTTTAATGTTTACATGGAATAACCTGTATTTCAACTGGTGCCTAAAAAAGGTCACTTGATGATAGCATTTGCAGTTGGAGGTCTTCCAAATTCCTTGACTGAATCAAACAAAGCCACATCCTAGGAGATTAGGAAAGGTACTACTTAAGAAAATGAATGTGCAGGCAAGTACCCTTACTGTCAAATTTTGGAGTGAGAGAGACATCGTGCTAAAGAGCAAACTTGGCTTAAAGCACAGTGAGAAAGGCAACTAATTTTTACCTGTTCCTCATCATAAAGTAGAAAATTTCAACTCAACCAACGCAGGCAGAGTAATATGCTTCACAGAGAGCTCATCAGACCTTTACTCATGCAGAATTAATGATCAGGGTATGAAACTACATGGAATGTTTTTTTGAAGCACTGACACACTTGCGCTTTTGCCTTGATGGCTTGGCCAGAGAGCGAGTGGTCTGGATGTGCTTCCTGACAGGGGTATCAGCTGTGGTCACTGCCCTAGAGAGACAGGCACAGAAATTTTCAAATGCCAGAGCAGTTCTGAAATGCAGACTATGAATGCCTGCAGGTCTCCTTTAGTCATCTGTGATCACTGTGTCAATCTCCTCTTGGTCAAACCACATGAGAAGTGACAGTACTCCATGTGTAGCAAACGCATATAGCCTTGGAAAGTAAAATATTAAAGGAGATGTTTAGCTACAGGTAGGACAGTAGAGGCAGAAATCCCTTTTGTCCACCACTATGGGTCTGTCTTCATCAAGACTAACATCCTGTTGTCAAAAGACAGCCACGGTGTGTATTTTCATGTCCTGGAGGCATTGGGTGGCCCTTTTCTGATAGCAAAGGGAAAAGGGAACCTGTTCTCCAAAGACTTGAACCTAGCAATGATGAGGATTTTATCAAGAAATGTTGAAATGTGAAGGGGAACTTCTCAATGAGTTCATCAGTGGATAGAGATTTATTTGTTTTCAGACTTTTGGCCAGAAAGAACCAAGTCCTGGCTCATGCTGGTTGCTCTCACTGAACTCAACAAGCAATCTCTGAATCCTCTGTACATCAGCCTTTATCAGGTCCACAGAGAAAAGATTTAAGTATAACATGTTAATGGGGCACTCAGTTTGAGAAACTAGAAGTTATCCTAACTCCCTGACAATTGTTCAGTTGAGATGGATTTTTGAGATAAGACCAGGAGGTATGGTGGTGGTACTGGAGAGACAGAGGAAAGTATAGATCAGGCTGCTGACAGCAGCAGTAGAAAACATCTCCGTCCCTTGTCATCCCCCACCATCCACAGCTTGGAGTACTGAAGACAAAGCCATTTTTATGGGTAGAGTATGCAACCAATGGAAATAGCCATAAGACTGAGAAAAGGCAAACAGAAACCTGAAATAGATTAAAGATAAGAAAATGGAAGGAGGCAATAGGATGTGAACCACTTTGATGGGTTGAATGGGGAAGCTCCAGGATGAGATATAGAATCCTCAGATTTCCTAACCTGGGGTAACATAGTACTGGGAAGACATGGACTGAAGTGAAATGATCTTCATGTTGTGCAAGCTAAGAGGACTTTGAAGCATGATCTCACATTTTCCATGTCCTTTTATTGCCAGAGTGAGTCAGAGCCTGCGAGGAGCCCTTCACGTTTCCCTGCAGACATAGATTATGGGGGCCATGCTGCACTCTATGCAGCATGGAGTGCTGCCTCACCTGTCTTTGGACCCCAGTGGGCCTGGGAATGAGATCTGTACTGGTAAACTCAGTCTGATGAAGGCCTGGGGAGCCTTGGAGTGCCCAGAGGTATACATTTAGAGGCCCTGGTGGTAACTGACAAAAGCTGAGGAAATGTAAAATGACGTGCAGACGCCGTTATGTCTCTGATCTGTGCTCAGCATTGCCTGTAGTCATTTCTTCTCTTTACTCAAAAGAAGCAACAGAAAAAGATTTTTAGTTGTCTCTAGTGCTTTCCTGCACAAAGACAGAGGCATTACGTTTCTGATTCATCTTTGTCTAAATTTTTTAGATTTTTTTTTTTTTTAGCTCCAGAAAATCATTTAGGATCCTAGATTCCTTAGCACAATTTGGTCCTTCAAGTGAGATGGATACTACATCCTTAAGCCTTCTTTCCCATCCCCAGTTGAGTTTACTTCTCTTTCAAGTGCAATGGATAACCAGAATGAAACAGATATGTGTCCTTCCTGTGTATTTTGCACATTTTCTTCAAATTAAGTCCCTACATGTTTGCAAGTTCTTTTCATGGATGGAGATTATTATTATTATTATTATTATTGACATGTGTTGAATATGTAATGTATTTTTAGTCTGAATTGTTAGGCAGTAAGGGAAACGAAATACTACTGAGAGACTTGAAGTTTTAATTATTGCCATTTTGGAGAAAGAGGAGGGGTTATACAAACATTTAATTGATCAAGCAATTACTTTATGCTAAACATTTTTTCATTCCTATTCCCCTTTCATAAATATCTGTTGGAAACCAGTAGTTTCATTTCAGTCCAATAAGAACCAGATTCCTTTGGGGAGACGTTTGGCTCTAGGCAGATGCTCTGTTTAGCCAACTTCTTTTCTTTAGAGGGAAAATCAAAAAGTTGTCAACACATACACAAGTCTGTGATTGATGAGATGTTTTAGGGCAGCAAGGAATTTTTCCAATTTTAATTTGCTATGCCCTTAATGATGAAGAAACTAAGGAGCTTGAAAGCTTATTTAACTTACTTAAACTTACTTATTTGTTGGCATCCTAAAGGCTAGACTTTTTCCAAGAATTAAATAAAATAGAAAAAAGAAAAAAAAAAAAAAAACACTTTTTATTCTGTTGAGTGAGGGACTTTTTATTATTATTATTTTAACTTAATTTTTGAAAGGCATTATTTGCGTTGGTACACAGCTGTGCCAGCATGGCATTATAAATATGATTAAGTGTGTGGTAATGAGTCCTTCAAAATAATGCATTTTTATTATTTGATCAGTCAGTCTAGCACAAAACTAACAATTCCTGTGGGCTTTGTCAGCTGCGAGACCAAGAACTCACTAGTGCCAGTGACCAACATCTGGTCTATTTTCTTAGAAAATCAAGATTGATTTTCTAAGAATAACTGAGTACCATAACCAATGGGTGTTGATTATTTCAGGGAAAGGCTTTCTTATTAGACTTGTTTCCTCATTATTAGTAAGAAGACACTTATTAGGAAAAGAGATTTGAGTCTTGAAAAAAACTCACAGGAAGGGACTCCTGTTTCTCACTCATGTCAGTTTAAGCTTATGTAGACAACTTTTTAACATTCAGTATTGTATGAAACAAACTTTATTTTAGAACTTACATGGAAACAGGGAAAAAAGCAAGACTGTTTCATGTCATCATAATATTATTCTTTCTCATCTAGATAAATTAGTGAAGGCTTCATAAGAATCATAAGAAGACCTTCCCAATTCTTTTTGCCTACTCGTGTGTTTAAGACCCCATTCAAAAGGTAAACTTTTGGAAGGATCAAAAAATAATTCTCTATTGTATTTTCTATCTGGGTTTTGATTTTCTTTTTTTTTTTTTTAGTGTTAATTCTTATGACACAATAGCTATTTTTCATTCAAAATATGGAAAAAAAAATTTGCTTTGCTCTGCATGTTTAGTAGATGCTCTTGTTTTTAATTTTCTCACTTTTAATTTATTTATAGACCTGTAAGGTCTCTTCTGCTTCATGACAGGAGACAGTGACATAAGATGGCATATAAAGGATATTGCTTTGGCTCATAGCATACTCAAGGAACAGGGACACCGAGGGACCATGTTACCAGGCAGAACCTGTGACAGATAGAGTTCTTAGTATCTGTTGTAGCGCTGCTAACACTGTGGCTAAGCGTCTTTCAGTCACTGAACCCATTCTACAAACATGACTTCCCTGAAAATGAGCTAGTTTCAGCACAAAGTAAAACAGCTCCAAAAGAATGAGTATTCTGAGTACAAGAATAATCAACGTGTTGATTATTGTGACATGACAGGTCACAGTCTATTTCTAGTCAAGTTTTGGATTATTGTATTTGATTTCAAGTTTGTTACCTAAAGTTCGTATGACTAAGAGGTGAATAATTTCCTCATCACCACAAGTGATATGATTGGCAATTCATTCTACTGTTCCACCAGCATCACCTCACAATCCCAAGTTAGAAAGTATTTGTTTATATTTAAGTATCTTTCATAACATAGAGTTCCATCTTTATTTGACAGAGAGGTGTTCAGCAAATGTGTCAGCAAATTGAGAGTGTTGTCTATAGGCATGGTTTCAGTAAGCCCCCTTGTTAAATATGGAACTCTCCCTAGACACTTCTTTGCAGACAAAGATTTAAATATTCAAATAAACATTTAATGACTTGGTGGTTTTCTTCTTCACTGGTGTGAATTTTCCTTTCCACGCCAGAGAGATCTAACAAAGGAGCCAAGTGGCTTGAATAATGATAACCATGTAGCCAGTAAATGGTAAGATGCATGTTTTGATTGGCAAAGACACTAAGGAATGTACCAGCCATGAATTATTTCTTCTCCCTAAGCAAGAGAGTTTACAGGACAATTAAAAATAAAATTGGATAATTTTGGATTACGAATGACATGGAAATTGAGGAGAGCACATGCACACACACACACAAAAAAGCTGAGAAAAGTATAGAATTATCTCCCCTATGTTGTTTGAAACTATGCGTAGTTAGCATCTATAGTCAAGCTACAGACTGCTGTTCATTCCTTTGAGGGAGAGGGATCACATGAATCTGAATGAGGCCAAAGACTCAGGAAAACCCCTTATATCTATTCTTCTCCTCACATAGCCAATATTAGATTTGCTAAAGAAGAGAGTGTAGGTGGGGGATAGTTGTGAATTAGCGCTCTTAGTAAACTATGGAAAATCTTAGCTAAGAGGTGGAACTCAAGGACAGAAAGATCTTGTTAGTCTGTCTAATTCACAGAGCTATCACTGCAGAAGTGTTCTCTTATGATAGTTTCTAATGACTCATCTAGCCTTGCTTAAATCCATATCTATGAGCTTATTAAACTTCCTCTTGATTTTTAGGAGTTGTTACCATGGAAAGTGGGAATCCAGATTAACTATTAAGAAGCTGAATTTTATTGCATCGGAATGTAGTGCTCTGCTCCAGTAGAAAGCTCCATTATCCTTTCTCATTAAAATTGAGTGCTTTTTTTTTTTTTTTTTCACCTGCTCCTCAAGTGTTATCATCCTGTACGTCTTGTTCCCTCAGATACATACCCCATAGAGAATGTTTAAATTATGTATAAATATAGATATTTCCGATTAGCTGTTAGGGAATACAATTCTGTCAGTACCCCATTAGCTGCAGAATAGAACAGGACAGGGCCAGTTTCAGAACTTGACAGACACAGACTTTATTGATGTTACAGTTCATGCTGTGGCTGAACTGTATAGATTATATATAGATCTCTATATATTTTTAGGTGTAGTGTTAAATGACTGTCACTGTCCCATGTAGTTCATAGCCCAAACAGAAAACATTCAGATGAGTAGAGAAGGACATTAAACTATTCCTACATTGAGGTGTTAGCCACTGAAAGAAGGCTGGACAGACAGAGTGAGGAATCCAGAATTGAACTGTCCCTCTGCACCATTTGTTGTCATTTTGATGACATCCACCCATCTGTGTATTAAAGCATAGACTAAAGAAAGGGGGGATCCTAAAAGAACGTACAATGCATTTTCCTTTTGCTGGCAAGACAACATACTGCCTTGCACATAAACCAAAAGAAAGACTTTTTAAAATAAATAAAAAACAAAAACAAAAACAAAAACAGAAACAAAAACACATTGGGAAAAAAGTTCAGGCTGCTGTGTAAACTGTAACAGAATTTTTCAGCGGTATTTATATTTCAGAATTATGGAGAAGCTGGGAAAACTTTAGAGATCACCAGGACTAGATTATGCTGGTGCTGTGACTTCTGAAGAATCTAATAGAGAAAACTGCTAACCCTGCGGTAATAATGCATAGCTCAAACCATCAGCAATATCAAAGGAATGAAAACTGATAAAGGTAACATCAGTCACTGAAAGAGTGATCTTGGAAAATGTTGACCCATGGTCTAATTTTTCATGCTGGAAAATCAGTTTAAAATAATAATAATAAAGAGTAAGATAAACAGATAATGGATAATTGGAAGTGACATGCAATATGGATATAATCAAAGGGAATCATGGCCCACAAATCTGTTATAGTTCTTTGTAAGTAACATATCTAGACACATGTAGTATATATGGACTTTCCACAAGTTTTCAGCAAAACCATTCATAAGTCTTAAAAAAACTAAAAACACTCAAAAAATCACCAAAAAATGAAGGCCCTTTTGGCTAAGTAACTCCTAAAAGTTAAAGAATAAAAGCTTTTGACAATGGAGCAAGTTTACTCATGATGCCCCCTGAGATAACAGCAGGTTTTGCTGTTAAATATGAGGAAAATAGAGAGTTGATGAAGTTTAAAGATGATTCGGGACACTCAGTGGTAAAGATGACAGTAAGAAGCTGGAATGTGATATCACAGTATTGGGCAACAGGGGAATAAGATGATAGATGAATTGTAATGTAAAATACTCAACAGAGGGGAAAAATTATAGACTCAGTAAGTGGGATCAAAATAAGTTTCCAGCAACAAATTCAGAAGTAGCTTGTTTTTTTTGTACTCTTTCCCCAAGCATCTGCAGATGGCATCCACTGGGCAGCCAAAATACAAAGCTGAATGGACCTTAAGTCTGAACCCATCTGGCATTTTGTTGTGATTAAGAATTTTGAATGAAAAATGGAGAAGAGCTGCAGACTTCACGAGCATGCCTTAAATGTTTTCTGCTCTCCTACACTCTCTATGATGACCAATTTTATCTAAATATGTTTGAACCATTAATATTGTAATATTGACAGAATTTACTTACACAATATACAGATTGTGTTATTCTCACCATGCAATCAAAAAAGCAGAGGACAGTAGCATGATGTTGCAAAGGTAATAGGACTCATGAATGTATATGTAAATACTGAAATGTTTCTTTTAAAGGAAAGATATTAAATGAGCATACTTTAATTCTGTTTGCTAACAGAGTTGGTTCTTACCGAACATCAGGAAGCACTTTACTGTGCAGTAGGCTGAGCACTGGCAGAAGTCGCCCAAGGAGGCTGGGGAGTCTCTCACCTTGGAGACCTTCAAAAGCCATCTGGATATGGGGACAGGGTCCTGGCTCAGCACTGTCCTCAAGAGATGGAGTATCTCTCCCTTTCTTTCTGATGTTGCCCATGTACAGTGTAGGGATAAAAAGAGATGAAAAGGTGGTATCATAGAGAATATTATTTTTTTTCCCTAAAATTTCCCCCCCCCCTTTTTTTTTTTTGATTGTTTACTGTGCTCTGCCCTCTTGGCCAGGCAAAGCCATCAACTGAGGGTCATATTTTTTTCCTGTTTCTTAATTTTCATTGCTCCTTCTTGCTCTTCCCCTAGACTCTGTAATCAGTTCTACACTGGAATGTGCTGCACATGTTTGAAAGACATTATCTTATGTAAATCATAACCTCAAAGTGTTTTGTGATCCTTGTGTGGCAGTGTGTGTAGCCTGACCTATTGCTGAAACAGAATCTCTGGAAAGGGAAGAATAATAAATCAGAAAATTGTTTCTGTCTGGCAAAGTAGAAAAAAAAACACTATGGAAAGAATTCCCCTTCATAAGCTGTAGATTGCACTTGTAGTTTATTGAGCCCAGAACAAAGATTTGATATCTATTTCCTTTCTATTACAGCTCATGAACTCACAACTGGAATTTGCTTCTTTTAAAAGGAAAAAAGAAGAGAAAGGAAAAAAAAAAAAAAAAAAAAAAAGATATAGTGAGCCAGACCATAAAACAGCATTGGACTCTTAAAAATTACATTACAATTGGAATTTTTAAACCTATGTAGAAATTACTCTTGTATTGTATTACTGTAATAAGTGAAATAGGATATTTTCAGCACAAAATTTAAACAAAAATAAACACCAGTAGTATGGCGTAGGAAATTACAAATTGAAGCACTCAGTTTTAAAGGGATTAAGGGTAATGTAAAATTGGCCGTTCACTTAATACTGCTCTGCTGCTTTGGCAACTATGCACCAAGAGACAGTTAAACAATTACATTATTTCTGGCTATGGAATACTACCAAAAAAATCATGTTTCAGAATAAATAAGCAAAAAATAAAATAATTTATGGACTAACAGGCCCATACAAATGGACACCAAATGTACTGCAGCTTTCCCAGGACAGTGTCCAGTGTTGTTTTTCCCCCACCCTGCCCTTCCAAGTGACCCACAGAAGTGAGAGGAGTGACATATCCAAAACCAAGGTAGGTTTTGCAGAGAGGAGGAAATTGAAGTGAATGAAAATGAGAAAATATATGGTAAAAACTGTGATTATTAACTGTGATTAAAACTGTGATTCATCATAGATTATAATCCCACTGATGTGACTATGTCAGATCTGAGGTTTGTTTTCTAGTCTGCATTGCTTTTAAAATGTAAAGTATTCATTTCCTTTCCTCATTTTTCTAGATAAGTGATTGAGACGTAAGTACATCTAATTGTTCAAAGAAACAGAACACAAGTATGAAAGAACCTAATAGCATTATTATTTAATTTTATTTTTTTTTCCAGTCTATTTTGAGAATTTGATGGGGGTTTGATATGATATCAATGTGTTTTTGTGTATCTTTCAAGTAAGTACCAAAAGAAAGTGAAAATTACCTAAAGTTAGAAAGATTTAACATAAAAATTAGAAAGTTTGATGGTAGCAGATGTAGTGGATGTAGTACATAATTACATCTCACTTTTTTTCAGAAATTGATTGATTGCATCTTGTAAAAAGATGCCCAGATTTTTTTAAATCTAGAATTTAGAAACACCTCTCTCCAAAATCTCTCAACAAAATAGTTGAAACCTATTTCATCTGAATGAGTAGAAAGAAAGGTCTTGAAATACAGGGCCACACTGAAATTAATTACAGATTTCTTATTCATTTCAAAAGGACTTTTTTGATGAATTTAGAATTTGTAGAGTATTCTGGCCTGATCACACTAGAGAATTAATTCTGTCCACCAGCCAGATACAAAGCAGCACAAAGTCTATCAAAATCTTCTCTTACTTTTATGGCTTACCTTTAATGGTGATCTGCTGATGCCACTGAGCTATGGTTTTACTGCTGGCTCAGCCTATAGGGAATGCCTGCTTGTTAGAGCCTTTTTTTTTTTTTTTTTTTTTTTTTTTTCCCTGGGTTCTAGAAGCAGAAGAGGCAATTATTTTCTCATAATTTTCAGAGTGCAAACCTGAGAGAGAGTGAGCTCAAAGGCTAAAGGCAATGAAGAACTCAGGAGAGAGGTGGGGAACGTGACAGCATTGTGCTGAACACCTGTGTGACCATGCCATGGGTTTGTATGTTCTTGTGGTCACTACTGAGGGAGATAAAATATAAGACTTGACCTTTCTACTTGGTATGCTAAAAGCACCAGAAACCACATAAATGTAAAGAAATTCTTGCTGATGTGACATATAGCGCATGTAGTATGTGAACGTCACAAAGATCTAAATCTTCTTCTCTGCCCAGTATTCTTAAAGAACATCAAAAAACACCAAAACTGGCACTGGGGTCTTTCTATTCACAGCCAGGTGCACCAAAGCAGAAGGACTTTGCAGCTAGAACTGATCAGGCATTTCTGTTGCAGGTGTTCTTCATTCACGCTATCCAAATATCATTGTTTGAGGATATTTTATTTTTTATTGAGAAGGTTGCAATTTTGCAAAGCCCAAGAGTTATTCAAGAGCAGATAGAAGCCAGGGGATTGACTTGCTCCCCCAGAACCAAAGAGAAGTGCCTTAAAGAATGTTCTGCAATTCAAAGTGTATTTGGGGGGTGGAAAGTTTGAAGAGTGTCTTGGTACTGTGCTACCATGGCAGCCAGGTGATCCCACCAGCACCTTGGCCCTATGGGGAAACTGGATGCAGGCAGATGTTTTGCAGGAGTGATGGGAGTTAAAATCTGCATGTGCAATGTGTAACTTAGTTATTTGGTAGAAAGTATGTGAAATAAAGTCCATGCATGCATGGAGACATCTGAAACCATGCAAACTAGATAAACTCATTCATGAAGCTGCCTGAGGAGGTGGTATAAGGTAGAGACAGCTCTCAGATTGACTAGCAACCTTACTTACCCACTCAAAAGACAGTGCAAGTATTTTCAGTTCAGTCATACACTGTGACCTCAATGTCCTATATTGTCCTCAGTTATCGGACTGCTGCACTGGATGAGTTAAGAAGGAAGTTATACTGGTGACTTGAGTTATTAGATCTTCTGCTGGGTATTCTTATTTCAGGGGATTTTCCCTGTATTAAGCAGGAAATATCCTATAAGTTACGTGGAATGGGAAAAATAAGTGTCCTCAGGTCTTCCTGCAGCCAGGTAGCACTGTTCAGGCATAGAATGGAATACACTAAAACACAGGCTTGAAACCAATGTGGGGCTGAAATATGATTTCTGAAAAAAAATAAAATTTGATTTTGACCACTATTTCCAGTATTGTTTTTCTCATTGAAAACATAAATGCATAAAACCCAAAACATTTGGCAGTCTGCAGGTTTTTTTTTCATATTTATTGTTTTTAGTTTTTAAATGGAAAAAGATGCCAAAGAATTAATGATATATATCTGTAAACATTTCACATTTCAATATATGTAGCCTTTCCAACACTTTCTTTTGTATCCAAATTCCTTTGTTCATGACCCTGTGGTTCTTAAGTGTCACTGGTGAATCTCAATGACATTTGCTTTTCTACTGCTTTCTTTCTACTGTGCTTTTTAATGAAGTGGTCCATACAGAAGTTGAATTTGGCTACCATGCAGCCATGGTGTATAAAGCCAAATGTACAGCAGCACTTTCCACAGGAAGGAAACAGCTCAAAGAAAGATAAAACCTCTGCTTTTTTATTTCTGGTGCTGCTATGATTACAGGACAACAAAGAGCACCAACACAGCTAGAGTTACAAACAGCAGTATGGTTGGTGGTAAAGGTATCCATGTGGCTTATCACAACTTGCTCCATGGTTGCTTAGAACTGTTTATTCCTCTAGATTTCTAGACAGGATTCTCTGTAATTGCTCAGCGCTGTGGTCCCAATTTAGCTTGTTTTTAATCACCCACCCATCCCTGAGTGCCCCCCACTTGTTTGAGCCCACAGGGCTGCACAGTGGGATTGTGTCACTGTGGATCACCTTGATCTGTGACTTCCCACACGTGGTTGTGTGCCCACGGCTGCACCTGCCACCTTGCCACCTGCTAAGAATAGCACCCTGTTATCAAGATTCATCTCTAAATTACAGATGAAGGAATACAGATAGCAAAAATCAAAACAAAACAAAACCAAAAATAAACAACAACAACAACAACAACAAAACTGCTGAGGGTCACAGAGTAACCATGAGGCTCTTACACTGCCGGCTGGGTGCTTTGAAAGCACTATCTTCTTTCTTCCCATGTGCCTGCCTCTGAGCTTTGGTGTGCTCCAAGTGCTGGACTACCCACCAGAGTAATCACCAGGAGTTTGAGGACAAGCTTACATTAAGGAACTTGCAGAAATTGAGCTTTGAAAGTTTAATGTCAGGAGGGAGTTCTGTTTTCAACAGCATAGTGACTGCAAGATGAAAAGGGCCAGGAATGAGAAAGAAAGGTGAGATGGAGTCTTGCTCTGTAGTGCAGCTTCCTGGTGGGGGAAATGCTTCTCATCCTGTGGAAAGACTCCCACCGAGTGGAGTGTTTTGGTTTCACAGGACTAGGGATCTGTTAGTGCTCCGTTGCCCTCTCAGTGCTTTGGTGCCTGTCTCTCATGATGGGCTCCTCTTGGTCTTGGCACGGAATGCAGGAACGCTCCCAGATCCTCAGGAAGGACACACAGCATCCACATATTGGGCTGAGGGTTCAACTCCATTCTCACCCCTTGCTTTTTGGAAAAAGAGCAGCTCAGATGGGTGCTTCAGCAGGTCCCTTCCTCAAGGGTCAGGCCAGGTGCAAAGCTCTGTGCTGAGCTGGAAATAAACATTCTCTCACCAGAACCACACTCAAGCCAGGATGTCTTGTTATAAGTCTGGTGCTCTTCTAGCAGAGTGACCCAGAGGTCCATTCACCTGGTGCATAATGATCCAGGAGTCACCCATCACCCATCTGAGGGACAGTCTCATGGGCCAGACTTGGGGTGGCTTTTACTCCAGAGCTTCATGACTGCAGAAGACTGGTGACACAATTTGGGTCTACCCTTTGTCTTAATTTTTAGCTTTGACTCATTCCTGAGTCTGAACTATAAATTTACTTTTAGTTTAAACTTTCTGACACTTTCTTGCAATTGATAGATTTATCAGGACAAGTGGAGACAGTAAATTTATGTTTCAGTAAGTGTGTTTGCAAATATTTTTCTGTCCTCCCAGACAGGGAAGTGTGAGATGGGCTGTTGATTCACTCCGATGCAGTGACTGACCAGCTGGGACTCCCTTTTACTTACTCAGGATTTTGAAATCTCTTTCTATCTAAAAGTCCATAAGCCTGTAAGCAGCATTCCTTCTACTGAAAAAAATACCAAAAATCCACTGTGATAGAGAATTCCTTTTCTTTATTTTCTTTTTTTTCATTTCTTTTTTTTTTTTTTTTTTTTTTTTTTTCATGTCACAGTTTATGCTACTAAAAAAATACAGATATTTTAAACACTAAGCATTATCCCAGATATTTTAAACACTAAGCATTATCCAATGGTCTTGTAAGTTGATGTTACTACTTCTTTTTAAGAAAATCATTTTGTTTACATATAGAAATCATTGAGCTATAAAGGCTATGAATAGAATTGCCTCATTCAACCTCTCTGAAATAATTTATTCTTAAAACCAAAATCCTCACAAAGACAAGCAGCAGTTTATCATTTTTATATGGCTGGTTACGCCCTGCTTCATAGGCAAAACAAAAAGCCATTAGTAACACATCACACTCAATAAATCAGTGCATTCAGGTGCAGACACATAATTCTGTTCTGACAATTCAGCATCCATTGGCTGAGCAGGGACACAGCTAGCTCAACTCTGAACTTGTGACAAGTGTAAGGTAAAACATGTCAGAGTGAAAAAGAAGTGGAAGAAGAAAGTTCACCTTGGCAGTCCTGATGACTCAGGAAGATTGGGCTAACTTTCTGAATGGCAATAGCTTGTTTTTTTTTTTTTTTATTATTATTATTATTATTTATTATTATTATTATTATTATTATTATTATTATTATTATTATTATTATTATTATTATTATTATTATTATTATTATTATTATTATTATTATTATTTTTAGTCCATGATTTATAGAAAGGGCAAGCTGAGTGTTGGAGAAAAGGTGCCAAGCTCTGTGGATGTGAGAGGCCAGCCAAAGAGATCGCATATGGCCAAGTATCAGCCCTGTGGCTTTAAACTTCTGCTACCTCAACAGAGAGAATATGACACATCATAACTACCTGAATTTAAAAGCCATTCCTGTACAGCTAAGTGACAACCTGATAAAATAGAAAGGCAAAAAACCCATAGGGGTTATCTTGTGCATTTTTGCTTCAATATGTGAACAAAACCTGGAGAATGACTGCTGCACTGAAAGGACATCCATGTTAGAAAACAGTGATACTGGGAGATTATTCAGGCTTAATCTGGGGAGAGAAAGAAAGAGGGCTGCATTCAGCCTGAGTGAGGCTGATGCTCCTCATCCTCCTTCCAAACAGTGTGGTTTAATAAATAAATCACAAGTGTGTGGCAAAAGAGCTAAAGCAGACTAGTCATTTTAGCTGATATAAAGAAAATTATTTCTGAAAGAGCTGCCCAAACTGGAGAAAAGAAATTGTGCAAGACAAACCAAACCTTTGTTTTCTGAACTCAGGCACTTAGTCATCAGTAATTATTTAGATTGGGTAAATGAGCCAAAACACTTCATAAAGCAATATTTTTTATTTTATTTTATTTTATTTTATTTTATTTTATTTTATTTTATTTTATTTTATTTTATTTTATTTTATTTTATTTTATTTTATTTTATTTTATTTTATTTTATTTTATTTTATTCCTCAGCTATTGCATCTGCTGTTTTTCCACAACCACCTCAATATTAAAATGCTTTTGTTGGCGTTGTGCCAGCCATGGGAGAAACAAGCTGGCTGAACGTAGCCATATGCCAATCACAATCATAGGACTGCTCTACACACACCAAAATGTCTCCTTTACGGGAATAAGTCACCGCATCTCCTATCATCAGGCAGCCAAAACTTTGTGATTTGTATGCACCAAGACAATTTAAGGTTTGTGCACATGGAAACTCTGTTAGGCAGAGATTGAGATCTAAGGAGGAAGAACTGTCTGCCAAAGGCAGAACTTTTTTCCTGTGGTATGAAAAATAACAAAAACTGAGCCATTTAATTCAATGCCTAAATGTGGAACTCAGTTGATCTGTTTAATTGCAAATATCCTGGAAAACTATCTGTTAGTTTCAGCATCCTGGATGTCAGGACAATATTAGCTAGTGCTTTGCTTTTACACTGGATTGTCTGTGCAGTTTGAAAAAAAAAAAAGAAACACACGGCTTGATTTTCAGACCTGTCTGGGATGTGTGTATGTGTGTTGGGATATTCCTTATTCACATGTGGTACCAATACTCATTGTTACTAAAAATCCTTCCTATCCCACTGACTCCTACCTGCTGAAATGGCTGCTCAAACTGGGAGCACCACAGAAACCTCTGTGACTGCACTCCCAAGTCACCAGAGCTAATCCTAACCATCCCTGGCAAATGTCAACACTCTGAGTCAAACTTCTTCACATTAACTTTGTCCCTGAAGCTTCTTTCTCATCTTCTTTTTTCAGCCTCACTGAAAGAAAGCACTGAAATGTCTTTTGCAGCATCCTCAGTAATGGATGGATTTCCTTTAAGTGGGAGATAAAGGGCCTGTCACTTTTTGCTGGCAGATTCAGTAAAGGAGCAGGCCAGCATGCTCACAGTAGCAGCTCACACAACTGCATGAACTTAGAACAAAAGCTAAGGAGCAAAACAAATACATGAACCTCCAGCACAGTTTTGACCTAGTACTTAAAGGTGCCGGTCACAAGCCCTGGTGTCCAGCATACACAGCCCTGACGAGACTACTAGAGATGGTAACACTCTTAAAAGTGTGTTAATATGAGTAGAATAATAGTGAAAAATGAAAATGGAACCAGAAGTGTTCTCAGGAAGTCATTTAATTCTCTTCCCCACTTTTAGGCAAACTTAACAATATCAAAATCAGCCCTGCTGCACCGATGGGCTGAGGTCAACTGCATGAAGTTCAACAAGGCCAAGTGCCGGGTCCTGCACCTGGGGCGCAATAACCCCAAGCAGAGCTACAGACTGGGAGAGGAATGGTTGGAAAGCTGCCAGGCAGAGAAGGACCTGGGAGTGATGGTGGACAGTCGGCTGAATATGAGCCAGCAGTGTGCTCAGGTGGCCAAGAAGGCCAACGGCATCCTGGCTTGTATCAGGAACAGCGTGACCAGCAGGGCTAGGGAGGTGATCGTCCCCCTGTACTCAGCTCTGGTGAGGCCGCACCTCGAGTACTGTGTTCAGTTTTGGGCCCCTCGCTACAAGAAGGACATCGAGGTGCTTGAGCGGGTCCAGAGAAGGGCGACGAAGCTGGTGAGGGGCCTGGAGAACAAGTCCTACGAGGAGCGGCTGAGGGAGCTGGGCTTGTTCAGCCTGGAGAAGAGGAGGCTCAGGGGCGACCTTATCGCTCTTTTTAGGTACCTCAAGGGAGGCTGTAGCGAGGTGGGGGTTGGCCTGTTCTCCCACGTGCCTGGTGACAGGACGAGGGGGAATGGGTTTAAGTTGAGCCAGGGGAGTTTTAGGCTAGATGTTAGGAAGAACTTCTTCACTGAAAGGGTTGTGAGGCACTGGAACAGGCTGCCCAGGGAAGTGGTGGAGTCACCATCCCTGGAAGTCTTCAAAAGACGTTTAGATGTAGAGCTTAGGGATATGGTTTAGTGGAGGGCTGTTAGCGTTAGGTTGAAGGTTGGACTCGATGACCTTGAGGTCTCTTCCAACCTAGAAATTCTGTGATTCTGTGATTCTGTGATTCTGTGATGGTGGCAATGGCACCTGTGACTGACTCCTCCAGACCTAGGAGGGGCTTTATACCCCATCTCTGCATTAAATCAACAGCAGAGGCTTAGATAAGTTAAATGGGGGCTGTTGCCTCTGTGAGGGGAGGCTGGTGGCTGGGGTGATCAGTAGTGGCATGCAAGATGCTGAGTGTAGGGTTCTGGCTTGGGAGAGTGAAGCTATGCTGTGGATAAGGCAGTTGTGGACAAAGGGCTAGCAGCTGAGAGATTAGGAAGGAGAAGAAGATAAGATGTGGAGATAGGGCACTGATATTAATTTGTTGTAGGAACACCTTCCTCCTCATGCTGTTTAGTGTGTTAGTAAAAATAGTTACATGAAATTAAAGAGGATCACAGAGCAGGAGACTGTGTTACCTGATACTGCTGTCTGAGCTGCTGATGGCATCCACATGAGTGGGTTTAGAAAGCCCATGTTCAGCCTGTTCTGAGACCCTTCCAGTGATGGAGGGTCCCCTCTGTCCTGGAAGTCCTCTGGTCCTTTACTAAGACCTTTTTGTTCTCTTGTCAATGCCCAGCCTGATCGTAATCAGAGGATCTCTTTGCTTGAATGTAGATAACATTATATACATTACTTGGTAGGATAAAATAGTCACAGGATTGCTTATTTGCTGAACCATAGTACATCAGTCTGAGTGAAAACAACAAGCTAAGTGAGAAAGACCCATAGGAGGCATTAAAAATAAACAAGAATAAAAGAATGGGATGAGTTAAAGTTATCCGTTACCCAGCAACAGTATCCAACAGTCATACTCACAGGGACAGGTTCTTTTGCCTGTGTTAATCTTTTTTGAGTTGATCTTTTCTGCAAAGAAGTATGTGTTCAGATATTCTCTCCCTTCTGCTCAGCCACCTCAGAAGCACCACAACAAAGACTCATTTCACCATGCCTTTATCTGAGGCTGGTTGGTGCAAAAACCCTGAGGTACATGGTATGGGGCTTTCACAGACTCACCTTTTATTTGAAAATGCAGTGAAGTTCCTCCAGAAGGTAGTCCTTAGAGTCACCTACTAGGAACTGGCAGCCTTGACCCCAGCCCCTCTTTAGTGTAATGTAGCTAAAATTAGTGTAAGTTCCTCTTCTTCATCAAGAGCTGCCACCTAACCAGAGCAGGGTGCGGGGTCTGGTTTGGATCACTATTTTGAGGTCTAGCCTGCCTAAATCCTATTTTAGTTCTGGCTCCATACATCCCATCAGCTTGCAAGAGGTGTTGGCCTGACTGCTTCAATTCTTGCCTCACATTTACCACCATCTCTAGGTTGCACCAACAGTGAAGAAGCAATACATGGGTCAAAGTCCAGCTAGGCTGCTGGAGCTGCATCACCCCTGAGCTGCCCTCCCTGGAGAGCGCAACCTGTGTCCATCCTATACTAAGTTGCTGCAAATTTGCACAAAAGTCCCTTGAGAGCTCCTTTAGTTGGTGACTCTGAATGTGTGCAACACAGATAAAACATGTTTTGGAGCAGTGATGGTGTCATAACATCCATCATACTAGTCTTATGGCCCTTTCTTTACAAGTCTTGGTTGTTCCTGGATCTCCAATGCCACCATTCCTTCTTCCAGCAATCAAGGCTGCCATCCCTATGGTGTTTCTCTGAAAATTAGGAGAGGCTATAACTGGGCATGTACTTGTCCTGCTGTACCTCCCTGAGACCAGCCCCCTTCTCTTATCTGGGTGGCAGAGAAGAGCTGGTGCATGTGTGGGGAGAGGGATGTGCCAGACCAGAGAGTCTCCTGGGACAAGCATGGATGGGGTGATTCAAACTGTTTCATATTTTTTTCCCTTGAAGTTCTTGCCAGAATTGCTGATGAGACATTTTAATTTCAACATGGTGTCATTTGCCAGCGAAGCAGCTTTCTGGTCAATCCTGCCCTAGGAGAGAGCAGTTCTGGGGGCTCTCATATATAGCTGCACTCACTTGAGCTGAGCTGCTCACATGTGACACAGGGAAAAAGTACGTGGAGCAGAGGGACCAGCTGGGTGCAGCTCTGTCCTGATGTTGTTGAGGGGAAAATGTGGGAGGGAGGTATGGGTAGGTATGCCACCATCAACAGAGCTCTGCTGTTTTTTTTTTCCTCCCTAGACAATTATACATACAGTGAATTTCTGAGTCACAGGATGCCAGCCCAGCAGATCAAATCACTTGCCCAGTGCTGGAACAAGCTAACGTGCAAGTCTGAAATGGAGAGCTGACTGTTTGCTCAGCTGACAGCAGTGCAATATTTGCTAATTCCATTACATCTTCTCAGAGCAAAAAAGGAGAAAATGTAGCAACCAGCAAGAGAAAATACAGAGACATTCTGTATGATTCTTTCCAGTAAATATGCCCAAATGCAGGCAGACAGCTTTCTCCCCTCACTTCCTCGAGTTGCAGAGTGTTTGCTCTATCCGCTGATGTAACAGATTACTAAATAATAGACAAACCTGATATGAACTCTCCTACTTATCTCTGTGCTGGTGCTTACATATGGAAGAATCTTGTTGCATTTTTCACTTGATTTTAACAGCTTTATGTCTACTAATATGCTACTGCCCTCTGCTGGAAAATCACAAGCAATTGTGCCAGGCAAGTGGAAAGGAAAACGACTGGAATTTTGAAAATGTTACAACATTGCCTAAATGTTATATTACATTGCAGCTGAAATACAGAGGACAAAAAGACACAACAAGGACAACAAGAGCCCTCTGCCCACAGTGCAGAGCATGATTCACTGCTCTGCCATTGCCCTCTTCTTCCCCTGTTTCTGTGGGCTCCTAAAAGGGAAAAGACCTGGCAGTGGAAGGAAATATCTGAACAGAGTTATCAGCACTCGCTCTTTTTCCTACACTTCACATACAGAACACAGTTGGGATTTTTCAGAACGATTTTCTGTCTAAAACTATGTTTTTTGAGAACTCTTACTAGCATAGACTGGGTGCAAAGTGCCCAGACTTATAGAGCAGCCTGAGTCCTTGGCTGGCTGCTCTGTGCTGAAGATTTGAGCTGGCATTTATTTTGTAGGGTAGGTCATCCATCTCTCCTTATGAAAACCATATCATTAAAAGTGCCATTAGGTGGTGCTGGTTATACAGCCCATATGGACAGCACCACAAAGCGAATCTCTTGATTACCAAATCTGAGATTAATGGCAGCAGTGCATTTGAGCAAGCAGATGTATCTGAGGAAGAGCTACCTTTCCAGAAAAAAGCCTCAGAGAGATTTATTTAATTATTTCTGATATGGTGCTTGAAGCTTGTCAGGATGATTTCTCATCATGGGTGGCATAAGTATCTTCCTGAACTTCAGAGATATTATTGTTGGGTCACCCTCCAAACATGGAAATACTGGAGCTGCTACCTTGAAGAACCATGATAGATCTTCAGCTTAAATCTGGGGAGTAAAAAAAATATTAGTTTTCATTGATAGGTGCACATATAGCCATTGTAGTATGTTCTGCCTACTCCAGTGGCCTGCCTCCATCACTGGTCAGGCTGCATATCCTAGAGAATGGACAAGAAATCACATGGAAAGTGTAAGAAGATGTAGAGCAGGCCTTGACAACATCTCTTCCCTTTCCCTTTCCCTTTCCCTTTCCCTTTCCCTTTCCCTTTCCCTTTCCCTTTCCCTTTCCCTTTCCCTTTCCCTTTCCCTTTCCCTTTCCCTTTCCCTTTCCCAGCACTGCAGGAAATAATTGTCCTGAGGATGGGAGTGTGAAGATGAAGCCAGGAACACTCCAAATTACATAGATCAAGTAGCCAAAGACCAACTAAAAGGAGGACAAAGGGGAAAGTTTCCTTAGCATAGCAGTATCTGTAGCACTGGGAATGAAATGGCTGTTCCACAGACTGGTTTGCCTGACCTTAACTTCTAAGCCTTTTGCCTGATTTGCTGAGCCATACTGGTTAGATATCTCTATATATACTAAACATATAAAAAATCTTTGAAACCACTCCAAGAATGACAGACTGATGCCCTGTAACTTGGTAGATATCCTTGTAGTTACATAGATGTGTCTGATTATAGATCAGCCTTTCAAAAAGAACAAAACGAAGTGGCATTTTATGTAACTCAATGGGTTACATTAGGAAGCTGTTAATGGTAGAGGATTAAAATAAAATTTTTCTTGATATTTAAAAAGTGATGAAATGAGGAGAAAAAGAAATCCACCCCCAAATGCTGCAAATCACTCCTTACAGGTTTGGCATCTGCCAAGATCCCACTTGAAAAAGCCTGGGCTCAGAGGGTCCTCCTACACTGTTCAAGGTACAAAGCCCAAGAGCAGTGTTCACCGTCCACACACACGAGAACATATTGCCCACAGGCATGACCAGCATCCTCATTGACATTATGTGTTTTGTTTTCATTGCTTTCTATAAATATTACTGCCCAATCTTCATATACTATGCATTTTCTTAGATGAGCCTTAAGAACAGGGGAGCAGATCTGACACATTTCAGCAGGTTTCCATGTTCTTCAAGGGTAAACATTCAAAAGTAGGCCATTAGTGTGTTACATTTAATGTTTATATATTGGTGTGAATATTTAATTGATTGGCTGACTACAATATTATAACAGTGATCAGTCAAAGTATGATTACAAGTTAAATCAGTTATTGATAATGAAGGACTAAATTCAGCTGGAAAGAAACATATAAATAGAAATAACTCCTGAGTTTTCAATTATTCATTTGTATTACTTCTAAAATATTAACCCAGCATATTGTCTGTTGCCTTGATTTTCCTTTCTTGCTATGACATAACTTTCACCATAAATAAATTAACTTGCATAACTTTCTGATCATTCACTGGCTCTCGCATCAATTTAATCACAAAAAGGAAAAGTATATTCTGCAAAATGAATTCCTCTGATAAAATGAAGTTAGTCTTGCACATTTATTTCCAACATTTTGGCTAGGCATGTACCTGCCTCACATACTTAATAAACAGAAGATTATTTTCCAGAATTCCACAGAGTAATTTTTGCCATTAAACACTAAAAAAGAAAAAGAAAAAACAACGATTCACTATTAAAAGACTTTAATTGTTTGGAACACTAACATCAAGAAAGTTTACTTGAAAATGTTTCTTTCCATTTTAGTCCCTCTTCAAAACAGTTACACTATATTCCACTGACTAGTATTACAAATTAAGTTGACATGTTTCCTCATACAGAACTACAGTAAATTGTTTCACAAGGTGTTTGGAAAAAGAAAAAAAAAGAATTCCCTCTTCTTTTATGATGAAACAGAAGCTTACCTTTAAAGTAACAAGAACAATCATTATAGAGCTAAATATATTTGACATATTTAACCTCATAAATAAATAAGTATATACAAGAGAGGTTACAGCATGTCAACTACAAAGTAGAAGCTTTACATGGTAGAACTGAGAGTATTCAAGAGCATTTAACTGACACAGACAGTTTAAGATTACTACATGGTAGTAAAAAAAAAAGAGAAAAATCTTAATTCAGCAACAATATAGGTAGCTGTACATTAAACTGACAGGTTACAGCTCTGCTTCAGTCAGGATACTGTGTTTTTATTTATTTACTTATTTATTTATATTTTACTAATCTATTATGTTTTATTATTCCTCATTTTTTCAGGAATGTTTGGTTTTCCTTTTCTTCACTTCTGAACACCTTAATCAGGTAGAAATCTCACAGTAAGCTGCTATGACAACACTATTATCTACAGTAGTTAAGCAAGTGGAATGATATATAAATCCAATAAATGCTTGTACATAATCTCTCCCTACATTATTTCCCTCTGTAAAGATATCAGACAACATTCATCACTATTAATAATTACATTTTAAGTGAAAAAGTTTGACTTTCATTCATACCACCATGTAAGTACTTGCAGTTAGGAGAGTGAGGTTTCATTAAGGTACATGTAAAAACAACAGTGTTTCTGGACAGAATACAGTTAGGAAATACTCCTCCTGTGAGGTGTTTGCAGCCAGGGAATATACTCCATTTGTGCGGTCACAGCATTAAATGATCTCTGCACACAAAAGTGTGTGCAAAGAGCAGAGAGAGGCACAAATCCACATCCCTAATCATTGAGCATCCACCTGCTTGGCAACTGAAAATCTCACAGCATAACTTTCTGATCACCTTCTGAATAAAGCTAATTAAATATTTGGCTAAAAGTACTTGGTAAAAAAAAAAAAAAAGAAGTATTTTTCTTTCAAAAAAAAAAAAATTCCTTTAGGAGACATTCTCCTCTGAACACATTATTTGATAACACCATTGATGTTTTGGCCCATGCTTTCATAGACATGTGTAGTAAAAGTTTTTATAAGAGCTGGCAAGGATCTTCACATACTTTTGGCAGACATGGTCACAAGCTAACATATCACAGATTTATAGAGCTTAAAACAAGTAAGCATTGTATGCTCTTGTCTGTTGTATGTACACACAGAACTCAGTGTAGGGATGCACACAGTATAGCTATGTGAAATTCCTTAATGTTGCCTGAACACTGTTTAAACTATGTGCCTCCAACAACCTCAGTCAAGTCAACCAATGGGGGGCAGAAGAAGGAAACTGATACTGATAATGTTATGTGCCCAGAAAGATGTTATTTATTTATTATTGGTAACTGTAGTTCGGGTTATGCTAACGTTGGAGGTGTCTATACATACACCATATCTGAAATACAGAAACTGATGAATGAATATGTGGGCTTACAAAATATTAATCTTGTATTTGAGTTTTAGCACCACTCATCGTTCTTAGATTGTCTGTAGTAGACAGTATTTCCTCTGTAATATTGATTGTGTGCATTATTATAAAAGTATGTGTGGAGAGAGATCTAGGTATATATCTATATATAGTTGAATGTCTTTTGTTTGTTTAGCAAAAAATAACATTAAACATGACTGCACACACTGGTGCGGACATTCTAAAACAAGTGTTGCAATGGGAGATGCCTCTTTTCATACATACTGTTCAATAAACTTTGAAACGTAACTTTGTGTAAACTTTGGATTTACCTATGTACTTGTTCTGCACCAGTGCAAATGATACCCAACACTGTATGTTTCCATACATATCAACAGGCTTAAAATTTGCAAAAGTTACTAGCAACCTGCAGGTTCTTCTAAGTCTAGGTAATAAAAATGTTTCTATGTACTTTGTTACAAAATAGCCTAAATTTACAGCACATACAGTTTTGGTAAGCAAGATTTGCACGATTAGGTCTATTCAGTCAAAAATGGTTTTAAAAAACCATTTAACACTGGTGTTAGGGCTTTATTCATTTACAAAAACAAACCACCACCACCACCAACAACAACAAAAACCAGGCAGCACTGGACAGTCAAGAAGCAAGAATCTAACAGGTATTATAGGGAAAATCCATATTCTTCAAAAGAAATAGAACACCAGTAGACTGTTTGGTAAGGCCTTGTCTGTGCTGCATGACGTTTGCTATTTTCTCCAGGAGTCAAGACTTGCTTCTGTCCAGACTATATAATTTAGAGTTATACTTGTGGCTCTTCTTCTGTCTTAAAAAAATATTTACACAGGATTACAATTAGCTGTCCAGGTATCATGTTGGCTGGCATATATTTTAAAACAGCTCTGTGTATTGGTGGAAAATTGTCTTTTTCTACAACAATAAAAAGGTAGAAAAATTGTTCCACAAATGGACGCTGTTAATGGGATAACATTATAAACTGAGAAAAAATACTAGGCAGGTCACATTGTAAAACATCCAGTATTCTCAATTCCAGACAGATTTTTGGCTTCATTTGGTTCAAAAAATTCAGAAGTCCAGCTAAAACTTTGTGCTATGACTAAATGTGTCAGACATGATGATATTTTTATAGAAGTTGTCAGAGTGAGGATTGCAGTATCCCTTGACCTTGTCGATAACTTGATGGACTGGGATGATGGATGTCTGTTCTCCATCCTCTTGGGCAAATTTTGAAGACGGTTTGTCAATAAAAATATTCTCTAGGAAGAGGAAAAAGCAACAAGATGAAGTTAGGGCTTCTTAAACAAACCCATAGTTTAAGAAGTGTGTCACTCCCACATAGGTATGCCTTCAATTGCCACTACTGCTGAATGAAATTACTGCCCTGAAAGTCAGCAAGCAACTTTTTTTGTTTTGTTTTGTTTTGTTTTGGTTTGGTTTGTTTGGCATTGCTTTGTCTAAATTCTTTTCCAATACCTGGTTTTGTGGGCAGGCCTCTCAGTTCTCTCTCAAAATTACCCCAATGTTGCTTTGCCTAAAGTGCTGCTGACTTCTGTTCTTTAATATGTTAATTTAGTATTGATGCTTTGAATCTGACAAAAAACTGTAAAGGAGGTGACCTCCATAACATCTGGTAAATAGCATCACATAATAAAGTAGTGGAAAATGACAGTGAATGGATTTAATCATTTCAGAAGTTATAAGCACAGGAATAGTCATGGAATGTAACATATGACCTGCATTTTAAATCAGATAACCAGAACCCAAGTTGGCCTAAACTTTGCACTTGCATAGCATAATTTTGTCTTTACCATAAGAGAGGAGAGTACAGACTGAACAACTCTGATTGTTGGATAAAAAGATGCAGAAAAAAAAAAAAAAAAGCATTCTTTTATAATTCATGTGCTGTATGCCAAGGCTGGATTTAAGAGAAAGGAGTAAGGCAATTCCCAGTACATCTGGAAAAGTCTGCTTCAGAGGCTAACAGAATTGCTGTTCAGAGAACAGTCAGTAGGTAGAGCTCATGTAGTGAGCAATGAGAAACAGAGAGCCTATATCTTATTTTGTCAAGAACATTGTCTTAATGAGCTTTCTTATCTCTTCCACTGTAGTGAGTACAGCTGGAGTTAACTCTTGACCCAGGCAAGGCTTGGATCATCGCAAGCTGATAGTAAGATGGAGGATCCTGTGCAGCAATGTGTCATTTTTGATGGCTGTTTACTACAGCTTAGTAAAATCACCCTCAAAAATTCCTTTGTAAAGGATTGTTTAAAAATAACATATGATTTAAAATATGATCTCATACAAAACTTGTTTCTTGTAGAAATAAATTATTAATAAATAATAATCAGAAAAGTAACCCACCCTTGCAGAAGTCATGATATAAAGCCATAAAAGAGACTTACAATAAAATGTGTTGCATGAAGGAGAAATGGATTGCAGAGAAAGAAATCAAAACATTTTCACTTGTGAAAAAAGAATCAGGCATGTTCAGGCATATCAGAATGATTTTTTCAAAGCACGCAAGAATGTCCATGAATTGCAGCAAATAAATAACTCCATGTCCCACAGCAAAATTCTGGGTTCTGTATGCCTTTCAAATGCATGTATTTACTAGCCAATAGTATTACATTTTGAAGTGTTTCTACATATTGAATATCTTATTAAAAAGATGAAAAGTTATTTCTTAGTCTTTAGGGAAAGGTTAGGGAAAATTCCTTGCAAATAAGCACTTTTTTTTTTTTTTTTTTTTTTTTTTTTCCCACAAGACATCACTACATTGTTAAGCACTTGCTACATCCTCATGAAATTTGCTTGCATGGGAATTATGTAAATACTTTGAAACCTTTTTTTTTTTTTTTTATTCTGAATGGGCTTCAAATCAAAGTACAGGGTTAAAGTCCTGTCTCACTGAAGTACACAGGAGTTGTATCACCAAATTTTGTGCAGAACTAATCAAAACTTCTAATCCATTGAAATATTATATATGGTATTTAAGTACTATCTACAACAAGTTTGCATAAGTTACACAGACAGCAGTGCAACAAGATGCTGAAGTGGTTTCTTTTGTTCACCACAAGTGTTCTAACAGGTGCTTTCCAAATTCAAATATCTGTTTGCAGCACAGCTTTCAGACACCTATAGTTTGTCATTTACATTCGTTTTGGGTGACTGGGTATGAAAAAACAATGGCTTCTAGTCATTCTAAATTCTATAATGGCCATAGACCAGAAATATTTTAGTTTATAATTCCTCCAATAGCTTGTTTAATTATTCTTTTTATTATCTTTTTTTTTTTTTTTCTAGGACTATACTATATTGTTTTTGTTTTTTAACATATGATTTACATACAATTCTTCAGTGCTTAACCACCTTTCCCTGACTACAGTACACAGGCATTAATGTTAGGACATGGTCTGTTTTCTAAAATGGCATTTTCCAAACACTTCATGCCCCATGCAGAGTGCAGACACCCAGAGTTTGAAGCACGCTTACCCTTTGATTCAGCATCAATGACGCAAGATGCAATAGTGAGAAACAAGCAGCATTTCTGATTAGCAAAGTCCTTTGTGCCAATTAGGACATCATGCAAATGGTATCCCTCCACCCTGTTTGAACCATGCATTTGACAAAAGCAATTCTCACTTTACCTGTAATGCTCCACCACTGATGAGGAAAGGGCCTTAGAAGACATTATCTAACAAACACATGAATGCCTGTGTCAATTCCAGGGAGCACATTGTAACCATATTAAAAAGAGCTGCCAAGACATGTAGCTATTATAATCTTTACCTGTAAATTAGCTAAGACATCAAACTCAGAGGTTTAGCTGTATTAAAAATGAGAACAGTGTACCTTTTTTTTTCTGTTACTGCAAAACTGTGAGAAGATATGTCAGTATTTAAAAGCCTACCTATAGTAAAAATTCTTTTGGAGTATCACAATAAAATGATTATTTTAAGAGTTCAGAGTAGAATGTAATAAAATTAAACAAATATTGAGAAAGTGAGAAAACTGGTATTCCCTTAATGTCCACTAAACGATCATATTACAAGCCATGATTACATTACCAACTATAATCCCCTTTAGGAAATAATTTTTGCATGAGATTAAGCTCACCACTTTTGAAGAAAGTAAATTAACATGTTCCTAACTGTAAGCTTCTTTTAACTTAATTCTTCTTATCTGGAACTGCTTCCTTGTTTTGCTTCAAAACTGCTTTGCAAAAACTCCAGCATGAAGTTGCTTCAGTCATCAGACTGATTAAAACATCTGAGTCCAATAAAAACATTTAAGCATATTTTTATCTTTAGCCATAATGCCAAAGGCCAGATTGACCTGCCATGAATACCAATGAGAAAGAACTCTGTTGGTAGAACTGTGAATGCTCTGCAGTGGCAAGAGCATGATGCTCACCTCCACTGTAATACCAGACAGATCTACAGGAATGGCCAAGGTAAGGAATGTGACCTGCTGCTACTAAATTAATAGTAGGGGATTCTAGAGAAAAAATGTTTTTTGCCTAACTGGAACAGGAAATGACCATCAATAAAAGTAGGAAGGTATTTCCTGGAAAGTATCCTACACAACAAGAAACAGGACTGCAACATGCAAAATGAGACTTTGGGGCCTTCCAGTAAATTCATAAAATTCATATTCCAAAGAGAGCTTCCAACAAGTATTTTAAAACAAGCAAAACCATCTCTTTGGGTTAAATATGTATATAGATTTTATTCCTGCTATAATTTAGAAGAAGATTCTGTGATAATGTTATGAGACTTTATACGATATGAAAACATGAGTTAACAAAAACTCGCTAACAAAAAAATCTGAACAATACTTCATAAGCTATTTAAGTGGCTTTCTGAAATATTAACCGATACATAAGCAAACAGTTTTGCAAAATGTTCCATCTCCTCTCTTTTCGAATTTGTTTAAACTGTTCTTAAAATAAGCACATTTTTACAGCATGAGTGGAATACTGATGATGTCTTTTATTACATACACCACTAACATCTAAATAGATACACAGTAAATGCAGAATACTATTTGTAGAAGGAAAAAAACAATACATACTCTGGGACCACAGTATCAATTTCCAAGCAATTCCTGTTTGTCTCTCTAGCCATAAATGTGTTAGAGTGAAATGGAAGCAGTTTTGCTGAGTCAATCAACTGTGAGGACTTAGATTTGGAAGACCAATTCCTATGATTCCTATTTCCAACTCTGCTGCTAGCTTGCACGTTACCTTGGGCAACAAATATCATGGCTCTGTGCTTTGGTCACTATATGTTTACAAAGGGAAAATAAAACTTGCCTTCCTTTATTTGAAAAGGTGAAAGTGCTATTGAAAAAACTTTCATCACACCTAGTTGTTTTGTATGGGAACATACCCACATCAGAACTATACATTGGATATTAGGTTAAGATTATTAAACAGTAACATGTATATTAAAAACCTTGTACCTATATTTTTTTAAAATTTTTAATTTTATTTTTTTCCCCACTTTAACCTTTGGGTAGAAGTGTATAGTGTACCTTAACACAAAAGTACATATTCACAGATGTACTGGGTTACAGTACAAGAACTCACCTGTATGGCTGCTTCGTTTGCAATAAGTGTTTGTTGTAGATTTTGATTTGGATGTTAAGTAGGTTGAATTGGAGCCAATGGAACTAGAGGATAGGGATTTCCCAAGATTATCAGAACTCTTCTTTATAATATTGGTTGCTGTCTTGCTCCAATCTAAAAAAGATTGAAAAAAAAAAATCACATTAAAAATTACTATTGGCAATTGTACTAAGGAACTAATTTATTCAGTTATGAACATTTCAAGTATCAGATGTGTTGCTTGATGCTGCTTACCACAAATGGCCTATCCTTTTTCTGTCAACCTCTTTGGTTCTTAAGAAATAAACTAAATACAACTTGATTAACTTGGCTGTTTACTCCAGTTACTATCTATGATCAGTAGTTAAAATTGGCAGCCCTGCTTTTAACACTCCAACAATAATTTGTTGGATGGCAGAACTGTAAGACTCATATTTCCAGGAAGCATAAGAGAAGTGAAGATATGTAGCACCATAAGGATGCCAAAGGTTCATCACCTGAACAAAGAAATCCAAAGGGATTTCCAATAGGAAAAGTTAGGAACAGAAGCATTTACAAAATCTGTTCATTTGAGGATTTGATCTACTGATGTAGATAACACATACAGGCAGATTTTCACTTGTTGTTTAGCATTTTGTTGCACTATTAATAACAATGAATGATAAAGGTTATTCAGTAGTTCATATTTGAATAATTTTGTCAGAATCATTAATACAATAGGCTTTTATATTGGAATAACTTCTAAAACTAAATTAAATAATTAAGACCAATAAACTTACTGAGGAAAACTGACATTGAAAATCTCATCACATGTTTACCAATACCAGTATCGTGCAGAACAAATCTATTTAACTATTGTATCATATACTTGTGGGTAGGCACAGTTAGTTTCACACAGTGGTCTTACTGCTGTTACCATTCAAATTCACTGTATTACAGTGAAAAACACAAAATGGATGAGACATCCCAACCAAAGATATGCTGCTTTAGCCTTGTCTTAAATCAAGACAAAGATTTTACCCTAAATCATTGATATAGGTTACTGTTGTTCTGATCTAGATATGACAGTGTTGCAAGGCTTTGGTTTGTTTCTTGCTTTGCTTGATCATAACATGCCCTAAAGTTCACTTCAATCAGATAAATATGCAATATTACATTTGGCTTATACTTCACTGTTCTGCCTGCAGACTGTGTCAGGTTCACAGAGTATAAAACCAGCCAGTGGTGAGTGGTTGGTTAACACTTGCTGTAATGACACCACATTATCACTGACATATTTGAATCCTTTAAGTTTTTGTTTCTATCATTCCCACAGGCTGACCAACAGCACCATAAAATATGGAAATAATTTGATTCATCTGTGTTTTCCAGTTCAGGAGTTAGAGCATGAGCCACATGGAAACTGAACATATGAAATAATTTGGATGCCCATTCAGGATGAATATGTTTTTCCTAATTTGTTTTAACTCTGAAATCATGAGTCAGATTTCCTTACTGTAAAGTGAAAGCATAAATATTTCATAGCTTACAATGAGAATAAATCTCCTAAACAAAACAGAACAAGACAAAGCAAAGTTCTTGATTGCAAAGCAGTTGCTTACAACCTTGAAGCAATCCTTGGATGCCAAGACAGAAAGCACAAAAAAGCATTTGGAGCACAGCTATAATCCAGGATAGGCTGTTTTACCTCAGTAAGCAACGAGCTTATGCCACTTTACATCATCTGTGGAGATGAACCCCAGCCATTGTGCAGGAATCATACAAACAAGAATTACATGATCCAGAACCAATATATATATAGCAAAGCACAATCAAGTTGCTTAAGCACAGGAGTCTAATGCCATCTGAGATGTCCAAAGTTAGAGGAGTTTATATACAGTGACCCACTTTGAGGTGTCCAAACCAATTGTAGAAGTACTCTACAGCCATACAGATAAAGATGAACATCACTTCTGGAACCTAATCAGGCTTCTGCTAAAGGAAGACTAAGGCAAAAGACCTCCTAATCAATCCTACATTAACCTAATAGTGAAGAATTTAGTCAACATAATTTAGTCAGCAGAAGAAAAAGCATAAGATTGGCTTTTGAATGACAGATTTTTTTTTTTTTAATTAATTACTTTATTTATTTATTTTTAAGGCTCCAAATGGCCTTCCAAAACCATGTGTGTCACCAAACCACTACAAAATTTACCAGCTGCCTTCAGGAGAAAACTGAGAGAAGATCTGAGTCTTTTTATGAAGTGATATCTGAAAATTCCCTTGGCAATTGCTATTGCTAAAGTGAAGTGATAGCCTATGATTAATCAATTTTTCCACATCTCTGGCTTATATTTTATTACATTAAAAATAGTGTAGCAGGCTGATCACCTGGACTTTCCAGCCTATTGCGGCAAATAAGGAGGGGAGCTGTGACTTGTTTTTACCTGAATTGTCTGCCAGTCGAAATCTGCCACAACAGAGATGTCTCCTCCATTGTTTCTGCACATTTTCTTTCATGGCACAATGGAATACAAATATAAATAAACCTATGACAAAAGCAAATAAAACATATATTTTAAATACAAAAGTCTAGTAACAAAAGACTATGAAGTACAAGCAACGAAAAATCATGTCTGAGTTTTCCTATTGTCATCTATCCATATGCCTCATTTAAAAGATAAGAAAATTAATTATAGTTTTCCCATCCTGTATCTGCTGTACATATGTCTGGGATATCAGAAGAGAGAGAAGAGAGCCCTTTTATTGACATTGCTGCTTCACCTCCAGCTCAGTGTGGTTATTCTACTTTTTTAGCTTAGATGGAAATCATTAAAAGGTTTTGATTTCGAACCAAATGGAAATTTTGCACCCAATAGGACATTGCAGCCAGACTGCAGGGTAAGCACAGACAATATTTTGTTAGCCGGAAGATATTTTATCTCCTGTCCTATACCCACAGATTTATAGGCTGTGTTCTTTCAAAACCTGAAGATTTTAAATTGACACTAAAGGGTGCCAAACAAACAAACAAACAAAAAACACTTGGATTTATGATCATCACATGCACGAACTTGAAATGATTATGGTATACTTGAAAATGGTAAAAATATGCCCATAAGTACTAATTAGGTGTCCAAATACTTCTTTTCTTCAAAGAAAATTGCCTGGTTTGTGCATGTAATTACAATAAAGCATTTAAGAATGTTTTTGTAGATTTCACTTTCTTTATGCAATTGTATAATCTCTATTTTCAGTACAGAAGATGGGCATCTAATATCTGATAACAAAGGCTTTGGTGGGGTGTACGGTACAATTTCATCATCCTACAGAGATACTTTGGAGCTAAATATAGCAGTTGGACATTTCATGTTTTCTTGGCACTTCCCAGGCAGGCACCAGCTGTGGAATCTTCCATCCTTCCCGGGCCTGGCCTATTCTTGTTCTACTCTTATTCCCTGGGAGACAGCCAACCCAGGGCTGAACACCTGATGGCAAATGTTACCACCAAATCCCTCATGATTATATCTTAAATGTGAATAAATATTACATAATGTGGGCAAATGTGGTTAAGTGACGTCCTCTAAGACTGTACAAGATGATCATGAATAGCTCCATACGCCAATGCCTACTGTGTTTCAACTGGTAGAATGCAATGGCAGGGTATAGCTTGGAAAAATTGATTTAGAGCATAAAATTATCCTCTCTTCTCCAAAGCACTGAGGTACAATTTTACATTATGCAAGTCAAGTCCCATGAATGGGACTTGTATTTGCTTATGGCCCTCAATCCAGGCTGAGACTACTGAGGTCAGAGAAACAAAACAGTTAACTTCATTAACTTTAGAAGGTTGTGTAAAGGTTATGTAATGAAACACTTTTTTTTTTTCTTTTTTTTTTTTTTTTTCCCAACAGCTGATGGGAACAAAAAAAGAGAAAGAGAAGCACTATTTAAGGAAGGCAAACATACCTTAATGCATACCATATGCAAGCTCTGTTCAATCCTGGTTACTGTGTTTGCACTTAGTAAAATAGTTCAGTTTGTGCTTCACTTTTAACACAGAGTAATTCCAGTGCAATCACTAGTGGCTTTTACTTACTGAGAGGTATGCAATTGTTTGTGCTCTAAGTACCTCCTAGGACTTCTGTGCTTCTACAAACTTACTAAATTGATACTTAATTAAATTGAGGTGAATGTTTGGAACATTTTGAATGGTTAAAAAAGAAAATGTCTATGTCTAATGTATTACAAAATGAATGCATAGCGTTAAATACTTTGTCTTTGCCCTGTTTGGGCTTGGTTTCTGTGTTTGTTTTTTTTTTTTTTCCTCTGTATTTCATTATTCATTAAGTTCACAATGTGCTTTAGTAACACAACTTTGGTTTTGTTTCCCATAGCCAAATCAGACCCTAGGCTTGGCTCTAGCTTGGCTCTGACTTGAAAGTATTTGGCTTGCCCAGGCGTATATATGAAATGAACAGCCAAAAAAGAAATGTTCCCAGATTTTTTACTCTGAGTGTCAAAGAGAAAAAATCATTTCCTTTGTAGATGTAATAGCAAAGTATAGTAATACCAGTAGTTGCTGCAATTTACTTTTTTCATTGCCAATGTGTAGAAAAATAGCTTTACAGAGGCTGCTGGTGTAGCTTAAAACAACAGTGCAGCTTTCACAAACTCAAGAGAGAAAACAGACAAGTTTATGGACAGGTCAGTAACTAAACTCATGGTAATACCAGTGCTAATACCTGCTGATAGAAAATACTACCTGAAGCAAACTCTTCTTTTTCCCTTGCACTATTTCATCTTGTTACTGCCAGGTCCGTGCTACACCAGATATAGGTGATTTAAAATGCCCTTTTCCTAGTTCCTTTAGCTTTGCCCAGCTCTTTCTGACACAGCAATATGCATTTTTCCAGGATTGTTATCTTCCTGTGCTTGATATGACCTGCCTGAACATATACTATCATGTCATCTTTGCTACCACAACCCATGAGAAGATCATCATTCATCTTCTTCCTGCATTTACTCCTCAGAGTTTTTGGTTTCATCTTCTGACTTAACTGCCTTCCAAATACTCATTTTCCATTGAACAGTTCTATCACCCCACAGAGAATTAAACAGTGGTGGTCAACCTTGTGTGCACTCTGCACATACAAGCTTAATTGATTGTGCTGGGAATTCTGCTTAAAGAAAACTTGGTGAATTTGATCCTTGGCATGCTTTTCAGAATGTGAATATTTTCATGTTCTTCCCATAATTTAATCTCTCTAGGCCCTTCTAAATTTCTAACACGGACACATTACAGCAAATACTTCATTTTGCTCCTAAGGGAGTAGCAGAGTCTGCTCATTGGAAAAAAAGCCGCTAGTAAGAACACCACATACAAACATTATTTTGCCATTTTGACTAACATTTCAGGTTGAAACTGAACCAAACCAAAAACCACAACATTATTCTCTTTCCACGAAAGCTCAATAAATCTTTTAGCTCAGTAAATATGTCTCAAATGTAACAGATAAAATCCACACAGTTTTATATTAAGTAATTTTTCCATTAAGGGCAGATATTTTGCTGACCCTAGGAATTTATTTATTATTTTATCTAAATATTTGTGTGGCAAAACACACACCCCCCCAATGACATCCTTGTGTTTAGTTCTGGTATGTTGTTTTTTGTTTGTTTCTGGGCATTATTATTATTTTAATCTCAGTATGTATGTGGTATAATACATACTCCTCCAATGACCTTCTCATTTTTTTCTTATTTTTAGTTGTTCTTTATTGGTGATACACACGGGGTGGAGATCCTTATGTCATTTGGTACATATGCAAATCAGCTCCAAGCCAAAATTCTTTTAAACGACATCTATATAATTCTGTAATTTATAACAATTAGATTACAATTTATAGCATTTTTCAGAAGGACAAACTATGTAGAAAAAGTAAAATATTCAAACTTTCAGAAAAGAAAACAAAAAGAAGCTACCTACAATAGTTACTCTATTTTAATTAAAGAATCAAAGAATATCACTTATCTCTGAGCTCTCTTTCCACCTGGAAACAGGACTGGATTTTGTTTTATGAACATTCAATTTCTTAATAAAATAGTTATGAGCTTTACAAATTCCCTACAGGAATAAATTAAAGAAAAAGGCTTCCTATATTTGTTATAATCAGTAAAAGGAAATGTTGAAGGTCATACAGCATCTATCAGCAGGGATCACTGCAGACTGTTAGCTAGGAACAGCACTATTTATAATACAGTGCATTTTATTAAAAAGACCTTGAAATGTTAATTGATTTAACAAAGACCTTCAACCCATGTAAATTTATTCCACAGAATGCAAAACTGATGATGTTTTAGTATCAGGGAAAGATCCAGAGAACTTGGATCACAGTTCTCTAGTCAGACCTAAGATCTCCCAGAAGAGTAACAACTCAGATATTTTTTGTTCACAGAAAAGAAATTCAGCTTACCTTGCAATGAGTTGAAAATGGAGAAGAGGTACTGGAAGGGCAAAGTTAAGGGACCCCAAGCAAAAAAAGCAAAGCCCCATGTCATGCCCAAGAGGAAAGTCAGGCTGACCACGCTACGGAGGTTCCTCAGGATCTCTTCCTTTAGAGTCCTATTAGTTCTTTTCCCATTCCTCCCACATATTTGCACCATCACCACCACAAACATGGCAACATTTAAGAGAAACATGATTCCAAAGTATCCAGCACAAGTCACATAAAAGACAACTTCATTCTTGATCCAGCAGCTGATAAAAAAAAAAAAAAAAAGGAAACTATGACCATTTAGGTAATGCAAAATATGCTCCAATTATTTATGTGACTGCAAGGAAAAGTAGCCTGTGGTAAAATTTCAAGTGAAGCCTTTGTCCATTTTCTGTTTTTAAATAGGATGACGTTCAGTGGCTTCTTAATACACTACAGTACATACTAGCATCTTGTCAGAAATCTGAGTGTTGCACTTCGTTTTAGGTAAAACTAATTAAAAAGAAAATCTGATCACAGATTCAAGCAATGGGAATTGCCATGCAACTCAGTGCAAGTAGCTTCACCACCTTTATCAGTGTGAAGCACAGGATGCTTTAATAACAGAATACTCAAGCTTGGATCTTCAGTGCCAAAAGTTTCTGCCACTTCAGCAAAAGGAGAACTCATGGCTCTAAAGAAGAAGCAGTATGGGTAGTCCTTTGAGATGGCCATTTGATAGTCAGTCTTTTTAGAGATCTAGCTTATACCTCTATCATCAAATGGCTACAATGATTAACATTATACCTTAATAAAAACCCAGAATGATATTTTATTTATCATGACAAAGCTTTGCCAGTCAAGGAACAGAAAATGTGGTAACAGTCATATAAAAATGTTGGTATTTGGAGTTTATTTTGGGACATTGAGAAAAAAATGTAGGAAGCTAATGATCTACATTGACAAAGGGCTACTTTATTTACAAAGGAGACTATTTTTATTTTACTTCTTTCTTGCTCATGACTAGAATATGCAGCTTTCATTTTAAATAAACCAAAACAGGTATTTTTATTTTTGTGAAACAAAATTTATAATTACTCTTTTGTCAGAAGTGTGTTTGCACCTCACACTAGATAATGTAGATTTCTCTCCGATTTTTCTTATGTTCTTCTTTTTCTTCAGATTCAAATAATTTAGAAGACAATTTTGTCCACTTTCCTTGTTTTATCCACCTATGACTTTCCAAAGTAATCTGACCAATGCTTTTTTGTTGCTGTTGGTGGTGGTTGTTTTTTTTAGATTGTAAATGCTAAATTTTAAGAGATTAAAAGTACTCACAAGTTGTTTCCTAGTTGCCCGCTAGCATCTTTGCCATACAATTGTTTGCCATAAATCTGACTTGCATTAGTATTTGTGCTTGATAAAATAATTGCTATCACTAGAGCTGGCAAACCTGTAACACGAGATAATTGTAGTTAGCTTTCAAATCCCTTAAACTTTCAAAATCACCATGCAAAGCAGAATTATGGATGTTTCCATCACTATTGCTTTAGTATAGAGTACACTGAGGTAGTTCTAGGTCATAAAACTGCACAGAGAAATAGAGGAAAATAATCATTTTTTTCAAACTGTACCCATGATTAAAGCTTTCAAAGTACTTAATAACCATTAATGAATTAGCCTCATAATGTTCTTTAAGTTAGGAAATGTTATTTTAGTATGTGATAAGTATGTGATAATTCTCTCAAAGCACTTGAACAATAATAAAGTTCTCATAATAAAGTGAGAAAAAGACTAACAAACTACTAAAAATGAGATATAGTGAAGGGATGGAATTGGGGTTTGTTTTTGGAGGGATTTTTTTCCAGAGATGCTGATGTCATTTAATTAGACTGGGAAACCAAGAAAAATGATCTTCATTTCTCCTCTGCTTCTTTCAGCTGTAAATGTCTTCTCTTTTTCTAAAACAATATATATCCTTTACTTAAATGTGTCCAAAAAATGAAGTAAACTGTAAATTTTTTATTAATATAGTAAAGGGAATATTTGGTGAAACTAACAGACAACTATGTGGATGAGGACTATGTGCAGAGAGGTTCAGCTCACAACAAATGCACATTTCCTGACATGCCTTATTTTACATGCCTTATCCCTGCAATGACAAAACAGTTTCAAAGGGGAAGAGGTTAATTTGCTTTTCCTACCACTCAGTCCTTGTCTGCTTCTGAGGTTGCCAAAAAGGATGCTAGTTGCCAATGGAAAGACATCAATTATCAGCTGGACTGAGGTCAGTGCTCTAGGCATGAGGTTAATGGTTTTGTATTGTATTGTATTATTTCAAACACAATATGTGCATTCAGGAAGAAGGCACAGATTCCTGATATTAAAAAAAAAAAAAAAAGGAAGAATAAAAGCCGTGCTGCTTGAACCTCACAGTTGTTTTTCAGCATGACATTTTCCAATTCAGTCCTATATTGTACACTATACAGGGCAGGCAAGATCTCTCTGTGGTTTAAACACTGCTGAAGCATAGGAAATTTCTGTTTCCACCATAGGGTTTGTATTTTTCAGCAAGGAATTTCAGCATCAGATTAGAGCTTTTTGAAAGTCAATGCAAAGATCCCCATGGGCTTTGTAGTAACAGCAAGGGTTTCTCAATTCATTGTGTGCCATGGTTCTCCATCTCTTACATGTCTGCAACATGTTGGCCTCTGGAAAAAACAGCGTATCCAGTCTGCTGCTCCTTCTCAAGCAGAGATTGGTAGTTCTGGTGTGTTTGCATGGAGTTATCCACAGGAACTCTGGTCTTAGTGACACAGAGCACTGCCTCTATGCCAGCACCTTGGTGGGGAGGGAGAGGCAGGGGAAGAAACTATGCTGATTTTGATTCTGCTTTGCATCTGTGATAATGGTCTTTTATATACCGTCATTTCAAATAACACACTATGTAAAAACTGTGTGTACTGAACTCACCCCAGCCAATGATGCAAAACTTCAGTATATAACGCCGTATATAGGTGTTAAACACTTTAACTAGAGCAATGTACATATGAACCGCTTCTAGTCCCATCCATGTAAAGGTGGCAAGAAGAAAAAAGTGCAAAAGTACAGCAACAGCTATGCAGAGGCCATCTATGTCAAACGATGCAATCCAACCATCAAGCAAGAAGATCAAGTTGAGAAAGAGCAGAGCTGTGCTCAAATTCATCAGAATTTTGGAGGGATAATCTCTTCGCAGCTTCCTAGTGAGAGAAATACAGATGTTTATGATTAATTGGTTTCAACTACCCAAGTTGCTTACAGCAGTTAGGTTTATCAGTTTACAAAATAAATAAAAGTATAGTTATCTCCTCTTAGCCATAAGTTATTGTGGTAATAAGGCATAGAGACTTGTCCTTCTCTGTGATATTGCTGAAGCCTTCTGCTGTATGTTCTAGGGGAAAGCCATCGCTTGTTTGGCTTCTTAATGAACTACTTTACTGCCACAATATTTTAGCAATTGATTTATTATTTATTATTATTAAACTTTCAAATTAAATATAATACAATGCAGTTTGTACCTGAAACAAGAACTTAAGAGACTTAAAAAAGATCTTTCAAAATTTAACTGTCCAGAAGATCATGTTTGATCAATTTACATATTAATCTTTGGTTAGTTTTCGGAAGATATTGTTCAGTCCGTCTGTCCGTCTGTCCGTCCTTCATTCCTTCCTTCCTTCCTTCCTCCCTCTCTCTCTCTCTCTCTCTCTCTCAGGAAGACTGAAGATCAACTCAATTTTATTTTTTAATTGATACACATTGAAATCTATGAACTGAGGGGCAACTTCTGCCATCTTGGACCAAAATATTATACCATAGGTAATGCAACAGGAATGCAATAATTAGAGATACCTAGAACTATTTTTGAAGATCTCAGAAGCCTCCCTTTTCTCCCCCCCCTGTGAAAATATCCTTCTTTAGTAGCTACTCTGTTTTGTCCTGCTCCAGACAGAATTGTTCCTCTGTGTTGATGTGATTCTTTTCTCTGTTCACAGAACTGTATCATTTCAAAACTTTTTAATTCCTTTGAGTCCCTTGCTGAAATTGTTGTAAAACTTCACAAATTAGCTTCATTTTATTTCTCTTCTCCATTTCCTTCTGAAGGGCTTCAGAATGTAATTTTTCAAATCAGAAATTTTTCTTTTTTATTCAGACCTACTATGCTCACACAAGCAGGTTTGGTTTGGTTTTGTTCTTACAAAAAGCCCGGCTGTGGATTTTATAACACATATCTGATACGGTAGGATGTCATACACACCAAAGAGAAAATTTTGGGATATATTAGCCTTGTTGCCTGGTCTCAGCAGCACAACATATTAAAAACAGGAGGAGAGAGTCTAAATTTATATGTCCCTTGAAAAAAAAAGTTTCTACTTATACCATTGTGCCCAGGATTATGTAGTGTATTTTTTTTTAAAACATACATTTCCCTTCCAAGACAAATAAAACACACCAACCATTTTGTTCATCACAGAGAGGTACTTCCTTTGTGACTTTTTCTGGCAGAACCAATACTTACTCAAATGCAATATATGTCAGAAGAGTTGCAGCTGAAAATATAGCAGATATCCCACAGCCTATGTAAGTGATGAAAGTGAGGATCTTGTTATTCCGTGGGTCTGTTTCTGTAGTGGTTCGCTGAAGGTCCTATGTGAGACAGGAGGAAGATGTAACAGTTACAGCAAACTTCTTTTTTTCATGAGCACAACATTTTTGGTTGGTTATTAGACAAATAAAACTCAAAAACACTGGCAATAACACTATAACCCTGACATTAGGGTTCATGTTTATCAAGTATATTTAGTTTATAGTTGTTACACCTCTTACTTCCTTCCCATAGCTCTTGAAAACATTGTGCTGTGAGTATTATAACTGCTGGGTTAAGCAGATAGACAGAGCCTGATGCTGATCCTTATAATTCAGTACTAGGAATTCAAATGAACTCCTGTGGAAAAAAAATTCCCTCTTCAAACTTTTTAGTTCAGTTGCTTATAGACACCTATTTTAAAGAAGATATTTATGTTGAATGTGTATTAAAAATGTAATTTAAAAATATTCATAATGAAATATAGAGAATTCTGGGGAGTTTCTGACATCACTTCTTCCAATTAAAATTTCATTAGTTAATGCAGCTAATCATCTATGGGTGAAAGCAAGGACAAGATATTGCTCTTCAGTTTTATAGTCTGTTTTGACATGCAAACTACAGTTATAAATGTTGGTCAGAAAAGTAGTGACAAAGACAACATTTCAAAACAACAACAACAACAAAAAATAACAACAACAACAACAAAACTGGAAATGAAGCAGGAACATCTGGAGGATTTTTTTTCCAGTTTTCTGTCCAAATGTAATTGCCACATAGTATTGTCTGAGAATAAATGCCAGTGTTATTTCCTTCTTTAAGGAAAAGAAATAATGAGGATGTTTGGATCTATATCACCGTGGAGTAAATGTGAGCAAATACTAGCATATAATGGTGTCTATTCTACAGTCAGTGTAACTATTATCCCAAGCAAAATCATCTAGCAAAAAGATACCAACAAAAGACTACAAAACATGCCATTCTTCATAGAAAAATAAAGGAGCTGTATGCAGTTTTTTACACCCTGTCCCAATCTTATATATATAAAGAGAGTGTTATCTGAAAGCAATTTAATATCTAAATGAAAGTCAGAAAAGATTATTGAAATAGAAAAGCAATTAAAAAAGTCAAAAATGTGTACAAAATCTATTGGAACATAGCCCAAATTCAAAGAACTTCTGCCTTATTTCCTAAAGCCACAAAAGCATTTAGGGAGGAGAAGGGACTCATTGAGTATATCCTAAAGAAAGCCTTTTTTTTTTTTTTTTTCCCCATTCAAGGATGAAAAGTGAAACAAAACTGCAATTTAGCTTGCAAAAGGACAAAAAGCTTATGACTATTTCACATTGACATCTGAACATGATGTGAAGAGAGCAATTCTGTTAGGAAAGCTCTGGAAGGCCAAAGCTGAAAAATCAATGTCTGTAGCTTCCTTGTGCAGTTAATTCCTATGTGCTACTGCAAAAAGGTAAATCAAAAAAATAATAAAAATCATTAGGGGTATAACTCTGATAAGAAGCTAACATCTTTCCTGTAGGCTTTATTTACAGGCCAAAGAATATTAATTTCTCACCAAAAGAAATTTCAACCTACTTTTGAAGTTTAAAAAATCACCAAATTTTAAGATCAGATTGCAATAATCCATCTTTTTCATGTTGAGATTTTTTTCTTTCAAAAACACATCACACAGGAAAATTGCTGGAGACACCTGAATACCTGAAGGAGTCATACTGCTGAGGCTGAAGGTACCTTTGTCCATCTTGATATACTAAGCTCTACCAGCCATTTAAAAGTGAACAGCAAATACGGTTTTACAGATTGCAAAAGAAGTTATTACTTTATATTTTTTGACATCAAAATGATATAAATCTTGTTGGATTTGCAAGCAAAATTTCCAAGGTGCAATTTAGCCCCTTGAATCTCAGTACGAAGGGGAATTACTGTGCTCTTGTCTTTTCATTGTCATTAACAATTTTGCTGACTGCAGGACATTTCCTGAAAATACAATGCTCTACTTTTTGTTCTGAAACAATGTCTAAACTTGTTCTCTAAAAAATTCTTTTCTCTTACTTCCCCTCTCCCCCGTAAATATTCTCTGACTTTTTGATTTCTCTAGTGAAGGGGTTAGTAAAGGGCCTTGGTGTTACCATCCCTTATTCTGGCTTTGTTTTTCACCTATGTCCTGGTTTTGAAGTTGGATTTTATAATATATTATTTGCATTTTGGTATCACTCTGAAGTCTGATCCAACTCTTTTTATGGGCACTTTTTTTTTTTTTTTTTTCATTTTATAATAATTGTCCACTTCTTTCATTTTCTTTATTGATTACCTTATCCTTGAATACTTATCATTAGGTACTTTGTTATAAAACAACAACAACAACAAAAACTATATGATAATAATGATCAATAACAGAGAAAATATTTTAAGGTTAAAATCATTTGCAAAAGGAATAACATATAAAACAAGAATCAAGAAAGTTGTCTTGGCCCATGAGAAATACTACACTGCGGTTCCTAGGAAAGATAACTTAGTGAACAATGAGAGTTTGCTTACCATTAAGACCCCAAAGTGTGTGAGGTGGTTACACAAGCAAACTGTCTCATTTTCATTGGATTCTGCTTGCACTTTGCAACCTGTAGGGTTCCAGCCACCATTGCCACCTATGGAAAGGAAACAAGAGAAACTATACTTTCCAACAAACTTGTATTGTTCTTTCATTGGATTCCTCGCTTCATCTTGTGCAAATGCAGAAATGCATATATAATAAATATATAATATCACTGAATATTAAGAAGTCAGTAAAGAAGAAACTGTTATATTTCATAGTTTTTTAGAGAATTCCACCAGACATGTGTCTCAATAATGGCCTACTGAGCAGAAGCAATAGTTGGAGATTTATAATAAAAGTAGGGAGATTTTTGGTTATTGATGGATGAATAAGACCTATGTGTATCATGCATTACGACACACCTTAGTTTTACCCAATAACACCATGGTTTTACTCCCTTTTACCACCATGATGTGATGTCTGCACATACTGCCCTCCTATTCACATATCCCCAGGCACAAGAAAGCAGAGGCCTAGGAACAGAGGGTTGTTGCTCTCTGCAATATGTAATGCAAGTCAGCATGGATAGAGAGAATCTTTATCTTTACCTCTATCTTTATAAAAATCTTTATATACAGTTTTTTTTAATTACATTTATTAATATATAAATAAATACTATATACAATATATAAATACATATAATATATATTATGTAGATATATATGTTAATATATAATATATTAAATAATAGTATTTATATCACATTTATAATGTATATATATTTTTATATAATTGCATATATTAATTAATAAATACAGATTTAAAATATTAACCAAATTTACATTAAAATATTTTAGTAAGAATATTTAACATCTTTTGTTACTAGTGACCTTACTAAACAGAAGAAATTATACAGTTTAAAGATTTAACTAACTCTGCAAAGACTAATAGAGAAGCAAAAAGGGTCAAGACTGAGACTGATTATACAACTTTGACACCTTTTTTCCCAATGTAAAAGAAATGACAGTATATTTAAACTTACCATTTTTATTCATATCCCAGAAGACACAGGTAGGCTTAGGATCTTCCTAAGAACACATGCAAAAGTAAACCTTTTATACCTCTTCAGATATAAATCTCATCAACATGTATGCATTTTCAGCAGATGTTTTACTACATATCATTTCATTTGATGAGCAGTAGAAAAAATATTATTTTGGAGTGTTGAAATTTTGTCTAGTGTTAAACCAGACCTTATTCTCCTTAGGAAGACATTTACCCTAATTATAAATCACAGAGCACTGCTCATCTTCACTCTTCCTTTTCCACATCCTCAGAATGAGAAGTTTTATTGTCTCACTAAAGTTATCCATGAGTATGATGTCTTTACAGAGCTTAAATATTTTTAACTGTTTACTTCCTCATGAGTTCTCAGTGAATCCTTAATGTAAATGGCCTCATAACTCTGCAAAAGCCTGCTGAACCTAAGTGGAGGTTGTTGTGCCTCACCTTAAAATAATCATTATAATGAAATGTAAGGTGAAGTTATGTGAAAATTATGAACCAGGTTCTCATTCCATGAACAACCTTCTTAGATATTGCATACCAACTTCTTCTTTCTTAATTTCTCTAGTGCTATTGTCTCTTTTGCAGTAGCTACTGACAACTGTTTGAAACATCACAAACCAAAAGGTTGTATTTTGACCTTATTTCTGTAAATTAATACTAGTCATCTTTTTAAAATGTGGTTCTGCCCATTCTTCATTTGCAGGAAACCATATGACAACAAAACCTTGGGGAACTATTAAAAAAAACAATTTCATTATGGTCAAAGAATTTAAGTCTTTTTAAAGTTCCAGTGTAAAATGTAGTGTCCCTGGTCATGAACATGGTCACAAACTGGTTGTGAACAATGGTTTTACTTGGAATTATTTGCATAAATTGCTTGTGAGTAGCAGAATCAATAGTCTTTCAGATAAATACTAAAACATGAATGGATTGGGAATGTGTGAGGATGGAGAAGTGATTTATTTTTACTTTTTTTCTTACTTATTTTTTTTTTTTCAGAGATTTTATTTCCATTTGGGTTTACATTCAATATATATACTCAAAATCCACCCAAAGCAATGAAGCTGTATGCACAGCCTTTACTATATATAATCTACGTTCCTGTTCCTCTGAATAATCAGTCTCTTCTTACTTGAGTTTTGGTATGTTTAATTGTAATCTTCACATAATCCTGAAGATCCCGAATAGTTATGTTTCCAATACTGCATGCCACAACAAAACTGGTCAAGTTGGCAGGAGTTTCTGCATCCTTTAAAAGATTCAGAAAAATATAAAAAATGCTTACAAGGCACATAACATAAAAGCCAGAGTACAGTTTTATTTTTGCAGCATGCCAGAATAAATAAACTGTCAGCATTTCTACAATTTCAATCATGTAATATAAGGACATTTTGTTTATAAAACTAAATTCTGGATTTGCCTCATGGAAGTTTCCTTATTTTCATTATAGTCATAAATATATTAGGACATTATTATAAAGAAAGGTTAAAAGGTATACTTTCCCCTTTTAATCTTTTTGTGTGATGACACTAACTCAAACAATGTGGCAGAAATGATTAACATACATGTATTTCTCTTAACACAATGAAATAGCTTTCTTATCTTATTGTTGCTATCCTTTTTACTAGGTGTAAAGCTTTAGGAGAATAACCTCTTTTCTGTATATAGTTGCTAAGTCATCCTCCATCTTAAAATGAAAGACCAAGAAGTAGTAAACAAATCCAAAGCAATGCTAGATAGACACTGTAAGGTCTTATTTTATCATCAGGAGACTGATGATATCAATACCATTTATAACCTGCAGTGAAAAAGTATCAAGTGGAGAATTTTCCAAAAGAGATCTTTTCATTGGAATCTGATGATTTATTAAAATGGAAGTGTTTTGCAAGTAGAATTTTCCTTTGAAGAATTTCCATTAAAGTCTGAATAGCTAGAAGCCTGTTTGACCTTATGGGAAACAAGGAAGTTAGGACTTCTAATACACTACCTGCTGCAGTTGCCTAAAAGTATGTGCTCACTTTAGAGGCTTTAAGGTATCCTCCCTCGTCTCCAGTAAGTCTGTAATAGGTTCATTGCCACATCTGTCAGGCAGTACTTGGGGTGATGCAAATGGCACTGTTCTCTTTTGTTTGGGGAACCAATGCCTACTCCTGCACTAGGATGAGCTGTGTCACACCTTGTCTGTGTCCATTCCTTTCCATTGACTGGCACTGAGGGCAGCTTATGGACAACAGTTTAGGTGTAAGTATCTCCTCTGAACACACCTACCATATGTGAAATGAGTCTCACCCTGAATAGCTTAACCATCAGATTTCAATGAATGACAGGATAAAGCTTGAGAGCACTTTATCAGTTGCAACTAAAAAAAAACAAACAAAACACACACACAAAAAACTCCAGTGCTGTAAAGTATGATGTTTCATTGTTACAGTGAATGTTTATAGAAAATACAGCTAATAACAGTGGAATGCTATTGAAATTGGAATAAATATATTCGTGGAATAATTTTATACTAATGCATAAAGTCATGGGGATTGAGACAGCGTGACAATATTTATTTTTTTTTGAGACTGTCATTAGTCTTTTTTTTTTTGACTTTATTTTTACACTTACTAGAATGTGATTTTCACACGTTTTAATTAATCTTATTGAACATCACACATGAACAATTTAAAAACCACACAAAATACTGTAGGGAATTTTAGTTGTAATCTTCCTTCCTTCCTTCCTGGACACATTTTGACTTTGTATGATTTTATGCCATTATGACAATCATGTATCTATATTCTCCCAGTTTCTTTATTAAATATATTCATCCTGTTTTTCTTAAAAGTGGCCTTAAAAAGAATACTATTTTAAATAGTTAAAGATACTTTAGGGTGTATTTTAGAAGGCAACTGAGGGCCATGAGTATTTTCTTACCTAGATTATCTTAGGAATCTGGATACACTGCCAATAGAAATGATAATGTAGGGACAATACAATACTACAGAGTTCTCCGGATATACAAGAGCCAAAGGTCATTTAAAATACTAATGGGAAAACAAACTGAAGCCTTCTGAGGCTTAGCCTACAGTTCACTATGAAACAGTGTTTCCCTATGAACTTTTTTTTTTTTTTCAAGCTGTGAAACTCTTCCTCTTTTTTTTTTTTTTTTTGACATTAACCATGCAGGAAGTATTTATAATTACCATGTGATGGGACCCAAAGGAGAAAAATAGCAAATCCACCTGTATCCCTTCTGTTTTCAGACACAAATATTGCTGTCCTTATTCTATAACCAGGATAACCAGGTTGTCTTTAAATACATCTGGGTAACACTAAAAAATGGTGTGCTTATGAGAACACGTGAAAAGAACAGTATGTATAGAAAAAAAATGTTCTCTGTACAGTGACCAGCAGCCCAGAGTTTCAAACTGGATATAAGTAGGCCATTGGACATGACTGTCAATAAACTCTTTCAATGAAAAGAGAAAGAAAGAATATTTAGCTGTATTACACACCAAATTCCCAGCTGATATAAAAGAACCCATCTCCACTGAACATCAAGCACCTGTATCAATGCATTGCTATGGAAGATGTGCCCTTTAAAAGGTTTTGCTACTTTACACTGATTATAATCAGCTTGGATATAGCTTGCTGTTGATTACTTTTAAAAAAAGTTTATCTCACATGTGACTAGAATGTGCACTCAAATTGCTCACTCTAATTCAATGTCGATGCTATGGTTATTTTGTCACTATGATATCCCTAATGCCCTAATGCCTACATTTGCTATCACCAGCTCGTTCCTGTAACACATGAAATGCTGTGAAATTACATTACAGGAAACATTTGGCAGCTGCCTTTGACTCATCGTAGCTGAAACTACTTCAAACTCATTAAAGTTTACCTGAAAAAGGCCATTCTTATTGAAGAAAGTAAATTGAGCCCTCGATATAATTTCAAAGTCATCTTGACTTAAATTCTTCAATAAACTTGGTGGCAGAACAACAGAAGCAAAGGCATTTGTCTGGTCCTTGTCAAAGTCTATCTGTTAAATAAAAACAGCACAAGAAAAGAACATATTCAAACAAAAAGTAAGCCATCTACTGTGAACAGCTGGGTTCAAACCCTTCTTGACAATATCTAAACCATTGGACTAGAACTGTTAACATTAATTTTACCCATACCTATGCAAGAACTAATTCAATCAAAAAAAAAAAAAAAGGCTTAAGATTTTTTTATTTTCTACTCTCACAGTATGAGATTAACATTCTGCTGCACAAAATTTGTAAATAAAACAAACAAAAAAACCTCCTCCACTGCTATAAAGATGATTTGGAAATACTGATATGGCAATAATGGAAGACATAAATAATTTTCAGTAACTGTCAGAATACATTCCTTATACCAAACAATGTTGAGAAAAGGAAAATATGCTCTGAATCCTTCTTTCTTGAGTTGGTTTGTGTGTTTTTTTTTTTTTGTTTTTTGTTTTTTGTTTTTTTTTGCTTGATTTGAACATCTGAATTAATTTTCCTATTAACTTTTCTAGTTTCTCTGTTAAAAGAGGGAGACTTTCAAGTAATTAGTGTCACCTCTCTACATCTATGCAAACTCATATTTCATTAGCTTTCACAAAGCAATTCTCTGACTGCATACACTTACACCATGGCAAACTCAAGGTGTGCCACCCTATTCATCAAAGGTAGAAGAGTAAGCCACCTAATACTGGCTCTATTATAAAAGTGTTCAATAAATTTACTGCAAGATAGGAAATTCACACTCCTTACTTCTTCTGAGGCAACTGTTATTTATGCCTCTCACATTAGCAAAGAGGAAGTTACAAGTTATAGGCTAGTGATTTATTTAAATTCTAAATATAAATTTTTCACCGACTTACTGTGATGAACAGGCACCACTGGAAATTAAGTTCATAAGTATCTTCTAACAAAGCTAAAAGCACTTGAATAAAAGGTTTTCAAGGTATAATTCTGCCACATTAAACAGAAAGTGCGCATGTGATAAAGATGTCCCAATAGGTACTGTCTGCAAATGAAGTGGAAGAGGCTTCTATGAAGAAGTGTGGATGTATTACAGGAACGATTTAATAATATGAATCACTAAAAGCTAACTCAGCCAAAGTTTTGGCAAGAAACATAAAGACACAAGGGACTAAAATAGAATCTTTCCAAATTGCCATGGATACATTTGCTTGTTATCTATGAAAGAAAATCTGGAAACACTCTGACATACAGTTTGAAGAGCTTAATGATCCCTGATGAGCCTGGTCATCACATCACTGGTGAAAAGACTGGGCTTTCACAAGGGAATCTCCCTACAGCAAGGATAGCAAGTGTCTTTCCTGATATGCATGGAAAATATAATTTGTGACCAGAGCTGCTGCTGACTTTACTAGTAGAAAAGTCAGCTAAGATGCTAAGAGTTCTCAATCAGTTGCTGGAAATGTAAAAGTCTGAGAACAAACTCATATTCCAATAGGAACATTATAAATAATTTGATGGAGTTTGGATTTTATGATTATTTAGACAGTGTTGTAATAAATGATTCCAGGGCAAGAAAATTCCTGGATGTCCTCAAGACACAAATGGTAATTCTTATTATATGTGCAAACATCCCAAACCTCATTTCAGAATTTTTCCTTCCCTCTTTCCATAAATACAGAATGAAATCTAGAGGAGAATTGTTCCTTTGATAACAATCAAAGAACAATCACTTATTGAGCTTCATTAATATGAGAACTAAACAAAAGTAGATTTAAAATCAGCAAGCAATTCAAATAAAATTGATTCAAAGAAAGTTTAGCCTAAACTTCTATGAATATAAATAAGAGAAAACTCATACATGTACATTAAATCCATTTGCATCTATTTAAACCAGCAATTGACTTTAATTCCAAAGTCTACATAGCAAATAAAAGGCTAGTAGTACTACTACTGTTAAACAATGTCTTTATTAATTAATTAATTAATTTATTTATTTTTATAGTAAAACGTACTTTATAAAATTATGATAGGATTGTTGTTTTGCCAATTTGCTACAGGAATAAATTTGGTCTATTAGATACTTATACTCTAGCGATTATTCTTTTACCAATATCATAAAGCTATGTTTTCTCTCAATTCAAATTTGGGCCCTCTGGCCCTAATTATAGGTGTTTTTGTTTGTTTGTTTGTTTTTTCGCCATTTAGTATTTTCTGTATTTTTCACAAAAAGGGAGTTTGTGATGACATTACCTCTATCATTGACTTATATAACTATGAAAAATACATTGGACTAAATTTTTTAAAGTACTTATGTTCTTTAGATGCAAACAGGCATGTCCTGAAATTGTTTTAAAAAGTCCAGGCAGCTCATTACTACAGATTTCCACAGAACCTTTAGAAAAATCCCAGCAGATGCTCATGTATATCTTGAATGTTATTTCATAGCTGTTAGATGTTTGTGCATTTTCATTTGTGAATAAAGATGAAAAAATATATTGAGGTCATGGCAAATATCTAACTTAATGTCTAGATAACGTAGCACTGAAGACCTGTCCTTTGATTTTTGGAGCTGATTGGTCAAGCTCCATGTGAGTGTCCTGAACACCCTTGGACTTCCCAAATGGCACAAGTCATGTGTGTCAACCTACATGTGGATGTCAAACCTACATGTGGATGAAGGATTGTCTTTAGGCCTTTGAAGTAGGTGTTTACACTATACTGTTGAACACGTGTTGTACCTGCAGAAAGCTACATGTAGATATCTACATTTATCTGTATTATTCTAAGCATGAAAGTCATCAATGGTGTTTTCACTGTACAATGGGTAATACATTAGACTGTTAAAGATTATTTTCCCTTTTAATTGGAAAAGATAAAATCTATTCTGGATTTGTAAGCAAATTATTTTTCATCTCTATGGATTGTGTACATTCACCTGTGTTTCCTGCCACTCCAAGATATACTGCATTAATCTGCTTGGATGATTGTAGGAAAATGGAAATAGAAAGTAGGAGCAGAATAGGAGGTTGTAAATAGTTTTATATTAATCACAGTAAACATCCTTGGCACATTTCATATTCAAACTGCTCATACCATACCTGGAAATCAGATGCATTATTCTGTGAACTGACACTGAAAGTAGAACCTTTGAATGAAGTTGAGTTTATAGCAGACACTCCAAGTGCGAGGTTTCGTGTTGAAATACTCATGGATGGTCCGGTGAACTGAATTTTTAAAGCTAAGGCATCAATAGTTTTTAGAGCTCTAAAAACAGAAATAAAATTATTTTTAAAATTGAATAAAAAATGATAATAAAACAATGGTCACGTGTGCTCTTTATGTATGCTCTCCACCTTAAGGCTGTCCTCTGTGTATCTGTCACCCACCTTTATATTTGCAAGGAGACTGTTGAGCTGTAAATTTATGTCTGTTGAACACAAAAGGTTTTGATTGACAGAAAGTATCCAACTACATATCACTGGTCCTGAAATAATCTTCCAACAATACGTAAATCTGTGCTGTGTCATTCATCAGCAGACTTCTTTTCCATATTTTTGTTATGCACGTTAATTTTAGCACAAGAAGAAATATCTGTTTTTATCATTTGGATTTCTTTTTTTTTTTTCATAGAAATAAAAAAAGTTTTCTTTACTGCAATTATTTCTATATATATGGAAAGAAGTTGCTCTTGAAAACTTCTCTGAAACACAGAAATACTTACTCTGATGATGATGCTGCCAATACACTGTCTGAACTATTTAGAATATTGGAAAAAATTGTCACCACAGTAGAACCCAGAGATTCATCAATTTCTTCATCATTCACAATTTTTTTGAGCTTCTGGACAACATCATTTACTTTGTCTGAGGTTAACTGCTGCCCTTCACCAGTGAGATTCAGAAGCTGATTGGCAATATCAGCTGCATTTTCTGTAAGTGTACACATAACATGAATCAAAATGAGAAAAAAAGGAAAGCAAGGAATATATTAATTTTTTTTTTCTCTCCTTATCCTCTATCCTCTTTTTTTTTTTTTTTTTTTTTTTTTTAATGAGAAAAACTACTTTTGTTCCCCTATTGAAGAGGAACAAATGTATCCCAAAGTCACTATTACTTACAAAATATTCACTCTTTTAAACATAAGGGAGAAAGTCTGACCCCATTATGAATGTTACTGGTTCCTTCATATGTCTGAACTCTTAATCAGAGAGCTGGCAAGCACAATACACAAGCAAAGCAGAAGAACCTTCCTGATCAGGATAGTTTGAAATTGTGTCCTGTGGCAAATCATTAGTGTAAACCACTTTTTAAACTATGTTTGGTGACACTAGAAAAATAATGTAAGTAGTAATATTGTGCAACTTCAAAATATTTATGCGATAATCACAAATAAGATTTGGAAAGACCATCAGCCTTCTGTCTGCCTCTGTGTTTTTGTTGTTGTTGCTTTTAATGTTGTATTTTATAATGTGGCTTTAGCTACATTTACCGTAGAATGTTCATTCTACAATAAAAAATGTTTTCATATAGCCTGACTGTAAGTACTCATCACAATCAACTAAACTAGGTAGCCAGGCTTCCCACAAATCTCTACCAGTGGAGAAGGAAAAAGAGTCTTCTCCGAGAAAGCAATGCAGAACAGCAGCTTATTTGAGCTTTGAATTACCTTTGAGAGTATCTCTCTCCTCTCTAACTCTGGCACTAAAATAGGGGGCCATCGGTCAATAGGGTTCTCTGTTTATTTTATTATTCCTTTAAGTGCCAGAATGACATCAAAGGGTATTTTTCAAATGGAGAAAAAATTTGAAAATGTCTGATCATAAGTTCACAGAAAAGAATGAGTCTATGAAAAAGACGTCCCATTGGAATGTCGTTCCATATGGGCATTGGAATTTTTTAAAAGAATTTCTGAATCTAAATATCAAATCAGGGCAACCATCCGTTTTGCTTAAATTACCTGAAGAGTTTGATTTATTTCATTAATTGATATCCAGAGCTTTGCATTGATGGGCTGGAATCAATTTGGTGCACTTCCCTAGAGTTTAAACACTTTGCACTGATTTTTTAAAAAGATTTAGCATAAATGGGGAAGGTAGTCCTTAGTGTAACTTCCTTATGCTAGGTAGAAAACAAAGAACACAAAACTAGTATTTTATCCAAAGACTAATATGCGTACACTTACCTGTGCAATTTCTAAGATCTGGTTGGCCCCAGTATGATGTATAATTCTGCAGACCCAAATAGCTAAAGAAGAAAAATGACAATAGCAACATTATGTAAATGTTTTGTAATTGTTTTGTAGGTGTCATTGTGGTACAATACTCTCTATTCACAAATTTCCTAGCAACACAGCCCCAGCTGAAATGAAATATATATGCTAGACAGTGGAAATATGTGACTTGTTAAGTGACAGTGCTGAGAAGAAAAAAAAAAACATACACATATAACAGTTCTTTTGGACAGATTCCCATCTGATTCCTATGCTGCCTATGCTGACTTGGTAAACTGACTGCATCATTCTGGTCTTCTATTTCAGAAAAGACCCAAACAAACTATTATGTCCCTATTGTGGCCTAATCAGATGTTGTGTCTATATTTTTTCTTTGATATAAATAGCTTTGATAAGGTCAACAACAAGTGGTAATAGCTCAGAAGAACATGAACAGGAGCTATGAGCAGATAGAAACTTATGTTACCTGTGAAAACCAGAGAAGGTCATTACCGGGTTCAGGTCCAAAGTGAGTGGCAGACATAAAGAGACAACATATTTTTTTTCAGAATGCTTTTTCTATAAAACTTTACCATAGAAAACTACCCAGATATGGCTCCAAAATTAAACATTTTCCCCTAGGTTTTCTTTTTGGACAATCACGCCACCTATGCCTATGGCAAAGGTAGGATGGAGAAAGGAAAAAAGTTATCCTTGATAACACATAAGAGAATAAAGATATTCCTTGGTTGATCACCTTTATTGTAATAGCATACTATCTACTCAGGGAAGCACAGGGCTAGAAGACACCATTGGTACAGCTTCCTTTTTTTTTTTTTTTTTTTTTTTCTCAGAAAAAAACACACCATACCTGTGCTCCATATTGGCAAAAGCTAGTGGAGGCAGAGGCATGGAAAGCATATCACAGCGCAGAGCACAGTAGTTTTCTTTTTAAAAAAGTGCTGCACACAGACTATCAATGGTATTGTTTATACCACAAATGAACAATAAAGATAAGCAACAGTGGGGCAGCAAAGGCCAGAAGCCTTAATTTTTAATGTTTCTGAGGCTCTGACATAAAAACAGTTTGACCCCTACACTACTTACTTTACAGCAAACTTCGGTCAATCAGAATCTAGCAGCTCTTGTGTAAGATTAAGAAACTGAGGAAGTGAGTTAGTTAAATGTAATTGCTAGTTGCTTTCCTGTTTGGCACAGAACCTCAAAGCCGATTCATATCCATGTTGCCATATTGTTTGCAAAAAGTAAAAAATCTAGTCTTCTCAGAACATGTTCCAGATGTAATGTGGGTGGATGAGACTACTGTGTTGCATTTAATTGTGATCATCCTAAATACTGAAGAGATTAATTAATATTGCATCATTGCCATGTTCAAGGCACTCAAAGGAAATCAAAGTTGTATTGTTTTAGTAATATATCAAAGGAAGTAATAATATTCCCATTTTACAAATGGGAAGTGGAGATACAGCATTTAAATCATTTGTAGATGCTCACAAAGAAAGCTTACATTAGGAGAAAATTATCCTAAACCTAAAACTAAAGATGTTTTATCCTAAGCCTAAACATGTACAAACCAATCGTTTGTAGATGTTCACAATGAAAGCTTACATTAGGAGAAAATTATCCTAAACTTTAAACCTTAAAAACACAAGTCCAAATCTTTAAGTGTTAGACTAACACCACCTTCAGTTATGACTAACTACTAATAAAATTCTTATGTCAAAGGATTTCTTTTTCTTTCTTGTATCTGGAAGAGAAGTTCTTGTTTAAACTAAATGCATGCCTCATCTACATAGAGTTTTGTTGAAAATTTCTTATACAAGTCAGACAGTAGTAGTGGAGTGGTAGCAGATGTTTGATTTTGGCAACATAAACATCATGTCTTGAAGAAGGCAGCTCTGTAAGAAATTACTACTTTTATAGTCACTTTGATCATATATTAATCATGACTCTCAATATACCCTACAGAAGTGGTAGATGAGCTTTATTTATTTATTTTTTTTTTCACTAATGACGTACATGTCCTTACTGTACACACATGATACCTCACAACATGAAAATTCTTCTCCTGAAATATGATACCAGTTAGTGGCATCCATTACAGAGGATGTAGTTTAACATAACCAGGAAGCTGCAGCTGAAGCTCTCAGTTTCTGTGGTGTTTGACCACCTACCAGGTTCTTGATGCAATCTGAACTGAGCTCCCATGGCAAAATGTAAAGTTAGTCACAGTTGGTCTAGTATCTGGCCAAAAATAGTTTGGAGGGTTTTCTTCAGCTAAACATTTTTCTGTAAAATAAAAATATATCTGGGTTAATTACAAATTTCCTCATATCACATCTTCCATTTCTTGTTCTCAGCTGTTCTGCAGCACACACATCTTCAAATGAAATGTTTTGATGTTATCTATAAAGTGGTGGTAAGGGAAGGGTTCACAACTGGGGACAAAATATACTGCTGCTGCTGAAGGAAAAGCCCAGAATGAGCATGCTGCATCCATTTTCATTCCACCAGCCTCACCCTCCTCCCTCTCAAAAGAAGGGCAATCTCTGACTGGAAAATTAATGGGAAAAGATGGGTGATACACAAGAGCTAGAAGGAAATTTATAAATTTTGATTAAGGACAGCAGTTGGCAGAAGCACAAACAAACAGGGTTGAGGAGTGGGCATGAGGGGCCTTGGAGGTCCAGAATATCTCTGGCTGTATATCACACTTCTTTATCACCAAACTACCAAAGCAACTGGCAGAAATTGTCCCAACCAGATGGCAAAACACTGACTGAAGCAATCTGGACAAATAGTAAATCTATACTTGTTTCAAAATGAGATATCTTGAGGATGGTTCTCTGAGATGAGTGGTTCAATGAGGCTTAAAGGGACAATTCCAAATCTGATATAGCCATACCATTTGGGAATACGTTATTATTTTGACACAGAATATACTTATTTTTGGACAAGCAAATGAAATCTGTTGTGTAACAAAGCTGACAACTACTTACCCACTGGATCAACTTCCACGGTCTGAAGTTTATATTCCCCTGGTATGGAATTATTATTACTTATGAGCTTCTGTCGGATCTCTTCTTCTTCTAAGTTAATGTTGTTGGTAGAATTATAAACCAGAAGAGCCAAAACCTCAAAACTGCAGGGAAAATTGTCCAAATGTTTGAGTCAGAACAGAAGAGCCCAAAGGTGGGGAAGTAAAAACATCTGACAGACTCTGGTTTTCTCAGTATGTAACAATGTCACCAAGACAATGTTGTTCATTATCTGTAAATCATTATTTTTGTATGTACAGGGACACAAATAGAATTTATGGCTGGGAAATGCAATCCTCCAGTTACCATTAAAGAAGCAGCTCATCAAAAGAGCTAAGAAATATTTTCAGAAGATTTAGATTACTGTAAAATTTATTAAAAGATGAAAGCAAAACATATTCTTAATTGTCAGTGTCCAATGCCCAGTTATAAATGGCTCCTTATTAAATTAAAAAAATTTAGGTTGCTTAGGAACTTAAAAGCTGATTCTTCCCAGTTCAGAAAACTTGTCAGGATGGGACAAGTCATCCTCTGGAGGGACTATCTCTCTAATGTCTACAGAAGAAGGCTAGAAGACTAACAAAGAACAGATGCTTAATATTTAGATGCCCAAATTTTGATAGCATGAAAAACACCCTAACACACTTCTGAAACTTTTAGTTCTAATTAGAAAAGTCTAGTTACTCAGATGACTAATTCGAGGTTGAGCAGTAATAGTTGTTTTGTACTGTAGCCCACTGCTACTTTCTTGGGCATAAGAAGTAGTTCAAAGTGCCCAAGTCTCTTTCCTGTGAGAGAAATAAAACAGTCTCCACCCTTGTCCAAAAACATAGTTTCTCTGGAAGGGAAATAATGAACAAGAAAAGCAGTTCTAACAGGACACAGGAAAGAAGCTGAGAGTGGAAGGCTGAAAAATTTCCTCTGGGGACACAGAAAACACATGTTGGAGAACAGCATATGTCGGTACCCAAGAGGATTGCTTGGCTCTGTCTAGTAGGAGGTGACGCCACTGAAGCATGGAACATTGGATCTCCACGGGAGCAAAAATGTGGAAAAAAGGAAAAAGTAAGCCTTCTTTAGGCTGTCTTCATCTTAGCCTGTGGATGCCCAGCAGCCTGAATGAAGACAGACCTTCCTGGTGTACGAGCAGTTCCTGGCAGCTTGGGAAGTGTCAGTACTGCCAGCACACATGCAGTGAGCAGGGCACACACCAAACAAAGCTGCTTTCAGTGGGGACCCCCCATTGCAAGGAAGCAGCAGTGAGCAAAAGGGTCTGGTGGCCTGCTTGAAGAAGGATAGGAAACAAAATCTTCAGGGGTGCTGTATGGACGTGGACTGGTAGGGATTTCAGGAGCCCCCTCCTATAGAGACTGGTGCTTCATTTCTGAAAATCTTCCAGAGAGCCACCCCCAAGATGACAGCCCAGATTTGCATTTTCTGGAGGTGCCTAGTGTGGTGCAGTATAAAACTACAGCTTTTCATACAGGTGTTGCTGTTAGATGATGGATTAAACCCTCTTGCTGTCAGACAGTGTTGAAAAGTACATACCTTCGACCAGTAATTCTGAAGCATTCTTACTAGTGAAACAGCATTAAAAGAACTGATATTAGAAAACAAGCTCCCAGTCTAGGGAAAAACAAAAGCAACAACAAAAAAACAAGCTTCATAAAGCCTTCATAAATCATGAATGTGAACTAAATACTCCACACATTTCACTGTTGCAGATGTGACCCATAAGTAAAGAAATGTACATGTCATTGTTTGGCAGTTTTGTTTTCTTTTGAGCATCAGTACCCTTTCCTTCTTTCTTGTCATAGCTGTTTGATTTTTAACTTGTTGCTGAAGGAGAAGATAAAAATGTGACTATAAGTTACCTGCTGTCTTGGCTTGGGTTTTTTCCCTAGGGATGTATTTTAGCAGGGAAATTCCAGCTATCCCTGGCCAGGTTGCTTCTGACCTGCTCTCAGATACATGAAGTTCCTTCTAACATTCCTTTAGTCTCAGTGGAGTGGTTAACACACAGCAATAACAACAGCAGGGTGGATGTGCATTAGCAGGCTCTTGCTGTATACCTCAGATATATTACGAGGCTCCAGTTTATTATAACATTTATTTTTAGCAGAAGTATGGAAATTGCCTAGAGATTTGCCAGCACTTTCAGCCCTCCAGTACTTTAGCCCCAGAGTCTCCTGGCACTTAATCATCTTTCCTAAAAGATTCTGGCTTCAAACATGTATTCCCTTTACTTCAGAAGAGGAAAACTTAATATACTGATGCCACTCCCTACCTCAGCACTTTGGCTGCAAAGCAGAAGTCATAAGTGAGCAGTCACTGCTACTACGATGCTGCTTATTGCAGTACTCACAGCAAACTAAGATGATATTTAGTACCCGTAACTGCTCAGAGGGAGAAAGGCAACAAAACAGAAGGGATAATGATAGATGTGGTAGGACTGGTTACCTTTATCTTGAACAATTATAGGGATAATGATAGATGAGGTAGGACTGGTTACAGTTATCTTGAATGATTACGGGGAAAAACATTGATTATGAAGAACTCATAAACATAATCTGTTAAACCATTCTGTTATTTTTTGTTGTTGTTTGTTATTGTTTTTTGTTGTTGTTGTTGTTGTTGTTTTTTGAGAAACTTGTAGAGCACAAGTCAAGTATACCATGTAATAAAAACCTGTTCCATCTTATGATGAAAACAATTTCTATAAACTTTTCAGAATGACTCACGCTAGCTTCCCAAAGTAAATAAATACCTTTTAACTTGACAGCTGATGCAATATGGAGCTGAGCACTTCCTTCCACTTTTGTCACACTCAGATCCCCAAAAGAAAACATTTTAATGGTGAAGAACAAAATTCTCAATTTGTGAAACAAGCCCACGCTTAAATAAATGGTAATATAGGCAATAGTGGCATGCTGTGCTTCTGCCATGGGATTTTATATAGCCAACCATACATCCCATATTATGTGCCATATGAAAGCAGATGGATTCTCACAGCAGCAATCAATTACAAATTACATCACCCACAGTAACTTGTACTGCCAGTATTGCTGCTGTCAATACAAAAAAAAAAAAAAAAAAAAAAAAGGACTGCTGTGTGGGTAAACAAAATGGGCTACTCATTTATGCCTCTCTTCTCTTTTAGTGAAATGGTGACAGCTGGAGCAAGGAAAGCCAGGAAGACCAGTGTCTGTCTTGCTTTGCCTTGGCCCACTGAGCTACGCTGGCTTGGAGAGAGAAGGCTGCTGTTGCTGCACCCAGACCGGGGGCACGGGGGATGGTGGGGATGCCTGCACTGCCGTGGCGCCTGCCACAAAGGCAGCTTTCTTCTCGGGCAGTGTGACTCAGAGCTATTCCAGGACAGTGTGCCTACACATGGGTTGTGCTCTTGCTGCTACACAGTGCAAGGAGCTTGGAGAAAGGATTAGCAATGAACCAGGCGAGCTGCACAGCACAGACTCATACCTGCAGATACCTGGCTGATAATTAGCAGTGCATGTTTCTGCTCTTATTTTGGTTCTGCTAGATGAGCTGAACTAATTGTGGTGGTCAAATTGTTCAAGCAAATCACTACTAATTTGTTTCATTGTTAATGTTATTCAATTTAAAGTACAAAAAAATAATTTTTAAAGCACCTAAATTCTCAGGGACTCTGAATTAAAGTGGAAATTTGCCTAATGACACAGGCATATTTAAAAAAAAAAAAAGTCGGTATTATATTCTTTACAAATCTTGCTGTTATTTTGGCTTTGAAGATAAGAAGAGATCACAGAATCACAGAATTTCTAGGTTGGAAGAGACCTCAAGATCATTGAGTCCAACCTCTGACCTAACACTAATAGTCCTCCACTAAACCATATCCCTAAGCTCTACATCTAAACGTCTTTTAAAGACTTCCAGGGATGGGTGGATATAATTCAAGATCATCAGCACAGGTAGGCCTACACAGCTGGTTACTTGTAAACACTGCTGACTTCTGAACATTACCAGGACAGCCAGAAAAACAGCTGACTCTTGCATAAGTTACTCAGTGAGGATGTAAAACAAGCAGCAGAGATGTTAGATAATATGCAGAATGACACAGAAAGAAATATGAAAAGTCTGCTACTGAAATCCATAATGGAATCTGGAAAAGCATTCCTGTCAGGAATATTGGGCTCATTTCTGGCAACAAAATAACCTACAGCACAAATATAGAAAAGTTAAAAGCATTCTGCAAAAGCATCTATGTTGTGGATAATTTTTTGACATGATACCATTTTCAGAATAGAGAGTGAAAAAAAAAATACTGGGCATAAGAGACACTTTCAAAACAATGCCAAGGATGAAGATGTTTGTTTCTCAGAAGCTGATGCTATAGAAAAGATACACAATCTGAGACCTTAGGACAGAAAACAAAAAATTACAGCTATTTTGGGGACTATTAAGAATAAAAGTATCTTAAGTTTTCCTTTTAACAGCAGAACACCGCTGCAAGCAACATGATCACAGGAGTCTCTGCTTCTGTCCCTGTGACTCTGGGCCACGCTTCTCCTTGAAGAACTGGTACAGGAATACTAACTACAGCTTTTCAACAGAAGGCATTTAAAATATGTCAAGGTTTGGTATGAAGACTGTTCTTTATAAGGGAATGTAGCAAGAAGGCAAAGAGAAGGCTAGAATAGAACCCCTCATGGTTCTACAGCTGGTCATGGCAGAAGAAAGTTTTTGTTTATGTTCCAAAATAACAAAGGAAATCCCTTTCCCCCCCAGAAAAAGTCAATCCATTACTTTCTTAAAAATGGCATCTGACAATGTCAGTCCAATACTAAACCCAGTTAAAGTCAGTGGAAACTGAATCAAGATAAGTCGGCTTCAGCAGAATTCTAAGGAGAAATCATTCTTCAGTCACTCAGGTTGAATTCCAGAACTCTTCTGTCTATGACAAAGGCTTTCTTTACATGTCACTGATACAAGATGCCAGCAGGGAACTGTGGAGAAAGCTGCCCGTTCAGTTGGTAACACTGAAGTTAAAGCCAGGGGTAGAAGAGGTGGGCCAGTTCCAAGTTGTTCCTAAAACCTCACCAGTAGAAACCAAGAGGACTTTTAAAAATAGGAATAGGAATCACAGATGTTTTCATTTATAATAACAGTAGCATTATTCTGTCATAATGCAAAATATGAAGTGGTTACAAAAAATGCTAAAGCCTAACACTTTGTCCATTTAACTTTACTCAATAAAAAGACTTTAGACTAGAACAGCAAATGCTGCTCTGATGTTGCTAACTCTTGTCTAAAACTTTTACACAATCTAATTAGCTTAAGTTTTATCCAAGTGCATTGAACTTTCCATTAAGCAACATGGCAGCTGAGAACACAGCATGCAGGAGCCTGAGTCTGCCTTACTGACCCTTTTTCCAAAACTCCCACGGACTTCAAAAAGGAGGACTATGTGTACCTCAGATTTCCTGCTTTCCTCTTTATTTTCATTTCTAAGAGAATAGATTTCTTTTTAAGTTTAGTGAGTGGTCTTTAAACTGATTGCTAACACTGTGATTTTTAATTTGGATTAATTGTTTTACAGTAGTAACATTAGTGTTTTTCACATAAAGGAAACAGCTAAACATGGGAAATTATGGCCAAAAATATGACAATTGAATAGTGGAAGCTACGGAAAACATAAACTTATTTGTATATTAAGAGGAGTAAAGATTATAAATGAAATGGGACTTGAGTTCTCAAAACTGTTTGCAAAATAAAAGAAGGAGAAGCAGGGGAGCTGAGCTGCTTAATAAAGACCAATTCTTCTACTGAGGCAGCCCAATTATTAGTCATCTGACAACACCCAGGATCAGTAGGACCCTTCTGAGAAAAGCAGCAGCAGTCACAGAAGGATATGACAGACAGCACTGCAGTGTCATAAAAGTGTCAATTAATGAAATAAACAAACACATTTATAATTTATCTACATAAAAATCACAAATTGGTGTCACTTTCAAAGGTTTGTGCTAAATCATGGGGGACAAACAAACAGGAATGCACATATCCTACTCAGACCTACTTTCTACTTTATATTGAAGAGGTGTTCTCTCATTAAGAGACAGAAACAGCATGACCAGAGGAAGAAAATAAACACAAACACAAATTAAAGTATAGCTGTGACAAAATTCTGTCTATTAATATAGTTAATGATCTATCAAAATATTAACTTGAGACACTGATGTCACCCAGAGATCTTATGGTGTTAAAGATGATGATAATAGTGTGCACTTTTGGACTTGGCACTCTGTTTGTCTCTCATCACCAGATACATTAATGCATACTAAGCTCACTGTACTTTGGATTTCTGCAGTGCATAACTCAGCAATGAAAGAATAACAATCTGTTTCCATATTATTATTTTGTTTTGGTCTTCTCTAGAATGCAGTACAATTTAAAATTTCATTTGGAAAACACCTATTTTTACCATGAAAAGAAGAAAAAGCTTCCTACCTCCCACTTTCAGCTTCTATTTCTCCTCTGAATCATTCTCTCTAATGACTTCCTCTTTCACTAGGTGTGGTTACTGATAACAGAATTTCCTTGACAAGACAGCAGTGTAGCAAATAAGGGTTGAAGCTGATTAAAATTGAAAGAAAACTTGGGAAAAATTTTGTGGAGTTGTTTTCTTAAACTGTTGTATTGAATGCTAATCCAAAAGGTAAGGTAAAAAGATGAGATCTGAACAACAAGAATTTGAATTAATGTAAAGAGAGGGAAAATTTCTCTAAGAGCTATTTAAAGAATTGTGCTACTACCCTAGAAAGATGAAGACTATGATCTTGTGCAAAATTCAGAGATGATGAGAGAGAAGGTTTAGTGAGTTAATCTAATATGATTACTGCTGTAAAATATAAAAAATAAGTTAAGGCTATGATGCTTAGGGGTTATGTTTGAAGTTTTGACTGTGGAGTGAAATTCTGTTCAGATGAATATGATGAAAAATGGTCTAAGATATGAAGGGAAAAATGAATGGAAATAGTGGAGTGTCTAATACTGTGAGTTTTATTCTTGACTATCCATAACAGAGAAATAACAAAAACATTGCACAACTATTCATAGAAATAATTTATAGGAATATTTAATAAAAACTGTTTGAAATCGCACTGTAAGCAAGTTATATGAAAGAACTCAGCCATCGCATTTCAGTGGATCATCTGACTAGTAAGAAAGAAACATTATTTCCATTAGGTATTAAAAACTTCCAACTTGCAATCGGCTAACTTTTTATTCCCCAAAATGTTGCTTTGGCATGTTGTAGGATTTCCTTAGGATCTTACCCAGGACAAACCCAAGAAAGTGGAAAACTTAACAAAGCATCATGAAAGCAATGATCTGGTGGAAGTAGAAGAAAAGAGTTCACTTGAACTGAATTACTAGTTTGGGCAGAATCTTAACTTTTCTACTTTTCTTTCTCTTGCTCTCTCTCTCTCTCTCTCTCTCTCTCTCTCTCTTTTTTTTTTAATTTTATTTTCCAATAAAATATGCACAGCACAATGACCATGATTATTTGTAGAACAGTACTATCTTGTGTGGCATGATTAGTATTTATACTAAATTATTCAGAATGATGACAGAGCACTATCTGGCCTTGACACAAATTGCACTAGAGCCCATGAAAAGACTAGTATTTGACTTTCTCATTAGCCCAGGCCTTCTCTGAAAAAAAAAAAAATTATGACCTATTAAGAACACGTAACTCCTTTGCCTCTGAAACTACATATGGTGAATGATATAGTAGAATGTGATTACTGTTATGTTACATATGTACAACAGACATGGTCAGATATGGAACTGACATACTTTGTGTGTTTTAATGTGCTACATATTTCTCTCTTCACCACCTTTTTTAATACACCAGGAAGAAGAAACAAAATGCACAAGATGGAGTGACAGAAGTGTGACATAAGAGGAGAGCACATGTGCAGTCTGGGGGAGATCAGATGCTGACAAGCTGGGCTGCTAGTCTTGTACAAGACTCAGAAATAAGAATGGGAAAAAATTTCCATTCCCCAGCAGCCTTGGATTGTTAGTAAGACCTAAAGCATGGTATGAACTTCAAAGGTTTTGCTGGCGTAACTGTATCATTTGGTAATATGAAAAAAAAAATATCACAGCCACATTACTACACCCTACTGTAAATGTAGCTCAAGCAGCAAAATAGCCCTTTTAGAGACTGGGTTTACATTATACCAGCTAAATGTTTTTTCGCCAATAAAAGCCGTCTTTCTGGTTTCAGTATGTGGGAAGGAGACAGTACCATTCACAAATCCTTTAATGTTTAGGTAAACTCTGTAGAAAACTGGGTTACTTCCTCATGGTAAACTGGGAATCCTAGTCTATCTATGAAATTAAAAAGTTCAACTGGCAAATCTCAAGAGTGAGCAGTTGAAGTCCTTGCCTGCAGGACTTTTGCCTACACTGCAAACAGATATGTCCTATACCCACTTGTTCCCCCTCCCTCACAAGACTAATTATGTTTTGGTTTCCTCTCTTTAATTTGGTGCTAAGAGTCACTCCCTGCCCATCTGTCCCTGAGTAGTCTGCTGCTTTCAAAGAAATCCCCTGAGGCTCAATTTTCAGGGGGTGTGACCCATCTTTCTCTGGCTGCCTTTGAGACTGTCCCAATGCTGGTGCCTCCAAGCCCAGCAGAAGTCAGGAAATGAGAGCATATGGTAAATAGTTTAACTCACACTAGTTTGGCTTTCAATTCTAGCATGATTTTTCAGTGTTTTGCATCTAGTAGGATGTCTATTAGCTCAAAAGGCTCTGGTTCAAGAGAATAAATGCAGTGCCAGTGTACCAGAACCTGCTGCTGAAGAAAGCTGAATGTGACTTAACACACATAAGTATATTCAGTTTTGTGGCAGATGAAACCTGAGCTCTGAAAAATGATCTGTTAAGGTTCAAAGAAGCTCAGTAGGTTTAAACCAAAACAAACATGATAACCAGTATGAGGCTTGTGAGCACACCCAGAGCACTCAACTTCCCAGCAGTCATATACTTAGACTAGCAACATATAATAATAGGCAATAAAACTATACCACTTGTAATACCAGCTGTTGACTCTATCAATAAAAATTCTTTGAAGATGTTACCTTTTGTTACCAATGCTTCTTTTTTCTCTTACTCCCTCTTTTACGGAGCCAGGTTGGATGCTATCAAGGACATAAACATTAATTAGGGTGGGTTAATTCACAGAAAGAAATGTGGTATAAACATCTTTCTCCTTCATTTACCTGATATTGACCACATACACAGTGTAATTCCAGTTCTGGAAAGTATGGTTTAGCTGAAAAACAGGAAAACATTGATCACAGGAGTGGTATGATGTTAATAGGGGCTCTTTGTTGTTTAAAACAGTTAGAATTTCACCTCTCTTTCCCTTGAGAAATTCCCTGCGATTTTTCAAAGCAAAGTGAACATGCTCCCATGACAGTGAGGTGATTGTTATATTGGATGTACAATTGGTAGTGAAAGATTTATTAGGTGTGTTGATTTATTAGTTTGTTGTTGTTGTTGTTTTTTGAGACAAGGATATCTCTAAATCTCTGCAAGGTCATTACAGTGAATAGGTGAGTGCACAGGATGTGGAACTTTTCCTTTTCTTCCTCTACATCTTAAATTGTCATTTAAAAAATGGATTAGAAAACAAATCCTGACAAGAATTCAGGGTCAATTTTCACCTAAAAGTCTACATCCTTTGATGACCTTTATTTCAGACTTTTCTTCTTATTTGGAGTTGGCAATGAGTGCTCAGATTTCCCCTCTGAAGAAACTGTGGCATGCCCTGCCAGGGCCAAATGACACTTTTTGAGAATCTTTGGCTCTGGCATCCACATACTTCACCTGGATACTGCTGCTAAGAGCTGTTGTAAATGACTGCTTTTCTGGTTCATAGGAAACTTATGGATGGCTTCTCTTCCTTAGCTGGAAGGCTGTAGGTTTATTATAGACAAATAATGAATAAATGCCATATGTTTTTGACATCACATTTTCATGTGAGTAGTTGGTAGAAAGACAACTTGCAGACTTGTGAGTGCCGTTATGTGAATTGTCAAAACAGAACAGAGAATATCTCTATTCATATGGAAGAAATTCTCAGAGGCAGGCACTTCAACAGTCCTCTAGAGGGCCAAGGAAGGAGCTTACATCTACTAAAATGGACTGAAAAACTATGGCTACTAGAAACTGCAACGACTGACCTATAGGAGAAGATTTATAAAGCAGAAGATATTGAGCTAAATTAGAAAAGTGTATTGCCTCACGCAAATGAACATGGCCTGTTTATTGTTACATCTATAACTGTATAACTTCAAAACCACATTAGTATTTGGGGATAAAATTTTGCTCTGTGTAGTGATGTAGGAACTTAGGCATATATGTCATTCAGTGGACAATTCCAATTTCCCCCTACTTTCCAAAATCTCAGCTAATATCTACAATTCTTAAGATGCCTGGCTGGTATAGTAGAGACATTTCAAACCTCAAAATTTTCAAAAAATGCCCAAATTAGACCCTAATTAATTACTCCACAACCTAAGAAAGAAAACTTAACTTACCCATGTTGCAACCATATCATGCACTTTTGATTCCGAGTTGGAGTTCAAACAAAAGACAGTTATAGATATCCTGTAGAATAATCCACCTGTCCATTAAAAACAGCATAATCATTTTAGAAAGCTGAGAAAATTTGCATTTTTAATAATGTGAGACTTTAATTCCACAATGAATCTAAAGACTGGGCTGAACCCTAGATGCACAGACACCTCAAGTTCTTGATATTATGTGAGTCTGGAGTGAACAAGCCCTGCAGGCTTGGATCCATTCTCACTAGTCCTATTAATAAGAATTCCCTCCTTCTCCATATTTTTTAGGGACACTTGAAATGTGACATGGAAATTCAGAAATAAGATATTTAAGTAGTATTCTGCATATACCTTTAGTGGAGTACGTAAAAGCAAGATCATGAAAGTGTCATGAATTTAAAACAATCAAAATTACTGAAGTCTGTAACACGGATAAATCACAGGCACAGTCATATTGATATAATCCAGAAACAACCATTGTAGATTTGACTTAAAACTTTGTGAGAGCAGATAAAGCTCATAAATTAAAAGTCACAAGATCACTGAGAACAGAATTATGAGGGAGAAGCCCTATCCAATTTATGTTTTCACAGCCTATCCCTTGCTCTCAGGTCTAGGATAGTAAAAAATAAATAAAAAATAAACTGTTAGCTTTATAAAACTGGCAGCTGAACAAACCACCTTTCAATCTCAAAATGTGTAACACTTGGCATGGAGAAATTTTGTATTAAGTAAAATTGTTTTGAAATAGGACTAGGTAAATATAAATTCTCTTTAAGCTCATGAGCTGGTAGACAACATTTTTGTCACAAGATTTCACATCTAATAAATACCAAATCTCATAGTTATGCTCTCTGTTAACCACTTTCACCTTTCATAGGGTAAAATTTTTTCATTACATTACTAAAAATTCTGTCCACTTTTGATGGAGAAAATATCCCAAGATGCATGTGGGGGTGTAAGAACTTCTGCATCAATTCGGTCACATGTATGCACACATGTGGTATCATTTGTTTCAGTGCTGTTACCAAATGTAGTTGTGGATCTTGACCACAGAACACATGCATTTACATAAACCTTATGCAACTATTACAGAGACACTACATTGAACAGAACAAGACATTAAAACAATTATACAGAAATCTCTTTTTGTCTCTTGACTGGAAATAAAGTGTTCTTTCTAAGTTTAGATCAAAACAAAACAAAACAAAAATCCAAACCTTTTATTCTAGTTTTATACGTGTTGAGCAAATTTAATCGTTTTAGAACTTTGTAGATAAGCATTTTACAAGAGCTTAAAATAAATTTATCTGAGGAATCGTAGTATTTTCTGATTTAATTGAGCATATTGGTTACTATCCTATTCACAAGCTGGCTTGGGTATTTTTTCGCTTCATTATGGAACTAATCATAGTCTCACTGAGATAAGTATTAAAAATATTTTTCAATAAAGTAGTAAATAATCAGTTTCTTGCAGGAAGATGTTTTACCCGTTACCTTCTTCAGTAAGCTGTGATTAAATTTTAAATATGAGTAGTATGAATTTGATTTTTGATTGATCATCTTTTTCCCCTCCCTTAAAACAGCAAACACACATATTTGTTGTGCAGTTTAATATAAAAATGCCATTTGTTTTTTATTATTGCTATTATAGTTTCAATTTTTTTTTTTATTTTTTTTTTTTAAAGCAAAAAAATTAAGTCTTGACTTTTGAAGTAGAGAAATGGACTTTGGGCAAATTGAAAACACAATTAAGATGGAGATTTATATGTATATATTCCTTATATACATATATTCAATTTTATATGTATAATGTACTCTTATATGTGCTGCATAGATACACATATGTAGAAATTGTGCATTATATATATTCTCATAAATTCATATATGCTCATATATATAATTATAGTTTCATTTATATAATTATATATATGGAAAAAATCATCTTAGTGTAGAAATATGCAAAATACGTTTAAAATCAAACTTAGATTCTACAAAGAATAGTCAATAGCTTTAAGATCTCCACCAGATGGTGACCCAAAGCATGTTTTAATGAGGAAAAAAAAAGAACAAGAACAAAGAACTAATCTACATTTTGAAACACTCTCAGGAGACTGCAGTCACAGATAGTGAAAACTAAAAACTATTTCTCACTACAATTAAACAGTGGAAATCCCATCTCAAAATGCTGAATGAAAAATAAATATTTTTTATGGGCAGAAAATTGATTAAAAGTAGCCAAAGATAATTTGAGAAAAAGAGGAAAAAAGAGGCTGGAAGAACAATTCTCCCCACACCCAAATATAAAAATATAATGATCTATGAAATATCATGATTATTCTTTTAATTTCTGTTAGCCAAATTATACAAGAGTTTATTTTGTAAATTTTTTCATTTTGCAAAATAAATCCTCAGAAATATATGAATACCATAAGTGAAAAACATTCATAAAATCTCAAATAATGAAATGTCTTAAAAATGCATAAAATACATAGCAACTCAATCTACTATTGTCACAGTCTCATGAGAGTTTTAGAGGACAGGAGAAATTACATGTTAATGACGTGTTATCACTAAGATGTTACAAATTCCCTTCTACTGTAATTAAATTACTATTCTAAAACATCTTCATATTCTAAATGGATCTATATCTAAAGAATAAAATTTAGCTATTTCTGTTTAGTCTACCAGCAGAACAACTAATAGATAAGATGAGCTATTTTTTTTTTCTTTTTTTTTTTTTTTTCTACATCTAACTTAACATACTGTAGTTGACCTCAGGTCGACATAGGCAGCCCAGTTCAGTGGAGTTTAAACAAGATAATAAGACTGTGGGATTGCCAGTAAGTTGATTCGGTGGTGGGTAAGGGGTGGTATTTTGGCTTCTCCAGGTAGAAAAATTGGCCAAGGAATAAATATGTGCCAAACCTGATGATTGATGGTACATTACAGGAGAAACTGGCATTTGAGAATGCATGTAAGAATGATGGTTTACTGCTCCAGGTGTCATTAGAATATGCTTCAGGATGGTCTCTTTTTGCTGAATAATAATTCCACTATATGAAGAGGACAAAAGCATTGTATCATTCATCACTGCAGTTCTTGATAGTGCCAGAAGAGAAGAGAAATTTGCAAAGTGTCCATAATCAACATTTTCAAAATCCAAGACATGAGTACTACCAATATTCAGAGAAGACATTCTTCCTCTGTACATGCCGAAGGATCCATATACTTCCCTTTCTAAATCCTGATCTGAAAGCCTTGATTTGTTAGTTGACGTCTGAACAGCAGAATTCCTTTTTTCTTTATTATCACCAGTGATTTCTTGTTCTACTGCCCACAGAGAGTATCCAATACCATCCCCTTGATTTTCAAGGAAGTTTTGTCCTAAGAAAGTTATTTGACTTGGTGTTACTGGTGTTGTTGGTAAGCTTAACTCTGCTACATCCCGTCCAGGGATCAGGCTTGGAGAAATTGTATCAAGGTGGTTCTGAAAACTTTGTGGGAGCGGAGGTGTGGAGTAGCTGTTAAGAGGTACACTGAGTTTGAATTTTGGTTCTGAATGAAAAGTGTGCCTCAATTCCAAAGACAGTGTTGTTGTAAGGAAGTCAGAACTTGCTGAATCATTGCTTTTTAAAAAAATATCTGCATCCATTTGAACTTCACTTCTTGCATTATCAATAGTATTTGATACTTCATCACTCTTCAAAATGTTTTGAGACTGCAATGATCCATGTGTTCTTGTACTGTTTATGAAACTATTAACTGGTGTATTTACCAAGAAAGCAGTCTGGTTATCCCTTGAACATGAAGGCTGGGTTCCTGGATGTGTTGGAAGGACAGAAACAAGTTGCTGTCTATTATTTAGGAAGGTCACGTTAGTTCTATCACTTACTATGTCAGTGCCAACTTGCATGTTTAAACTATCAAAGACCACTATTTTTTTTGTAGAGTTTGCAAGTGCCTTGTCAAAGGGACTTATCTGTACTGAGTATTGACTCAAAGGTGATTTGAGGGAAGAAAAAGGAAAAGCAAAGTCATCATTGGAAGATATGGTTAGGTTTGCAAAGTTTGTTTTTGACTGCATCTGTGATATTGTCTTCTCATTACTTTCTGAAATTCTCTTTGAAAGGCCCAGAACAAATAAACTAAAAATCTGTCTTTCCAAAGTTGATGCATGGCTAGAGAAGTTAATTTCTTCGGCTCCATGATCTAATAATCTAATTGTAAAAGTTTCCTCAGAGATACTGTCAGGCTTAGTAGGTGAACTAATGGATGGCAATTTCTCTGTTGGGGAAGAAAGCAGTTTATTAAATGAGAGCCACTGATTTTCTGATGGCTCCCCAGGAAATGCTTGAGACACTTCTTTCAAGTGATAGGAAACAGTCCAGAAACTGGCTGTTAAAGAAGGGGATATGTCTACATATTTTGTCAGAAAATCCAAGTAACCTGGTTCCCAGGAGTTGCCAACTCTGTTGATATTGTCTGTCTCTAATATGGAAAAATCTGAATCTTCATTTTGATTATTATTGTGAAATGCATCTAAATTGCTCTCCAGTGCTGCATTTCTGAGGGTCTCACTTATCATTTTCTTTTGAAAATATACTGAATATTTTAAATAATGAGACCAGTAATCACTATTAGACAGAAATACGCTGTCACTGTCTGAATACATACCGGATTGTTGATAAAGAGGCAGTGTTGTTTCAACATGATTAAATGCTGAGTTTGTCCTGCTTATTCCTACCAGAAGTGCTGACACTAGTTGTTTTCTACTGGATCCTGTGATTGAATTTGTCAGTTGTATGTTGGGCATAATTGCTGTATATGTTTTTTTCATGTTGTGAAAAAATGCTGTTGGGTTTGCATGTGGAACCTCCACAGAGTTTAAATTTGTAATACCTCCTGAGTAAGGTTCCTTAGTGTACATAGATTTTCTAAACAGAAATTCACTGCTTGCTGCTAACACGGAAACAGGTTTCCTATTAGTGTTGCCTTCTATCATTTCTGGGTAAATATTGCGAGGTGAAAAATCTAGCAAGTCTAGTCTACTTTTTTGCAATGACAGTTTCTCCCTTAAAGGTGATATAGATAAGCTAGCAAGAGAATTAAATCTCTCTTCTTGAAAGTCAGAGGTGATATGATGGTGAAATACAGTCTCACTCCACCAACTCTCAGGCTCCAAGACATCATTTAGATGTATGAAATTGGACTTGCTATTGCTGGAAGATGGAATCCACGGGGCTTCTTTTCTGTGTTCATAAGCAGTGCTTCTGCTAACAGCAGAGTGGAATGGTGACTCTGAGTCAGCATAACCTAGCCCATTTGCCAGAGTCCATGTTGCCTCTGCAGTAAGACTTCTGTTTGGAAGAAAAGGAACTGCTGCATTCACAGAAGGATCTGTAACAGCACCTGCTGTATCATAAGTGCCATGAAATGAAGTTCTAGAATCATTCAGAATATTTTCATGTTGTAACTGATGCATCACAGTGTTATCTAGCTTGATTTTTTCTGAAAAAACAGCCAAGGTACCATTGCTGGTCTCCTCATAAGCAGCTGATGTTGACAGAGTTGGATGAAATACGCTGTACATGTTTTTTCTCTCTGGATTCTCATCTGCTGAGTTTTTACTGAAATGGAGAGGTCTTTGTTTTACTGGCCAAATAATAGGGGTAGAGATAATTCCTATGGTTTTGATCCCTTCTATCTTAGACTCTTGCTGCCTTTGTGGTCGTGAATGGGAGGAATCGGGTGAATTTCTCTTCATTCTGAAGATAACTGTAGCAGGAAGTCTGAATTCCTGCAGGTCTGTGTGTAGTAAGCCATATAGTTAACAGATTAAGGAAAATACATGCAACATAACTGTCTGTTCTTGGCTGTCTTCTCTGGGTCTAAAAAATGACTTACCATCAGTGGAAGATTATGCCACTTAGCTGGAAGTTTTTCTTGCTTCTACTATAAATGAATTTGGCCTACTTTTCTTAGTCTTCCTACTTTCTCTTGGCAATTTCAAAGTAAAGAAAGAACTTAGTTGTCCATTTTTCATTTGCACTAACATTAACAGGATGTTCAGTCCTACTGTATCTCCAAAAATCAAAGTTAACTGTTCATAGTGAACATGGAGTGAACGGCTCCACAAAAAGAAAAAGCACAATTTGGAAATAAGTTTCAAGATTTTCTTCTTTCTTCTGCTTAGATCCAAATAGGATGAATTCAGATAAATTCTTTCACATTGTCTGCTATACTGCCTGACTGCCAAATATACAAGAGGTGATTTGCCAAGAGAAAAAAGCACTCCAAGAATGTAAAATCCTACAGTAACAACCGATGCACTTGGAAAACAAAACCAAAAACACCAACACCATCCCAAAAGAACAACCAACCAACCAACCCAACAACTACTAATTTCGTTCTTGGGAGAACACAAAATCTTTGGTAAAAAGATCTTTTAGCCTCATATGAAAATTGCAGAAAACTATTTCTGTAACATTATTAATGTTTAAAAACTATCTTTAAAAAAAATAATAAACATTTCAGTAGTTCCTCACAAAGTGATACTCAGTCTCCAGGAGACAGTGATATCAGATTTGAGACAACCTTAAAAGAAATCAAGGAAATCCCCTCCCCCTCCCCCCCCACCTTTTTTTTCCTGTGCTAATAATAGGCTCATTTACTACCTTATTTTTTCCCTTAATCTTTCTAAAGAAAAGTAAATGATATCTGATACTGTCAACATTTTCCCTAGTAGAGTCTGATCCAGCTCTTCTTGAAGTCAGTGGAAAGATTCCTGTTGACTCAGTGGAAGTGGCTTTGCTCCATAGGAATGATTCCACTTGGCTTCCCTGTGTTACCAGTGAGGAACAGACAATCCCAGCATACCAGCACCCTTGCAGCAGGAGCAGTAGCTACACAACACCTGATAATCTGCAGTGTTAAAACATTTCAGAAACATGCTTCTTTTCAGTCCCTTTTTAAAAACACCTCTGCCTTCCCTTGTTCTTTACATGGGTAAGTACAATGGGTGACACAAAGTTAGTGCCTTTCATATGGGAACCAGGTAAACATGATACAAATGAACACTGAGTTTGGTTCTGTTCTTATTTACACCATTCTTGCAAGGGCAAGTCCAGTGAAGTTACTCGTGATTGATTTCATTGTAAATGAGATCAGAACTGAGGCATGACCCTTTACATTATACTATGAAAAACACATCTTAAAAAACAATAAATTTGCTCTAGAGACAGTACAAGGAATAATGTAACACAGGATTTCTTACCATTGTTTGGCTTATCGGTTCTATTAGTATCAGGCATGTTAGTGGTGACAGTGGGTGGTGTAGGAGTAGTAGCATTTACAGTAGCTGGTAATAAAGATGAGAAAGAGGTGAATTTGAATGAAATATGAATGTTAATGAGGTAAGACAAAATGGGAACAACTCATGACAACGTAAAATGAAACCATCTACACACAGTGACATACATGTTAAACATTGTTTTCTGCTCAAAGTGACAAATGGACATGAACTGAAGTTCCAGTCCTGCAATCTTTACTTTCACTGACTTCAGTGGGAGGTTTGCCAGTGGAAGGATTGCAAGATCAGTCCTGTACCGATTTCATGAATTCAAAATCCTCTTATGAGAACTTCAGATCCAAACAGCTGTGTAAAGACCAGAAAACAGATCTTACAAGTTCGAAGATGCGTGCACTTAGAAAGAATAATTGTCCCTACTCAGGGAATGAGGATGACAAAGAAACGTGAAACTGAAACACCCATTTAAGGTTCTCATTACCTCAACTGAACTCTATATAATGAAAAGAATTGAAATCAGACTTGGAATAACTGGAGTGGAATACATATTTTGAAAGCTTCATGTAGGATCTTAGTTATACTCTTCCCAGTGACACTAACAGGAGTCATCCTACACAACACTGGAAAATGTTTCCCAGGAGAACTAGCTAGAATGTTTCTCATATTCAGAGTGAGAAGCCAAAACTTCAAATTCCCCTCACTGAAGACAGGGAGGGTACACACTCTAGAGGAACAAAGCACTTCAAAATCAAACCACTGAATTTTCAAATAGTTTGGAAAATAATTTATCTAGAAAGTCCCAGGAATGTAAATCCTGTCACTGACAGCTTTCTTCTTTTCCTGAAAACTCTCTTTAAATGTGAAGATTTGTGAAATATAACCTCACAGTGTAATACATCTTTTGTAGATTTTGACCAAGAATCAACCTGGAAAGGTTAAGCAATCGTATTTTAACTAAGAAATTGAACTATTGATTTTTTGTTAGGTTATTGCATTTAACATTTTGAGTCTAAAATTCATAAACTCAGGCCTCAGCTTAGGGAATGGGTTTATGTTCAAGTTTCAGTGAAATAAGAAAATTGAGAAAAGAGAAGACTTGGTACACAGGGGTTCTAACTGGGAAAGGGAGAACAGAAAGTCACACGCTGTTATATAAAAAAGGTGTTCTTACAAGTAACTTCAGGGCTATATTTTCTGAGAAACAAGTTTTAAGGCTTCTTGCTGATTGTGTGTTCCAGCCAACACTGTTAAAGAAGGTATCTTCCAATGAATGAAAATATTTGCTAGACACAATGAAGAAAACAGCTCTGACATAATGATGGCAAGCACAAACATTGTTACTGGTGCTGTTGCACAACATACAACAAAAAAACAAACTAAAAAGGAATCCACAGTGGACTCTCAGCTTAAAATAAGTCTGCAGTGCTGAAATCAATACAGACATCTTTTTTATGATTTACATTATGGTGATGATGATGATGAAGATGAAGATGATTATGAACAACATAAATCTGATGCACCACTTTCAAAGTAACTAACACAAAGCCAGGGACACTTGACGAAACACTCTTTGGAGAAGGAGACAGTTACCCTGTTGAAAAGTACTCAAAAGGTTTGTTGAAAATGTGATGATCTGAGAATTTAAGGAAGGCAGGCTTGATAGAGAACATCTTTTATTAGAAACAATATGTTCTTCAAAATTTGTTTGTCTGAAAGTGTGTCTATTTCTACAACCCTATTAGGTGATTTAACATTAGATATTCTCTCTCCTTTCACACCATGCCATTTTGATATATGAAATCTCTCTGAGTTCTTCCAAGAGAATAGACAAATATCTGTATACAATGGCTGTATTACCTCTTCCCATAGAAAAAGAGTAATACTGAATAATTTTTTGGTAAGGTATTTGGGTATCAATATTTAGAACATATTGTGAGTTTGCATAACTCACAGTTTGTGAGACTGATCGCTGAATATTGCTGTTTGAAATCTAATTGTAAACAGAACTGGCATTTCACTTTCTCTATGGAGACCTCCAAGACCCTAAACCAAATCATGGGAACAACTGGGAGAAGTAGACTGGAGACTATCACAGATCTCTTACTGGCTTCTCAAGCAGAATGCATTTCTCTTTTTATCTTTAAACTAAATCTGACTTACTTGCAAATGTTGGGTTAGAAGGAGTTCCAAGACTTCCTCTCCCTTTTATATTTTATTCTCTGCTGCCTCTATCTTCCATCACACAGCTTGAAATGGGTTACAGAGCATGACATATTTTTGATGCAGCTGCTGCTGTGATTAAAGTTTAACATGTCACCTCACGAGCAGGTCTGTGCTCATGAGTGTATTGTGGAAATGGGCTGATGTTGTTCTTGTTCATTTTTATAGAACTTCAGCCACTAAGCAGAGTGGAAAGAATTAACTATCCTTGTATGTGCAATGATTCACAAGGCATGGAAATCTTTAGGGTTCAGCTCCTCCTTGCATTCCACAGAGCTGACCTTTTGAAAGACCTAATGAATGTGGTGGTTTTGACACTATTTAACCATCACTAGTTGCTGCAACAAAGTCTTTTATTAACTATTAGCTGCTGGATTTTGCAGTCCAATGTTAACTTGTCTCCTGCTAATCTCAAAGTATCTAGCCTCAAAATAGCCTAAAAGTTGCTTTATTTACATATGTTTATTTTTTGTTTACAGATGTACCTATTTCTTATCCTGGTTAATATTTTACTGTAAAAATGTGCAGGATGAAAAGATGTGAAGAAAGAACTAAAATTAATGCAGTCTATTAATGCAGTTTTGATATAACAGAGATTATTTGGAAAATATATTATCAAGGAAATGATCACATTTTTTCTACATATTGTATATACATGACACCCACACTTTTGATGAGTCTAAGGTGTTTCTTTCCTTACTATTTCTTATTGCAATTCAGACTTTCATTAAAAAAATAAAAATATAAAATGAAGAAAATAGGAAATAAGAAAGAAGTGGAATAAAATAAAATAAAATACCAAGAAAAATAAAGATTTAACAAAGATGAGACTGTGAAAATGACCTGAGCTTCTTACCTTGACAAAGGCTTCCTAGGTTTGCACAACTTGTTGGTTCAATTGTAGAAGAAGGAATTAGGTATGAGCCTTTAGAAAAAAGAAAGTCAATTAATTAGACAGGTTTGTCTACTGGGCATAAAACCAACATGTCTCAAAATATATCTTGCAGTGACACAGTCTTCCTATTTTCTCTCAATGATAAAACTAATAATACCATTTGCCTTCTTATGTGTTTTCATTTTCTGTTGCTGCTGAGGGATCCACAAAAACAAACCCTGCCTTACAAGTTACAGTCACTTACATATCCTGCCCTGGTTTTCTTATACTCTCCCCAGCTGTAGCTAAATAACAGCCCATTAAATGAATGCAGCTTGTGTGTACTCCGAAATGGCTCTGTGAGGAGGGGTTGGTATGGCTGTAGAATTTATGGCATCTTCACGAGCAACAACATGCACCTTGGAGAAGCAACCACAATGTGCTGTTGCAGCACAGGTTACCCACCATACAGTTCTGAGTAATCTGCCTGTGGCAGACACCAGGCAGATAAAAGGTGATTAAACTTGCTCCTGTGCCCAGGGCGTGGGTGTGATTAATATTCTGGTATGCATGATTTATAAGCAGATAATGTTGTAAATCTGTATCTCTGCTGAATTATTCACAACTACATGCACATACTTTGATCATCTAGAGACAAAAATGGGGAATGTAAGAATGAGTACAGAAAATGAACTGGTTAAACTACATTAATTACACTTTGTGTATCCCAGCAGATCAGCTGCAGCTGCAGCTGCTTTTGCACGTTATGTTGAAAATAATAGGGCCACACAGCAGGGCATAATCTGAACCTACAGGGAGTGTTGTCTGTTTGACTTTCATTTTACCACTTCAGAATCATATTGACTCAGTGAGGTTCTCTCATGAAACACCATATCCTTCCATAAAATTACAGAGCCATCACCCACCAGCTTGTAAAGATAACTATGAAAATATTTCCCATGATGGAATAACAGATGAAGCATGGGGCTTCAATACAGAAGTGGATGTCTTACATGTATTGCCAACAAAATACAAGACAGAAGTTAAAATGTGATTCTCTACAAATATGAAAGTTCAGTAATTTTGTGGGGGTTTTGTTTGTTTTGTTTAGCTTTTTTTTGCTTGTTTGTTTAAAATGGATTAAGAGATACAGGCAAATTGACTTCCTTTGTAGACTTCCTATCAACTTCAGGAAGCATGCTCTAAGTTCCCTACCTTCTGTGTGAGACTTTTTTCCAAAATATATTTACTTCTATTAAACAGCCAACATACATCTAAACCTTCTGTGAATAACCTCCTCCTGATGCTATATCGTGGAAAGATCACCTGAAAGATGACAGAAAATCTGCAGACTTTAGAAGACATTTAAGGCAGAATACTGTATCGTTTAACGAGGCATATTTTCAGTGAATATGTTAAATGACCTTTCTAATTTTTAAATCAGGTTGAATTCTAGCCAGACTAGATGTTCTCTCAGTGAAGTACAATGATCCGGCTATGAACAGATACTTGGCATAAGCTCCCTTATTAAGCTCAATGGCATGGTCAGTAATAGGAACAGCAGACACGGCCCTGCATTATGGACACTTTGTGTGATGTTTCTCACCCACTTTAAATGTCTAAAACTCAGACATCCATATCTCCTTATCATGTTGGATTTTCCTTATAGTCAGTGGAGAGAAACAGGCACTCCTACAGCATAAGACTTCTGACTTAACCAAGACATCTACTCTAATGTGAAATGAACTGACAACCTGAACAGCCATTTTCACTCCATTATTCATAAACAGCACTGAGTGCAATTAGCTTAGTCTTAAACAACTATCTTTCAGCTGCCTAAGCAGACAGATCCTACCCCAAGTTAAATTTGACTGCAAAATTAAAAATTTTGATTTGGGAAGGAAGGACCCAAATGAAGTACATTATACAGTAATTGCAGGCACAAGCACACATTCAGCAAAGATAGCCTTAAACTGAGTGGGTTATATTCTGCTATATGTGCAACCATTGCAGGCTCCAAAATCAGTACAGTATTTGTATTTGACTAAATACTCCTTGGTTTGTCTGCACTAAGCTCTGCACTGATTCTATTACACTGTTCTCACTACTTAAACTATTTTTAAAGTTAGTCTGGATTAGGCTGTGTATATATACCTTTAAATGCAAGCCCTGCGAAGGTACAGCAATGAAAAAAGAATTCCGTCAAGTCTTCCAGAAACACCCCAGTATGATTGCACAGCTGTGAAAACATTAGTCTAAGGAATAAACTAGGAGAAGGTAAAATCATGAAAAGATTATCTGGAACAATTTGTTGGTGTTTTTATCCTCAATAAACCTACTTGTCTGAAAAATCATGAAAATAATATCCTTTGAAAAATTTAACAATGTTCAGGCACAAATACTTTGAGAGGTGTTTTTTGTTTGTTTGTTTGTTTGTTTTTGTTTTGTTTTGTTTTGTTTTGTTACAAGTGGCTTCCTGGGAAAGCATTATTGGAGCTGAGTGAAAACCTCTTTTTTTGCATGAATCCTTCCACTGCAGCTAAATGAAGTCTAATCAGTTAATCTCACTACTGTCAGTGGTTTATTCATGGTTGATAGTCTGACTCATCAACTCTCATGTTAAAGGCTGGTTTTACAATGAAGGCTTTTATTCAAGAAGATGAAGGAAAAAAAAATCTAACAACACCATCTCTGGGATTAGCAACAATTTCTGAATCTGCATTGCACTCCACATGGTTTCTTTTAGGACATATGCTGGTGTAGGGAAGCCTGTATCATATTGGGTAATTTAACATATTTGAAAAAAAAGAAAGTGGTTAGTTGGTTTTCTCACATGCTTAGTTACAGGAAGTAACAATGCTTATATAGAGATACACTTGAAGCAGCATGTATAGAAACCTGGGCCTATGTTCTTGCTAATGTTAGAATGCTGACAAGTGTTTTCTAAAATAATCTGCCGTAAGGAAACCACTGAAAAAAATGACATCCCAAAGGATAAAGTTGTGATGTGGAATACAAATAACTGTATTACTTCTGTGAGTACAGCTACGATGTTACACTAATATCACAGGATTGTACAGTGTTTAATAGAAAGACGAACAAGATCCATATTCCAGGCAAAATCAGGTAAGACTGCAATGTTTACAGGCATCTTGGTAGGTAGTAATTGTTGTGGTCATCGTCTTGGTATAGTGGTTTAAGAAGAGTAAGATTTTCTGGGAAATTGCTTTCTCTCAGATTTTTCTATTTGTATGGATGGAAAAACAACTTTTGCATTTGGAACTTTATCAGTCATGATCATTGTTTATGTTAGTGTCTTTGTTGTGTTGGTAGGCACCTAGAATTATGCTGAGAGCTGTCCCACTAAGTCTACCTCACATTTTGGTTTCAGTAAACTAAGTAAGATGTGATGTTAGCCACCTTTATCCCTCATGAGCTACTAGATAGAGAAACCAGAATGTCTTAATGATGCCAGGTTCTGTTTTAAACTACCAATTGAAAGAAAGGTTGACAAGATGTTATCAGGATGATAAGAAACAATGATTTTGATATAAATATCTTCCTTTCCATCTGTCTCCTTCAATTTATCTTTTCTTGTACTTTTCTATCTTGTATGCATTACCAGTTTGCCTCTGCTTTTACTGGTTATCTGCACATGCAGAAAAATGCTAACAGGTGCTCCTTCTAGCTAATGAAAGCACCAAAGGGCAGGTACAAAAAAAATTTACTAAGTGGTTAGTTAACGCATATTTTTTTCTCTCTGGAAACCATGGTAGTCTAACTTGAGGGTAGCAGGTACTTTCCTGCAATTGTCATTTCATGTTAGTAGAATTTCAGGAAACAAACCACTGGGAAAGAACTCTGATCTGTAGATTATTTCAAGCAGCAACTCAAAATACTTAGGGGATTTTTTCTTTTCCCTTATAGAATCAGTTTATGCCCTTTCAAAGACTCTGTGTATGGCAAGAATTGAGCTAAACTCAAAGAAAGGCAAGATCTACCTGTTTTTCTTTCACAATAACTTTTTCTTTTTTCTTTTTTTTTTTTTTTTTTCTTGCTGGGGTAAGATATTTTCAGCATAATACAGAAGTGTGGGGGGAAAATAAGCAAAAAGGAATTGGCAAGGCATACTCACCACAACTCAAATTGTTTTCTGCTTTCAGTGCTGAAGTTGGAATACTCCAGAATTCATTTTCCCAGTCTACAATGTTTCCTTTCACATCGCAGCTGAGGTTGGCCAGTGTTTGAGCATTCATGGTGAAATTCCAGAGGCGGAAGTTGTAAATGTCTCCATTTAGAGAGCTCACTTCATTGCTGTTAGAGCCCAGCACCAGCCTACCGTTTCCAGGGATAACTTTTCCAAACATAGCCGGACAGTATACATTATGATAGGTACTCTTGGCATATACACCTATTGCACCCGAGAAGCTATCCCCTACTACACAGAGCTGTTCAAAGGTTCCTGTGAAAAACTCTGCATTTCGAGGCAATGCATTATCAAGAAAGCACTGGGTCCCTGAGATAGACAGAAAATGGCCTTTTGTGGTCTTTCCGAAGCCGAAGAACTCTTTCGATGACAAATCAGTGTAGGAGAAGATCTTCCAGTCGTCATTGTCATCACTGCTGCTCTTGGTTGCTTCAAAGCACAGTGTAAACTGGCTAAGCTCTGGAACCAAGACTGTCTCTGCCATGGACACGGCATCAACATCGGGATCCTGGGGAATGATGACCTTCTGATTCCTCAGAGACACGGCGACTAGAACATAGAGCAGATAAATAAATTAACTGGAAAATATTCTCATATAAAAATAAAGGCAGACTGGCAGCAGTTTAACAGTGTTTTTTAATCAGTGTAATATATCAAAAGCACACACTGAGGGGAATTTGGCTTGGGAGTGCACTCAACCAAAAACATTCCTTTTCAGCAGGATGGAGAATGCTGTTCTACCCACAGCTAACTACTCCAGAAGTTGCATTAAGAGCAATATTAGGAAATATTACCTACTAGCTTCCACTCACTTTATAAAAATTACTACACATTCATCTAGGAAGGTTGCATTATGCAATAGAGTAAAGCAGCTATTTTAAAAACACAGTATAATTTTTAAAGATGCATTATTTTAATTACTTGTCTGCATGACTATTGGTGCATTACACCAATAAAGTTCAGGCCTCACTTTTAAATATTAGTATCGCAGTAGAATAAAACCTCCATTACATTCCTTGACAAAATGAAGACTTTTGTTTCTGAATTTTGGTAACATGTTTCTGCAATGAACTAGGCATCTTCCTGTTTTGTCCCCGGCAGCCTTCTGGTTGAACATTGCAATCATGTGTTTGTGAATATTTTTATCCAAGCTGTTCACTCTTTGCAAATATTTGTGTCAGCAGTTTAAGATTAGGGACAAGTATCTAGAAATGGCTAGTCCTCTTACAAAAAATGCACTGCAGTAGGAGTATTTAGGCATGGGCAGAATTACTTTGTCTCTGATTTTTATTAAGTATTCTCATTTGCACTGGCAAAATGGCAGTCACCAAATGTGAAAAACAGTATCTAATGACATATACTTTTTCTCCATGAGTGTATTAATGACAATGCTGCTGAGTCTACTTTGGAGAACACTATTTTTCAAAATAAAGTGTCAGTATTCTCAATTTTATTGGTACATTTATGGCAGAAAATTTCTTCTAGTAAATTTCTCCACATAAAGAAGTTTCAGGTAATCAGTAATGAAAAAGTATCAAAGTCATTAAGACTTGTTGCAGCCATTCCTGGCTTTACTTCTGGCCCCACAGTTCTGTGGCAGATCACATTGCCAACAAATTTCTTCCAGCTCTCTGACAGGCTTTGACAGTGCATATGCTGGAACTGAAACCGGGTTTTGCTAGACTTGAAGAATAATTGTCACATTAAAAGCACGGTCTCCTTTGGGATTTTTAAATGATGGTATGTCACGTGCTAATTATTATGCTTGCTCCCTTTTCAGAGTGAAATAAAACTTTTTGTTATGAGGGGGTGAGATATATGAGGGAACGGTGACTGTCATGCCTCATTCAGGAAGAGACAGACATATGGACTATAAAGATCCTGTATATTCTATGGTATTACACTTTCTATCAGCAGCTTGCAGACTGAGCTCCAGCTACCATATTTGGATATATGAAAGGACATAATTTGACCTATACATACTATAGTAAAATAACCTAAAACATTATACATTATCTGCCAAACCACCAACTGGAGAATGGGACGGAAGAGAGAAATTCCGGGCTTTTATAGATACTGGATTTACTTCATAGATTTTTTTGTTTGTTTGTTTCCCAAGCACAGAAGTATGTTGGAACAATTTTATAGATAGAAAATGTGTTCAACTTTCCATTGAAAACAAGGGCATTTTTTTATGAGTTAATTATACAGTACAGTTCTTTATGTAACATGGAAAGTGTTCCAGAAGAAGTATAAAGATTCAAGACTTGAAAAAGAAGAAAGCTCACTCATGTGAGCACCACCCAGCCTGTGTTAGGGTGGTCAGGAGAGCTACAGACAACCTGGTCACATTTAAACAGTGTGAGAAGAGAAATAAACAGGGAGAACCCCACTGCTCTGGTATTGAACAAAATTACTGTAATGAAATTACTGTACTTTTCTGACAGATTTTACCATTGGCACCTTCTCCCTGAGTGAAAGGACAAAACTGACAAGTATCTTATACATGTGGAGAAAACACAATCCTGCCATCAACATTAAGAGCTCTCTCCCAGTTGCTGTTGCACAGCCAGTCATTGTACTGATGAATTTCAGATGTTAGTACTGGAGAAGCTGATTAGTCTCTGAGGGAGAATATACATATATTCTTGGTCTGTTCATGCAAGTGTTTAGACTACATGCAGGGTGATGTTAAACTGTTTCTATTAGGAAGATAACTGGATTATAATGAACAGCGTTTACTTTGGACGCATTGCTATTTACTTATGAAACATGTACAAAAGTCTTGGCAGCTGGGATGCGGCAGAAGCAATCAGCAACAGGCAGCTCACTGTTCTAAAATCCACATCTGCTTTTATGGGACTGCTGCAATGACAAGAAGTCTGCCTCTGCTTCTTTTTAGAGTCCCTTCCTTACTTGTCTTTGTTTCAGCTATCTTACATCTCTTACACCCCTTTACACACAAGCAACCAAGGAGTCTCTTGACTATTTTACAATCACTTGTGGGGAAAACTGCTTTCCTGCCAGTTGATGGGCTTTTCAGCGTGGTTTGGTGCCTTGTGTAGTGGTTTCCGCTGTTCCTAGCTTCACTGCTTTCAGCTGTCTCTCCACTGATGCTGGAAGAAATGCACCAGTGTCAACACACTACATACCTATTTGATAAATTTTGCTGCAGTGAATGCTGCACTGACTCATCCTTTAATCTGGGCTACAGCAGTACTACTCAACTTTGTGCTAATTTATGTTACATTGTCTCAAGCATTTCTGCGTTATCAGAGGTCTTCCTCCTCTCCTTTGGGTATCTGAGTGAGTTCAACTCATCAATGGAGCTATTACTTACACAGTTAAGTATTACTAGAAAATTATTTAACATGCCAGCTCTTCAGCCGCTGTAAGCTGACATAATTCCCCTAGGAGTAGCAAAGCTATATTCATTTACTGCAGCTGAGGATATGGCCTATCTTCTGCTTTTGCTGTGCTGCAGGAGGCCAGCGTTTCTGTGGGCAGCCAGCTTGTTATATATAACAGGATGTGCTCTGTGAAACTCGGTTTGAAACCACTATTACACAAAACTGAGCAGTCACACAAATGCTGTTCTATTCTCAGCCAGTTCCCTACCCAAATTCATTTGCTCTTATTTGTTTTTCCTCACATATATTTTGCCTTGTGTACATTTTGTATTAAGATTTTCTATTAGTACCTTTACAAGTGCAATTTCTAGATAGCAAACTGCTGTATGTCTTTGAATGGCCCTTTGCATTGCACATACATGTTTCTTTGTCAAAGTCAAAATAGAACAAACCACTTAATTTTATTATTTACATATGATCATTGCTGAGAAATGACAGAAAACATGAGTAGAGTACTATAACACCATACCCCTCTCTCTGGGAGAAATTCATGATATAGCCTGGGTATCATGTTTATGATGGTAAGAATGGTGCCAGTTTGAAAATGGAGCTTTGAAGTTCCACAATGACCTGAAATGAGTGTGTGTAGCACTGCCTTTAGGAATTCTCTGCAAGAACAGGAAAGGACTATGTTACCACCCTTTAACCAAACTCTTTTTCTGTATCAATTGCCTGGTTAAAGGTTGCCATGCAGAATGTGGCCTATAAGTTATAAGTTGCCCTGGGTGCACACAGCCACCTGTCCTCTATAACATCCACAGTCAAAACCAAGAATTTAACTGAGAGTTATAGATTTAGAATAAAGACACAAAAATTCAGGAACCTTAGATGAGATAGCTTAAGAGCAGGCCTTAACACAGAGTGCCTGAACTAACATGTAAGATTGAAATATGTTGCTAGTGAAGATCACTGACACCTTTACCCACAGTGGTGAGTAGCCTTCTTATTCAAAATAAAAGGGTGTCTTCTAAGACTTTTTACTGCAAGGGTGCTATTTGTGAAGGTAAGGTACTGTTCAATTTGGCACAGAGGTAATATTTTTGAAATACATTACCTTATTATACATTAATATGTATAATACAGACGATTTTCTAACTATACATGTTGCCCTTTCTTTTTCTCTTAATTGAATACATCTGAGGATAATATTGCATCTTTCAATTCCTGCTGAAAGTTATCTTATATGTTATTCTTAAACATTAAAATAGCAAAGAGGAATAACGCAATAAATCATATTACATAATCCGATTGCATACCATTTTATATGACCTACTTGATTTAACAACTTGCTGTACAGGAAGAGCCACTGCTTTCAAACAGAAACCTTTCAGAAAATTTGCTTCCACTTACAGAAGAGAACAGGTGCTCCTCGAGTTATTACTATACTCTCTCTGTCAGCATGAAAGGATAAGAAATATTTATTTCCTCTGATATGACTTTACCTTTTTTCTTTTCAGAACTGCAAACTAATTTTCCTGGCATAATCAGGACTATTTTTGTCTTATAATTATGGAGGTTGTTATGTTTCTTATTTTAATATATTGTATGTGTAATAGGTATCTTGATTTTTATTCTTTTTCCCCCATGAAAAAGGTATATTTGTGACTGAGTACTGAAAATCTCCTTACTCTGTGTTTCTACACAACCAGCCAATACAACTTAAGTGTAATGGGCTACATTTCAGCCGTCCCCAGTGTCAGGACAGACCAGGTAATGAATTGATCAGGAGCAGGCCTGCAGTGAAGGAGTAAGGGATACCAGTGAATGTAAAGCTTGGCATGAGCTGGCATTGTGCGCCTGCAGCCCACAAAGCCATTTGTATCCTGGGCTGCATTTTGATTCAGAAGTGTGGTCAGCAGGTTAAGGGAGGTGATTCCCTCCTCTACTCTGCTCCCATGAGCAGAATAGAGGACCTGGAGTCCTTCTGGAGTTCTGGGGTCCTGAATAGAAGAGAGGCAAGGCAATCCTAATGCCTTCATTTATGTTGCAGCCCTTTACCAAGAACAACTTCTAGTAATGCCTTAAAAAACAAAACAAATATCAATCACATATTATTTGTCCTCTTATCTTCTCCTAGGGTGAAAAGCATGGGTGTCTCTCCCCCGCCCAGCCCCCCCCCCCCAATTGTTAGGCTTTTTAAAATCTAAGCATTTAAAATCTAAGCAAAGAGAAAGAAAGGTTGAGGAACTGGAATGAAAGGCAGCAGTTTTGCAGTGACAGTTCATCCCTCGGAGTTTATGCTAGAGACTGGAAAAAAACTGTAAGAAAGTTCTGCTTTTGCACTAGTAGGGTGCAAACTATAGGGTGTTTTACTGGGCCAAAGGTTTCGTCTGGCCTTGCAGCTGTTGGCTAAGCTCATGCTGGCCTTTACGTTACTATGTTCTGCAGTTACACTGAAATGAAGGATGTGTCCCACTTCTAAATCTCCCCACATAAATCTTCAGAAAGAAACAAACTAGGGCCTAAAATTTTTGCATGCAAAAAGTTTTCTAACGCACTTAAGGATGTCATGTCCTGGAAAAAAAATATATGTATATTTATCAAAAGAAAAATAAATTAATTAAAAAACATACCAGAAAATTCTATAGTTTCACCCTGCAGCCTCCATCTCCATTCACCCCTTTCCTTCTCATGGAGCACTTGGCTCTGTCAGAGAATGTCATTCTAATAAGCTATAAGAAATTTCCTTCTAGCAGGACATTTTAGCTATTAGAGGTATGAAATGCTTTGGGCTTACTTACTTCGTACATAGCTGGCATTAAAACCTTTTTTTTGGATACTAAAGTCACTTTTAAAGGACACAATCATTTCATTTCCAGTAGAATTATACGATAATCCCTTGGCGGTGATTCCACACAGGTTCATTGGGATCTCTCCACTGTCCAATGTCAGTGAATCATAAATGCAGCCTGGAGCTTCTTCAATGTCAAAATCAATAAATGTTAGCTGTATGATGAATCCATGAGGTGCTCGGATGATCCATTTGCATGCTTGGCTGTTGGGATAATCACTGGGGAAGCATGGAGAAGTGAAAACTCCAGACGGGTCAGTCAATACAGTCCTACAGTTGTAGCATCCATGAGCTGGCAATGTAAACAGAGAAAGGTCAGGAAGAGTGATAATTTAACAGCAAATCAATCATCAACACTGTCTAAATATATTTCTGTACAGAAAACCAAATGAAGATGGGAGGAAGACAGGCAGAAAAAGGCTTTGTTTCTAGCAAGCAAAATGCTAGAGGAATAATGTGGCAAAATAATATTTTACATAAGAAATCTTGCAAATACAAATTATACTGTTAAATATTTGTTTGTGCATCAAGTATATATCTGCCATGCATTTTGACCCACGGTGCAAACAATGGTGAAGTGAAAGCAACATTTTTGAATTATCAAAGCCAAATGAATTGTTAAACTGAAACTTCTAAGAAGATGACTGGTATCATTTATATCTTTTGGCTGCTGGACTGATGCTGACTGCTGTTATTCCAGCAGCTCCATGCCCTGCCCTTGTTCCCAGTGGAATGTCCCTGGAATGCAACAGCACAAGAGATGGGCTGAGGAGCCACAGCAGCAGCATTCCACAGAGTCCAAGGTTAGTCATCAGCACTTCCGGCAAGTGCTCTCCACATCACCCAGAAGGGTAGCAGTGAGCTACTACTGGCTTTTGAATCAACAGCAAATTACTGTACTCTTCCCATGCTGAGTCAGCTCCATTGATGTTTGTGGCAGCCAAGCTTTAAAAAATTCTTATCTTTTCCTGATGCACCTTCGCTCACCTGCTGTTCTTATCCATGACAATTTCAGACCCTGTTAGTCCACTGCGATGCATTTCTTATTCTTTTTAAATTTGTTCTTCTGTCATATATTTACTTACTGTGTTGTTTGTTTGTATTACTGTGAATTGCCCACTGTTAAAATCTGCAACCATTTGCCAAAGCAGTACTGAACAAGCTAGGTGGGAGCAGAATATTACCAACAGATAACCAACGACACTAACCAGCACATCTATGCTGACCAAATATTTCATTAGGACAAACGTGCACCAAGTAATATAAGCTTGAAAAAAATAGGAGAATATGAATATGCATTATTAGTCGCCTATGCCAAAAGCAGCAAAGCAAGTTGTTGTTCAAGTATTTAGGGAACAATCCTAAGAGAGAAATAAATACGACACACTTCTCCAAAGCACCCTTTATGTTTTTTTCCACTGCTTTGTTACTGATACTCTTTAGTCACATTCATAGTGTTCAGCCTCAGCAAATAGAACCTGACTCTGGGAACTGACATGGCAAAAAAAAAAAAAAAAAAAAAAAAAGCAGCTTACATATGTAAAGAGAATTCTTATGCAGAACTCTTGCAGAGTTCTTATATTTTTATTTCCAAATCATGTATTCACATGGCCCATAAGAGGCAGAGATTAGTAATTAACTGGTCTTCCAGAGCCAAATGCAGACTGGTTACATAAGAACTATGGAATGTTTATTGGGAAAAATAATTTTGTCTTAATGATTTACAAGTACCTTTGGGAAGATGTGGTACTTGTGACACTGGAAAACATGATCTGTGTAGTACAAGCTGGAACCCGTGTAATTTAATTTCTCTGCAAATCTGAACAGCCAAAGGATTATGTTCACTTGCCCTGAAATCTTACTCTTCCATTTCTTAACCAGAGAGAGAATATGTACTTATTAGTATGGTGAGTATAAATCCTGACTCCTAGTCCAGGGCAAGTGAGCCCCTACAAGACAGGGGACAGATCAGGCTGTGGCGGCCTCCAGCTGGAAGGCTTGGTGATTCATACTTCCGCCTTCATTATTTCTAGGATGAGGGCTACAGGGGCTGAGGATCTGGCAGCAATGCTGCACCCACCCTCCTACCAATTCCTGATAGAGAACTAAGTGACACAGAGCTATCTGGGCAGTTGAGAGTTTTCCCTGTGAATCAGCTGCCCCCAGAGGGACCTGGATCCAAAGGTTCAATACCAGGAGGTTATGCAAATGCATGTTGCACACTCATTCAGCATTGGACCCCTAAAGGTTATCTTAATGGCATTATAAAACAATGCTGGCCAGAAGAAATATGCTGCTTGTCCATAAAAGCAATGTCAAGTGTGCACCTCAAACTGGTAGGATATTACATTCAGCCTGACACTGGAAAAGTAAAATTTGTCCATCAGAAAGAACACAGACATTCCTAGAAGCCTGCATTTACTAATTTTCTTGATCACCATCAGCCTAAACAGAACTCAGCTGTTCTATTTTTCTTTCTCCTGATTATCTAAGTTGTGTTAAAAAATGTTAGTACATTTAACAAAAATACTTTTATCTCTGCTTTCGTTATAAATACTGAAACATAAAAGTTATTTATTTTACTGTTGTTTTTTTTTTGTTTGTTTGTTTTTGTTGTTTTTTTTTTCCCTTTCATCTTCTAACACATTTGCTAACATATTCTTGTTATTATTATTATTATATCTGTATTGTTTTGTTGGTTTTACAGAACTAATAAAAAAAAAGGCAAAAAAAAAAAAAAAAAGGCCCTAAATTTAGTCAGGAAAATAAATACTGTAAACTTTACAGTATTTACATACATCTCCTATTTACATACATCAGAGAAACAGATTTGGTGAGCAAAATAGTTTGCTTCTTTGAAGTGGGTTGGCTGTGTTTTGGCATAGTGGCTATTCTATCCATGACTGCAATTTGAAGGAGAAATATCCTGTTTTCATGCAAATGTCCGCAATAGTAAGTGAAAAGGAAAGAAAACAAACAACAAAACTATATATAAACAGAATGGTTTTGAGTGGAACTTTTTGCACAGCTTCTCATGAGACAGTTATTTTTCTATAAACACCACCTATTTTACTCATTAAAGAGAAAAATTGCTGTGGCAACCCTAGGCTGTCAGCCAAAGCTGACAGATATTTTGCAATCCCATTGGCCCAGAGCAATTCTTAACTGTGGATACTGAATACCTACTGCAATACATACAACAAGCATTTCTGTAGCAATATGATATATTTTATTGATAATGGGAACAAATTTAGGTATAATATCAACTTTTCTTCCTCTCTGAATATGCTAAAAAAAAAACAAAAACAAAAAAACACCATCCCAATAAAGTGAAATCAAGCACTTGATTCCCACATTTTCTACGTTGAATATTTCACATGGCAACCCATTTGTTTCCTTCATGAGAACACTGTGGAGGAATACAGTTTTCATTTCATTATCACATTATTTTTTTTTTTCTACAGGACTCATGCTTCATTTAATAGTTAAGAATTTAGTATGATGCTCCAACAGTATACTAAAAAGGAAAATTAATAAATTCCTCCACAGTGTTTTAGAGCTTTCACAAATGTTAATTGATTTCAGAAGCTGTTGGAGAATCAGCTTTTTCCATCCTATCACGCCCATTTTATAAGGATACAATTAGACACAGAGATAATGTGCAAAAATGGCAAAAGTTTCCATGGGTTTTGGGTTCCCAATCTACGAAACAAGAGTACTGATTTTCCTTAACTACTTAGTATTTGTACAGCAATTTATATGTCCAAAGCACACTACCACTGACTATAAACTGCAGCTGGGAGAGCAGACTGCCAATCTGGCCCACTGTAGAAAATCTAAAAATGAGTAGTTAAGGACCAATGGAAAACTTTGGTCATGACAATTTGGCCATCTTTAATAGGAACTTATCAGTAAAGGCAGGGAGAGAATTCTGTTCATATGGTGGCCAATTTTCATAACGATAAGACCACTTCCTGTCTTCTGTGAGTTTCCTGCCTATTTCACATATATACCTTTTAATTTCTTCAAAGAAAAGGATATACTATACATTTCCTATACCATGCTGAATCATTTGTACTAATACTAAAGGGCTAAGGGAAACAGTATGTGACCAACTGAAGAGACTAGTGTGACTAACACAGATGAGCACACACAAAATCCATACCCCATGGAACAAAACTAATAATCTATTTTGTTCCATCAGCAAGAGACCCCTTGTCTCTTAAGAACTCCAGCACAGACTTCCACCTGAACTAATGAGGACACCTGTGTGCTCTGAGATAAACAATCTGAAAGTGACTTTCACAAACCAGTTGTGGACAGCTGAAGCCACAGTCAGACTACAGCTACAGCATTGACCCCCAGATTAGGGAAGGAAACATTTTATATAACCGTTTCCCATACATTCACATTGCTCTTTTTCCACTTCTTCTTTCATGTCCAACATATTCAGCAATTCCAAAACCTGTGTTAATAGTCATATTTTCCTTAGCAGTTAATATTTCTCTGTTTCTCTCTGTTGCCATCATTTTCCCCTTAAACCTCATCTTTTGACCCATTATACTCTGCACTTATCCCTCAGACAAGGGTTCCAATTTCTTCTCGATCTGTTCTCCCTTCTACTCCTATCCAACCACAGAGAATTGCTAGGCAGCAAATTTTGTTTGGCCTATAATTTTTTTTTAAAAAAAGAAAAACAATACAGTTTGGGACACTGCCCAATTCAGCCCTAAAGGCTGAAAAATTTGTGAAGGTTAGGATCAAAAGAAAATATTGTCTATAGGGAAAAATATCTGCTCTTATAACTCATGTGTTATACAGTTTATTTTCCAACTAAGTTACACCTTGCAATGGGATTTTTCTTTTTCTGTCCATTGGCTGTAGCACGGAACTGGCCTGTACAGCATTTTCCACCTGACAGAAGCGTAAATGGCTACATAGAGCGTAGGCAGTGGCACAGGATACCAATGATAGACTGTGTGGGTTGAATTAACACTTTTTCTTTTTTTTTTTTTTTTTTTTTTTTTTAATCCATTGAAAGACTCCCTCGTAAAAGTAATTTATTTATTTTATTTTATTTATTTATTTTTTAACACTGGGTTCTATTTTGACATGAAGTTTAACTCTACTTCTCCCTGTAGAAGAATGTCTTTCATATGAAAATATCCTGAAATAAATCAATGTAACTACAGGATTAAATTTTCAGAAAACAAAACAAAACAAAACAAAACAGTTTATGTTAACTTCTGTCTTATTCAAGTGAATGATAAAATCTCCCCTGCTGACAGAATTAGACTAACCCTAAACCACAGAAAATCTTAGCTATGGTACCTAGCACTTTATGTATAGAAAGCAGTACAGAGGTAATTATGATTTGCTTTTATGCAAGCATCTGAGAACCTTTAAGCACTTTGCTTATATTTGAAAAGTTAGCACTTACAAGTACTGTCACTTTCGACAAAGTAAGAGAAAAGCTCAGGAAGGTGCCATGATGCAGTCACTTACACAGCAAGTGTGTGGTAAAGCCCAAAATAGAAGTGAAACCTTACAATCATTCACAGTGACAGCATTGTTTTGTTGAGCATTAGGCAATAAAAAGTCTTGCTCTATAATAAGCAATTATTTCCCACCTCCTATTTCAAGGGTACCATAATAGAGCAGATCTAGAGAGATGAGATATGGCCAAACATTAGGTTAAACATATTTATGACTCCAAATAGATGGGTGAATGAGGTCAGTAGTGGACACACCTGCAGACAAGTAAGAGGAAGGGCCAAACCACCAAGATGTGGGTGGGCTGGAATGGCTACAGAAAAAACAAACCCATGTTATTTCAATATGAGACACAAACACTAAACCCAGAGCAGCAATCACATAGCAAAAGCTTCAACAGTAGTCCACCTATCTTCCCTTTAAAAAATTATTTCAGATGTAAAGGGAATCTGTAGACACACATAAATACATGTATCTATATGAAAAATTTGGATACATTTATTGCAAATAGGTGTCTAGTCATTCACTTTGGATATAAAGGAAATAATTCTCTTCATACTCACTGTCATCTATAGCATTAGATCTATACAAAATTTTGTGCAAAACAGCGAGCACTCTTCTGTACTTTTCTGAAGCCTACATGTATACGCCAAACCATGACGTCTGCTCTGTGCTTAACCCACAATTTGAGTTCTTTCTGAGGAAGTAAAAATGAGAAGATGTGAGAGGATTACTTCTGTTTCTTTATTTACTTTCCAAAGTGTAGAAACTGTTTGATCTCCCACAAAACATCCTTGTCTTGCACGGGCCCTGATAAAAAATTACTAAACGCAACAGATAATTTAATGTCAGCATGCCAATTTAATGTCAGCATTTAATGTCAGAATCTTCAAATATAATAATAATCCTAACTATTAAGCCAAATTCATTTTAGTCACTTTTTTTTTTTTTTTTTGGGGGGGGGGGGGGCTTATTAAATGGACAAAAACAGTATAGAAGGATTATCTGTGCAATAAACTGAAGGAAAATAAGATTATCCTGACATGTATAAAAGTTTGTGCCTGCACATACCATGTGATAGGGCTGAGGTCTACTGATGGAGCATATGATTGTGCTTCTGTGGGAATGTATCTGTCCACTGATTTGTAATAATACTAAACTATTTCTACATCAGCATTTCTACAGTGTGCACAGCCTTAAATTCATAAAAATCTTGAGCTAATCTTAAAATCTCACTCGTATCATTTGGATTTAAGCATGGACTTAAAATTCAGCAAATATTTAAAGTCCATTCCTAAACAATTATGCCTTTGAATCCTGTATTTGAGGCTTTATAGTTATGCCTTCAGCCTTGTACCCCCCTCAAAGACATCTGAATGGGGAGATCATGACTCAGTAACTGCTGTCATATGAAAACAACAAGGGAGGCATTGCACAGACACAAGCAGTGAAGAAGACTGTCCTATTCATTCTTGTTCTGACCCTTTTCTTTTCCTTCTAAGGAAAGGAGTAATTACTGAACTAGCATACATGTATGCCAATGCCCATTCAGGGAGAGATCCAATCTCAGACACATGTTGCATAGGAAAATCTGGTAACCACGTGGTTAAATAATCAACCTGAACCATTTTTACACCTGCCCTAATGTCCATACAGCTATCCATACTCCTTGTTCCTGTCCTTCCACAGGCCATATTCTACATTCCCAACTTACTGACTGAATTAATTTGGGGTAAAAGGTATTTTTTTTTTTTCCAAACTGTCACAAAATAGATCCTTCCAATCTCTGATTATTTATTTATTTATTTATTTATTTATTTATTTATTTATTTTTCCCAGAACTACTTTCTTCCTAAAGATCAGGAAAGACAAAGTTTGATTATAATGAAGAACTTTCTAAGAATGCCATCAAGCCAAAGTCCCTTATCCCCTGTCATTCCCACATAAAAATAAATGCATTATTTCTCTGGATAGCATTCAACCCCACCCCATCACTCTTTACTAGTATAATATTACATTAACTTCCAGCTTTACAAAGGCATCAGTAGCAGGCTTTAACACTGGACAGTTTCTGTATGGAGATATCAATTTATTTTTATTTTATTTATTTATTTTTAATTTCTTCGGTCATTGAACAATTAAAATGCTGGTTACCAAAGCACCTGGCAATGTAGTATAAATGTGCAGTGTAAATTATAAAAAATGAAAACTAGTGTAATTTAAATCATTCTCTAAAACATTTCTGATGTACTTATATTAATAGGTGTAAAATATCTAGAATCCCCAACAGGATTAACATTACCAGTTTTTGTGTGGAGCCACCTGCATAGACTCACTAACTATATATCCAGAAAAATTAAAAAAATAAAAATTTTATGAATTTTACAAGTACAACTTTACATTATCCTACTTCAGCTGCCACACATATAATAAAATGCACTTTGCACAGCGTGAATATAACAGACACATAATTAAGAAGAATTTTTCATCTCTATATTACCCTTAGTTTGCAAGTGTGATTCTTCTGTGGATTTGTAGGAAATGCTACTTTCAGCACTCTTAAAACCACAGCCCAGACTCTAATTTTGCACCATTCCCATTGCATCATCTGCACAGTACTCCTTGTACCCAGCAAGAATTCTAAGCCTCCATATTCCTGACTGGAAATAGCACATAACCCTGGCAGAGCCTTTTATAATTCAATGAAAGACAAGATTGTGTTCTCACAAAATAATTCAACAATTGGGTTTTGGCTACGGAAGCCAGGAGACAAAGAAAGTACTATGTCCTGACCAGTGATATCAACTTGCTTTGCATCTTCTTTTGCTGATGCAGTATGTCTTGCAGCATGCTCTAAATGGTTGAACCGGTTGGTGCACCTAAGAATAATAAAATGCTAGAACAAAATATCCTCACAGGGTAATTTATAGGCATATATGAACATGTAAATGTTGTCTATGAAATCACTTATTATTATTCCTGCTTCCTATTGCTCTAACCCCTCCTTCTTACCAGATTATTAAGAAATTACATTTTTACCCACATGAAATCAGAACAGCTTTTTTGTTTGTTTTGGTTTGTTTTGTAAGAAAAGAACAGGGCACTTCATGAAATTACACGTGGCAAATGGAAAACTGATAAAAGACAGTATTTTCTCATACATTATAGTGTTAGCCTGTGGGACTCTGACCTGAAAAGTATTAAAGCTCAGAATATAAAATTCAGAAAGCTAACAGACATTTCTATAAGTATCTAGAATACATCAGAATCCCTGCAGCCATATGATAAATATGAGTAATTTAAATATAAATAAGAAATGTAACTATAGGAATTGTAAACCTCATGGCCTATACTTGAAACTAATCTCAAATAGCTGATCAGGGAAAGTATCAATAACTTCATCTCGATAACTATAGTGAGGAGCCATGGAGCACTGGGATGTGAGTGCCAGTACAACCAAAGTGCTGGCCTAACTCCCAGCACTGCTTGGCCAGGACAGACAGCTCATGTCCAAACTGTTCCTGGGCATGGCTCACCAGCCAGCGCAGGCCAGGTATTGTTCCCAACCTACAACCCAAATACAGCCACCCCAGTTTTTGTAATAGTATGAATCTGGGACACTGAATGAGTTGGTCTGAGTGGCAGAGAACAGTTGTGGGCACTGATGATTTTCTAGAACAGAAGTGGCCAATGCGTGTGTGGGAAAGTAACTATAAGAGGCAGAGTACTAGGCCCTATCTTTTATGTCTTATGTAGGAGCCAATCCAGCAGTTCTTGCTAGCTTTGGTGGTTTGAACACAGCACATAAGTCAAAAAAGAACAGGTTTACTATTTCCAACACAATAATCAAAATTATCTTTCAGGATACACTTAAGGTTAGTAACTATGGTAATGTACCAAAAAAAATCAGAAAGAGCAAAGCTTAATTTTGAAATCTGAGGTTACGTTTGGGAAAGCAGAAGTGAGAATAGTAAATTATTCACTCACGAAGCATTAACCACAAAACACAGGCAGAAACCAGCTACGACTAAAATCAGCAGCATACTTTTCACTAAACTAAGACAGCACAACTTGATCTACTCAGAAAAAACTGTGTAACATGACCCTACATTTAGAGAGTTTTTATTATTTGTTTTAATAAATAAATAGATAAATAATAGTGTGATTTTCAACAGGACAGAGGTGGAGTTGAACATGACACTGATTTAGGGTCTAGAAAGCCAGTTCTTTCACAGGCTGTTGAATCACTGCAGGGAACTGATCTCTTGGTTTCCCCAGACTAGCATCACAAATGGCTCTTAAGTGGAGTCATCCAGGTATTGACATTATCAGCATTTGTTACATGACAGATCTCCAAAATGTTATCATAGCCCTGGGGAGTTCAGAGCTGGTGTTCTTCATTCTCTGAGTGGGATATTAGCACAGTACAGAGACCATTAGAAATTCATTGTGTTTCCATATTGCCGTTATGCCTCATTTTGCTCTGGAATTCCATAGGTATTTATTTATCTTGGGTTATCATTGCCACTGAAAGCTCTGACCTCTTTTGATCACTCTAGCACATGATATCCTACCTCCTGACAGCAACTGACTTTATCACAGCAGTAACTCCAGCAGATTTTGATTGATCTGGGAAATTGAGGGAACCAGCTACAATAGAAGAAAATATATTCAGAGCCAGGGTGGGGGCCCTGCACTGCCTGTTTCCCCTTAGTTGTTTGGTTTTGTGCCAATGAAAATGGAAGTGGAAACAAACACACTGACTGGGTAAATCTGCCCTGACCCATATGAGTGGAGTTCACATTGTAGACAAAGTTATGGATTTCCCCCAGAGGGAGGGGGTAATGTGAAAATCCTGTGTTACACCCATTGTAACTTAAGAATATTTTCATTGGCATTCCTGTGATAATCTTATAAAAATAACAGAATTGACTCGCTAGTCTTGGCCTGAGTTGGACTTTTTTCCACAGAAGTTTTGGACAAAGAGTAGCATTAAAAATATTTGACAGTCTGTTTTCGATATAGTGGTTTGAAAAGTATTAACTTTGATGTATATGAGCTATATATATATATATAGATGTAATATATATAGTATATTATAAATTAATATATATTAAATGTATTATATATATAAACCATATAATTTATAATATATGGGCTAGTAAAATTAATATACAGGCTAACATACACATAAATAAAGAGAAAATTAGTTTAGGGAAGGGATTGGGTGGGAAAGGTGATTTTTTTTTTATTTTTATTTTTTTGACATTGCTGCGTGTAACATAATGGTTTCAAACCACATATCACACGGCATTACAAATCAGGCTGAAATTCACAGGAATGGTCATCAGGAATGTTGGTTTTTTATCTAACCCAACAAGAAGGTCTGGCTACTGGCTCTTAGGTCTCCAGTTGTTGCATTGTTACTAAAAGGGTCATAACCACAACTGAAGTAAATACATGAGCTCAGGTAGGTTCAACACAACTATACCAGCCCGTACAAGCTAAGGAGGTGTGTGACTAAATACATTTTTGGGTATCATTTAAGTGCCAGGCAAACTGTTGAAAAATGAGTGGAAAAACAGCTGACAATCTTTTAATAAAGGGTGGTTTGTAGGAATTTGAGATCCCACCAAATTGCACTGACATGGGGTACAATAAAGCTATACCTGGACACAGGTCATGTTCTTGGTAAAACTCAGTCATACACATGCATACAAGAAATAAACTTCTATATGTATATATTGGACACAGACTAAGGATATTGTTATAATAAAATTTCCAGGTAACGAAATATTTTGTTCAGTGCAAGTAGACAATACTGCCTCTTCATTGCATTATAAAACAAATCCAACACATATCCAATGTGTTGAATAATATCCATATTCTATTTGACCTCGGATACATTCAGTGTCTTTTACTGCTTGTAAGACTACAGTTCAGTTGCAGAGTTTTCTTCCCAAGACTGCAAAGTTGGAAAGCCATTTCTGGCTGCTACTCTCAGTCCTCTGAGAGTATAGAGTATGTATACTCTTCTCAGAGTATATAGTTAAGGCTATTCCTTAAGTTTTATATGATTGTGGGTCCAATATTTGGTCTATATTTTTTTAAGACTTTCTTTAAATCTATCCTAGAAAATCTGCTACTAGAAGAAGACTTGGATCTTCTACAGTAGAGGTTGAAACTACTTAGATTTCATTAGCTGGTGTTTAATAAGTTACAGATATTATGCACAATTACTTTGCACTGGAATTCACTATTACAGCATTCTAGACGTACTGGAAAATACTGATTCAAAAGCCATTTCCAAGAGTGTCTTTGATTCTTTTTTTAGGGTTTTATGATCTGTCATTTCTAATAGTCTTCAAAGTATCTATTTCAATATGATTTGAGCCACAGTACATTAGCATTTTCTGGGTTCTTTCAGGAAGCTATAAAAACCAGATGCCGTCAGTACTTTATCTGCCTCATCTAATCTGCAAGAAGGAGCAATCTAAGTCAAAATATTAGTGATGTTTTGATTTATGAAACACCACAGAATAATAAAAGAGTTTTTCTGTTACACACACACAAGGAAATATTCTCTTCTCCACTACCACACAAAAATCAGTCATGTTTTCACTTTCCAAAGATGATAATATATTCAGCATTTAATCAGTTATGCCCAGAGCAGATAGTGTTTCTATCAGAGGTAAAGATAGAAGGGAATGGTTTATCTTCCTCAAAACACTAATTCTTTCACCGTTGTATTACTTATTTCCACCCCTGTTTTGTCAGTGTACTTCTTCTTTTCATAAGAGCAGAAAGGAGAAGATTACGAATGCAGACAGCAAAGTTTTATATTAAACCATCTAGTGTTTCCTTACTTATTCCATTAAAGTTACAATGACTGATTTTTGTGTGGCTATATCTGAACCTTTTATTTTTGCCAGTCTGGTCTATGTGATTTATTTTTCTAACCTCTACCCAGTTCTCCAGCAGCTCTAACCACTGAACTCCCACTGCAATCAATCAAGAAGTCTCCCTACACATTCCAGTGCTTTTTCCAACTCTATCAGCTTTTTCTACCCTTTCCCCAGAGAAGAATATTCCATGGATGAATGGATTTTAAAGTTAGAAACTTGATTCTGATCAAATTATATGCATTTAACTCCTTGAGGATGTACAGTGTGTGTCCCACTTCTCTTTTTGTGTCTTGCTTCTTTACTGAAAGCAAGAAAACAAATTTTAAATTTCCAAATCAGAAATAAATAACTTGTCTGATTTGTGTCTTTCTCACCAACTATGACTGCTCACCACATAAAAACCAGAAAATATTATCTTTAGCAAAGAATCTATGATAGGCTTGACTAAGTTTCACTTGAAACTTTAACTCTGTTAAATTGCTTTATGTTAAAATGCTTTATGTCTTTATTATTGTTATTATTATTTGTCTATGTCTTAATGAGCAGGTCTCCAGTTATTGATGTGATATTTTTAACACTTCTGCTACAAAACTAAACAGGTCTCTGTGTTCAAAATATCTATCACATTTAATTATGCAATACTGGACAGCTTCAACAGTCAAATACCAAGAGAATTCAACTCTCCATTGAAAGAGAAATTCTGAAAATAGACTTACAACTTCTTGCTTCCCCAAAACAAAATCAGCAAGTTTTTCAGCTTGAAAATATTATACAAACAAGACTTTCTTAGTCATAAGCAGAACTTGCTTCTTAGAAGGAACTTACTTTATTTTCTGCACTGGTTCTGCAGTCATCAGCATTATTTGGAAACAACATCTGAAACACTTGCCACTTAATGGAAACTGTGGAGTTTTACAATTGACTGGCTCTGTAATTTCTGAAACCAAACCAAGCCAATCAACCAGAGGAAACCTCTTTCATGAATCTGTTATTTACATGTAAAGCAGACAGGAAAAAGGTATTTTGTTAGCTCTGGAGACACAATTTAAGAAGGTTTTAAAAGATTAGGAAGTATAATGACAGGTGCACAGTGTTCCTTGAAATGAGACAGGAAGAGAGTATGAGACAGAACTTTATGGCATCATCCTCCTATAAAACTAAACGGACAAACTGTTCTCTCTCAATAATGACTATATGCTAACATTTACAACCAAGTGCTGTACCTTTACTTGACCTCTAATGCATTGTACTGCACTAATTGTTGTAATTATTCAAATAATGACAGCCAAGCCCTAGTGTGCTTCCATATTCCTTTTGCCTGAGATTATTTTATTTTTATTTTTATTTTTTTTTCCAGAAATATTAAACTCAGAAGTGGTTTCATATTCAACAAAGCTTTGAAGTTCAAGAAAGCCAGCAAGTGTCATCATGTCAAAACTTAACATTCTCACTTTTTAACTTTTCAGCTAATGGTTCTAGTAAAACCCACCCTCAGAAGATGCCAGTGACAGCAGTGCTCTCCTCAACAGTTACAAGCACAGTTTGTTATTACAGTTTCACCATTCCCAAGGAAAGCTTATTTCAAGGCCACAGTTAAAAATGTATCTTATTGGTTAGAGTTGGAGTCCATTTACAGGTTTTCTCTGCCTTTGCATCTGAAATACAAACTAGTAATAATATAAAAGTATATGTTTAAGATCTGCTGTCAGCACTTAATCTCTACATAGAATATCTGGACCCCTCTGAGAATGAAACCATAGTTTGCGCACAGTTTTACTATCATTTAATCTTTCAAAACCTCAGAGACTGAAGGCTTCAGGAGAGTATGTCCTATGTCTTCCAGTGTTGGAGTCATAGTGACATCTAAACTAAAACAGGCTTAAAAGAGAGCAAACACAGAAGAAACCTTAATCAAATTCTAATACTGAACACCTGACTCTGAAGTGCCATGAGTGCTTACAGTTCCCACTGCTTTCACATTACTTACTTTTGATTATAGTTTTTAATCACAATTACTCTGCTCCTGCAAATACTCAAAATCTTAAAGTTGGTGATACAGTAATTTTTGAGTTAGCATTTCAACAAGCAATGGTGCAAGTTCAAAGATGCAAATATACCAGTGTGGAGAGTATAAGCATGCTTCTCAAAAAGAGGGAGGAGTATTGTTCCTCTTGAACATAGATTTACTTTGCAGTAACAGTCAATAACAAAAGTTAGAAGTAAATAGTTAAACACCAGTATGCTTTCACCTATAAATACAGGGCTGTTATTATGCAGAGTTAACTGCAGAGTTTGGAGGAAGAAGACAACAGGACTATCTCAGTGTTCTTGCATAGAATAACATCAAAGTAATTTGCCATGGGTAACAATTAATAAAAAGCTGTGGAATATAAAATGCCTGTCAACTACTATGGCACAGACTACTGCTTTTACTTTACATTACATAATACTGCATTACCTTCATGACATTTCACTATGTGCTAAGTAGGGCAGCAAGGTATTTAAACTCGCTTCATACAGTAAATAGCATGCTACTAAGCAGCATAGAATCGCAGCATAGAATCACTGAATGGCTTGGGTTGGAAGGGATCTTAAAGACCACCTAGTCCCAATCCCCCTTCCACCCAGTGGTCAGGGATGCCATCCACTAGATCAGGTTACACAGGGCCTTGTCCAACCTGGTCTTGAACAACTCCAGGGATGGGGAATCCACAACTATCCACACCTTCTCTGGGCAATCTGTTTCAGTGCCTCACCACCCTCATTCTTGTGGCTTTCTTTTCTCTTTCTAATTTCTTCACCTATGCTGTATAGTCTAAACTGTTAAGCTGAAAACCATAAACCTGGGTTCGCAAATGAACCCATTAATGACTTTTATCTCAGCTCTTTTATGACTTATCTCAATTATCATTTCCCTGCATTGAAAATTCACTTCAGGGACTAATGAACCATATCAGTAAAGTGTTCAAAAGCAGTCTGAGGAGGCTGGTGTGAATAGTGTCTGTCTCCCACACCCGCGTCCTATCATCCTGTCAAGCACAAAGCTAGGGTGAACCCTGTTCATTGTTGTCTACCCAGATGCTCTAGATATTTTATCAGAAGTCCTGATAAACTTTTAAAAACAGGAATTCAGAGTAATAAATTTCAACTTTTAAAAAAGAAAATGTTTAAACATATATATGTATACAGTTTAGATATTATACTATAAATATAACGTATTATGTAAAATATATCTTATTCTCTCTATTTGAGTTTGATATTCTATGTTGACTAGAAGCTTTTCTTCTTTCATGGTCCTTGGCCAGACCATTTAGTTTTAAGCTTCATCCAAAACTCTTAACTTGAAGCAATGTTCTCACTGTTCGCAGTGGGATTTAGATTAAACCCTACAGACTCAATCATGAAAAAGTGTAGCTGACTGTAAAGGAAGCTCACTGGGTGACTTGACATGGCCATATACAGTTTCTGAAGTAGAAATGAATTGCCTACTTTAGAATCCTAACACAAAGAAATAAAACTATAACAATTTTTGATATGGAGAGCATACTACCTATGTATGTTTATATCTGAACAGGAAATATTAGGCAAATGAGTGCAGGAAGTTCTTGATATTACTTCATTAATCTTTTGGTGTTAGTTTTGAGTCATTGTTTGAAGCATACAGAATGAAAAAAATATCTGCGCAAACAAAAGGTATAAGGAATCTGACAAATAATTCTGAGAATGTTACCTTACGTCCCTCTATCTGAACACAGAAAGTAATAAAAACTAGTATAAGGAAATAGATCCCAGAACATTTCCAAAGGTAAAGAAAAACATAAATGGAAGGCCCAATCTAGGCAATATATTAGCTTAAAAGAGGCTGGATCAGGAAAGGCAAAAAAATGGCCTAAAACCACAGAACTACTGTTTTGTGAGTCCTAGCTGTAACAAAAGTCATGATAGGAAAGCTACACAGAAGATGTGCTAAAGCACACCATGACACCAATTTGTTTGCTAAATAAACATAGCATTGTACTCACACAAGGGTGAAACTGAAGAACACAGACAAAGCTTGTCAAAAAACATTGAGGCCTAGATTTGACTCTCCCTTTCTCCTAACAGTATCTCCTCACTATGACATTCAGCATCCTGAAAGCAAGGATTTACAGAACATTCACAGGCCCTTACTGACAGAAATTAGGAAAAAGCATATTAATGCTGCAGTATATAGACTGGACCCTGTCATGAAGATCTGCTAAACCATAGCTTAGAGTACTTAGCAAGCTGGTAAATATACCTGGCCATGCCATGGTGAGATTCTTTTTTAGTGGGTCTATTTCACTTACACAAGCAAGAGACGAATGAGTCGTGAACAATTACATAACAGCTCTGCACAACTTAGTCCAACATCATGTCTGTGGGAGAACTAAGCTGGACAGGCTGCTAGAGCACTGAGGAACAAGGAGAAAGAGTCCAAAACCATCATTAAGAAACACAGTACAAAGAGGATAGAGTCTAAGTAAACAGGAAATAAAGGAAGTCTTGCATTTCACCCTGACCACAGTGTCCAATTGTCATGGATAAGAAAAATTAAACAATTCCTTTTAAACTACTTATGTGCACAACCAAGAAGCCATTGTATTCTGTATTCTGCTGTGTCTACCTAAATCCACCTTGCTACAGTCCTGTGACAGCATTATTTCTTCAACAGTAGTCAGTGAGTAAGCTTTGAACTATGGTAGACTCCTATGGCAGGAATGGCAGAATTTTAAGGCAGATCATCTGAATTTTATTTTGATTTTTGACAGACATATTTTGTTATGATTAGGTCTTTGGTCAAGAGTTCAGTCAATAAAACTTAGCAACTTTATTTTTTCTTTCTTCTGGATTTTTCTATCAATGACTGTACCTCAGCTAAGACACAGTTAATATAATAAGCTCCTTAGTTTTTTTTTTGCAGTTCCCTGCAAACCAACAGGGAAGTCTTTGGTATAATTCAGGATAACACAGGATAGCTCGCACTCAGTATGCACAGAAAAGTGCAGAAACCTTTTAATATCTGTAGGTATTAAACCTAACGTGAACCTATTATCTGCTCAACTGATCCAGCCATGTTAACGTGGTGTAGCAAAGAAAATAACTGAAAGATAAAAAAGTGACAACTGCTAATCGGATCTCCTGGTAAGTAACATAAGAAAAACTAGACAGGAAAAAGTCACCTCAAAGTCACCTCAAGTGAATTAACACATGACTTTAAAACATTAAGTTTTTTTTTTTTTTTTTTTTTTTTTTTTTTTTTTCCCAAATATTGAAGTCAATTCAAAGCGAAGACTGAAAATTTTGCTTTGAATTTTCAAGGCAGTATTTTTCTCCATTATCAAAACACTGAGGACTTTCTTTCCTTGGAGATCTTCAAAAGCTGTCTGGACATGGTCCTGGACAACCTGCTCCAACCTACTCTAGGCGTCTCTGCTTGAACAGTGGGTTGGACAAGATGATCTCCAGAGATGCCTTCCAGCCTCAAGTATTCTGTTATTCTGTGATTTTGTGATTGAAGCTAGATTTTTTATCCTGTTGCATTTCTTCATAATTAATATACATTTCAGTTTCAACAACAACAAAAATACATAAAAAAAAAAAGTCTGTTTTAATAAAAGCTGCATTTCCCATCCAAACAGCTTTCCAGGAATTGTGATATATATATATATATATTTTTAAGTGTTATTGTGCAGTAAACTCTGTAGAGAAACCTGTAGCCTGAACAGCATTCAGGTGCTCTAGACAGCTGTGACTCTCATTGCTGCAGAGGTTTCTCCGTCCAGGCAGTTCTCATCCCTTCCTGTATTCAGTCTCAAGACTACTTAGCCAGAACAGTCAAAACAGGTTTTGACAATATACAGTACTAACAGCAATTATAGCATTTTATAGCATGTGATAATTGAGTCATCATGTTCAGGCTGAACAACTACAAGAAGGAAAATCCTTATAATGGCTTACATGTTAAATGCTTACATATTTTCTTCAGTAGGGTCTGGATTGGTTATGAAAATGGCAGAACACTGGCTGATGGGTCAAATGCTTTTCTTCCAGATAAAGGAAGCCTACAATGCTGAACAGACCTATTCATGTACCCACTCATATCCATGCTACATGGATAAGCAAAAAGTTGATGTAGTCTTGGTCTAAATGGTCCTTTGACCACGCTGCACTGCATGGCAGTAATAGTGCCATGCTAAATATTCTTTTGGCTCATCTGGTAAATCTGTTGCAGCCTGTACTTAAATAAAATCAATTGCTATCAGCAATTTTAAGCAGATTTTATTTATGGAAATAACAGAGGAATACTTGTAAGTAATCTGACAACCAAAGGGTTCATCACTAGATACAAATTGCAAGCTTTTGGCAGAAGTGTAAACATTTATTTATGACTAGAAAGACAGTTACATTTATTTTTTTTTCTCCAAAATTCTTGGTTGTTCATGAGTTTTATCTCTAGGCCTGAGTCTATGGACAAAACATACACAAAATGATAACACAGACAAAATGTGAATATTGTATCTTAAAACAATTGATCATACTAACTATCCAAATGGGACAAATCAAAAAAACAAACAAAGAAAAAACAACAGCAACAACAAAATACAAACAAACAAAACAAACAAACAAACAAACAAAAAACAGGAAAACAAAAAACAAATCATATCATATTTATGTTCAAATCTTCTAAGTAGAATAAAAATAATTTTATTTTGTGTGTCTGCGAAGGGATTGTTTTCTTTGCTCCATCAAAGAAAAAGGGTTAAACGATGCAGGTGTGCTGGAAAGGTGCCTGGAGAGACCAAACCTTACAACAGCTCACTCATATTGATAAAACTGCTGCTGCTTGACATTGTTAGAGAGTGTAATAATTATGATGAATTGGTGTTGTTATAATGTGGTGAAGGGATGAGGGGTGGACTGTGTGTAAATTGTCCACCTTTGTTAGTGTGATGATGTTATTACGTTGATTTTGGTGTGGGGAATTTTTTTGGTTGTGAGTGAAGTTTGTGAAGACTATGTGATAAATGTTGATTGATGCATATTTCAATATATTTAAATATACATATTAATATATTTAAAAGGAGGTCCCACCTCCTCCTCCAGCAAGAGCCACACATTCACATCCCTTTCGTAATGGCTGTGAGGTCAGCTTGGGCCATATGTAGCAGGGCTATGGCTGCCCAGTTGCCTAAAGCAGACCTCTGCTCAAAGCAATTTGTCTGCTCTGCCTGAAGTTGGTCCTTCTCCTGGGACTGTATTGTCAAGATTAATGAAAAGCTCAGTTTCAAAATCCAGAGCAGGAACTGTTACAGGAAATCACCTTGTTCTGGTTCTACTCTATGGCTCTCAGCACAGATGCAATATAGAATATGTATTATTTCATAGCAAATGACAATGACAATAAGAAAATAGTTGTTCCAGTGTAGAAATTTTTTAACCTTGAGAAGTCAAGGTGATGATAAGCATTGTCGAGAAACAAAAAACTATTGGAAACAGGTATATTAGAAATGTATTACAACAATCAGAAGTACCTGATCTTCCTCCTTATTGGCACTTAAATTAATAAAATATAATAATTTTAGAATAGAAATGAGACAAAAGAATCATAGAAATGATATTTATGAAGTATAAAGATGTGTACTTCTACTAACTTCTTGCCCAGGAGACTACCTTTGCACACCCATAATGTCATTAATTTAAAAAGAACTCTATGAAGAAGAATTCTAGCTGTGAATCACGCCCACTATCTTTATATATATCTGTTATTTTGCAATCTGGCATGGATGAAAAGCTACTGCTCTACTTGTAATACTGATAGCTCAAAAGAATTTAAAAGCCTAATAGCTTAAATATATTAAACAATTTGTGTATTCTTGTTCACACTATATTGTTTAATACCGAAATAGTCTTTAAAACAGTTTTGTTATTCCCTGCAAATGCAATCCTTGCTATTTCATCTAAAAGTTACAAGCCTTCCTGTTCTGAGAAAACAATCACTTTCCAGGAAGTAATAGTATCAGAAGTTTCTTGGCATTTGGGTTTACTACAAAAACAAAACTAGCATAACAGTGTTATCTGTCACTTAGAACTGACTTCTGCGTGCTCATTCAAATATAAAGTATAAAAACCTCTTGAACTAGCCGATCCCTGAACTGTCCATCAATAAGAAATAACTTTTCCTATTTATCTGACCATATCCATGTGCACATGAGGTTATTCAGAAATGCTACATCCATTTGGAGAGAGGTAGGAATGTTAGTCCCATGATCACCAGATCTGCACTGTACAGAAGTAACAGACTTTTCTCCACATTTGCGTGAGACTGTGTATAACAATGTGGTGAATTGCAGACTATTTTGATTCCTTCTGCATTTCTGTTCATTCCTGTCTCTTCTGCATTTCAGAAGAAAGCAGAAACCCATGCATCCTTTTTGTAATGATGGTTGTGCTCTTTTCTCCCCATCACAGTCTGAGGGAGTTTCATATAAAAAAAAAAAAAAAAAAAAAAAAAAAAAAACACCACATTTGATTCCTTCCTCGAGATAAACAGTGTGGTCTAGTCAGTCACTGTAACTGACAAGGTTCTTCTGCTAATGTTCGCAGGTGTGAGTTGCAAGTGTCTCTAGGACAAAATTATAATGAGGAACTACCAGTCAAGCGAGCTGCTCACACCTTTTATTACAGTTTAATAAAGTACTAGTAATAAAGTACCGCTCAGTCCTTTCCACTGGATGTCAATATGAATAAACACATCCCATTATTTTCAATACCACTTCTACCAGATGCAAAGCACTGGAACGGCAACATCATTACCAGTTATTCTTCCTGAAAATCTCCTAATGTTAACACCTGTAAATATTGCCAGTAATTTGCAGTCAAGTAGAGCTGGTTTACTCCAATATTATTTTTCTCATTGAGCAGACTAGCACCTCAACCACCACAAGGGATCTGTGGTATAAGAAATGCTACAATTAGTGGACATGTGGATAAATAAAATCTATTTGGGAGAGTCAATATGACTTCTGTAATGTGACATTTTGTCTTACAAACCTCTTGGAGTTCTCTGCAGAGTTCAGTCATGCTACATGGGTAAATGTAACCCAGATGACACAGTTCACTTGGATATCTAGAAAGCTTTTGGCAAAAACTTTTGCCAAAGGCTTTAAAGGATCATAAGTAGCCATTACATAATTTGGAAGGTTCTGGCATGGATTTTGCTGGTTACAAGCAAACTGGTTACAAGGTAGAGCTTAGGAACAAACATGAATCTGTAAGAAGGTGAGAAAGTCACAGGCAGAGTTCTACAGGGGTCTTTGCTGTGAGCCACATTAGTTAACATGTCCAGAAGGTACACAGGAAAGCAGTAAAGCAGTACAGTTTGTTGGAGATATAAAGCTACTCAAGATAGTAAATACCTTGACGGCAAACTGTAAAGAACTGCAAAGTTGAGTCACTTATAAGACAGAGTGACTAGGCAATAAAATAATAAATAAAATTGAATGTAGGTATGTGTAGACAGAGTCCTGTGTTCACTAAAAGTCCTTAACTGGCTTTCAGTTGCTGGATATTTTAATGTAGATGTATCTCTCTCTGGTCCTGTCTCTGGACCTATTTTCAGACTGATGACTCCCTGGGTCATTGCTTCATCCTGTCTTTTCACCCTACTTAGACAGTCCCCTGCAGGACTGTACCTGGCCAGTGAGGGCCCTGCCTATTCTGGGTCACCCCAACTTCAAGATCCTCTCCATCTCATATCCCACCTTGCTCCTACTGCTCCAACTATCTGCCCAGGGCATGTGTGGATACTCCAGCCTGACATAAATCAAGCCCTCAAGCCACAGACAAAAGTTGTCTGGGTGGGGGGGTCACAGGTGGACAGAAAGGGGAAGTGAGGGAATAGTCAAGTACTTTTCAAACTTGGAAAGAGATGGTGGCGATCTGGCAGAAGTCTACAAAAATCTGTGGGTTACAGAGAATAGGGAGAAGGATGATTGTCTTCTATAATAAGAGGCCACCCAGTGAAGCCAGGTTCAAAATAAGCAGAAGTCAGTTCTTTGTGCAGCAGGAAATGATCACATGGCACTCCCTGCCTCAAGACAGATGTGGATATGAGGGTTCAAAGGGAGACTGGGCTACTAGTTGTCAGTAATCCATTTCAGGCTAATAAACAAGAAAGCCACAGGAGTTTCATTGAGATTTTCATTCCTGAAATGGAAACAGTTAAAGGTGAGGAGAGTTTTGGGGAGGAATCATCATGTACATAAGCCTTATTTAAAGTCTTATAGTCCAGGTACTCTTTAAGGACCAACTTTGACCCCTGAGCTAAACCAGTAGCAGGTCTACCTCTGTTCAAAGGGCAAATGGGGGTCAGGATGTTGTCCACAGAACAATTAAAATATTTGATGACTTGTAATCCAAAGACTGCAACAGTTATTAAACATTTCTTCATTTCTGGAAGCCTCATTTGTCCTACCACCAGCTACATCTGGAGGAGAAAAAAAAAGAAAAAGAAAAACAAACTTAGCTCTAAAGGAAATCCTTTTTTGAATCTGCAAATCTGATGCTTTATGGGTTTTATAATCCTTGTTCTTTTTGAGGATGTTGTCACCAAACACACTAAGGAAGCAGGGGGACACTTGGCACTCCATGCCAGTTGCAGTCTTTCATCTAGCAGAATATCTTCACATCAAAGTTATCCTACCCTTTGTAGGGTAAATAAAAAAATATTTTTTTTTTATTATTATTATTATTTTTTTAAGCTAAAGAAGGAGGCATCTTTCTACGAAGTTCTTAGCACCCTGTCATTACTTCAAATACATAGAAAGTTTTTTATGCATTTACATTTATGCCATACATCCTAGCAAAATGCCACTGTTACTCAAACCTCATTCCACACAGGACCTACTCATCCAGACTCCAACACTCCCCAAGTGCTTGTGCTAGCATCCTCTGATACTAGGTATCCAATTTCTCTACTAGCACTGGAGAAATAGAAGCCTTAACATTTCACCTCTAGGTTGATATTTTCTTGTCTCCCTTTTGCTAAGTGCAGCATTGAATCTTCTGCTCCAAATGCTGAGGCGTTTGTGAGAGTATTTTTTGTCGCTGTTGTTGTCTGTTGTTTTTTTTTGTTATTTTTTTCCCCCTTTCCACAATATTTCCCTGGAAAGAATACTGGGGAAGACAGGGAAAGGGTGTATGTCAAATTTGTAACAAGAAATCACCTTGAAGATATGGATGTGGAATAAAAAATGAAAAAAAAAATGTATGGGATACTTACTTGTCAAAAGTATTGCAACAAATACCTCTCTCTCTCTCTTTCTTTTCCTTTTTCTGTTATTAAAATAATATGTTCTGGTACAACATAGGTCACACAGAACCAAGCTGCTATTGTTCTAACTGCTGGGTCATTCAAAGGCTGCAACAAATAATGAAATTGAATGAAAAGTTTTCCTACTGCTAAGCAAATTGATTCACAGTGAAGTGGCTTAATTACTCCAATCACTATCAATCTCAACTTCCTCAAAGTGTCTCAAAAATATGGTGGAAAACTTTCTAATTAAGTAATAAAAATCAATGAAATAAGAAAAATATTTAGTAAATATTTAGTTAACCAGACTTTCAGCTCTGCATTTGAGTTACATTAAAATTCTAAATAAGCATCTCTAACAATAGTTGTATTTATATCTGCATGTATATATACACACATACCAACATTAAAAACCACTCCCAGGAACATGCAGACACAATTAGGATTGCAAAATCAAGGACTCTGAAGTTAGGAAATGCCAGAGTTAACCTTTGTTTGGCCTTTGTGCACAGATAATTGAAAAAAAATCTTCAATTACATAATCACACACTACTGTTTTTGCAGGACCTCATTCAGTGCACAGGAAGGACAAATTCCATGCAATAAGCAACTTTCCAGAATCTTGATTTACCTCCATTCTTCAACGTATGACCCCCAGCTTTGCAGCAATTCAAATCCTCTCTTGAACCAAAATCACTGATTTCCTCACAAGCTCTTCTTTGGTGTTCTTTACTATTACATTTGAATGTTTCTCAGAGTCCTTAATTAAAAGCTTACATTCTGACTGTGAGAGAAGAAGTATTCTTAACTTGTTTTTATAGAAACAGAGTTGGGGAATATCAAGATCAGAAGTATTCTCTGATGTTAGGTGTCTAATTTCAGACACACAAGATTTAATTTAGTCATGATTTGTGGCATTATGTAGATGTTAATATAATCAACACAGTTCCTATTCACTTCAACTGCAATTATGAATGAAAATCACTCTTTACATAGTTTCAGATTAGGCACAAAAAATGAGACACATGAAAGAAAGTCGTTGAAATAATTTGCTCAGCTACCCCTAGCAGGCAAGACTCAGAGACAGCATTTAGTTTCTATGACATCATTCAACAATACCAGCTATGAGATCTTGCAATCCAATGCCTCATTTAGTGTACATATTCCAGTTCTGGGCACACATTAAGCTAAGGACGGCCAATGACAAAAAGCAGGTGACTGTAATTAAAATCTGCACCATCATGGCAGACATGAAAATGGAAAATTGCATAGGCAAATAAAATTCTTCAATTCTGTTATTTGTAGATTATTGAGTTGCTGGTTTTCCAACCTTAGTGTTTTCTTAAGACTATTTCTTTAAGACTATTTGACTTTCTTCTCTTATTTAAAATAAGTAAAACTTTGAAAAAATCCATTGTGTGACAGTCAAAACTACATCACTGCTTTATACTTTTATTTCCACCACACAGATATCTGACATTTCAACAGATGTAGTAACAAGTGCTGATTTTAGATTATTATTCTTTATTTTGTTTCACTGACTGAATCCCAATCTTTTCCTCAACTCCACATAAAACAGGAAATGATTATAAAGCTAAAAAAATGTCTTACTCTGTCAGAATTGGTAGGAATGAAGCATTGTATTACTCTAAAGCAGCAACGGACAAGTAGAATAATAATATAATAATAGCATGTGAAATTTCAGAAACAAAGCTACCGAGTATGTTATAATTAAAAAAGGTAAATTACAAAGAAATAGCAATATCAAGGAAAATGAGCAACTGAAATGGTCTAAATTTCCATATGGAATTGGGAACCTGGTTATTCTGTCAAACCTCTCATATCGTTGCTGATAAAAAGGTGTTCATAATAAAAAATATTATTCATTTGTGTTTCATACAGATATATTTTTTCCATCACAAAAGCAGCCCATACTCAAGAACATAATTTACTTCAAGTGTGGACAAAGGCTCTGTGCTTTTGGGATAGACTTATAAACATGTCAGCACTCACAGACAGTATAGGAGATCCACCTGCACAATCCAAATATACACGTTAATGTGTTTCCATATGGATATTTGTCCTTAAGCTGTTCCACATGCTTAGCTCAAAAGTTTACTGTATTAAAGTCTAGGAGGAATGATAAATATATGATATTTTACAGGCATTTTTAATCAGTCCTGGTTATGGAAATGTTTTCATTACCCACACATAATTAATATTTATTGTATTTCTAAGTAGTGCCATGCACAAGTCAAGCATTATTATTTATGGCAGAACACAAGAAGCAAAAGGTAATGTCCAATTCTACATCCAAACAATGTATCTTGAGGAGCCTCTGATGATGCTGACTTCAACTAATTTATTTATGGAAGATCACACTGCATGAGGAAAATATTAAAATACCATTAGCATTACCATTTAACATTTATATTATAACTTCAAGGGGACAAACTTAATGGAGTTTCATTATAACTTCAGAAACATAGAAATAAAATTATTAATCATATTGAAGCCTCTGTGTGTAACCCCAAGAAAACTCCATATGGAAGCATATGTACTAGATCAACATTTAGACTGGACATATTGGACTTCAGTGTGTTTAATAATTGTTGACAAATTGCTAAGTATAGTCCAACAATGGTATCTAATGGTGTAGAATATCAACTGGTTCTTGAATGTATAGAATGTATAGAATCACCTTTGTGATGTAAAGTCTATTTGCATGGCGTATGATTTTCATTATATTTGTTACTGTCAATATTTGTATACATACTTGTAAGTTTAAGTTCCAATGACGTAGATTTATGAGCAATGATATAAAAGGTCTAATAAGGACTATTTATGAGAACTATAATGAGGACCAGACAAACAACTGAACTACAAACATGAAGACAACTAAATTACAACAAACTATGAAGAACAATTTGCAAGTACAACTGACAAACATGTTAGAAAGAAAAAAACAATGTTTCCTTTAATTTTCACCAATTGCTAATAAGTAATTTATGTTTGTGACTCACAAAGTTCCTGTTTTGACTATCGGATTCTAGTTTAAGACTTTTCTTGCCTTTAAAATACTCAAGTTTATTTTCTTTTATGCTGTCTTTTTGTATTATTCCTTACAATGAAAGCTAATACAAATCTAATGTGAAATAGCATGAATTGCTAAAAGACCAGATATTAATTTTTTATGGTAGCTTGGCTTGATCCCTACTAACAGATGTTTCATCAGATTTTCACATATCTCAAGTGAATAAACACAGTAGCTGATTAAGATAATACAAAATCACAAACCCCACCCTAAAGATTAAAACTCTGGTCAGGTTGGACTGTTTTCTCACTGGAAGCACACACACAATATAATAAAAATATTATGCAACCTTAAAATATCTTTCATGCCACTATGATCAAAAGTAATCCATTTGAGGAGGAAAAAGAATGCTTTCTTCTATGTGTTAGGATTAAACATCAGACAGATTATGGATAGATCGATAGAAACAAGAATGGATGTCTGTGTTCTTATGATTTTTTAACTGGTTCTGCCAGTTACTTATCACAAATATGATGCAGTAAACCTAGCTAAAGAGAGGGTGATAAAGCAAAGGGGGGGTGCTCTTAAGTACCAAGTCAGGATTCATATGACATGGGGATTACACAGACAAAAAGCACAATACAAGACTCTCTTCCCTTTCAAGCATTACTGGGTGAGATCACAGTAATGTGCAGACAAAAACCACAAGTTACAACATATAATTGCTGCCAAGTGTACACAGCAACTCTTCTTTCATTCTTCAAGCCTTTTTCTTTTTCTACACTGAATAGCAATACTGCAGCACTAGACAAGTTAAATCTTCTAAAGGCATGGTGCAGAACTTTGGCTTCCTGTGACTTAACAGCACAGTTTTGCCAAGACATCAACTTCCAAAAAAATTCTATTTGGAAATTTAGCGAGGGATATTCAAAAGAGCTCAACAGCAAGGTATCTTGACTCATACTGAAGGGGGCCATAAACTTGCACTGACTTCAGTGGAATGAAATAAAACCCAGTGCTATGCAGTCCAGTTCCAGAGGAACCTTTAGACCATATACAGATGAACAGTTATTGAAGATTTTCCTTATATTTTATTACAAAATAAGTGCAAAATTACTTCAAGGTTAAAGCATGTCTGCCTCAATTTCAGCATTCCCAGGCATATGAAAAAGCAAATTACATGCTTACTATGAATTTATTTTATGATTTTTTTTTTCAATCATGTTATTAGTAAGAAAAATATTTTTCATTACCTTCTTGAAAATGCTTTTGTCTAAGAAATATATATACATATTAAAAAATAAAAAAAAAAATTGAAAAAACACAAGGAGATTTTAAAGTTAAAAATGTCAGTTTCTTCCTTTAAATTCAGACTATTTATTACACCAGAAAACTTATTAAGATGATAAGGAAAGATAAAGGTTTTTAAATCAATAACTTTAAAAACTGGAAATTTCTCAGTTCCATTTCTAACATCTGATACATTTCATTGGTATGGTGTACTATTTAGAAAAGATTTGTGAAGCCAATCACAAGGAAATATGATTTCTGTTTTCCCCTAGGACTTTCAGGTCCTCCCCTAGGATGGTGGCAGTCAAAGGAGTCAGTAACTATAGGAGTTGGCTAAAAGAGAATACTTGGTATCATGTACATCAAAAACACTGCCAACAACAGGGTGGGGTGGGGAGGTGGAAAGAAACTTCTGAAGACTAAAGACAACTGACTAAGCCAGGCATATATTATTTGTAAGTAACTTTTAAGTTACTAATGTGTGGCAAGAGATTTAGAAGCCACTCATTTGGTATTACCCATGTGAAAAATATGCACACCGTTTCTATTAGAGGGAGCATATATATAAACAGATGTTTGCATTTTTAATCCTCAGCACTATCTTCTGATTTTGATGTGCCACTGGAGATGGAAATTTATTATTGTATTAATGCTACTTCTACCATTTTGACTTTCACTGAAATTAAGAACAGAAAAGGGTTAAATGCAATTTGTAGCTTAGTGAAATGATCAGCTTAACATAATAGTAATTCTTCACATAAAGAGACAGACAAATAGAAGACCTGGCTAGTGGTGTTGTTGCTATACAATGCCTTTGTCAGTTCAAGTGACCAGATTTTAGCAGAAACATATCCAATCCAAAATAAAGTCAAAATACTGAACAGCATGGAAAGACTAAATGGCTCAAATCTGACAGCTCAGAGAAAAAAGCCTACATTTCATAAACTAGTTACACAATAAACTGTAACTAGAGTAGTTGGTGGACACAGCAAATCTGATATACCAGGCTTATATATGGAAGAGGTGAAATTTCATTGATTTTATAGTTATACTGCTTCTAAACATTATTAAACTATTATTTTAAACCCACAAATTCTTAACTTATACAAATGATGCCTTTGTTCAACACCAGCATTACTTCTTTTTGGTTTTGTCCGTATATTACAGATAAAATGCAATTCTCTAAACCAATGTTAAAATCCAAGACAAATTGAATACAATTTGGGGGATTTGTTGTTCAAGACATTGGATAAACATACACACCCTGCACAAAACCTCTATGTTATTTTAGCTTTCAGTACAAAAGACACGTTATTGGTGTTCCTCTGCATATGTTTAATGACTCAGCTAGGAAGACGATTTCAGGATTCCTTGCATGCTTCCTGTTTCTGTAAAGAGCAATATCATACATCACTAACACTGGAACTGGTGAACATTTAGACAGAATTAGAAGGAGAAATAGTAAAATATTTAAAATTTAAACCTGCTTCTAAGCATTTCCTGTAAATTCAAGATGAACAGAAACAAACATACTTTCCCTTACTCCTCACACCACAAAAAAAAAAAAAAAAAAATCACTAAGAACTGCATCACTTGTACAAATGCCTCTGTGACAACTTCAACCATGAAGTCCTTTTTTCCCACGTAAAAAGCAAATTCTGATAAAAAATGACATCAGCTTCATAGTATGGATTTGTCACTGCACAGTTCTTAATTAGAAGAACTGCGAGAAGCCAGAGCATGCATCTGAACAAAACAAACTCTGTTCACAACAGGGAGTTGCACTTTTCTGTCTGACACCCATTAAGAAGCACATTTATAAGAGACAAAGCTGGAACTGGAAAAACTCTGATTGCATTGTATCCTTTCAAAAATTAGGTTAGCTGGTTGACAGTCTTCATGTTTCTACACTAAGTTCTGCTAGAGCTAACTCCTGAAGATTTTTAGCATTAAAAAGCTATCATTTTACCATGTACTGGAAGACAGCTGGACTACTTCGGGAATATTAAGAAGGAAAGTGTTTTTAAGAATGATAACTATCTGTCACACTTTAATTGACCAACATATTTTCCAATAAACACTTTTTTTCAGTCTACCAGAACTTGCAACAAATATGTTCTTTAAAAATAAATCATGCTGACACTTCTGTAGAATATTAAGTAAATTACATCTTAATTGATATAGCTGTAGATTTGTGGTATTAAGCAATCTGAGTCAGCACAGTGGTAGCCTCTCTTGTCAAAAGTGGTTATTTGCTACACTGGAATTTGGACAAACCACTAAATACTTAAATGATGTTCAGAAGTTACTGAAGGAGAAATTCACAAGATGGGAATTGGTAAGTATGTTGGGGGGGGGGGGGGGGGGAGTTGGGGAGGAGTGAAGTCTTGAGTACAATTAACAAAATTGTTTCCAAATAACAAATTAAAAACAGCCAGCATACTGTTCAGGTTGATGTTGTCCCATTATGACAGACAGTAGGGTGAAAACTAAAAAATGAAAGATGAGAAAAAAGGCACAAGAATAAAAAGTTTACAGTGGCGTCAAAATGTATGACTACAGTTATTTTTAGACTGGAAAGTGGCTTGATTCTTCAACAGAAGACCAATAAAATTAGTCAATGTAAATGACTACTAGGGGTCTGACTACACAAGCGGAACTAAAACTATGAATTATACACTTAATCTTCCTGTACTGCTGCAAGGTTTAGAGCTTAGCCTGCCATTTACAGAAACTACATAGACCAATGAGAACTGAATCCAGACAAAACAAGAGGAGTTTTTGGAAGCCATACTTTCCCTTGAATCAGGTGTTTCTATTACAATATTTAGGGCAGGAAAAGTACTTTTGCTTAAATGTATCACAATATTTTGTATACATAGCATCATTAGTTCAATTTGTAGAAAACATTTATAGCTTATACCTGAAGTACTTTTTTATTTTTTTATTTATTTTTCTCATGAGAGAGATTTTTATCTTCCATGGAGAGTAGAAAAGGTTCAGAAACAGTATGTGTGAATTATTTTATCAGACATTTCTATGTGCAACCTCAACAGGGAATATATTTTCTAGGTGGATTTTTCTTATTAATTCACCAAGTTGTAGCTAAAATTCTATCTTTTATTTTATTTTTTTTCTTCAAATTCTTGTAAAATAAAAGTCATGTGTTTTCCTTCATTTTAATATTGCCTGTATAGATTTACTTGCCCCAATATATCTCAGACATCTCTGTGCCAGGGTTGTAAGCAAAAGGCAGATGTTAAAATTTCAGTTATCAGACAGTGACATGTAAAGCCTTGATCTAGTGAACATTTACATGTTACACGTTACGCAAATCACTTAAGCAAGCCCATTAAGTAAGCAAATCCAAGATTCTAGCAAAACAATCACAGACACAAAAATACGCATGCAAATCCTTCAAGATCAGCACTCCTTATTAATTGACAAATGTTGACTTTACCATGGTAATCCTTCATGTCTGAAAGGTCTGCTGATATAGAAAAGCAACCCTGTATTAACAGTAATACATACCAAAATACATGTCATGTGATTGCTAGATTTATATGTAAGAAACTTTTATTTGGAAAACTCTTCTATTCTTAACTAAGACTTACTGACAAGAGAAAAAAAGTGACATTCTCAAAGAAAAAAAAAAGTCTATGTTTTTAACTTTTAACAGTGAAAAAAAAAAGAAGCAAAGACATATAACAAACTGGTTATAAAATCTATGGGTCATAAATATGTGAAAGATATAGTTTCACCTTCAGTGAAAGATATAGTTTTTTCTTTAAAGCTGTGTTCTTCAGTGAAAGAATATAGGCTAATGAATGTACCTAATAAATGAATGCAAGGACTCCATAAGGTGAGGTCCTAGTCATCTTTGAATTTTTGTGATATTCCATTTGTTTTTGCCTTACAAGTGCATAACAGAATTGAGGAAAATCACCGTGCTTTTAAGGTTGGTTAATTCATGGAGAACCAAACACTTTAGGGAAAAGAATTACCAGCACCATCAAAAAAAAAAAAAAAATCAGATCCAAAAAAGTAAACAGAAGTAATGAGAGGCAGCTTCCTGTTAAATCCATTCCAACAGTGATTTACTTTTGCATTAACAACCTGTCAACTGAGGGCTGAGGGAAATAAAGGAAAGCCAACTAGTCATTTTTCTCTGCAAGATTTATATGAACAGAAATTCTAAGCACATGCCTCAAGCCAGCAGAAATGTAAATATTAAGCAGGACATAAAGGATTGCTTTTGATTTGTTTTGCTTAAGCTAGATTAAAATACAAAAGAAGACTGACAGGTAAAGGGGACAGAATATAAATACTTTGCAGTTCTTCGTTAAATACCCAGATTCCTCCAGACTAACTTCTCAGTTACATGTGAGGTATAGATGCCTATGCAAGGAAAGAAATTGCTAGACTGAATAGTTCTTTAAAAAAATTCAGGTTTTCTGAGTTTTCCTTAATATTCAGAAATGCAAATTTCCACTCCTGAGTCATTGACAACATTCTTTGTCTCATTTGCCCTCTACAGCAATATATACACACCCGTTCCCACCCCAGAAGTGCCACGAGAGAAATAAGTATCAGTGATAACATTATCAGACCATTCCCTGCCTCCTCACCATATGCCAGGACTATGTTGGCTGACGGGGCTAAAGTCTTGGTAAGACAAAGAGAGATAAGCGAATATGCTGACAATTATTTCATCATTTGTTCAGTGATAGAATCTTTGGCCCTTGTCTGGGGGAGGCAGTTTCAGCTCCTTGGTGAAAAAACTCACTTCCTGACCTGGGCAGTTCCAGATAAAATTTAATCCATTTTCACAGATGGTGATGTGACTGACTCCTGCTGCTAGCATTGGTGGCATTAACAATGCTTCCCAACATACTCCCTCCCCATCTCTCACTTGGCTCCTGAGCCCACAGGTTCATTCAGAAACCCTCCCATGAACAAGGGAGAACTTTAATCTCATCTTTCTCTATACAGTTCCAGTTAAGGAGGGTTGATCCCTTACTGGAGACCATTATCAGCCACGTGGGTGAAGGACTTGATTTCAGTTATTCTCTATTCTCTCATCCCTCTTTTATTGACGAACTAAAAATAATACTTTTTTTTTTTTTTTTTCCTTCAAACCATTAATAAAGATGACATGAATATTTCAGTGACTATGGTAGAATTAAAACTTACCCTTCAGTTAGCTCCTGGGTATTGATTAAAACCACCCTAAGGACATGGAATCGTGACTACTGACACCAATGTCACTACTCTGATGGATGAACAACAGGACAGGTTCTCACTCTGACATAAGCTGTGGTCATAGTATTTCTGTGATAACAACAGCAACGGGCATTACACAGAAAGAGTGTAATAAAAATTGTAGGTGTATTTATGGCTTGATAAAAGAAATATTTTCCACATCCTGAATAAAAATAAACATTTGCATAGCAGTCAATTTAAAATGACTGCTGACTTATAAGTACTTACGAATCTACTGATTATATTAAGAAGGTAAAAAGTTTTAGGAGGTTGTTGCTATCTCCTCAAAAAGCACATGTATTCAAAAACCTAGAAGTCCAGTACAGACAAGACACTTTAAAATTGGACTAGTCTGGAAAGCAACTATGTAAACTGGAATCTGCTTTTAAGATCACCTAAAAAACTCCAGTTCTGCTCTTAGGTTACAATACAGAACATAGTCAAAACTATACTGCAACATCAGACATTTTGTTATGAGAAAAAAAAAAAAAATAAAAAAGAAGCAAGCACTGACTAAACTGAACACTTGTGAAGTTACACATACTTGAGCCAACTGTTTTACTTTCTGTAGTGAGCTGGTACTTCCTTATTTTGGATAAAAATGAGGTTATGGCACAAGGGAAAACACCAATACAATACTGAAGACACAGCAAAACCACTGTCATATTCTGAGATGTGGAATCTCCACTGAATCTCCTTGTTTCCCAAATTTTGAACCAAAGTATAATTCTATAGAGCAATGACTCAGGAAGCATTACAGAAATTAAGGAAGTTCAGAAATCATCTGATCTGTTTCTCAACCCACAAAGCAAGAAACATTTAGACTAAACCATGTCTGGCAGACATTAGAATACATTTTTGAGGACTGAGATTTCACAGTCTACCTTTGCAATCAGTTCCACTGCTGTCTACATTTTGATAAATTTCCTCACCTCATTTATCTTGCTGTAATTTAAACCTGTTCTTTTTGTCCTGTCAGCTGCCCAGAAAGATCAGCCTATTTCTTCCCATTGCAGTCACCTCTTTTAAACACTTTAAATTATGCATTCCCCTTTCTACCTACTCTAAACCAAAACCTCTTAGTTCCTTCTGTCTGTCCTCAGAAGATACATTTTGTAGAACTCTATTTTTTTCTCTCTGAGTTCTCTGAAACCATCAAAATATACATGTGAACAAAAAGGTCAGGAATGTCTGAATCTCATATAAAAGGGGATTTAATTAGTTCTGTTTAAAACACCATCATTCTAACATCTCAGCTTCCATACAGTGTTTTCATTGGAAGACAAGCAAAGTTTTTACAAGAGAAGGATGACGCGTACTTATTCTTAAGTACATGTCTTACTTATACTTAATCTTATAGGCAGGGAAACAGGCAGAGCTAAATGACTCGCTCACAGCCATCAGGCATATCTACCACAGACAGGAATAAGAACCTGTTAAGTTGCCTGCTGAGCTGATCTGTACCTTCACCCCACATCACAACACATGACCTGAAGCCAGTATGCCACAATTAAAATTTCAGCATCCTTAACTTTTAAAGACATTTATTATATTTTTATCATTTACTTTTCATTTTTATTTCTTTCTGTTTTAAGTGTCTGAGACTATCCACCAATTCTTCTGAGGTATCAGACCTATATTTTGGGATTATACTTTATTGCAACACCTGCTTGTCCATACCTTTCCGATCAGTTTGTGGCTGAATATTTCTTCCATAGACCATGTTCCACCAATTGACACCATTCCACCTAATTCCACCATTCCTCACCTGGGTTTTGCTTCTGAAAGCAAGTTAAGTCCTGCAGTTCTTAAAAAGTCAAATTATACAATTATTACTTTTGCATTTTTTCACAGGATGACTGATATTTTTTCCCTATAATAGCCCCATAAATACTCCATAAATCCCATATCTGATCATCTTAATCCCCAACTTGTATACAACCCCCTCTAGGCAAAGCTTAATAAACCCCAATAGCTTTCTAAGCTTAAAACTCACTAGCTAAGCTGGATGAATATCAGGTTTTCCAATATTTCCTCTGTAACTTCAGTAAAGCTTAAGATGCCAGGGAGATTAGGGATACCTTATGAATCCACAGCCAAATTGACCGGTACCTGTTAAGGACACAAAATAAAATGTACAGGAGCAGTATAGTTTCCCACTTTGTCTGTCTTACTGTACTAAAAAGAACAGATAAAAAGGCTACATTTTGTGGCTCTGGTTTTTAACCTATGCTTTCACATACACACACCCACAAAAAAGAGAGAGGGAGAGAAACATGAAACCTAAGGGTCTGCAAGCAAGTACTGCCAAATGGCAGGTTACCGGAGAGGTGAATGTCTCGTTTTCATTTCAGTCAAGAATTAACAGCAAGCTATCTATGATCTCCTTCACTTATTGAACAGCAAACACATTTTGTCTGTTGAACATGGTTGTTTCTAATGTTTCCAGCATACTTGCTAGGGCTTTCTTGCCCACAGAATTAACTCTTACTATACCACCTGCACTTTTTATAACTATATTCTTATCAAGAGGAATTAGCAAAGACTAAAGGTCTTTCTTTGGGCCTTAATGTTCCAGTCACCTGGCATCAGCTCACAGCAGCTGTAGATTACAGCAGTTTTTGCTGACTTATTGTATGCTGAGGATGGCAGCTGCAGGATCACAGGGACGTAAAGGCCATCAGCCAGCTAATGAGTCAGGTCCTAAGTGTACATTCCTGGCTACACAAGGAAGATGGAAAACACATATTGGAGGGACATGAAGCTAGAAACTGCTACTGCACAGCCACTGCATTCAAATGTCAGAGAAACCCTGTACTTTTTATTTAGAGGGGAAAAAAAAATCTATCAAAGAAGCTACAAACTCTATATATAACATCCTTTTTCCAATAGCAAGTTTGTAATAGCAAAACTACCCATCTGATATGGAATTAGCTGAGTAGTACAGGCTGCTCCAAAACTTTCTTCTGCCCCAGAATAAACTCTAGAGGTTTTTTTTCCAGTAAAGCAGCTGGAGCTCCTAAAATATTTTGCACTCTAGTGGTTAGGAAAAGACATTTAGTAAATGAAATATCTTGTTCATATGTTTAAAGAAAACAGTCACAATGTGTTGCATTACTCTCTGCCCAAGTGTCACTACAGACCAAGATGATGTTAACTTTAAACTGACTGCCCTGTACAGTGTGTGTTTATCTCGTGTACATATAACTTGCTGAGGAAAATTCCTATCATGTGAATCATGGAATCATAGAATGGCCTGGGTTGGAAGCGACCTTAAAGAGCATCTAATTCCCACACCCCTATCATGGGTAGGGACACCACCCACTAGACCAGGTTGCTCAAAACCCCATCCAACATGGTCTTGGACACTTCCAGGGATGAGGCATCCACAGCTTCTCTGTGCAACCTGTTCCAGTGCCTCACTACCCCTCGAGTAAAGAATTTCTTCCAAATATCTAATCTAAACCTACCCTTTTAGTTTGAAACCATTACTCTGTCCTATCACTACACTCCCTGAAAAAGAGTCCTCCCAGTTTTCCTGTAGGCCCCCTTTAGGTACTGGAAGGCCACTATAAGGTCTCCTGGAGCCTTCTTTTCTCCAGGCTGAAACAAACCCAACTTCCTCATGCTATCTTCACATGAGAGGAGCTCCATCCTTTTGATCATTCTCAAAGCCCTCCTCTGGACTCATTCTAATACATCCATGTACTTCTTGTGCTGTAGCCCTAGAGCGGAACACAGCACTCCAGGTGGGGTCTCACAAGAGCAAAGTAGACAGGGAGAATCACCTCCTTCAGCCTACTAGCCACGCTTCTTTTGATGCAGCCCAGGATACAGCTGGCTTCCTGGCTACAAGAGAATACTGTTGGCTCATGTTGAGTTTCTCATCCACCATCACCCCCAGACTCTTCTCCTCAGGGCTGCTTTCTATCCATTCTCTGCCTAGCCTGCATTTGTGGGATTGCCCTGACCCAGGTGCAGGACCTTGGACTTGGCATTGTTGAACCTCATGAGGTTCACACTGACCCACCTCTCAACCCTGTCCAGGTCCCTCTGGATGGCATCCCTTCTCTCCAGAATGTCAACTACCACGCAGCTTGGTTTCATCAGCAAACTTGCTGAGGGCGCACTCGATCCCTCTGTCCGTGTCACTGACAAAGATGTTAAATATCCCTGATTCCAGTACCGACCCCTGAGGAACACCACTCATTACTTATCTCCACTTGGGCATTGACCATGACTCTTGGAGTTCAAACAGACAGCCTATTCATTACTTACCCAGTGTTCCATCCATGAAATCCATGTCTCTCCAACTTAGAGACAAGGATATCATGGGGGACAATGTCAAATGCCTTGCACAAGTCCAGGCAGATGATGTCAGTTGCTCTTTCCCTATCCACCAATGCTGCAACCCCATCATAGAATGTCACCAAATTTGTTAGGCATGATCTGCCTTTAGTGCAGCCATATTGGGTGTCACCAGTCACCTCTTTATTTTCCATGTGTCATAGTATAGTTTCCAGGAGAATCTGCTCTATGGTCTTGCAAGGCTGAGATGAGACTGACTGGCATGCAATTCCCCAGGTCTTCCTTTTTTAGCTTTTTTAAAATGGGGGTTATGTTTCCCCTCTTCCAGTCAGTGGAACTTCACTGGACTGCTATGACTTCTCGGATATGATGGACAGTGGCTTAGCAATCTCATCCACCAGTTCCCTCAGGACCCCTGAGGAGTTTATGCATTTATCTCATCAGGTCCAATTGACTTTTACACCTTAGCTGGTCCTGAAACTGATCTTCTCCTACAGTGGGCAGTTCATCATTCTCCCAAGCCCTGCCTTTCCCCTCTGGGGTGCAGGCTAATTCTTTTTAAAAGAGTTTTAAAATAATAAGCACATTACAGTTATTTTACAGTTTTCAACAGTAACTGGAGTGAAGGATTACTGAATACATAATCTACAGGCACAGACTTTACTGTGGAAAATGAATTACACAATTACTTGCAATATTTCAGCAACCATGAGAAATTCAAGAGAGATGTGGGTATTGACAAGATAAAAGCAGAAGAAAAGAAAGATGAATGAATTAAGAGTACAAAGTCAAAGAAAAAATAACAAAGAATAACAACCAAATGATAAAGAAGCAAGAAAATTGAACAGTAGCAATAAAGATGGCACAACCAATCAAAACAACAAATATATAATACAAAAAATATAATACATAATTTTAATCAAAATGTTACACTGTACATATTTCAGTCATATATTAGCATAATCTTTAGTCAGCAGACAGGCACCTAGACCATTTATGTAAGCAGGAAGATAATTTGCTAACTTACCTGCTTGCTGCATGCATATAATATACACGGTAAAAAAGTAGACACAGTGCTGCAGCTTCCATTTCCAGTGATAACACCACATCTCACTTATATGAGACATCCTGTGGGAAAAAAATAATTAAAAAAAAAATCAAGCAATAATTCAGGAAGCTTTACAAGAAACCAAGAAAATGTGAAAATACTGTTATTAGTTAAACTAGTAACTAGCAGCAAATACAGTAGCACCTGAACATTTTGGATGGCCCTAGTATTGCTTGACCACATGTGGAAGTTTCCACACTTGCTACAAAGGGTCAGAAATGTTGTCTGGTCCTTAACAGACAACAAGGTGGAAGACTGATTATCACCAGGCTTCTAAGCAGACAGATGTGGTGATATTTCAGTAAAAGAATCAAAGAAGGTGAGGTTGTGTTTTTTTTTTTGTTTGTTTGTTTTGTTTTTTTTTTTTTTGAGATTGTAAATTATGTAAATTGGATAAACAGTAAAATAAAACTTTTGCAAATGTATATAATTTGCATAATTTACATATACAAATATGGTTATGCTGTTTAAATGTATATACAATACATGCGTATTTGTTATTATTTGTTATTAACTATACAAAGATACTGTGTGAGATTTTGCCTCTGCTCTTGACCAGTCTTTCAATATTTTTCACTGATAGTATTTTGATAGCTAGAATATTTTATGTCGACAGCTTTAATGAAAATCCTGAAACTTTGCCTAAATCTAGGGGCTCATCTGTGTTGCCAGTGAAGTCAAGGACAAGTTTATTATTTAGCAAAACTAATGCAGTTATATAAAAATCATTATTATGTATAACTTGAAGTTAAAGTTTTCTTTGACTTGTAGTGTATATGACCTTAAATTGCTAAACGAAAATGATTCCTTCATAGTGTGCAGAAGGGGAAACAAGAAAGGAGACTTGTAATGAATCTGGTCAGATCCAAAATGAATAGTGCTTTATTACACTCCTGTCTCATTTTATTCAACAAGCAAGGAACGAATTGTGAAACAACACAAATTA